>NC_088798.1:96842219-97456438 GCF_011386835.1 Chrysemys picta bellii
AAGTCTCCCAAATCAGAGGCCTGCATTCTTCATGGCATCTCTGATCAGCACTATGTTGCTAATGCTGGTTTTTCTTTTGGTTTTCTAAGCTTCATTAAAGCACTCAAAGATAAATACCTGAATAATTATGTAGACTCTACAGTCAAGTACACTTGTGCTAAGGGGAAAAACTTTTGATATTGGATCTTCTGGTTTTGTCAGCATTCCTAGTAAGAATACGCCTGGAAAGTACTTAACTAGTTCATTAAAGTCTGCTCATTTCAATGAGACTCTAATCCATTACAAATGTGCTACTTTCTTGAAACAAAAGCAATTTTCTTCATTAAAGTGTGCAGTATAGCCATGCTTGATCTTAACAGAATGCTCAAGAGCACTGTGTATGAGCGCAGACACACTTCTCTTGACAAAAAAGGTGGATCCTTGTATTTATTATTATCATAGTCTCCTGAATAGGAATCCTCCATCTCTTCAGATGCAAGCATCACCATCCTAGGATCATTATGTTGTGACCATCATTGAACCATTCTGTTCCCTGTCGCAGATCTTATTTTTCAGCACCTGTGTATGTGTCCGTTGTTTTTAATTTGAATTGATAAGTTGAAAGCCGCTTTGCTAGATGAATTCATTGCCTTGTTTCTAAGAAGCATATACTTGTGCTGTTTGTTAAAATCCAATATTAGACATGTTCATTTTCAGCAAATAACTGTTAAATGTCTTTGTTCAAAAGCAGAAATGTGCCTTTTAATTCTGTCTGGGACTACTGAAAAAACACTTGAATATAAGAACAGCCATAATGGGTAAGACCAAAGGTTAATCTAGCCCAGTATCTTGTCTTCTGATAGTGGCCAATGCCAGGTGCTTCAGAGGGAATGAACAGAACAGGTAATCATCAAGTGATCCATCCCCAGCTTTTAACAAACAGATGCTATGCAGGGACACCATCGTTGCCCATCCTGGCTAATAGCCATGAATGGACCTATCCTCCATGAATTTATCTAGTTCTCTTTTGAAACCTGTTAGTCTTGGCCTTTACAACACCCTCTGGCAGAGTTCCACACATTGACTATGAATTGTGTGAAGAAATACTTCCTTGTGTTTGTTTTAAATCTGCTGCTTATTAATTTCATTTGGTGACCTCCTAGTTCTTGTGTTATGAGAAGGCGTAAATAACACTTCCTTATTTACTTTCTCTATACCAGTCCTGGTTTTATAGACCTATCATCATATCCCCTCTTAGTCGCCTCTTTTCCAAGCTGAAAAGTCCCAGTTTTATTAATCTCTCCTCATAATAAGGAGGTCTGATGTGACCTCTTATGGATAAAATTGAATAGCACAGAAAAAGCTTTGCATTAGTTGTTGGACCAATCTCTGGGGTACCATGCTTCAGATTAGTGTTGATTTTCGGAGAATTGAGAAGTTGAGCATGTTGCATAGTGTCCATATCTCTTGACTCCCCCTCACCTTCCCCCCACTTCCCAGTTTGATCCTTAAAAACCTCTGCATTTTTTGGTATTTGGTGGTGCGCTGTGTGAAAAGTAGATAGGTGGAGCATTGGTAGCTGCATTACCTGGTGGACAGAGCACAGAATCAGGAACTAGAAATTCCTGAGTACTGATGCAGTCTGTGGCCTTGGTCGCATTGGTGGTTGTTTATCTGTTTTCTCCATCTGTGAATTGGTGATGCATACTTAACTTTCTTTGGTTAGGATTACTTTTCTGACTCTGTTTTATTAATAGGCAGCAGGTTAAAAAAAACTGTATTTTTCATATACATATACTCAAATAATTAAAAAGACCCTCAACTTGAAATCTGATGAGTTGAAAAAGTGAGTTCAGAATAAACTGAGGTACTATACCTGCATCCACTCCCTTGCCAGTCACATTTATAAAAATACTTGATGGCAAGGGAGCGGGTGCAGGTGTAGTACCTCAGTTTATTCTGAACTCACTTTTTCAACTCCATTAGATTTCAAGTTGAGGGTCTTTTTAATTATTTGAGTATATGTATATGAAGAATACAGTTCTCAGTTTGCATCCTGAAACTTGTGTGTGTGTGTAACATCGGGTCATGGTAAGTGTGATGCTGACAGACTAGGTGCCAGCTCATGCCAAGACCCCATGCCTCAACTAAACACTGACCAATACATACTTGGAAATCAGTCTGGCTCACCTGTGTGTTAGCATTGTTAAAATAGATCTTAAGTTTATAAGAGTGTGTTTAGACTTTATGAAATGCTTATAGGATGCTGCAAGTATTAATATCACTTATAACATCTGTACCCCATATTATTAGGTTACATTAAGTGTTTACAATGTAAACCTCTGTAACTGTGTAACTCACCAAATAGGAGGTAATGTAAATTAATGTAAAATGCTGGCTTCCTACAGGATGTGTTAGGTTCTGCCCACAAGAAGACCCATTGAAATCAAATGAGCCATTGTGAAACATCAAAGAACAAAGACTTCAATTGGATTCTCTTCCCCTGCCCCCCTCCTCCAATGAAAAGGAGACGTGCAGTGAACACACCCCATCATCTTGAAATCTGGGAGGAAGGGAATAAAAATTCCTGAGAAGAAGAAACCAGATCTTTATGCTGCTTGGACTCCAAGGGACAAGGATTACCAAGCATAAGTGAAAGATCCCCAGTGCTAGGCTTACATTAGCCCTAAAGGACATATAGAATTTGCTTATTACAGAAGCTTCTATCACCTTTTGGACCCTAAGACTGTAACTCATTTGTGTGTGTATGTTTACCTGCTTTAACCTTGTAAATAACTCTTATTTCTTTTCCTTAAATTAACTAAAGATTTATTAACTATTATACGATTGGCTACAAGTGTTGTCTTTGGTGCAAGATCTAAGGTGCAATTGACCTGGAGTTAGTGACTGACTCTTTTTTTGGGGACTGTGAGTAACCTGAATATTGTTTTGACTTTTGCTGTAAGGGACCGTCTGTTACAAAGGCAAGCTTGTCTAGGTGGCAAGAGAGACTGCAGTACCCAAATGACTGCGACTGCATGGTTAGGCAGCTATAGTTCTGAGGGCTTACACTTGATACTTGGTGAAATCTAAGTGTAGCATTCACAACCAGTTTGGGATTTGTGCTCTGCTTCTTAACAGTCAACCTGAGGTTGGTACTCATGCTCTTGAGCCAATCCAGACAGCTTGACAGTATGGAAGAGTTGAGACCCACTGAAGCAGAGCATGCCGTACTTAAGAACAGCAACATTTTAATTTTCAAACTTCTGGTGATGTGGTTTGTATTTATCTGTTTATAATGGTAGGGTAGATATTGTTTGGTGTGTTTTTTGGTGCAGGTAAAGCTAGTGACTCTTCCTGTTAATGAACTTTATCCTATTTTTGACTGGGCACGCATGCGCGCGTGTGTGAGTGTGAAGAGATTTTAGCTGGAGTGGCTGCAACAGAATTTTGATTATACCAAATCTGGACTGCGTTTCTGTTGCACCTCTTAGGAGGGATAGGGGCTGACTAATGTGGCTTTAAGCCACTTCTGTGCTCAGCTGCTACTACATGAGCTAGAGAGGCTCCCAGCATAATTTAAGACAGCCCCGGAGGCCTAAGTTATGATAGCTTCGCTGGACTGCCCTCTATGCTGCAATGCTGTGTGCTGTGTCCATGCCTCCCTATGCCAGGGGCGGGGGTCCTTGGAAGTCCGCTTTACATCTGTCTTTGCAGCGCTTGCAGAATCCTTCCCAGCTGAATGTGGGCTCTTTAAGGCCCTTTGAACTGACATAAAGGGTCTGGAATGCAGGTGAGGAAGATCTTGCCTCTGGGGCGTCTGTTGTTTTTATGCTGTTAATGAAAAAGCTGGTAGAATGTTTCCATTTTTACAAAATGCTTCCTTCAATTTCAATCTTGGCACTAGAACTGTGTAAAATAACTGATTTTTCAGTTAACTGTCAGATCTGGAAAAAAAAATGTTTCAGGTTGAACCAAAACGGATTTTTTTTTTTTTTTTTTTTTTTTTTGCAATTTTTAACAATTGAAAAAGTTGGAAAAGCTTAATTTGGGTCCAGCCCAACCTGAAATGAAATGTTTTTATTTTGGGTACTTACAATAAAAGAAAAGGAAATGGAGGGCTAGACCACAAAGCCACAAGAGGAGGTAGTGGTTCTGCTCCTCCTTTATAGGGCACTTAGCTTGCATATGGGAGACCCAGGTTTGAATCCTTGCTCTGGAGCAAGAACTGGAACCCGTGTGTTCCCCTCTGAGAAGAGTGCCCCAACTATCAGGCTATTGGCTTCTCTGGGGTGGACTCTATCTTTCCTCTTGAAGATGTTCCACTTCAGCCCAATGACTATTCAAGAATTTTATACAGAAAGTGAGAGAATGACTCTAGTCCAATAGTTAGGGCACTCACCTGGGAGGGGGGAACACCTGGGATTCCAAACCTGAGTCTCCTGGATTCCAGGTAAGTGCCCTAATCACTGGGTTATTGGGCATAAAGGGGCGAGGGACCATCACAACCACCTCTTCTGGTGGTTTTGTGAATAGCTCCCAAATCTAGCCCCAAAAAATCAAAATGTTTGATAATATAGAAAGAGTTTGTGTTGACACTTCTGACTTTTTTTGTTATGAAAAACAATGAGCAAAAAATCTACATGAATTTACAAAACATTTTAGTTGACCTGAATCTGCATTTTTCAGAGAGAAGAAAGTTTTCAGCTGAAAAATTTTACTCAGCTCCACTTGGCACCTTAAGCAACAAGAGACAGACCTGTTGAAAAACCTAATTAGTTATGTTAATTAAAAATATACCTTAACTGGATGCAACATGGTGACTTTTTTGGGGGGGAGGGTCTATAAAAGGCTTTTCATACAGATGATAGAGTTTAATACACCTGCATACAGTGGTTATAAGAGTTCCATCATCCTGATATCAGATCTTGTGTTGACTGTTCTAATATTTATTACACAAAATTTAATTTCCTTCCAGACTCAATATTTTTTATTTGCTCACCTTTATGTAGAAGTCTTTAGTGATGCATAACAAAATCTTAATTGTGTGTGATGGTTATATAAATTATGCAGGATTCCTAAACCATTGAAATAAATGGTTAATATTATGCACTAATATTATGGTGAAAAAATTGCAGCAAAGAGACTTTTTTCTCTGTATTCATAGAATCATAGAAGATTATGGTTGGAAGAGACCTCAGGAAGTCATCTAGTCCAACCCCTTGCTCAAAGCAGGACAAACCCCAACTAAATCATCCCAGCCAGGGCTTTGTCAAGCCGGGCCTTAAAAACCTCTAAGGATGGAGATTCCACCATCTCCCTAGGTAACCCATTCCAGTGCTTCACCACCCTCCTAGTGAAATTGTTTTTCCTAATATCCAAGCTAGACCTCCCCCACTGCAACTTGAGACCATTGCTCCTTGTTCTGTCATCTGTCACCACTGATAACAGTCGAGCTCCATTCTCTTTGGAACCCCCCCTACAGGTAGTTGAAGGCTGCTATCACTCTTCTCTTCTGCAGACTAAACAAGTCCAGTTCCCTCAGCCTCTCCTTATAAGTCATGTGCCCCAGCTCCCTAATTGTTTTTGTGCCCTCTGCTGGACTCTCTCCAATTTGTCCACATCCTTTCTGTAGTGGGGGGCCCAAAACTGGACTCAGTACTCTAGATGTGGCCTCACCAGTGCCGAAAAGTGGGGAATAATCACTTCCCTCAATGTGCTGGCAGTGCTCCTACTAATGCAGCCCAATTTGTTGTTAGTCTTCTTGGCAACAAGGGCACACTGTTGACTCATATCCAGATTCTTATCCACTGTAATCCCCAGGTCCTTTTCTGCAGAACTGATTCTTAGCCAGTCGGTCCCCCGTCTGTAGCAGTGCATGAGATTCTTCCGTCCTAAGTGCAGGAATCTGCACTTGTCCTTGTTGAACCTCATCAGATTTCTTTTGGTCCAATCCTCCAATTTGTTTAGGTCACTCTGAACCCTACCTCTACCCTCCAGCGTATTTACCTCTCCCCACAGCTTATTGTATCTGCGAACTTGCTGAGGGTGCAATCCATCCCATCATCAATGAAGGTGTAGAACAAAACCAGCCCCAGGACCGACCACTGGGGCACTATGCTTGATACCTGCTGCCAACTAGACATAGAGCCGTTGATCACTACCAGTTGAGCCCGATGAACTAGCCAGTTTTCTATCCACCTTATAGTCCATTCATCCAATCCCTACTTTGTTTAACTTGCTGGGAAGAATACTGTGGGAGACTGTATCAAAAACTTTGCTAAAGTCAAGATATATCACGTCCATCGCTTTCCCTATATCCACAGAACCAGTTATCTCATCATAGAAGGCAATCAGGTTTGTCAGGTATGATTTGCCCTTGGTGAATCCATGTTGACTGTTCCTGATCACCTTCCTCTCCTCCAAGTGATTCAAAATGGATTCCGTGACAACCTGCTCCATGATTTTTTCCAGGGACTGAGGTGAGACTGACTGGTCTGTAATTCCCCGGATTCTCTTTCTTCCCTTTTTTAAAGATGGGCACTATATTTGCTTTTTTCCAATCATCTGGGACCTCCCCTGATCACCACGAGTTTTCAAAGATAATGGCTAATGGCTCTGCAATCACATCAGCCATCTCCCTCAGCACCCTCGGATGCATTAGATCTGGCCCCATGGACTTGTGCATGTCCATCTTTTCTAAATAGTCTTTAACCTGTTCTTTCACCACTGAGGGCTGCTCACCTCCTCCCTATATTGTGCTGCCCAGTGCAGCAGTCTGGGAGCTGACCTGTATTAGTCTTGGTTCCATTGTGCTTGAGATACCTGTGGCAAAACAGCAGCTGTTCTGTTACCTTGATAATGGTGTATAGTGCATACATAGGGGAGCAAATATAGATTAGACAAAAGGATCACTTAGAGTGAGAATTGTACATATTGTGTGGAGGCTACTTGTGTTATATATGGGAAAATCAATTGCTCTGATAATGGGACATAATAGTTGCACAAAATTGGATTAATATTTCTACAGCAAGTAGTGGTGACTGGATGGTAAACCGCTTTCAACAACCTATTTTTATCTGGAATATGCTTATCATCTAGTTTAAGGTTGCAAGTGTGTATTGCAATCTCTTCCTCATAAAGAAGCAGGGGTCTTCTAAAGACCTCCTATTTTTTTACCAAAGTGCTTCAATTGTTATAAAAACTTGATGCACTTATCTTAGTTTAATCTCACAATTTTGGAATTGACGTCTCTAACTTCAGAGTGTAAATAAAGTATATTTGGCCAAAAAAGCTGCTACAAGTTCAAGTGCTTGTGCTGTATAAAAGAAATTGGTGATCTTGGTCAAGTTCCCATTCCTCAAGTGCCTATATTGCAATTGGTGATGGCCCATGTGCTTGGAGACTGAAGTGCCCATTTCACTCCCTTTCTTTTCAGGTAAGTGCTAAAGCGTGTTAATGGGATGGTGTCTGGAAATATAGAGTGCTCTACTTTTCTAAACTTTATCTGATAGATCCATCATGTGCTTCACATCTAAAATACTTTGCTCTTCCTATATGTGCAGAACTCTCATTAGGAATTCTACACTTGGAGGGCAATTTTGCTTTTTAATTAGTTTAGAGCTTAAATGCTGACACCAAATAACTTTGAAATTAAAACAACAAAGAACCCGTCTCTGGAATCTGGGTGGTGGTGTTTAATTTAAATGCCCATCCCCCCCATTTTTTATAAAAGTAGTTTGTCCTGAGGTATGATCAAGGTTGGGACTGGACTTCAGATACTCAAAACTCTGTATAAGATGCCCACTTTAAATCTCATTTCTCTGATTCTGAATGTTAGCTTTCCAACTGAAGGGCCTCAGTTCTTGCTATTTTACTTTACTGCATTGAGAGAGACCTCATCCTTTTGATGACAGCCTGGCAGCAGAGCTATAAAATAACTAAACATTTTGATACCATATTACCAGTTCCTGTATCATCATCCTCTTAGCAGCTCCAGTTGCATCCTCCAGAACCAGTTTATTTAATTTCATGACTCTGTTGTGGGATGCTAGAAGAGAATTGTGAAGTAAATCCAGAAGTGACACGTTATGTGGAACTTGAGAAAATACTATTTTATTTTTCCAGTTTTAGTTCTGCTGCTGCCTAATCTTTGGTTCTCTGCTCTTATGGCATGAAGTTCAACTGCATGAACACCTGAGGTTCAAACCACCAATGACACTTCACATCACTACCAAGGGCAGCCTGTTGCCCTTTTGTGAGTGGGGAACAGGGAATGATTAAGAAACAAGTATTATGGAGTGGGGAAGATAGAAAAAGAGCAAGGGGAGACAAAAAGAAAGGAAAAGAAAAGATGGTTACCAGGGCATGGTATGAGAGATGAGGATAGGAACTTTATTTTTTTATATAAATAATGTGGCAGTGCCTAAAGCCATTAGCTCTATTATGCTAGCCACTGTTTTATCGCACAACAAAGAAACTCCCTGCCCTGAAAAGCTTACTCTGTAAGTATATCAGTCGTGTGTGTGTGTGCGCGCGAGCAGAGAGGTGGCTGGGAGGGTCAATTACATTATTCCTTTTTGAATTAATATATATTAAATAGAAGGGATGAGTTAATTTTATGTGTTAGAATAATGGGGAAAAACTTTCACAGTGGGCAGTGTCTTAGTATATTATATTAGTCTGTTATAGCTCTAATTTGTGATTCTATAATATTCCATTGGCAAGTACCACTGTTCCTTTTGTTTAAAAGTAACAGAGTATTTATTTTAGAATATGTTTTTTGGCTACTTTTTACTCTGATCTTCCCACCTTCTGTTCTGTTCTGGTAGTGTTCTCCCCTTCAAATGTTGTCCATCAATCTGGTCCTCCTCTTCTCTCCTGCACCCCTGAGCATCCTCTCATGCTGGTAGAACCAGACCCCTGGATGGCTAGAAAGCCTGGAAATCTCTAGAAATAACTGGAAACAAGGAGAGAGCTAGCACCATGTGACAAGCCAGCTTTCCTTGGTTCACCAACCTATTGTATGGACCACAGTTTGGGATCCATTTGTACCACTTTGGAGCGTGGTGCTTGATTTGCACCATTGGGGAGTGTGGTGCTTTACAGGTACATCAGGCTTTACCCTGATGAGCTTACAATTCATGTTAGACAAACTTAGGTTGGTAGAAAAGTGGGAGGTAGTAGTAAAAATGGAAAGGGAATACTGTCTTTGGGAGTTTTATGTTCAAGGAAAGCAGATTAAATATACATTTTTGTGTATAGGTTTTCTTCGTAAATTATCATCCTCTGTTAGAGAGGTTAATGCCAGGATATTGTCTGAAGAACATAATACTAGCTCTGAAGTTGTTGAACCAGTTTATTTCATACAAACACTTCAGGGTGGAGTCTGCTCAGGCAGTGACCTCTAGCAGCAAATCTCTGCAGACTCTTGTCTCAGTTTTATAAGATGTACCTCAAGTCATTTTGAGCCTACTCATGTATGTGTTACCTACTGTACCTCCATCCTAAGACAGGACGTTATTGCACTCCTTGCTATTATTACTTTGGCTATTTCATTCTGCAGATGACTCTGTAAGACATCTTCGTATGGCCCCCCTATTCTGCAAATTCCAGTCCCTAGCTGATTGAGTCTCGGTGTTTAATTCAGTACACTTTCAAGCTTTTTTGGGTCACCACTGGGTCATTTTGTGAGTTGCTGCTTGTGTTTGGGGCTTGAAAAACTGTTCACCAATGTTGAGCAAGTGGGCTTCAATTGTTGGTATTTTTTGTGTGTGTTATAAGCTTTCATTAAATTAAAAAGTTGACAGCCCTGACTACGGAAGGGTGTGGGGCAGTTCAGCAAGGAAGTGTTGATTTAGTACATCTCATGCTATCCCTCTTGGCCAGGGCGAATCCTGAGGAGTATAGTGTTTAATTATAGAATTATAGAATATAGGGTTGGAAGGGACCTCAGGAGGTCATCTAGTCCAACCCCCTGCTCAAAGCAGGACCAGTCCCCAGACAGATTTTTGCCCCAGATCCCTAAATGGCCCCCTCAAGGACTGAACTCACAACCCTGGGTTTAGCAGGCCAATGCTCAATCCACTGAGCTATCCCTCCCCCCACTGAGCTATCCCTTTGAACATAGTTCTTTCCTGGTGTAAACTTCAAAGGAGGCATGGCCTGCCTTCCATCTGGCAGAAAATGTGTAGATTTCAATTCTTGCACCAACCTCAATGAACATGTCCCTAAATAGTTAAACTTGTGGAGAGAGAATAGCACCTAAAAAGTGTCCTAAAGAATTTAAATTTATTATTTTCTTGTCTTTATCACTTACACTATACGGAAAGAATTTGGGAGTAACTATTTTTATAATTGGCCTTAAGCAGAGAATAAAGGAAATCAGGCAGATTCCAGTCTTCTATGAATTAAGAGAAGGGGACGCAAGGAAAAACATGAACCACACTGAGTAACATTTCCTCTTTCCTGTTCCACCCCTGAATGGATGACAGTAAAGTCTTTATTGAGAGTGACAGGATTCCTAAATACAAGATGCATTCCATCTGTACAGAGGTGCATGCTGAGACAGCATAAGGCAGGCAATCACAGAAGACTGGAAGGAAGCCTGCCATTTGTTTCTTATGTAACCTTCTGTCTGTGCTCCAAGAAATGCTTTTTTTGCTTTTCTGAAAGCTGTGTATCTAAATTTGAGGAATCTACTACATGAGCCAGAGGAATTCAGCTTTTGCCTAACATCAAGTTAAACCCCCTGCAATTCTGTTCCATTTTATGTTTTTAGTCCTATCTTACTATATCCCCTCCTGGTTCTCTTCTCCCATTTTTTTGGGCAGCGCTAGCCCATTGTGGTCTACAGCAGAGGGAGATTGTGGCAGCTTTCAGCTGTGCTACCTCCTCCCTGACAGACTTTCTTCCTTATGTATACAGCCAAGGTCTGCACTAGTACTTGAGTGACAGATATTTGGTAAGACTATTACTACCATGTTGGCTTAATTGCTGTCTTAAAAGCAGAATGTAGTATAATAAAGTGGCTTCATTTTTGTTAAAGATAAACTGAAAAGGATTTTTAAAAACACTGTTTTTTTTAAATCGCATATAAAGAGAGCATCAAAAGTATCTCTTTAAATGTTTCTTGTTTTTATCCTAAATATCATGAATGCCAAACCTGGTTTTTGGTTCTCCTGGAGAATCCTTTGAGGGATTTTTTCAACGTTGTGAGCTCTGACACTGTAACCAAAGGGGGTATTGATAAAGTTACAACCCAATGCCTGTATCCTTATTCTGAAGTTTCATGCCCCCTCACATTTTCTGTCCTAAACTTATCCATTTGCTTTCTGTTGAGCTGTGGAAATGATGCATGATGCAGTGTAGCATTGTTAAGATTTTTTCATCTGGAAAAGTAAGTGTGTGTGTATTCAGAATTTACCATGATCATATTATCTATTACCAGCAAATTCTGACTCCCTACCCCTAGAAGGTTGTTCACTAAAATGAGAGGTGGAGGAAGTTAGAGATGGGGGAGATAATAGGAGGCAATGGTGCAAAACTTTTGAAAGTTGATTAGCCTTATCTGTTTGAGTGATGACTAGACAGGGATAAACTCTTCCTCTTTAAGGGGCAAGCTAGGAGTCTCACTACAGAGGTAAGAAATTTAACTTATTAAAAGCTAACTTGAATAAACTTCAAAGAAGGCTGTCTAAATCACTTTTAGCCCTAGGACAGTAATAATTTGTGCTTCAACAAGTTTCCTGGATTAATAAACAAACTTTGACTGTTCTGCATTGTTTGGCACATTGCTGAAGAGAAATAATACGTAACAGTAATCCTTTCTTGGCAGTAGCTCTTGGTACATCAGTTACAGCACTACATTCCACACTTGGAAAAACCCAATTCCTGGTCATAACATTTTTAAGGAAATGCTATTGACAAACCCAGAGATGCCTCTAAAACGGTCACTTCCACAATTACTGTATTTGTTTTCCTTACTAGTAATTTGGAGGTTCTCTTGACTGTTTACATAAAAATAGCTTGGAGTAAGAGCTTCTTATTTACTATAGTGAAAATGAAAAAAACACCAACCAGAACTGCACTGTCAGGTGTCCTGCCCACTTTTCAGATGTTTCTGGATTCTAGTAAACCTAACCCCATGACAGTTCACAACTCCACCCACTTCCCCCTGTTTACCATCCAGTGAAAATAGATTCTACCCACCAACTTCCCTTTCTTCAGTGACTGAAGACTCCATCCACTCTGCTCCACCTCTAGATTTTTTTTTTACCTCCACGGATCTGTAACTTCTGTTTCCTGATGAGCCTAACTGGTATAATAAAAGCCCTCAAGTTCCAGTAACATCTCCATTAATTTTTTTAGACTAGTTTTCATAGACTGAAGCATGTACATGGATGTAACATTTGAAATAAAGTAATAGAAATATCAGGTTTTTAATTTTAGAGTGAGGAAAGTACAGAACGTAGGGAAGGGTTAAAAAAAATCTGATAAAACTCACATAGATGTATGTGGCTTTCCTCCCCCCCTCCCCAGCCCTAGGTAGATTTCAGTTGTTTTGGGAAGGGAGGAGTATCCAAAGAGGGTGTTGTAAAGGAATGGAGTAGAGATGGGAGGATAGGGTAATAGGGTGGGGTTGTGGAGAAATTGTTTAAAACTGACTAGCTATTCAGTGTGTTTCCAATAATGTTGTTGTTGCGTTTTGATATACTCCCTTTTGTAGTGATAGAGCTTTACTTTCTTTTATGCTATTTTTTTCTTCATTTTGGTGTTCTTGGTACCCTTTCTACTATGATTAGGGCTGCATGTTTTCCATAGGAGGTGAGGGGGAAGTCAGTTACTGTAATTTTTTTTCTATTTGTCCCTGACTTTTTTTTCCTGTCTGTTTTTTTTTTTTTCCCCAAATGGTGTCTGATGAATTGCCAGCCCAGTGTGGCGGGGAGGCCAGGTGAGGAAAAAGACGCAGGACAATAAGCCTTTCCTGCCCTGCTACGCAGCACTCACCTTGGGCAATGATGGCTCCTGTTTTGTGCGTGAAAGAGACAGAGAAACCTGAGTTGTACTGTGACTCCATGGGCTAGGTTGTAATGCCTGGAGTGGGGTGTCAGGCAGGCCGAGCCTCGCGGGTAACAGCAGCTGCTGCCCACAGTGAGTGCAGTGCACCAAGATGGGCTCATCTTCCAACCCCTAATCCTGGTCTCCCCTTCTCACTGGACAGGATTAGGGTTGCAGTGCTGGGATGGAGGATGCTGCTGCTGCAGATGGGTAGTATCCCCTGGGTGGATCACGGAGGGCTCCATTTTTAAATTGGAAATCAGTAAGCAGTCATGTTAAATTTAGTAAATTTATTGTGGTTCCTCTTTTTTTTTTTTTTTTTTAGTGGGGAAAAAAATGCCATGACACATCAGCAGCCCTAACTAGGACTCTTAAGATTATCAGCCTGGTTTGTTTAACTAGCATTATTTTTTGAAATTGAATTGTACATATAAAAATTCCCAATCTTGTTTTCAGTTTTATAAAAACTGTATAAATGAAACTGATGTCCATTAATGTGATTAAAAATTTTCTGTAGAACAGCTTGTTAGTATGAAACTACATTGAATTTCCGAAAACATACTATCTGTTTCCACTAGGTGGCCACCTAACCTGTGATTAATCTATAGATGGATCAATTGAGTAGAAATGTGATTAAATCCATCCTCCTATGGTTTCTCAGCTTTCTAGAAAAAATTTTTATACAGAAAGCTAACTTTTATAGAAGTGATGGCGTCTGCGCAATTAGGAATAAAAGAAATTATAATCAATTTCACATAAATCTTTTTGCAGAAAACTTTCCTAACCAAAAAATAAGTCCATATTTGACATGATGGGAAAAGAATCTGGATAGACAAATTACGCTAGATGGAAGGGGTTTGATGTAGAAAAGTAGACCAGCCATCTGTCCGTAGTATGATGAAAGAAAATTTCTTTAAGATACTGTTTCAATGGTACCTCACACCTGTCAGGTTAAAAATTATATATAGATTGAATGGGGATAAATGTTGGAGAAGTTGTGGTGAAAGGAGACTTTATGCAAATATGATGGACATATCCTGTTGTTGGAGAGTATTGGGATGGAATTCATAAACAAATATCGCAAATTTGTTGAATATTTGTTACCAAGTGATCCTTTGGTTAGCCTCCTAGGGCTTCCAGCAGAAATGGTCACACAAAAGGAAATGAAGAACTAATCTCTCATCTTCCAGTAGTAGCTACTAGGGTACTGAGAGCATCTCATTGAAAAAAAGGAAAATAGTCCAACTATAGAGGAATGGTTTAAAAAAAACCTGGGAGGTTGTTACAGAAAAATTTAAATACCAATTACATACCCAGAAACATAGATGGAGGAGAAATACATACTTAGATATTTGGTTACTGTTTATTTAATATTCAGAAAAAGTACATTCATCTGGAAAAGAAAAAAAGCACACCTGTCCAGTTTTAATATTAACATTCGCTAGACATGCCTCTTCTGTTAGATATGTGTTAGAGATTTCACTCAACTTAATAACATGTCATAGGTGGTGTAATGATGCTTACTTTGTAATATGGTAACACCTGATGTATAGATTGATGTCTATTACTATATAATGTCTCTTTAAACAAAAGCTCACTGTTGTAACAATTGTTTTATTTCTGATACTTATAAGGCAAGGATTTGTAAACCTGTTAATACTTCCTAAATACATAGTAAAAAAACCAAGAGCCACCTGTATTAGTAACTTGTATTAACATGTAACCTCCTGACAAATGTATTGTTTGAGTTCTGTTATAAGAGGCTATTTTAAAAAAAGTGTTATACATGATGTTACTGGTGGAAACTCATCAAAATAACGTACGTAACATTTAATTTCATCAGCAGAAATGATTCAACATTGTCAGCAATGTTTGCATACACCCAACGCGTTGGGGTGTGTGTAGGTGTGGGGTGGGGGGAATGTTTAACTGACTATAAACCATTGCCTTTTATGAACTTATTGCTTTAATTAAGGCAGAAGTTGGAGCCTGTAGATCCAATATATTCAAAATACTGTAGCAAAAGCAAGAAAATAAATTCACAATCCCAATGGACACATTCTGTAGATTAACCTTCCTACTCCATGGCATGCCAATAATTTCTCATGTTCCCCACATCAAAGAAACAGTTGATTCTTTAAAATGAAAGAATTTTTAGGGAAAGAGTAGTGACTGATCTCTGTAAACACTTCTAGCTTGTAGTAGTCTATGAGTAAGTAGGCTATAAATACAACTAAGTGGAAGGCCTATGGAATGTGCGGTGAACAGCATTGACTTTTAACTAGTAGCCTAGTCAACATAGGTCAGACTCATTACACTGTTGATGTGTAATGATACTGAGAAGATATGAAGGGCTAACTTAGCTTCCTCTCATCTTCCTGCTCTACCCTAGTATAGGTGGTGGTCTCATCTCTGCAGGCACACTTCTCTCAACAGTCTAAAGATGAAATGTGTGAGATGCCTCTGAAATGAGGGATATTGTCCTACAGTTGAACCACCTTGAAAAAAAGTTTTGCCTCATTCATCCATTAACCTTTTATTTGTCAGGTACCTAAATAAGGTAGTGGTAGGATTCCAGGCAGTTCTTGGTCCTGTTTCCCAGCTGCAACCATTTCTGAACTGGTGCTGGCATGTGTGAGCTTCAGCAGATTGTTTGGCTTGGCCCTCACTGGCAGGGTAGGAGGGTGGGATGAAAGGACAGATGGCTCAGCTTCACAGTTGCATGTGGTGCCTGGCAAATCAGAGCAGCAGTAAGAGAGACAGCCAGTGGGGTGACGTTTCCCACGTGGGTTCAATCACCCCTCCAAGGAGCAGGGAGGTGCTGAACTAGCTCTCTAAGGGCTGGTCCACACTAACCCCCCACTTCGAGCTAAGATACTCAACTTCAGCTACCGTTATTCACGTAGCTGAAGTCGAAGTATCTTAGTTCGAACCTACCGCGGGTCCACACGCGGCAGGCAGGCTCCCCCGTCGACTCCGCTTACTCGTCTCGCGGAGCAGGAGTACCAGCGTCGATGGCGAACACTTCCGGGATCGATTTATCGCGTCTAGACAAAACGCAATAAATCGATCCCAAAAGATCGATTGCTTACCGCTGGACCTGGAGGTAAGTATAGACGTACCCTAAGTGGTTGGCCTATTACTTGTACATATGGCTATCTGGTCTTTGCAGCTGTTGACCTGTACAGACAGCAGGACAAGAATGTGTGATGTTTTGCGGGCATGACGTGACACCTCAAACCTGCAGAAATAAGTGCAATGCAAAGCATAGCTCTTGAGAGAGATTTTTTGAGAAGATGGGATGCTTGGATCTCTTTATTCAAACAATGAGGAAAAAGTCTAGGGTGGATCTGGTAGCCTCATCTGAAGTTGCCTGTGAGAAGTGATATCTGCAGGAACTTGAATACTGGAATGAACTATCTTTTCCACTGTTACTCTAAGACCACCTTTACCAATCAAATCATCTCATATGGAGTTGTAATGAAGGGACAATTTGTAGTTTTGCAGGGTCATTCCTGATTGTTAAAACTGTTTCTGTCAAATATTATCTTATCTTCACTCCTGGGCAAGTCTCCCTTTGAGCTGATGTAGTTGTCTGTACAACAGTAGGAATGATGTAATGTTCCTGTTGCAGTGGTATTTAAGCATTGGTGTAATTAGCTTCACCTCCCCTCTTCCCCCCACCCCCCATTTGGACCTGGCACTACTCTTTCTCCTAGTACAGGAGGATTGGGAGAATGGGAAGAATTTAGTTACCCTCTAAGGCAAACTTTTTTTTTTCTAGCTGTGAGCTGGATCTGAGGTCTGTGGAAGCAAGTCTGCTTTGCCTTCCTAGACTCATGTCATGTTAGAGTGTGTGTGTGTGTGTGTTGTGAATGGAAACAATTAAGACAGATGCCTGGCTCATAACCAAGCCCATCAGCAGGAGATCCCTCAGGCAAGAACTTATTAATTCCTAAAGTATAAAAGCCTTTTTATAACACACAACTTACATTTAAAAATGAGTTTATCAGGTTGTTTTTCCATAACTTATGCCAAATTAACTGTTCAATGAAAAACATTTACTTTAAAGGTATATTCCTTTATAACCTTAATCATAAGTAGAACTATTAGAAGATTGCCTTCAATCTGACATAAAAACTTTATTACCTTTGTGTTTATAAAGAGTAGAAACCTAATTTTAAACTTCTTGAGGTTTTTTTGTTTTTTATTTCTATTTTGCCAGGTGGAATATTTATTCAGTGGTGGTGGAGGATGTTTAAAGCTTAATTTAAGTACAAACTGGAAAAAGAGTGGTTTACAATCAGTGCAGAACTTGGCTGGTTTTAGTCTTAGCAAATTAACTTAAGGAACTTAAAAAAAAATATATTGAACAATACAGAATTATATGTAGGTAGCCAAAAGCTTCAGAACATAGTTAAAGATGAACAATACAAATACTCAGGAATTGCACAAAACTCTTATCTCTTCAGGTTAGTCTGTTATAGTTCAGCTTTGTCACATGATGATTTGATGTTTTCAGTATACAACATGTATGACTTTCTAAGGAAGTCTTATGTACTTTTTTATTTCCCAGTACAGCTTGTCAGCTGGGCACCGAGAAAATTACTCTGTTCAAGATACAAGATGACAATTTTGGGTCTGCTTGGTGGATTTTTTGTTGTGTTTCACTAGATGAAATACACAAGTCTGTCACTTCTGGAGACCCTTGTTTCAGATTTAAGACCCAAGTAAATGCATCAGAATGCTATCCTTTAGGTGCTTGATAGCGTACGTTTAAACAAAACAAGCCTTTTGGCACAGTTGGTATATTATACTCTGCTGAGAAATTTCCAAGACAGAATGAGGAGTTGGGAATTAATAGTATTTTCCATTCTATTCCAAACTAGGATTAAAGGCATTGGCAAATGGAGTGGAAGTTCACACAATAGTAATCCTTGTTAATAACCAGTGTTTATAGAAGATGTATACTATGAATGCCCTATATCAAAGTACTGTGAAATGATACTATTTGACAGTAAACTTAGAATCCCTTTCCTGTAAGCTGTCTTTCTGTCTGTATGTGTAATGCTTTACTTTTCCATTAATTTTTTTGTGTGGGGAGGCCTAGTGGTGGAATGGAAAAATCCTCACATGAACATCCTAGATTGTTGTTTAAAATTATATATACTTGCCTGAGACGATGCATGTGCAGGTGCAGGATGGCCCACAGAAGCATTCCAGATCTGAGCTTTTCTGAGAGGACAAACTGTGGAAGGATATTTTTGACCTAAAGCGTACATCCACTGTGGGGGTCAGGGAAAAGAAAAGAGAGCCAATTATACCAGGATCAAAGATGTGCTTTCCTCTTCCCTGGCCTTGAATCTGTGTGGTGATCCTGTCCATTTTGCAATGCCCCACTTTTTTTGCTTAGCCCACTAGAATCACTGTACTTTCTCCTGTGTCTCCTCTGCAGCCCCTCATACAGAACACCTTCCTGAGCTAGGCTGTTAAATTTTCCACACTCATATGTCTTCTAATGACCCACTTTTACCATGATGCTTACAAGAACCTAACAGGCTGGCTGTGACAGAATTGTGGAGTACTTACCAGGAAAAATAGTAAAAACGTATTATTGAGACATGGAAGTTTGTCATCAGATACCTGTTTTCTCTATCCTCTCTCTGCTTTGCCTTTTTAGACCAAAGTTATTGGGGCAGGGACTATGCTGCATTTTGTTTTAAAGCATATGTTGTAGGTCATTGTAGAAAGAGAAACAATAAAACTCCATAATAAGCATTAAATTCTCCAAAATGCTGTGGTGTGTGGGACTGTTGTCTAGGGGTTGAATTGGAAGAGCGGGAAACGATCCTAAAGTTCTGTCTGTCGGATCTTTTGTAGGAGGATTTGCGTGGATTGGATGAATGGAGAACTCTATTGGGGATTTTTTGGGTGTGGGTGAAGCTGTTTTAGTTTAAAGAAAGGTGATTGGTGGCTGGTGGTGGGATTAGGATTAGGCTGTAGTGCAACTAGGAATACATAAATACAGGAGGCACTTAATGTTCTAATATCAATATGATTAAATAACAATGTATTTACTCATATTCCCTTTAACAAACGAAGTTGAACAGCTGCTCTTCTCACATCCTCTTTCTTAATGTGAATGAAAGGGGGTGAGTGTGGCTTCCCGAGCAGTGTATGAGTATGCTACTGTTGTCATGCTGATGCACATGAACAGCAAATATTTAGGATGTCGTCAGTTTCCATAGCTGCAAAGGAATAGGTATCAGAAAATGAGTGTGTCAAAAGAAAAACAGTCCAGAACTAGAGGATTGGCTCCATAAATAAGGGAGGCTTTTGTTACAGAAAAATTAATGCATCAATTTCCTACCCAGCAAAAGACAGAGGATAAATAGATACTTAAAAATGTTGGTACCATTTGTTCAATACTCGTACAATGTACATATACTGGAATTTTTATGCACATAAATCTGTACAGGTTTTTTTTTGAGTATTAACATTTAATAGACATACTGGGTTTGATTAATATGTGTAGAATCAGTAGTTTCACTCAATTTAATAAAATCACCAGAATAAACACATCCTGGATGGTGTAAGCAGGCTCATTCTGTAATATAACACTCTGTTAAATAGAGATTTTGTGATTATATTAGTGAATGTTTCTGTAAACAAAAAATAGCTTACTTCTTCTAATTATTAGCATTTTGTTTCTGATATTTACATGGCAATGATTTGTAAATCTGTTAAAACTTCCTAAATAGTTTAACATTTTTTTTTTTTTTTGGTTAAATCTGATCTGAAAACAAACATGCTTGGAGACTAAAGCCCTTTAGTCTCAAAGCATAACAACTAAAAATACTGTTTTAAAAAATGAGTTGACAGTATTCCATTAAAATGTTCAATTCACTTGACATACTATGCACTTTTTATCTTTAGTCACCTGAAACACTAATTTATGATACTGCTAATAGTGAATATGTACAGAAACAGATGATACATTTCTGGACATGCTCAAAAGTCATCTTGGCCAAATTCAGCCCTGCTATAACTGGACACAGGTATGGTCACATCAGTGTAAACCAAGGCTGAATTTGGCACAGGCTTTTTCTATTTTTTAAGTGGGGGAGAGGTAGAAAGCTGATCAATTTATTTCATATTGTACAAGGCCAGAAGAGATGACAGGTTGGATTTGATTTAAATCCTGATTTAAATCACTAGTCAGGAAGACTCGATTTAGTCATGGATTTCTACATAAAAGTGCATTCTTGTTGGTTGTTATAACCTTAATACATATTCTTCACAACTCCGAAATAGATGTAGGTTTCATTTTTAGAAGGTACACACTATAAATTTTTAAAGTGATTTATTTTGAAAACTTTTCAGATTAGTTTTACAGCTACACCTCTACCTCGATATAACGCTCTCCTCGGGAGCCAAAAAATCTTATCGCATTATGGTGAAACCGCGTTATATCGAACTTGCTTTTATCCACCGGAGTGCGCTCTCCTCTCTTCCCCCCCCCCCCCCATGCTTTACCATGTTATATCAGAATTTGTGTTATATCGGGTCGCGTTATATCTGGGTAGAGGTGTATATTAGAAAATGAATGATTGTTTGGTTATTTCATTTACCAAAGGTAATTGAAGCAGATAGTTCACCTCCTAATGACTTCATAAATATCTCCAATTCAACAGGTTAATCATTAATATTTGGAGGATTTTCTTGCTATGCTGTATTAGGAGAACATCACCAGACACATTTAAATTGTTTTATTTAACTAAAACAACAACGTTATGTATTCTGGATTTTTTTCTTCAACAGCAAACATACAATATTTGAATAAAACAAGCATATGAATTTTTGAATTAAGTTAAACATTCAAGTTTTTTAAAATCAGGTTTGTTTTTGTTAAAATTGTTAACTAAAATAGTTTAAATGAAATATTAAAAACACAAAAATTAAATCGACTATGTCAGCCTGGTCAACATGAGAAACTTAAAATATTGGCTTCTTCAGCTAACTCAGTCATCTTCACCTTCATTTTCCTGTTTGTTCATAATCTGGAAAAGAAAAACAAGCTTTCCTACTTTTTCAGGTCGCAAACGATTTCTCAATTTGGAATGAATTAGTCCAAAGGAAGAAAATATTATTTCTGCACGAGCAGAAGAAGCTACTTCTGTTAAAAGTGAAATTATCACTTCAACAGTCTCTGAATCCAAGTGCTTAAGTGACTTCCACCAGTTCACTGGTGTGACTTTCTCTAAAACAACATCAGCAAACATATATTTCTTGAATGGTTCACCCTTAGCTCTGAAGTTTATTACAGTTGGCATTATGGAGGGATAATTGCTGGATGTCCATGTCATAGCCAACTCCTCTGCTTCAGCCATTAAGATTTGGTCCTGGTACCAAGTATTGAGAATATTTGCAAGAAAATGAGCTGGAGACAGTGCTTGTCCCATTCATTTTTTTTAATGCTTGTAATTTAACTCTGTCATTGCATATTTCTCTTTTTAAGATCTCACTCGGTTCCTTCCAAATTTCAACAGCGTCCACAATAAAACAGCTATTTCCCTGCGTTTTGTTCAAGGCTACAGAAATAGGCTTCAGAGTACTCCGTATGTGTTCAACATTTCTCTTAAGCCCAATGTTGAGAACTTCGGCTGTGACAGTTGCATCTGTTTTTTTCATGATTTTGTTCACAAACTGTCATCAGATTAGGCCAGTTCTTGATATAGTGCTCAAAACAGTCCACTACTGAGTTCCATCGCACGTCTTGTGGGAGAGTTAGCTTGGTTCCTCCCACTTCTATCAGAGCAGCTGCTGCAAAGTGGTTGTTATAGAAGTATTTTGCAATTTCAACATTATTAGCCTTTATTTCTGGAACACTGAAGTCTTTGGCTAGGAGGTGCATCAAATGAGCACTGCAATCGTATGTTATTAGCTTGGGACTCTCTCCTAAATTTCTTCTCATCTTGGATACATTTGCAGCATTGTCTGTGACCAAGCTGCGTACTAGACATTTTGAATTTTCCCCCCCAGTTTGTTGTAGCTTTTACTGCTACTTCTTGTAAGAAGTCTGCTGTGTGCATTTCCTGATGTATCAATTGTTTCTGTAAGGAAGACATTCCCCTCTTCTGTTATCACACAAGCACATACAACAGGATCATTGTGGACATTGCTCCACCCATCAAGACTCAGGTTAACAATTTCACTCTCTAGACCTTTTGCACACTGCTCATTTTCTCTTTCATACACTTTATCCAGCAATTTGCCTGCAACATCTGCTCTGTTGGGTGGACTGTATCTTGGTCTTAATGACTGAACCATGTTAATGAAGTGTGGGTTCTCAATCATATGGAAAGGAGAGTTTGTTGCATAAACAAACAGGGCAATTTTTTCATCAATTACCTCTTTTTTTTTAATCTGGTGGTTCTTATCACAAATTTATCTATGGTTGTTCCTGGATGATGGAGATTTTTTTTTTTTTTTGCAACAGGTGATATACTGTGGCTATCTGACATACGTGATGTGACTGAAACACTATCATTGGCAGATAACTCTGAAACTATAGAAAATGATGGTGATCTTGAAGGTGGATAGTCTTCAGAATCCTGTATGTTGAGGATGGATTCGCCTTAACAAAACAAGTCAATGCAGTTATTTAATTATTATTACCATACTGCTCATTTAGTATTACTCATTATATTCTGTGACACTCAGTACTACTTTAAGGTGAAATTGTAAAAAGATCTGTCTATTTCAGCTATTTATTTTTTATCACAACTGCATCTAAAGTGATAGTACCACAGAGTAACAACTATATTTTTTGCTCAACCATGAGAATTCAAGAATAGTCCAGAAGGAAGGCAGGCAGTCCTTAAGAAAGAAGAATGAAATAAAAATGTTTATCAACCTAAAGATCCTGCATGTTCAGACAATGTTTCTTTCATCATCTTTAACTTAGCTTCCTCCTGAGAAGGAACACTTCTCATGATGTTTCATTCGGGCAACCAGGCCTTGCATTTCTTTATTGCACTGTTTGCATTTTGCACGCATGCCTGTCTTACCCACAGGTAGAGAAACTTTATTAACATATTCCCAAATGGGTCTCTTTTACCGCCTGCTGCCATTATAGGTTTTCCCTTTTAGTGAGAGAATGGTATGGTAGATCTCAAATCAATGAAAGCTACACTCAGAAAGACCACAAGACTTCTGGAATATGCTGCTCAAACAGTTTGACTTTTGTTTCTACTGCCTGTCCCTCCCTTCTCACATTTATCTCCAGACTTCTCCTTGTCCAGATCTATTCCGTCCCCAACAATCTTCTATTCATTGAACTTTTTGAAACTTTGCACTTTTAGAGAGAAGGGATTGACTCTGTGTACACAAATTTGCAGAGGGGCTGTGACGGGTTGGATCACAAAACCCCCCTTGGGCGCTGCCAACTGATCTGCCAAGACTACTTCTGCCCCTGCTTTCCAGACCCGTCAGCTTAGGACTTCAGTGCCCTGCTTGGTTTCAGCCAGACTCGCTAGCCTGCTGCAAACCCAGACCTAGGTCTGAATCACGTCCCCTAACAGCTGTAGGCCTACCTGAAAGCAGCTAACTGAGGTGTTCTGGTCTTTAACACTCAGATGCCCAACTCCCAATGGGGTCTAAACCCAAATAAATCCATTTTACCCTGTATAAAGCTTATGCAGGGTAAACTCATAAATTTTTCGCCCTCTATAACACTGATAGAGAGAGATGCACAGCTGTTTGCCCACCCAGGTATTAACACATACTCTGAGTTAATTAATAAGTAAAAAGAGATTTTTATTAAATACAGAAAGTAGGATTTCGGTGGTTCCAAGTAGTAACAGACAGAACAAAGTAAGTCACCAAGCAAGATAAAATAAAACACGCAAATCTATTTCTAGTCAAACTGAATACAGATAATCTCAACCTTAGAGATGCTTCAGTAAGTTTTTTTTTCCTCAGACTGGACACCTTCCAGGCCTGGGCACAATTCTTTCCACTGGTACAGCTCTTGTTCCAGCTCAGATGGTAGCTAGGGGATCCTTCATGATGGCTCTCCCCTTTGTTTTTTCCACCCATTTATATATCTTTTGGCAGGAATCCTTTGTTCCTCTGGGTCTCTCCCCCCCCCCCCCCCTTTTCAGTGAAAAAGCACTAGGTTAAAGATTGATTTCAGTTCAGGTGACATGATCACATGTCACTGTAAGACTTCATTACCCCTTGCCAGCACACACATATACAGGAAGACTTGCAGGTAAAACAGAGCCATTTGCAGTCAATTGTCCTGGTTAATGGGAGTCATCAAGATTCTAAACCACCATTAATGGCCCCCACTTTGCATAATTACAATAACCCCTCAGTTATATTTCATATTTCTAGGTTCAGATACAAGAGTGGTACATTTATACAAATCGGATGATCACACTCCGTAGATTATCAGCTTTGTAATGATACCTTACAAGATACCTTTTGCATGAAGCATATTCCAGTTACATTATATTCACTCATTAGCATATTTTTATAAAATCATATAGACTGCAACGTCACAGGGACAATAGGATTGAGGTCTGTTATTTCTCACCTCTGTAATTTATTTATTTATTTAAAAACATTTTTGCTGTTAACAAGCATGTTATCTCTGGAGATACACAGCCACAGTTTGAGAACTGCAAAATTAAGCATCTCTGATGGTATCTTCTAGACTGAGCATTGAGTCCCATTGGGTAAATAGAAAGATTAAACTAAATAATCTATACAGAAGCACCTGGAACCCCATAAGATTGGGTCCCTAACCCATGAACTATTGAAACTCATTTACAAAACTTTTCTTAAACATTACATGAATATATTGTCTCATACTATAAAATTAGAATTTATAATCCCTATTCCATGATGAGATATCTTTGAGCTATAATGTATCTTGATTAAAACTATATTTAGATAGGTTTTTCCCCTCAAAAAGCATTTTATAAAAAAAATCTGATTTTTTTTTAGAAATCATTTTTTGTCCACCCTGAGAAGAGATCATTATGATAATCTTGTCTGACCTCCTGTGTAGTTTGAACGTACTTGCTGTGCAAGAGTTAAACCAGGTTTAGTGAGGAAGGTGTAATAAAATCCCTGACTGACTTCTTGAACAGAAGGATTGTAAAATATTCTTATTAAGTAACTTTGCCATCTTAAATTTTAAAATACAGCCATTTTGCTCTTGGCATTGTATAATTGCTTGGGTAACTTTCCTATCGGACAATCTTTCACTAGGACTTCCCTGAAAACCGGCCTCTCTCATGCATTCTTTTACCCACAAAAGTTGTAAACTGCAGAAAACATAGACCCTTTTTAATATTGGCATAAACCATATTCTCACTATCTTAAAAATTGCCAACAGGGAAATAAGTATCCTTTTAACATTCATATATCTTGATGTAAATAGGTTTTGAATTAAACTGGAGGTTTCTTTTTAGGAGTTATCTATTGTTAGTTAATACTTTGTTTTCCCAGTGCTTGTCACTTTTAAAATGAAGGAGCACAATAGATTTTATTCCTTCAAGCATATAAACAAAATGGCTATTTAAAGGTCTGGCTGGAGTGGACCAGATCAGTAGAAGTGTCCATGCATATGAGCAGTCTGAGTGGTCATTTGTATGTGCAGTCACTGTGACTTTGCACTTTTTTATATATATAGTATAAAAAATAACTAGCCTCCTAGCTCCCACCTAGCCAATACGACTTTTTAAGCATCTGTTTTCAACAGCTGTCTACAGATTATATAGGCAGAGCTAGTAGTAGTAAGGTTGCCAGACATGTCTCGTAAGACCCTGCTTTTAGTTTCTTATAACTTTGTGAAACTTTAGTCTGAAATTTTCCATGCCAGGTGTCTGCCTCAGGCTGCCTCTTTTTCCCGCCAGAAAACTTCAACCAAAATGGCCTACTTGTTTCTGAGAACAAGGCTAGAGGAGGAGACATTGTTTTGCCCATGTTAAAAATAATACTGGCAACCTTTTCTTTGAACAGTTTTAGCTTTGGAGCAGGGACTTAAAATTTGGTAAGGAAATACGGTGTCTTTATGTCTGAATTGTACCTTTTGCCATCCTCATAACAACCTGCGAAACTTGATCAGGTTATAAGCCTCCAAAAAGTTGTATTTCGCACATGCTCAGTAGAGACTTTCAGTTTTAATCTCTCAAATCTCCAAAGATTGCATCCTCACTGAGCATGCCCAAGCCCATCATAGCTCCTAGTGTTGACCAGACTCTGCATGCACTATCCCCACAGAGCTGCTGAGAGTGTTTTCTTGCCTTCCTTGCAGCAGCATGGAGGCACAGTTATGTTATAATATTAACACTTAAAAAGATGTAATATTAGGAAAAATAAGATTGAGAGATTGTCTTCACGGACAGTTGGCACATAGCCAGAGTGTGAATCTAGAGCTTACTCGCTTGCTGCACAGTAACTGGTCATATGGACCCTGATACCGAGCACTAAAAGTTCTGCAGTGCACTTTGACCCTGCCAGCAGGTAGGGGATCTTGGGGGACAACTACTCCACTGGTGGGGTGCAAAATAAACTTTATTAAGAAAATGCAAAAACAGGAAAAATTCAATAGTGAGGAGTACGGAGTTTAAGATAGACAATTGGGGAGAGGTTTCTTTTAGTAAATAGGATAGGGGGTTTCAATAGTGGGGTACAATACAGTGGGGTCCAATACAGTTGGTAACACATTTATACTTCAGTGTTAATTGAACAGGTAGCTAACAGTTCCTATGTAAAGGGTGTGTTACAGCAGCATATAACCAACTAACAGTTATGGATAAAATGTGTTAAATAACAAACAACTCTAGGTAAAAATATGTCACAGTGGTGTAAATGTAAAATGTGAGGAGTGTTAGAGAAAAAAAGAGTAACCAATGGGGTTTTATGCTAGACTTCAGTAATACAATTGAGGTTTGGCAGCAGCAGGAGCGGGGTGAGCACGTGGGGGAAGGGATTAAAAGAGAGAGAGAGAGAGAAAGGCAGTGGTAGAGGAGTGAGGATGGGGGAAGAGGAGCACGTGGTGGAGCAGAGACCAAAGGCAGAGGCGCTGCGGAGGAAGATTTAAACTCAGGGAGACACAGAGAGCAGACAGGCTGCAAGTTTAAACAGCAGAGAGACTGCAACGAGTGACTGGGGAGCTCGGGGGGGAGACACGGGCAAGCTCGGGGCGGGGGGGTTAGGGCAGCGGGAAGACAGACTTAACCACAATTATACAGAACACAGTAAAATCTTATCTATGATCTAACTTAACCAAGACTACACAAATTAGCAAATAACAGAACACAATACAACAATTTTTTAAAACCTAACTTACAGAGCACAATACAAACAATTCTTTAAACCTAACTTAACCACAGCTATGCAAAATGAAATTACAACTTATCTAGACTAAGAACCTGATTCTAATAGGTGCACCTTACACTATGCTGCTTCTTTGATCGGGACGGGGAGCAGTCCCAGAGGGCAGAGTGGTGTGTGCCCAGGGTACAGCCCCGGGGGTGGTGGTGGTGGGGAATTAACTAGTGGTGGCTGCAGCAGTGGGGTGGCTACAAGCCGGCAGCCCAGGATACAGTCCAGGAAGGCACAGCCTAGCAGCAGCACAGGCTTATTTCCAGCAGCAAAGGCGCTGCGGAGCAAGAAACAGATTACAGATACAGACCAAGGAATTAACTTGGGTCTGTCTACTGGGGAAACCAGGCCAGCAGCTAGGACAGGGGAAGTTTGCAAGAGGGAGTTCTTACCAATCCCCAGGACAGCAGCAAGCACAGAGACAGGAATGGCAGTAGTATCGGAGGATGGAGAGAGGACTCGATTTGCTTACAATAATCAGGAGATCTCCAGACACAAATTTGTTCGTGGGAGGGGAGTTTAAAAACGGGGGTACGCTCAAAAACAAACGAGAGCGGGGAGAGGGTCCCCCAAAGACCCCTAGCTGATCAGACCAGGTGGCAAAGCAAGGACCTTCTCTGAGGTCTGATCAGAAAATGTCTGGCTTTAAAGGCAAACTCAGGCAGTTTCCCACCAGTACTTTTGATTGGCTCCTCTTGATACAGGGGAGGAGAGAAGGCAGGGAAAAGCTGCAGGTAAGCATAGGCATGCCTGGGCATGTTCTGAGCCACAGGTATGACTCGTATGCTTAATTAGTTGGCCACTTCAGGTCTTGCATTTCTGGGCAGCGCCCCCCACACCGAGCCAGGGTCTGAACAAAGGAACCAAACAAAGAAGCAAGAAACCCCTCCCTAGGCAGAGCAATGGCTCCAGTTAGTCTGTAGAAGCCATTCCTATGAATAGGGCTGTGACTTTAGTTAGCACAATGGCCGGGAGGGGCGGCCACACAGAACAAACAGAAAGGAGAGGGGAAAAAGGAATGCAGCAGGGGGAGAGCTGTAACAGACACACTTTAACATACTCCTATTCAACATTTAACTATGGAACTGTTACAGAGTAACAGCCGTGTTAGTCTGTATCCGCAAAAAGAAGAACAGGAGTACTTGTGGCACCTTAGAGACTAACAAATTTATTAGAGCATAAGCTTTCGTGGACTACAGCCCACTTCTTCGGATGCATATAGAATGGAACATATATTGAGGAGATATATATATACACACATACAGAGAGCATAAACAGGTGGGAGTTGTCTTACCAACTCTGAGAGGCCAATTAATTAAGAGAAAAAAAACTTTTGAAGTGATAATCAAGCTAGCCCAGTACAGACAGTTTGATAATAAGTGTGAGAGTACTTACAAGGGGAGATAGAGTCAATGTTTGTAATGGCTCAGCCATTCCCAGTCCTTATTCAAACCGGAGTTGATTGTGTCTAGTTTGCATATCAATTCTAGCTCAGCAGTCTCTCTTTGGAGTCTGTTTTTGAAGTTTTTCTGTTGTAATATAGCCACCCGCAGGTCTGTCACTGAATGACCAGACAGATTAAAGTGTTCTCCCACTGGTTTTTGAGTATTTTGATTCCTGATGTCAGATTTGTGCCCATTAATTCTTTTGCGTAGAGACTGTCCGGTTTGGCCAATGTACATGGCAGAGGGGCATTGCTGGCACATGATGGCATATATCACATTGGTAGATGTGCAGGTGAACGAGCCCCTGATGGTATGGCTGATGTGATTAGGTCCTATGATGATGTCACTGGAATAGATATGTGGACAGAGTTGACATCGGGGTTTGTTACAAGGATAGGTTCCTGGGTTAGTGGTTTTGTTCAGTGATGTGTGGTTGCTGGTGAGTATTTGCTTTAGGTTGGGGGGTTGTCTGTAAGCGAGGACAGGTCTGTCTCCCAATCTGACATCAGGAATCAAAATACTCAAAAACCAGTGGGAGAACACTTTAATCTGTCTGGTCATTCAGTGACAGACCTGCGGGTGGCTATATTACAACAGAAAAACTTCAAAAACAGACTCCAAAGAGAGACTGCTGAGCTAGAATTGATATGCAAACTAGACACAATCAACTCCGGTTTGAATAAGGACTGGGAATGGCTGAGCCATTACAAACATTGACTCTATCTCCCCTTGTAAGTACTCTCACACTTATTATCAAACTGTCTGTACTGGGCTAGCTTGATTATCACTTCAAAAGTTTTTTTTTTTTTCTCTTAATTAATTGGCCTCTCAGAGTTGGTAAGACAACTCCCACCTGTTTATGCTCTCTGTATGTGTGTATATATATCTCCTCAATATATGTTCCATTCTATATGCATCCGAAGAAGTGGGCTGTAGTCCACGAAAGCTTATGCTCTAATAAATTTGTTGGTCTCTAAGGTGCCACAAGTACTCCTGTTCTTCTTTTTATGGAACTGTTAGTGCACCGTAGCAGGGTCCTCATGGCTAGTTAGTATGTGATAGGTTAGTGCACTATAGATTCATACCATGGCTTGCCATGCACTAACTAGGGTTGCCAACTTGGTAATATTTAAAAACTGGACATTCCAGCTGGAGTGTTGGAACCTCCCCTGCACCACCTCTTCTCCCCCATCCCCGAAGGCACCACCTCTGCCTCTTCCCCCAAGGCTCCACTCCCATCCATTCCTCTTCTCCCCCCTGCCCCCCATCGCTTGCTGCTTTCCCCCCCTGCCCAAGTCAAGAGGGACTTCCTGCCATGCCGGGGCTGGGAGCTGTAGCTGCCCAACACAGGTATGGGGTGGCCCTGGCTGACTAGGGGCTGGCATGGGTTATGACTCAGTGCTTCCCCACCTCTGCCGCCTGCAATAATCTGACTTTGGGTGTCCGGTCAGTAGATCTGACCGGACACAGCAAGGTCCCCTTTTTGACTGGACTTTCCAGTCGAAAACCTGGCACCTGGCCACCCTAGCACTAACTTTCCATGTAAACAAGCCCTTTGTCAGCTTGTTGAAACTTGTGGCTGGTATCGTCTAAGGATAAAAGGGACCAGCTCCCAGAAGTAAATGAGACCTGGGATTGTGCTGGTGGTCTTTCTGTTTATGGGAAGAGATGAGAAATGAAGTCTTTGCGCACTGAAGTCCTCAATTGGGAAACTCTCTCTACCCCTTGTCTCCATGCAGGGAAAGTGGAAAGGATTTAGAAGCAAGTGGACTCCTGAGGGTGGGCTCAAGCAGGTCTACAAAATTATTAGTTGTATGGTGGGAATCCTGAACACTGCACTAGATCTAGTTAAATGTCTGGTACGAGACCGTGACAGGTGGGGCATGTAATGTGCCTCCCAGCTATCAATAAATAAAGTTGCAGCCTGCATCTTAAAATCCATCTGTGTGTGTGATGTTCATTTGCCTGCATGTCCTGATCAAAACTACTTTGTCAATAGAGAGTGAATGTGTTTTTACAAATTGTTAAAAAGCAGTGGAAGCTCCGAGTTTCAAAGATTACTTACAAAACTTTATTTTGGGGATTTAAAAAAAACGACATTAAGTAGTGAAATATGAGGAGAAAAAATCAGTTATAAGGTAATAGTGTTTGACACATTCTTGTACAAAAGCTGTGACTACAGTATTTCAAGTAATGATGCTAAAATAAACTGTGGCCCTACAAAAAGAACAGGAGTACTTGTGGCACCTTAGAGACTAACAAATTTATTAGAGCATAAGCTTTTGTGGACTACAGCCCACTTCTTCGGATGCATACCGAAGAAGTGGGCTGTAGTCCACGAAAGCTTATGCTCTAATAAATTTGTTAGTCTCTAAGGTGCCACAAGTACTCATGTTCTTTTTGCGGATACAGACTAACACGGCTGCTACTCTGAAATCTGTGGCCCTATAGTATATCGTGAAGATTTTTTAAATTTTAGTTGAAGGCCTGTTTTTTTTCAGTAGTTACACTTGATTTTCTTCAAAGATTACTTTCTGTAACTAGTACATTGATGTAATGTTTCATCATACTTTGAACTGAAAAATACATGCATCACTTATTGTGATCACAAAAATGTCTATCATTGTAATATTTCTGTGTGGAAAGAACATATTTACAATAGAACCTGTAATAAAAGGGCTTTGCTTAAGATTTGATATGCAGCAATTCACCATTGGAACTTTAAATCAAGCGAATAAGCCCTTTGATAGATGCTTTAGTTTTAGATAGCTTATTAAGCAAGCAGTAACTTTTGCAACTTTCATAGCATTAGGAATCTGAAACTGTAATAAAGCTCACATACAATCCATCCATGACCTTTCTTTTTTATGGAATAGAATCCATATCCACCATGTTTCTGAAGCTGAGTACTAAGCCAAGAAATTTCTCAAAAAAGCTACTGTAAATTCCAAAGCCTACACTCATACTTCATTTGCATATGTTGCAGAAATAGCATCCCCTGTCACTGGAAACTTAGGAACACATGTTTTCAAATGTTCAAGCTGGTGAGAGTTTTACACTTCTGTGTGTATTGTCTGATGCATGGGTTCAATGCTAACTAATCGCACACCTGTTTTGGATAGTAAATTAAATGCTGAATAGCTCTAGTGTTTTTTGCCTTAGCATGTGGTCTACTCTATCAGCACAAATATTTTTGTGACTAAAGAGAGTTTTTGCAGTGAGAGGTTTAAACAACTGTATCTCATGATTAGTATTTTCATGTGAGGTCCAATCTTTAAAGTACATTTTTTTTAATGTTTTAGGGGTAGTATGTTTTAATTTGGTGGCTGAAAAATATATTAGCTGCTGCAAACCGCACATTGTTCTTCTAGCTTCACAGATGCATACATATGTATGTTTAATGAAGATAATTGAAGAAATGCTTACTACCTCGAGTTACTACTAGAAATAGAGTTTAATTCTTTAGTAAAAATAACTCATGGTGATAATCTGCTGCCTTTCTGGTGGTGGTCTGTGCTGACAAGCATTTGACTAAAGGCGCAGTCCCAGTAAGCAGGTCTCTTGCTTTCAGTGCTGGCAAGGATTGGGAGTGTCTTTGAGCCAGTGCCCTAGAAATGGGAGGAGAAGGCAATGCCTCAAAATGCAACACTTCCAGTTTGATGAAGGAGAATCATTCAGATGTTTCAAAGGGAGTACATTATTTGGATTCTGTCCTGACTCTTTGTTACTAGCATGCTATGTGATTTGTGAGCATCTTCCTCAACTTCTCTGTGCCTCTTCTGTAAAATAAGTATACCCAACTTTACAGTGGTGATGTAAGACCTTGGATGCAAGGCACTGTTATTTGGTGTCTTCTACTTACTGTACAGAGCTATATGCGTTTATGCTTCTATATAAATGCTGAACATGCAGAGGTTATGACTAACAAACCACATCGGGATCTTGCCCATGGAAGTACTTAAGTGTTAGTTGCAAACCAGTTTTATTGTGTCCACTGCTCAGAGTAGGTTGGCTCTGCAGACCTACTTTTTCCCTGAACTGTTTCCTATTCTATTTTTTTTGTTCAAAAATATGTTTAGCATTGTTAAATATGTTAAAATTATTATGCAATAATAATGTTGGCAAATATTGGGAAAATTAGATACGCCTAACATCCGAATTGCATATAAGTGATATTTTCTTTTTGTTTGCAGGACTTAAATACTATCTATTCTTATCTTCATGGAATGGACATATTGTCACATCTCAGGGAACATCAGCTAAGGTAAAGGATTGGGGGGATAGCATAGTCCAGTACAAATTATATCCTATTTAACTTTCTGTTGCAAATGCTCTAATAATATGTGTATTCCAATTATCTTCGCACATATGAAATAAGAGGCAAACAAGACAAAGCACAAAATATGCATCCAGAAGTACCTCTGTTCTTATACTGTTGCTATGGTTAATTCCAGTGTGTAGGAGTGATTTAAACACTCAGAGAATATGTTGTGTGTTATCTATTTAGATAATGAAAATTTCATTTAAGTTTGAAGTTATGGTTCAAGAAGCAAAGCCAAATTTCTAGTCTTTCATATGACTTTCCCTGATTCTTAAAGAAAGTGATATTGCTGAAAGATTAATAGATTAAAAACATTTTTAGAGTTTAAAATCTAAATTAAAATGTCATTTTTCTCAGAATTATGTCTTCAAGTGCTCGCTATGAAAGATACAAGGGCAACCAAGTTCTTTTTTGGTAAGTACATTTAAGCCACAATCATCACCCTCATAGTGGAGAAATCTAGTGCTTGCTTGCATGTCAAATTATATGTGTCATCACAGATCCTAACGAGTGCCCCCTCCTGATCACCAACTAGGATTGTTGTGAGGGAAATCCAAGCCTCTGTGCTCTGGATTTCCAGGGTGTTACGAGTTCCTGGAGCTTGAACAGAGTCTAGCCATTGCCCAATCTCAGGGTCCCTAGGTGAACTCTCTCAGGGTGCAGAATTTATATCTGCACCTTGAGTGTTGGAACCCCTCTGGGTGCAGCACTGACCTTCAGATACCATGTTAATTAAATACACCCTTCTCCCAGAACTTCACCCCAAAATGTGTGAAGCTTTTTTAGATTTACAGTGTTAACTCACTCAGGGGCATGCAGTAGTTGTGAAGCAGTCAACACAATACATGCACACGTTGCCAAGGCTAACATCTTTGTTTTTTTATCCTTAATCACATAAAGCACAGGAGAATACAGATCATACAAAACTCTAAATGTCTCTCACTTCCTAGCTTGTCCTTCCCTTGTGAGACCTTGGAGGTTCAGGAAGGTAGGCAGGCAGAGTCCTCTATCCCCTTGCCTACCCTGCCCTGCAGCAACCAATCTCATCTTACTCTGGTGCAAAATGGCTCACTCTCCCTCCCTTTATAGACTCCTGCTGGGGTCACCTGCTTCTTTTGTTCTGCCTCCTGGTAACTTTCCTTTACTTCCAATCCCCACCTCCATCAGACAAGAGGAGGAAATATCTTTTACCAAGTAGAGCTATCCCATAGACTCAAGGTGTGTTTCACTTTGAAAAGACCATTGTTGAGTGCTTATCATTCACCATTGTCTCTAGCCTAGCAGATATCTGGCACAGCCCTGCTAACTCATGGATGATCCAGCTACATACATGCTTTCCATGATAGTAACTTCATGTTACAATTTCATAAAATCATCCATAATTCAGAAGTGGTACAGAATAAACCAACAAATTGTCATATGTACACTTTGTCTTACTGTTATTGTAAATACAAAATACTGCAACATTTAAGGTTGACAAAAGTAATTAAAAGTCTATTTGAGAGAGAAGGTGGGTGAGGTAATATCTTTTATTGGACCAACTTCTTTTGGTGAGAGACAAGCTTTCGAGCTTACACAGAGCTCTTCTTCAGGTGACCTTGGAAAAAAAGTTCAAAAACTGCAAACTCGTAAAAGAGAAGGGGTTTGAAGTGAAGGACATTGGGGAACTGAGGGACAACATCTAAGAGAGGTACTGTCTGCAAAAGATTGGATCCTCTCTCTAGGACAGGGCATGCTAGGAATCTGTTCAGAGACAATAGGAAATCTGTATTAGAAAAGAGAAACTAACTAATATAGAAATGTAAAGCCTGAGATTCATAGATTCATAGATTCTAGGACTGGAAGGGACCTCGAGAGGTCATCGAGTTCAGTCCCCTGCCCGCATGGCAGGACCAAATACCGTCTAGACCATCCCTGATAGACATTTATCTAACCTACTCTTAAATATCTCCAGAGATGGAGATTCCACAACCTCCCTAGGCAATTTATTCCAGTGTTTAACCACCCTGACAGTTAGGAACTTTTTCCTAATGTCCAACCTAGACCTCCCTTGCTGCAGTTTAAACCCATTGCTTCTGGTTCTATCCTTAGAGGCTAAAGTGAACAAGTTTTCTCCCTCCTCCTTATGACACCCTTTTAAATACCTGAAAACTGCTATCATGTCCCCTCTCAGTCTTCTCTTTTCCAAACTAAACAAACCCAATTCTTTCAGCCTTCCTTCATAGGTCATGTTCTCAAGACCTTTAATCATTCTTGTTGCTCTTCTCTGGACCCTTTCCAATTTCTCCACATCTTTTTTAAAATGCGGTGCCCAGAACTGGACACAATACTCCAGCTGAGGCCTAACCAGAGCAGAGTAGAGCGGAAGAATGACTTCTCGTGTCTTGCTCACAACACATCTTTGTTTATTTTCTATATAACTTGTATGTATTTCTTTTCCGTACCATTTCATCTTCGAATCTTATGATTTTTCTATTAAATAAACTTTGTGTTTATTTTTACCACAAGCAGGTCTCTGGTGTGCAAACTTTGTGGAGTGTGTCCCTCCAAAGTGAACTGATAATAGGGGACAGGTTTCATTCGTTTGGGGGAAATGAAAGGAAAAAGTCTGAATGTGTGGTGGTGAAGAACTCGGGGCGATGGATTTGGAGGGTACATGGGACAGGTTGAAGTCACCCTGCAAGGAGTAACTAGGCTGGTGGAAGGTTGAGACCTTTACCATAGAATATCAGGGTTGGAAGGGACCTCAGGAGGTCATCTAGTCCAACCCCCTGCTCAAAGCAGGACCAATCCTCAACTAAATCATCCCAGCCAGGGCTTTGTCAAGCCTGTCCTTAAAAACCTCTCAGGAAGGAGATTCTACCACCTCCCTAGGTAACCCATTGCAGGGCTTCATCACTCTCCTAGTGAAAAAGTTTTTCCTAATATCCAACCTAGACCTCACCCACTGCAACTTGAGACCATTGCTCCTTGTTGTCATCTGCCACCACTGAGAAGAAGCCGAGCTCCATCCTCTTTGGAACCCCCTTTCAGGTAGTTGAAAGAAGCTATCAAATTCCCCCTCATTCTTCTCTTCTGCAGACTAAATAATCCCAGTTCCCTCAGCCTCTCCTCATAAGTCATGTGCTCTGGCCCCATAATCATTTTTGTTGCCCTCCATTGGATTCTTCCACATCGTTCTTGTAGTGTGGGGCCCAAAACTGGACATACTACTCCAGATGAGGCCTCACCAGTGCCGAATAGAGGGGAATGATCACGTCCCTCGATTTGCTGGCAATGCTCCTACTTATACAGCCCAAAATGCCGTTAGCCTTCTTGGCAGCAGGGGCACACTGTTGACTCATATCCAGCTTCTCGTCCACTGTAACACCTAGGTCCTTTTCTGCAGAACTGCTGCCTAGCCACTCGGTCCCTAGTCTGTAGCAGTGCATGGGATTCTTCGTTCCTAAGTGCAGGACTCTGCACTTGTCCTTGTTGAACCTCATCAGATTTCTTTTGGCTCAATCCTCCAATTTGTTTGTCACTCTGAACCCTATCCCGACCTTACAGCGTATCTACCACTCCTCCCAGTTTAGTGTCACCTAGCAAACTTGCTGAGGGTGCAGTCCACGGCAGTAGGCTGGCTACTGGTGGCAGAGCTCCGAGCCACCATAGCAATATAGTATTAAGACACCCAAAGTTACAAGCAAGTTGGTGATAGAATGCCTTTCTGGTCTCAGTGATTCCCAAAGCATCACAGTTTGAAAGCTTGTCTTATTGGACCAATTTCTGCTGGTGAAAGAAAGATATTACCTAACCCACCTTGTCTCTCTAATATCCTGGGATCAATACAGCTACAACAACACTGTAAATAAGTATATTAGTAACTCTGAAAATTAAGTGATTGTACAAATATATTGGTTGAGATTTTCAGAAGTGCCTACAGAATTGGACCACATAGCTCACATTAAAAGTGTGTGCATGCACATGTGCCTCAAATATATTTTTCAAATGTATATAGATAACACATGAAGAAAAACTGACATGCTCATGGACATGGTATTGGTGATGCAGTAGATGGCATCCTTCCCTTGGAGTTGGTACTGACCAGTTCCTCTTCATGTTGTGAGGGGTCTTGATCCTGGGGGAAGCACTCTAGCACTGGGAACTTAAACATTAGATCTGACTGCTATTGGTATTTAAAAATCCTGTGGCACTTTAGAAATAGCTAGGTATGTTAGTTTTAGTGTATTTGCTAAACTCCTGTTTGGACCGTTAAATAGTTTATCTAATTTCATCCCATAGTTTGTTGTGGGATATATATTTTTTTCTCACATCCTGTCCTAAACTTATTGTGCACTATTAAAATGCTAAAAAATTTTAGTACAGGGTGAAATCATTCTTGTATATGTAGTTTGTAACATGCTTTGGGATGAAAATGTTTTAAATACAAGTTAATATTTTATTTTTGAATATTCTTTTTTAAATTGGCTCAAAATATTCTAAGATTTAAGGTAAAAGTTAATTTCAGTTTAAAATTCTGTACAGGCCATTCCATTTCAATATAAATGAATACTCATAAAATGTTAATTTGTGGCAGTGTATCAGCAATGCCCTTGGACTGCAGTCTAAATCTTCAGTATGGTAAAATGTGGAGCTTCAGTACCAGAGTGATAACTTATATAACATATTTTATATTGCTTTCAAATAGATGACAATATCAGTTATTTTGATTTTCTTTCCTACAGTTCAGACACTATTGCCAGATGCTGGTATATTCTTCTTTCTGGATCTGTCCTTATGAAGGACTCCATGTTTTTACCACCATGCAGGTATGTACAAGTTAATTTAACTGCTTAAAGGGACATAATCAACATATACTTCCTTGCATATGTTAAAAAGACTGCCTTAATTTTTTCACTTTCAGTAACTTAAAAATAGAATTTAGTTTTCATTATTTTCAAATTTCTCTCAGATTAAACATTGAAGATCAATTGTAGCTTTCAATTTACCAGGCTCCCGTTTTAGTTCTCAGTGTGTTAGAGTTCACATAGCAAACACTGCATCAGAGGTACTCTTAATTAAAAATGGCTCCTGTTGACTATATTTGAAATTTAGGGAAAAGTTTGTTTTTGTTTTGGGCTCTTTAATAAAATCTCATTTTTACAAAATCTAAATTTTGGACTATACGAGTTGACATTGTCCTTTTTCTCTTCACAAATGTGACTGCGTAATAGTCTATTCCATGTGATTTGGGATAATAGTCAATAGCAATATGTGATTTTTTTTTTTTTATATGAAGTAAAAGAGGATTGGTGTCAGTCACAGTGAAAACATGACAAAAGTCTTACTACATTTCAAATTTGGAGCACAATGAACATTAGGTGACCTGTTTAAACTGGAGCATAACAGCTGATTTAGGGTTAGGGTTAAACTGGCTGCCCTGTGATATTCTGCTTGACCTTGTATATCATTCTGAATTAGGGTGAACAGATGTCCCGTTTTTAAAGAGACAATCCCGTTTTTTGGGACTTTTTCTTATATAGGTGCCTATTACCCCCCACCTCTGTCCCTTTTTTTCCACAGTTGCTATCTGGTAACCCTATTCTGAATTTTTACTTCACTGTGTTATGAAGCCATACCTGGCATATTTGGGTTCATGATACATCTTCAGGAATTGTAGTTGAAAAGCATCAGATTTCCAGTCTGGAGGAGGAGGTAGAATTTAAGATTAATGGCTTCTGTATGAAGAAGCAACTTGACTGTGTCTGATGCTCTGTATGGAAGTTGTTAATTTCCTTGTATGTTTGGAATCTGTGTGTCGGGTGTGGAGAAAAGGGTGAAAACTTGTCCTACTAATATAGTGAAACAATAGCAGTGTAAATCTATAGCAATATAGCCTATGTCAGCATGAAGGCCATGCTGGTACAAATTTGTGTATAATTTCATAAAGAGGTCTTATTGAAGCAAATGAGAAATCCTTGAGATTTTGCTCCCCTTCAGAGATAGTACTGTTTATTTTGTGACTGCCGATGCCCACAAACAGGAAAGACATTAGATCCTGATGCCTCAAACTGTTAAGCATTGAAGTCAAACCTAAAGTTTTGCGTTGTTTTGTTTTTGAGTGCAGTTATGTAACAAAAAAAAAAAATCTACATTTGTAAGTTGAACTTTCATGACAGAGAGTGCTCTACAGTACTTGTATGAGGTGAATTGAAAAATACTGTTTCTTTTGTTTAGCATTTTACAGTGCAATTATTTGTAATAAAAATAATAATATAAAGTGAGCAGTGTACACTATTTAATACATTTCAATTGGTATTCTATTGTTTAACAATGCGATTAAAACTGCGATTAATCTTGATTAATTGTTAATCACATGCATTAACTGCGATTAATCGACAGCCCTAATTATTTTTCTTATTCTATTACTCAGATGTTTGCTTTTCTTTATGTAAATTCTCTATCAAAATAGTGTTTTGACACTATCGAGTTTATCAGTAATGCAAATTAGTTTTGGGATGGGACTCTCAGGAGTTTGAAATTGATTGAAAACTTCATCAGTCATTCAAGGATAAAATTGACAAAATAGATATATAGAAAAAGTTACAGGACACATAATTTCTTCAGAATGAGGTGCCTGGGAGAACCAGTTTAAATAGATTGTTGTTCATCATCCTCATTGTAGGACAGAGCTGATTAACTACAGTGCCTCCTGATGCTATATCTTGCCAGTTTTTTCCATTATGTCAACAGTTAATTTTTTTTTTTACACCAGAGAGAGCATATTAAGTGACTGCTCTTTAGCTTTTTAGAAACCAAATCTTAGCACTTGCCCTCAGACTGTGGAAACAAGTTTTTAACAAGGAGAAGGTGAACTTGGTGCATTTTAATTGGATTATCTTAATATATATAGCTAAACATTAGCAAAGCCTCTGTGTACTACTATATATATTTTTCCTGTCTATGTAATTTATGTGTATACAAGTGAACCATTAATTAACACATATACTGCTGCCCTTCTCGTGGAGCCATTGAAAAGGAATTTATCCCCCAGAGGATTCTACTTGCTATGTCTCCTGCCTCCTATGACAGCTTGGTGGTGAAGGTGGCCTTTGCTAGCATTAATTGCTGAGCTTTGGTGCTGGGTATTTTTGGTGAAATGGTTTGCCAGCTCACAACTGCAACCAGTCAACTTGTGGTTTGCTACCATTTGATTTCTCTTTTATAAGAGAAATGCCAGGAGTTTAAAAGTTATTCCACAAAGGTGTAGACCTGGCTTGACAACCAGTCTGGGCAGCCTTTGATGTCAGCGAGATGATGGGAAGTGATGTTGCCTCAAGAATGAATCTGCTGCAGGCTCAAGGCCTTAGGTTGCAAGCTGTTTGGGGAAGGGAGCGGGAGCTTCGGTTACAGGGTACAGTATTTATTACAGTGGAACCCGGATTTGATATGGGCTTCTGGAGAATAGGTTATTGTGCTGTGACCTCTGCTTTTTGTGTTGAGTAGTATTGTTTGTCACCTCATGTTCCCATCTGTTTGTATCTGCCTGTTGTCTCTTGTCTTCTATTTAGATAAGTTTTTTGTGGGGCCTGGGCCATGATCCATGACAGGAGCACCTGGGTGCTACTGCAAGAAAAATAATAAATAATGGGTGCCACTTTAATGCTAATAAGTTATTCTCTTTTCTCACCAATGCAGACTAGTAAGTTATTAAACTGAGATCCAGACAAGCAGCAGCAATGAATGAGAGTACTGGAAATTTTGGTACCATTGTGCATGCGTGCACGCACATACTGTATTTACATCTGTGCACTCAAATTTTATGGTAAAATTACAGGACTGAAATGTTTTTGAGCTTAGTATCTAACTAAAGGCAGGAAATTAAACTCTCAACCATTCTGGAGTGAAGTTCAGCAATGCCTGAAGTTTGTCACAAGTGGATATGTGCATAAAGCCTAGATAAAGACTGCATTGAAATGGTGTGTTTACCTGAATTTAAGGAGTGAATGATTTAAGTGACTTATGTAAAAAAAAATAAATTGCAAGTCTTCCATAAATTGTTAATGAGATTACAACTGCTTATGTGGTGGATAATGAGGGAAAGCGGCTGCCAGACTATAATAAGGGTAAGAATGTTCTGTTGTATGAAACTGTTTACAGTCTAAAACATGTGCTTCTTGGTGTTTTTTGGGTCTACTTAGTTAGTGAGATCATCTGGGAAGAAAATGAACATTTTTTCCTTTTGGCTAATGAGACAACGTGTATGATGTACAAAAGGCTTGAAGGAAAAAAAATACTTGGAGCTCAACCACCACAATTAAATTAACAACAGTATTTTTATTATTTAAGTATGAGAATGAAAAGCTTCCGAGAATTTGGGCTCTTCTATAATCACATAAAACATTACAATTACGTCTCGCTCTTCTAAGGAGAATGTAAAACTTTTGTATGAAAAGAAAAAAATGGGTGCAAAAGAATTGAAGTATTTCTACACGCATTCAGGTGGCACTAAAAGAAATGAAATTGCTATTAGAAACACTGTGTGCTTGGCCTGGCCTGCAAAAGATATTTGCTAAGAAAGGAAAAGTTTAATGTACAAACTTTAGTCAGGCACAGCACTCTGATCTTAATTTAGCATTTTAGAGCAAATTTTCTCATTAACTATGTACTCTAGATCAGTGGTTCTCAACGAGGTGTGCGCGCATCCATAGGGGTACTCAGAGGTCTTCCAGGGGACGCATTAACTCATCTAGATACACCTCTACCTCGATATAACGCTGTCCTCGGGAGCCAAAAAATCTTACCGCGTTATAGGTGAAACCGCGTTATATTGAACTTGCTTTGATCCACTGGAGTGCGCAGCCCCCCCCCCTCCCGGAGCACTGCTTTACCGCGTTATATCCAAATTTGTGTTCTATCACGTCGCGTTATATCGAGTTAGCGGTGTATTTGCCTAGTTTTACAACAGGCTACATGAAAAGCACTTGTGAAGTTAGTAGAGACTAAAATTTCATACAGTGACTTATTTATACTGCTCTATATACTATACACTGCAATGTAAGTACAGTGTTTATAATCCAATTGATTTATTTTATAATTATATGGTAAAAATGGGAAAGTAAGCAATTTTTCAGTAATAGTGTGCTGTGACACGTTTCTATTTTTATGTCTGATTTTGTAAGCAAGTAGTTATTAAGTAAGGTGAAAGTTGGGGTAGGCAAGACAAATCACACTCCTGAAAGGGGTACAGTAGTTTGGAATGGTTGAGACACACTGCTCTAGATACATTTAAAGAGTCACATTACACTCATATTTGTGATTAAGAGATCATGTGTGATTATGATGGAATACTTAGGCACTGAGATTTTCAAATCCTCTTTACTGAGTAAGTGTGTGTTTGGGATATACAGAATATAAGTATATTAATATATTGCTATGTGTACTGTTTATACTGTCATACCTGTTAGATAATAAAAAATGCATTGTTTTACGCACTAGATTTTGAGACCTGTATGAGTCTAGAGAAAACTGTATTGTGACAGAAGGTAAAGATTTCATGCTAACTTACATATTTTAGTATGGGTATTTATTTAAAGAAGCTCTGTTTCTTTGTACTTTTTTAGTGTTCTAAATCTTGATTGTTTATAAACACCTCAGCTCTTCACTTCAGATGATATGTCTTTTTTTTTTAATTTTTTTTTAAAAAAGGCTTGGCTAAGATAGAATGCCAATAATATTTGAACAAAGAAAGAATGAAAGATATAAACCATCAGAAATGACAAGAAGACTACAGAAGTATGAGTAACAATGGACCATGTCTAAGGCCTGGTCTACACTAGGCGTTTATGTCGAAGTTAGCGCCGTTAAATCGAATTAACCCTGCACCCGTCCACACTGCGATGCTATTTAGTTCGACATAGAGGTCTCTTTAATTCGACTTCTGTACTCCTCCCCGACGAGGGGAGTAGCGCTAAATTCGACATGGCCATGTCGAATTAGGCTAGGTGTGGATGGAAATCGACGCTAATAGCTCCGGGAGCTATCCCACAGTGCACCACTCTGTTGACGCTCTGGACAGCAGTGCGAGCTCGGATGCTCTGACCAGCCACACAGGAAAAGCCCCGGGAAAATTTGAATTTGAATTCCTTTTCCTGTCTGGCCAGTTTGAATCTCATTTCCTGTCTGGACATCGTGGCGAGCACAGCAGCACTGGCAACGATGCAGAGCTCTCCAGCAGTGATGGCCGTGCAGTCTGGGAATAGAAAGAGAGCCCCAGCATGGACTGATCGTGAAGTCTTGGATCTCATCGCTGTGTGGGGCGATGAGTCCGTGCTTTCCGAGCTGCGATCCAAAAGAAGGAATGCAAAGATCTACGAGAAGATCTCTAAAGACATGGCAGAGAGAGGATACAGCCGGGATGCAACGCAGTGCCGCGTGAAAATCAAGGAGCTGAGACAAGGCTACCAGAAGACCAAAGAGGCAAACGGACGCTCCGGATCCCATCCCCAGACATCCCGTTTCTACGAGGCACTGCATTCCATCCTCGGTGCTGCCGCCACCACTACCCCACCAGTGACCGTGGACTCTGAGGATGGGATACTGTCCACGGCCGGTTCCTCAGACATGTTAGGGGACGGGGAAGATGAGGAAGGAGATGAGGAGGGCGAGGCAGTTGGCAGCTCTCACAACGCTGATTTCCCCGACAGCCAGGATCTCTTCATCACCCTTACAGAGATCCCCTACGAAGCGTCCCCAGCCATTACCCCGGACACAGAATCTGGTGAAGGATCAGCCAGTAAGTGTTGTAAACATCTAAACATTTATTTTTAACAAAACAGGAATATTAACAATTAAAAGAATGGGTTGTTCATGATTAGTGTGCCCTAGGCGCTTAACGGTTTAGTAAGGGGCAGTGCAAGTTTTGAAAAGAAATCTAGCAATGTCCGGTTTTCAGTGATTGTCCTGCACAAGCCGCTCTACTGTGTATTCCCTGCTACTGCAGCTACAGTAAAATGCGGTCTATATGTGCGGGGATAGAGCAGTAATCCTCCTGGGACATCTCGATGAAGCTCTCCTGGAGGTAACTTGAAAGCCGTTGCATGAGGTTCTTGGGGAGAGCGGCCTTATTGGGTCCTCCGAAGTACGACACGTTGCCGCGCCACGAGATTATCAGGTACTCGGGGATCATTGCTCTGCACAGCAGGGCGGCATACGGCCCTGGTCTTTGGAGGCTTTCCCGGAGCATTCTCTCTTTGTCGCTCTCGGAGATCCTCATCAGGGTGATGTCGGCCATGGTGACCTGCTTTTAATTAGGTAGGGGAATGTTAGTGTTGGGACTGCTTTCCCGTTCCTTTACAGAACTGTCACCGCTGGTTTGCAGCCACGCGGTGGAGGCGGGAGAGGGGCAGCCGAAAGGGATCATTCCCGGGGACAGCCGCGAGGGGGTGGGACAGGGGCAGAGTTCCCGCTTGCCGGATTGCTGGCAGCAGGGACTGACATTGATTTAAATGTGAAATGAGGCCAGTGGTAATATAAAAGTTTTAAACTGCCACAAGTGTACGGCTTACCATGTCTGCCTGCAACAGAAATTCCGTTGTGCTGCCTCGCTTCTCAAATGTGCTGTTCAAGACCCCAGGCACAGAATGCGAAGGCCGAGAATTCGACCTTGTGCTGAGTGCGCATGTGAAAGGTGCTGTGCATGGTCTTGTTCACAGAGAAAGACTATGTTCTTTGTTCACAACTACATTTATCTTTCAGAGGAATTCACTCCCTTTTTCCCATTTCCACAGCCCCGTCTGCGACTGTCTCACAACCTAGCCTGGAATCACACTCCCAGAGGCTAGCGCGGATTAGGCGTAGGAAGAAGAGGACACGGGAGGACATGTTCTCTGAGCTTATGGCCTCTTCCCAAGCCCAGGCAGCACAGCAGACCCAGTGGCGGGAGAACTTGACCCGAATGCACCAAGCCAACATGGATCGGGAGGAGAGGTGGCGGCAGGAAGACCAGCAGGCGACTCAAACGCTGCTTGGACTACTGAGGGAGCAAACGGACACGCTCCGGCGCCTTGTGGATGTTCTGCAGGAACGGAGGCAGGAGGACAGAGCCCCGCTGCAGTCCATCTCTAACCGCCCTCCCCCGCCACCAAGTCCCATACCCACCTCACCCAAAGTGCAAAGAAGGAGAGGCGGCAGAGTCCCTGCTAACTCTCACTCCACCCCTGCAGAGAGCTCTAGTAGCAGAAGGCTCTCATTTCCCAAAATTTGAAAAGTTCTTTCCTTCCCGCCTGACACAAGCCCACGTCCAAGTTTCACCTCCCAATGCCATGTGTAGTTGATAATAAAAAATTCGTTTCTGTTAACTACTGTTTCAATCATGTTCTTTTGGAGGAGGAGGGGAAAGGGGGTTGGAAATTGGACAGGACAGTCTCCTTTGGCAGGGTACATAGTCGGGGGCAGGCACAGCAGCAGGGCACATACACAGTGCAGTGATGCAGTGACTAGTTGCCCCGGTTAGTCTGGGAGGTTGTTTTGATGTAATGTTGGGGGGGGTGGGTTGCTCTGTGACTTTGTGGCGGGGGAGGGCAGTTACAGATCTTAAGCGCCGGTCCTTAGACAGGATCACAGAGCCACACAGCATGGGATCTGTAACCGTCCTCCCCCTGCCACAAAGTCAAATAGACCTCCCATACACACAGTCCCGATCAGGAGGGGTGACAGGCTCCGTTGAAACAAGCATCCCACCGCAGCGGAGCCTGTCAATCCTTGAGTTTAGAAGCTGCATTCGCATCACAACACTAGACCCGCCCCGCACCACAGTCTGCGTCCCAGTTTTAAAAAATTCCCGCTAAAACAGTATTAAAGAAAACGGTGTGCTTTAACAAAGTAGAACTATTTTTATTTCGACACGTGTGTTGGAGGGGGGGTGAAGGGGGTATGTAACTGGATAGGATAGTCAACATTACCTGGGTAAAGAAACGGGGGCAGGTTTAGCTTCTCAGTACACAAACTATAAAATCACAGGTTACCCTGCTCACTCAGGAACTTTGCTTTCAAAGCCTCCCGGATGCACAGCGCTTCCCGCTGGTCTCTTCTAATCGCCCGGCTGTCTGGCTGTGAGTAATCACCAGCCAGGCTATTTTCGTCAACCTCCCACCCCGCCATAAAGGTCTCCCCCTTGCTCTCACAGAGATTGTGGAGCACACAGCAAGCTGCTATAACAATGGGGATATTGGTTTCGCTGAGATCACAGCGAGTCAGTAAGCTTCTCCATCTCCCCTTGAGACGGCCAAAAGCACACTCCACCACCATTCTGCACTTGCTCAGCCGGTAGTTGAAGAGTTCTTTTTCAGTGTCCAGGGCGCCAGTATAGGGCTTCATGAGCCAGGGCATTAGCGGGTAGGCTGGGTCCCCGAGGATGACTATAGGCATCTCCACATCCCCAACAGTTATTTTGTGGTCCGGGAAGTAAATACCTTGTTGCAGCCGTCTAAACAGACCAGAGTTCCTGAAAACACGAGCGTCATGAACCTTGCCCGGCCATCCCACGTAGATGTTGGTAAAACGTCCCCTGTGGTCCACCAGTGCTTGCAGCACCATGGAAAAGTATCCCTTTCGGTTAATGTACTGGGTGGCCTGGTGGTCCGGTGCCAGGATAGGGATGTGAGTTCCATCTATGGCCCCACCGCAGTTTGGGAATCCCATCGCTGCGAAGCCATCTATGATCGCCTCCACGTTTCCCAGGGTCACTACCTTTGGCAGCAGTACATCAACGATTGCCTTCGCTACTTGCATCACAACAACCCCCACGGTAGATTTGCCCACCCCAAACTGGTTCGCGACTGACCGGTAGCTGTCTGGCGTTGCAAGCTTCCACAGGGCTATGGCCACTCGCTTCTGTACACTCAGTGCAGCTCGCAACCGGGTGTCACTGCGCTTCAGGGCAGGGGACAGCAACTCACAAAGTTCCAGGAAAGTTCCCTTCCGCATGCGAAAGTTTCGCAGCCACTGGGATTCATCCCAGACCTGCAGCACTATGCGGTCCCACCACTCAGTGCTTGTCTCCCGTGCCCAGAATCGCCGTTCCACGGCATCAACATGACCCATTGCCACTGTGATGTCCTCGGCGCTGGGTCGCCTGCTTTCTGACAGGTCTGTGCTACTCTCAGACTTCAGGACATCACCGCGGTGCCGTAGCCTCCTTGCCTGACTTTTCTGCATCTGCCTCAGGGAAACCTTTATGATAAGCTGCGAGACGTTGAGAGCGGCCACAACTGCAGCGATGGTCGCAGCGGGCTCCATGCTCGGAGTACAGTGGCGTCCGCGCTGTCAATGACTGGAAAAGCGCGCGAACTGTTTTCCCGCCGGCGCTTTCAGGGAGGGAGGGCGGGAGTGATGGACGGATGACGACAGTTTCCCAAAAGCACCCTCGACTCATTTTGTTACCCAGAAGGCATTGCCGGCTACACCCAGAATTCCAATGGGCAGAGGGGACTGCGGGAACTGTGGGATAGCTGACCACAGTGCACCGCTTCGAATGTCGACGCTATCACCGTTAGTGTGGACGCACAAAGTCGAATTACTGTCCTTAGTGTGGACACACACGTTCGACTTTGCAATATCGATTACAAAAATTCGATGCAAGTAAAATCGAACTACTCTCGTAGTGTAGACAAGGCCTAAGCCAAAAGATTTCAGATTTTATAATGAAATAGTCAACTTGGTGCTCCCTTTCCTTTGACAATACAAGTGCGTATCCCCAACTCCAAACCAACAGACTAAAATCCTTATGCTCAGATTGCACACTGTGAGAGCTTCAATGTGAATGAAAGATTAACCATTTATGAATATTGTGCCCTATAGTAGTGATGGTACATTTCAGGTTTCTTTTTGTCATTTGAGGACATGTTTTCTCTCTCTATATGCCATACAGTGAAGTTGCACATTTTAGAACTGTTACTATTTAACTTTTCTTGTGAAGCAGTGCCTTGGATAATTTTATTTTCTTGATCTTTATAGAATCTACACAGTCTACTCAGGTCTCTGCCATCCCTTACTTTGCCTTGTAGGTTAATACTTGGTGTACCCCAGTCCCTGAGTTCCTTTGAAGCGTACCTCTGTAGTGTCCAGCTCCTGTCACTGGACACTAACAGTAATTACAGGGAAACCCCGCGATAACGCGAATTCAGATGTAACGCGGTCCTAAGGTGGCTCCGGCTGCCCCAAGCAAAAAAAAAAAAGGGGGGGGGGGGCGGAGCACCGCCGAAGCGCGAAAAAGAAAAAAACCGCCAGAGCGCCGCCGAAGCACTCCAGGGGCAGTGGTCAACTGGGGGCCCCCCCGTGCCTGCCTGACGGTGTCCCCAGCAGAAGGTGAAGAGGGGGCAGGGGAAGCCCCCAGCGCTCCAACCCATCCCCGGCAGAAGCGCAGGGTGTGGCAGGGTAAGCCCGAGCACTGGGACCCCCCCCCACTGCGGCCCCGGGAGGCAGCCTCACAGCTTGCAGGGATTGTGAGGGGCACTCACTCCCCACTGCGGCCTCAGGCTGTGACGGGGGACAGGGCATCTCCAGTCTTGGGGCCGCAGTGGGGGGTGGGGAGGACATAAAGTAGCAAACGGGTTGAGGAGCTGCAGTGGGGGAGTGGAATGGGGGGGACCCTCAGTGGCACCCCATTGAAGGAGCAGAAAGGGGTGGGTGGGGAGAAGCCTGGAGCTCTCTGTCCCCGGCAGGCACGGGGCCGCGGTTTCTCTCCAAGCCGGAGAGAAGCTGCTGTGGCCCCGCGCCTGCCGGGGACAAGGAACAACAGGGCTGCGGGCGCCGGTGCTCACTGTCCCCGGCAGGCGTGGGGTCGCAGCTTCTCTCCCCTGCTGGGCACTAGGGGCACTAGGCGGTGCACATCAATGCACTGCCTTGGGGACCACTGACGGGCTTGAAACCCCGCTATACCGCGACCCCGTATTTAGCACGATGTAATTTTTTGGACACCAAACATCGCAGTATAGCGGGGTTTCACTGTAACAGGTTTGCTATTCCAAAAGGAATAGTATACACACTGCTTAATTGGTACAACTCAGGATCAGGTCCTTTATAACATTACAGCACTGAAATATATTTACAGTGAATCAATCATAAGTTTATTATCAAAGGTTACATTTTAAATGAATGTATAAATTTGAATACAAATTTAAATAAATGTATAAATTTGAATAAAAATAAGTGGAAACATGGTTACACATCTAAAACAAAATATAAAACACAACCCCAGGTCTATACTTAATGTTTACTTTTCCTATTTATTAAAGTAGATTTTCTCCCAAGGATACAGTCTCTGACAGATCACAGGTTTTCCCATGCCCTTCAAGGGGTTTCCTCAGTAAATAGATGATCAAATGTCTGTCTTGTTTCCAGTTATAGTCCAGTAAACGTTTGATATGCCCTTTGTTTTTTTTCCAGTGTCCTACCCCCCCATATTGACTTCATATCCTCATGTTGACTTGGAATGCAAATGTAGCTCCCGTTGTTTTGATTTACAATGCTTAATTTACATCAGAGATCGGTATAGACACATAGCCATGCTTTGTCTGGCAGAAAACCTATTATAATCAATACGTATATTTTACAATGATATTTATGACCAGCCTGACACCAACTTTCATTAGATACCTTACAGTACTCTATTTATAGATAAATACCATGAAAGAGATGTGTTATGTGTCAGGCCTGATGGGAGTTGCTGACACAGAGTAGTGAACTTTTTGTCTGTTGGCAACGGTGGGCCTCTTTCACACTAATGGTGACTGGAAGTTAAATAAACAAATATTTTACATGCAGACATTTTAGTTTCAAATTTCATATAATCAAGTTGCTAATGGAATTAAGTATTCTAATATTTAAAATAATTTAATCATTCAATACTTACAAAGCACATTGCATCTTCAAAGCACTGTGCCAATGTTTGCCAATTTTAAAAAGTAATATGAGGAAAGAAAAGTACTTGAAATCCTGCCTATTGACCCTGGCTCATTTGTTGAATTGTCTGTTTAAAATAAAATATTCAGAACTCACAGGAGGAGGTTGAGCCCACACAATATAACTCCCCTCTCCTTCTGACCCTGTGAAAACACACCTGTGCAAAGGCCACGTGTTTTGTGCTCTGTAGTTCTTAGGTGATAGGCAAGGAGCAAGTGGACCTTGAGAAGAGCTATTTTATTCATTACATCAGGCCTCAGCAAAGATTTTTGGTATAACAGAAGACTCTCTCTTTCGTATGCACACTCCCACTGTATACTCCCAACCCATACATGAGAGGTTTTGGCCTGAGAATGGCCATGGATTGCATGGTAGCACAATTTTTCAGAGAGCCATGCTGTCATGGGTGTTGAGCAGGGGTGGACAAACTTTTTGGCCCGAGGGCCACATTGGGGTTGCGCAACTGTATGGAGGGCCGGGTAGGGAAGGCTGTGCCTCCCCAAACAGCCTGGCCTCTGCCCCCTCTCACTTCCTGCCCCCTGACTGCCCCCTCAGAACCCCCAACTCATCCACCCCCCCGTCCCCTAATTCCCCCTGGGATCCCACCCCCTTATCCAACCCCCCACTCTCTGTCCCCTGACTGCCCTCCCAACCCTATCCACATCCCCACACCTGACAGACCGCCCCAGGACTCCCTCTCCCAACCCTCCCTGTTCCCCAACCCCTCACCGCCCCCCCAGAACCTCTGCCCCATCCAACCGCCCCCTCCTCCCTGACTGCCCCCGAGGACCTCCCGCTCTGTTACCCAATCCCCCCACTCCCTGCCCCCTTAACAGCAGCAGGAGCTCGCAGCTGCGACACCCGGCCAGAGCTAGCTGTGCTCCCCACGCTGCCCAGTGGGAGCGGCGGGCCAGAGTGTGGCCCGCGTGGCTGTGGGGGGGAGGGGCCAGGGATTAGGTTCCCCGGCCGGGAGCTCAGAGGCTCAGTAGGACGGGTCCGCGGGCCGTAGTTTGCCCACGTCTGGTGTTGAGAGCCTGAGCAATAGTTTGGAGCCACTTAAGCCTGTGTGTGAATGACCTGAAGGCCGTGGGCTTTCTCTATAGATTTTGAGAATTGATTAAGTTGAGGTACCTTGGCCCCTGCATGGGAAAGCAAACCTTCCTTCCTCCCTCCCTTTATTCCCCTCTGCTTCATTCAGTGTCAACTACACAAACGTATTATTGCATATTGCTAGGGTATAGAGCTTTGTTTAATTTGCCTCTTCCCCAGCTTTTCAAGTGGAGAGTAAGCTCTAAGCTATCTTGTATTGGGGAGTAATATTGGAGAAAGGTAATACTTCATAAAAGGCTGGGAAAGGATGTTTGTATTTGCAATTATCATTGACGATAACACCAAACAGGGCTATATTTTGGGGGAGGGGTTGCGAGGGAGGCAGCATGGGCTTGTACTGCATCCAGAGAGGTATCAAAAATAATACTGATCAGACATCAGTTATTTTCATAGTACATCATTGTACAGCTAGAATAGCTGAGTCTAGTTGAAGAGAACACGGTTTATTAAATTCAGAAAAGCTGCTTGGTCTTATTGTACAATATGAACATCTCCTAGATTTAAAAAAATCCATCAAATTATTAATCCATTGGGTCCTGTATTTCTGACCCAAATAGCTTTGTTTGGGATTGTAAAATATAAAAGCAGTAGCTGCTCTGTATTAAAATATTCTGGTGGGAGGAGTTGCAGGGGTGGTATGGGGAAGGAGTAAGAGGAGAGAAAGCTATTGTTAGCTGTGAGTAATGAAAATTTTTCCAATTCTTGCTTAGAGAATTACTGTAGACTGAAAACAAATGTTGTACAACGTATAAAACTGCTTTTTAACTATCTTTCAAGACAGCTCTTTTCCTAATACTCTACTCAAAAGAAATTGTAAATGTAGGAATAAACCTCTTCAGGGGTAAACTTCTGTCTCCTTTATAGACTAAGACACAGTAAAGAGAGAGAAACAAGGCATCAGCACTAAATTGGACAGACACTAGGTGTAGCAGTTAACTGTCATCTAACTTTTATTTTCAATTATTAGGCATGTGTCACGGGGTGCAGCCCTCATTGCCAGACTGGTGCCACTCCTGGTTATTCTGGGGATTAGCTCAATGCAAACACCCATCTCTGTGGTCTGCACCCCATTACTCTGTCTCTGCTCCTGCCTCTGGCTCCTTTCTCAGCTCCCAGAACCTCAGCGCCCTCTTTGCGACTTAATCCTCTGAATATCCCCTTCCTGGGGGGGTGCATGTCACCATCCTATTGTCCAGCCACTTCCCCAAGGGACAGTGGGGGCACCCAGCCCTGCCCTCTACTCCGGGCCCCAGCCGAGGGACTCTGTAAATAGAAGTTTCCTGCTGCTCCCCTGTAATGTCCCTCAGTGATGCTGTATTTCCCTGGGCCACATCTTTCATCCTACCACCTTCTTTGCCCTCACCTCAGGGCGCTCATCTGCTCAGTTTCAGGAGTCAGCCATTGCTTTGTGCAGCGTACTTGCAGTTCTCTCAGTCCTCCACGGACACAGTCCTTACTTCCTGGGCTCCCAGCAGCAACTGACTCTACTCTGCCAGTGCCCTGCAGCTCTCTTTTATGTGAGCCTACTGGGACTGGATTGGTTGCTCCCTGCAACTCCTCCCTGATTGGCTGTGCTTCCCACAGCTTCTCTGGGCTGCTTGGAGGTTTCTTCTCCATTGATCCTTTTTGGGTAAGGCATGGTTAACCCCTTTTATGCCTGTGTGGGGGAGCCATATCTAAATATTTGTTTTTATTTGCAGCTACTATGGAAGGAAATCTAATTTGCCTCTGGAAATCTGAATCTATTATTTATTTTCTCTAATGAATTATGTGGAAAAGAGGGTTTGGAGCACATAATGGAAAATATGGTCATTATGAATGACATCTCTTGAAAAATAAAATGTTTTATACATGTGAGAATCTTTGAAATGGAAGTTGTTGATCCTCCTGAGTTTAAAAAAAAATCCAAATGTTCCTATTCTTTAAAAAAGGCATTACTTGTAGATTTGTTTATAAGATGCACTTACCTATTAAACATTCACTGCTATTCTAAGTTTTTGGGGATATCAGGGAGATTCTGTTAAATCATAGTTGAGAAAAGTGATTGTCTTTGCAAACTAAGTCTGAAAGGGCAAATGCATTGCTGTAGATATGCTGAATGTTTGCTGGAATGTGTGTTATGCATTAGACACATTCTTGATCTCTCAAGGTATGCACAATGCGCCCAGCCGTTTGATGGTGTCATCGTCAGCCAGGTGGAGAGCCGGTAGGCCACTGTCAAAATAAATCAGTGGGCACTCGTTAAGGATACGCTGAAGTTGAATGCCGCTATATGATAGGGTCATTAGAAAAACCCCATTTAAAGAGATTGGCTGCACAATTGCCCGGTCCTGTTCGAAACTGGTTCAGAGATGACGACAGGTGCCTTGGCATATCAAAACCTGGTGGACAGACGGTGGGTCAGTGATGAGAGAATGATTAACTACTGTCGTCACTGACCACTCATTGCACCAATTAGATTCCACTGTCGTATCCTGTGGTAGCATAAATTACTATAAAAGGCATCTAAAAGACAGGTGAGCTGGCGAGTGATTGAAGAGGTCTGTGTATAAAGGTAGGTTGCTGTTTTCATCGATCATAGCCAGTTTTTTCACTGATACTGTTCAACGTGTACATCAACGACCTGCCAACTACACTCTTGTGCAAGTTTATCTATGCCAATGACATCTGCTGCAGCTACTAAGCTTAGTCCTTCTCAGAAATTGACGAGGTCTTGATAATGTAGCTCCTGGCAGACTATTGTAGATGATGGCGCTTGCAGCCGAGCTTTTCTAAGACAGTTTTTAGTGTATTTCGTCTGTATAATTCAAGCGTAAGCCATGAGTTTTCTCCAGTGACCAGCGTCTGCAGCATGATCCAAAGCCCAGTTTACCTCGGTGTCACATTGAATAGGTCATTAATGTACCATAATCACTTGAAAATGGCAGCCAACATCAGCACTTGGAACAACCTGCTCAGAAAACTGGCTGGTTCAACCTGGGGTGCGAGCACATGGATGCTTAGAACATCAGCCCTTGCCCTCTGCTATTCATTCTTGATGAGGAGGATGGGAAATAAGTGTTTCCCAAGCAAAAACAAAGACAAGCTATGACTTCTGAAAACAATATTTTAAAAACTAATTTCCATTCCTCTGTCCTGGGACAAGGTAATCAGTGGTTTGAGAAATGTGATGTGCTGTATTCAGCTTTCTGATAAACATTGCTGATGGGGAAGGAGTGATGAAAATTTTGCATGTTGGGGAAATTTTTACCAAAAAAAAAAAAGGATCTGTTGCAGTAAGCCTACGTTTTTCTCTTTTTGGCTGTAAACTGGCTTCTTTATGTCTCGCTGTTCTTTCTAAATCATACTGCACATGAGATTGGTAATGCTTTTACATAGATTAAGGAAAGTAATCAAGATAGTTATTAAATGTCTTTTTTAAAAATGACTATTTTAATAAAACACACTAAAATTTCTTAGGTTACAGATGGGCCAGAAAAAAATATTACTTCTGCTGGTGTCTGTGAGATTTAACTTCCTAATACTATGCTTGCTTCTTTAAAAAACTTGTTTTTTTCAGATTACACAAATTTAAATGATAATAAACTGTCTTTAAAATGGGGTTTAATTACGTTCAAAGCTTATATTGAGAAGGCGTTTTGAAGGCTGCTGCTATTTACGAGATACTTCTATAGTAAAGATTCTCTATATCTTTATAAAAGCTGTAAGCCACTTTAAAAAATGGGTGGGTTATATTAGGGTCCCATACTACTTGAGCGTGCTTTTTGGACATTGGGGTTGAAAACCAAGAGTTTAAAATGTCTAAGGTCCTGTTCCTGCAAACACTTAAGTACATGCTTAACTTTACTGCCACGTGTTGTACTGTTGAAATCAACTGGGCTACTCATGCTAGTAAAATTAATCATATGATTAAGTGTTGTGGCTCTATCAAATTTATATTAAAACTTACTTGAAATGTGATGCTATTTTTGAGAAAATATGGCTGACAAATTCAGGCCCCATGCTGGATATCAGCAGGATTTGATCAGTCCAGTAACTTTTTTTAGCCATTTCAGAGTGTAACTATATGCAATCCATACAATTATAAAGCAGTATTTAGTGTTCTGTAGACTTCAAATTAATCTTCTTGTGAGTCCTTGTAAAGTTAGGGAACATTTGCATATCCACATTATTTAGCATCTATTTAGCATGTAGGCCTAATTTATAAAGGCCAGGGTATCCATATACTAATGTACCTTTCCAGTGTTAAAGAACAACACAAGAATTCCTGGAGTAAAGCATAATGTGTTTTTATTATTTCACTTCTGAATTAAATAAAGCTGAAATAAGCAGTTAAAAATCCTATTTTTGTACGGACAGATGGAGTGGAAAACTTACATTGCTTCTCCTTACATTTGGATCCTCACTAATGTTTTAATCCGAAACCAGTTTCAGGTACTTGGACCAAAAAGACACACAATTTTATTCTTGATGATGTTTTTATTTTGGTTGTGGTAAGGTAAATGAACTGATTTTGTTTTGTTTGTTTTTAAAGGGTGTTTCTGGACCTCGTATAATTAGTGAAGCACTGATAACTCACATTTTCTTTTCATGGTGTATGTTAGCTTACAAACTGTTAATTAAAAACAGCAGTGAATCAGGAAGGAAAAAAAAGTCTACTGCAAATGAGGTGCTTTACAAACAAAAGCCAATGAAAAGAAAAGACTTCTTTTAATATGTGGAAGGCATTTATCTTGCAACAGTGTTGCAGACCAGTGACTTGATCTCAGTTAATAATATAGATGTTATGTCTCGATATCAAGCAACAGGTGCACATACTACAATAATTGAAAAGCTGCAGTCTAGCTTAGAGAACTGACTTTTCTGGGCTTCAGCCATCAAGAAACCAGTAGCTTCCTAATATCTAGTTTACGACTTTGTACTCCAATGAATAAGCTTTTTTAGTTATCTAAATATTTAATCAAAGCACACTGTGTTTTTTTCAGGAAAACTGTTCAAATCCTCCTTTGGGCAAACATTAGCCATAAAGGTCTTGATAAACCAATACATTATTATGGTTGAATTGTCTGACCACAAATACTAACCAATAATTGGATAATAATGTTGTAATTCTTACCTAAGCCTTTCGTAGTTCTGTAAATAAAATAAAGAACGCAAACAATGAAATTTCCAATAGATATTTATAGCTATGAAATCTGTTTCTCATACACTCCATTTTTTAACATTTATCTTGACATTTCTTTTTAGTGAGGTTAAAATTGGCAACTGGATTATTTTCATTCTTGTTTCTCTCTGTAAGCCTTAAAGAAGATGTAACATACTGTACCAAAATGAGAGTTTCCTGTTTAAATTATCAGCTGATGCTTTCTTTGCTTTCATTAGATTGTCTAGTCTTTAGTTTTGTTTCCCTAGAGGTGTTGCTTTATTAGACTTGCGCTTTGTCTGAATAATATATTTTTCCAGTTCTTCCATATTTCTATCCCTGTGTAATACTAAGAAGACTTAAAGAAACATGCTTTAATTTCATAGGGAAGTGTTTAGTGTGTAAGATGGCTATAATATGTTGTAAACCCCATTTCTGTTGCTGAAAAATACACTGATGTTCATCTGACATCTACATGAGGGTTCAAGGCTTTGTACTGATCTAGCTACCTGGCATCTCCTCATTGCCTGTGACTTCATATGAGCACTGTATTACACTGAAACAATGGTCTTGTCAACCAACAGCAGGATACTAATGAGTGCGGGAGATACAATTTATAGGAGCTGGAACTATGGTACGGACTCCTAAAAGAGAGAAGAATCGCTGTTTTCCTTTGCAATCTCAGAACTAAATGCACAACTTCTTTTTTCAGTTTAGTGCTCCCTCAGTTTCTTCATATGCATGGATACAATACATACCCATCACACAAGTAAGCAAAAAATCCTCAGGCATAATTTCTAGGTATTTCAGTGGGAGACGTTCTTGGTAGGGAGAGATTATCTCCATTTCCTGAGCAGCACTCGGATACTAAGATAAATGAGGGCATATAAGTATTTACATTGTAGTGATCTGTTTTTAATAAGAAAAACATGTTCTGAGTTTGGGGTAAGATTTTACTATTGGCCTTGTATGTACAGGCTCAATATGAAAAGGCTTTTATCTTGTCACAAAAATTGTCTTGCTCATTTGGAGTTTTTTATTTAATAGCTTAAATTTTTATTTTATTGTTTGTTCTTTCCACTGCCATTAAATTTTGTCTGTCTTTTCCATTCTCCAATCATTGTTCCTTTTGCCCTTTCTCATGCCCAACTCTCTCTTAATTTGATTGAAGCTGAACTTAGTTTATCCTTGTTTTAAATATTACATACAAAGCTGTAACTATCTTATTTAGTTTGCAGAGTCAGGTATTCGTAAATTAGGAAATGCCAGTTTAAGGTTGCTTGTGCAATCTTAATTTTGCTCTGTTGAACATATGTAGTATAATAATTTTAATTATCTGATCATATACTGCACTTTTCCCTTCAATTCCTGCCTCATTCAGTGCACAGGATGGGTGGTGCTCAGAACTAAAGAGCTGTTCATTTAAATTTTCCTCATTGACTTTGTGGCCCCCTGCCTTATTTACTGCACGCTTATCCAGAGCCTGCTATTAATGCGCAAATATTCATAACCTTGTCGTCTTTTGTAGGGTGCCCATTGTTGTAGTTTTTCTATGCGTCATAAACATTAGTGAAATTATTTTCACAATGAGATAAGTGTGTCATCTCCATTTTACAATTGGGAAAGACAGACTTGTTAAAGGGTCATATAATAAGACTAGATCTTGGATCCTCCTGACTCCCAACCCTGTGCTTATTCCTTCAGCCCATACCAGCGGTGTTGAGCATTCATAGTTCCCATTGACTGACTGCAAATGCAGTTGTCAGTGCTCAGCACATCTGCATATCAGGTTCCAGGATTCTTGAGCTGAGCACCCAGAAAACAAGGAACACCTAATTAGTGGCTACCTGTCAAAATTTTACTTTTGTGACTGCTCAGCATTACATAGGTAGGGACGGAATGGAGTTCTGTGACATTCAGCTGCTTTAAGCATGTGAATCCTTTTGATTCCTACAATCCTGGACTATATTAGCTGACCACAGGAGAAAGTTGTTAGTGTGCTTGTGGGGAAAATGTGTAGCTTTGGCTACATGCTGGGTTGAGGAAGTGATTGGGGGAGCCTACCATAATAGTGCCCCCAAACTAGAGGGCCATGTACTGAGTCTCGTGAAGGGGGATTGCAAGGTGGGTCTTCCCATTCCACAGAGGCTGCCTGCTTCTGGGATTCTTGGTGTAGTGTTACTGTTTGTAAATCTTCTCACAGGGTTGGGATGGAAAACAAGATCTCTCACTAAGAGTAATTTCATCGCTTTATTTGGTGCCTACTCTAACTATTGTTTCCTCATGTTAATGCTGTACTATAAGCCAAAGAGGAATTATTATAGCTCTTAAGCATTTGTTGAAATTTGTAGGAGGTTCACTACATGTGCGCAAGTCAGCAGAACGCTAATTGATATAGCACTGAAGCTAGCCATTTGTATTTCATTGAAATGTGTGCAGTAACTTATTAAAAAGAATGTTAAAATGATTATTTAAAAATATGATCTGGCAAAAAAGAAGTTTCTGTTAAAGCTGTTCTTTCATAATTCAATCAATAAAACAGTACATGTCATGGTCAGTCAACTAAACTTGACTTTATTGACTTGCAAAAGTGAGTCATTTGTTCTTCAGGGTTAGCAATGAGTTTTGTTGTCACTGGCGCATAGCCCATTCAGATTGAGTGGTCAATAATGGTAAAAATATTTTGATAGTGTAAAACCGACTGTGTAAGGAGCTTGATCTTTCTTACAGTCAGTATATACTTTGCGTTTATTAACGTTTATTCTCACTTACGCAATTGCCAAATGTTGCGACATCAGTAAGGAGATGAATTTGTGAATGGTTGTGTATATTTATGTAAACAAAGTAGTATTTTGACAACATTGAAATTATATTGATCATGTTCCCCTTGAACAATATTCTGGGTAAAATATAATTTACTCAGAACTTGTATATATATATTGTGTGTGTGTGTGTGTGTGTGTGTGTGTGTGTGTGTAAGAAAAGTATTTACCAGTCTTAAAAGAAAAGTGAAAAATGCTAAAACTGTTTGTTCAATAATGCACTGTACTGTATTGTACACCATACATAGCTTTACAGTGATGTTTTAAAAATATTGTCAACTTTTAATTTCAAATTGCATGGGATTGAAACTAGTTGACTGAACTGTTTAACTTAAAGAAAGGTTTAACCTAAAGGAGTTTTATTTTAAATATTTTTGATAAGTAATCATTTTGAATGGTAACATTTTTAACTTTCATCTGTAACACTTCTTTGTATTCAGATTTCATCCGAAAGTTAGAAAAGATATTACACTATTGTGTATATGTGATAAATAGGTGCAGTGTCATAAAGGACAAAGTAGTCACATACAGTGCAGCACCACTAAACCTCGCTGTATACTGAAGTGAAATAGGCAATCACTCTTGAAGGTGAATTAATTTAGTACCCTATAGCTAATGAAAGAACTTTCCCAATGTTTTAATTCTAGAAGAATTATATTGCAGGACCACAGGACACCTTGGATAGATACGTTAGACTTTGGTGCAGAAATAATAAAATGGAATTCCAACCAGTCCTGACCTAGAGATGAACTGCTTGAATTTCCTTATATTTTATAATCGCATGCATCATGCAAAGAGTGGGCAAACTAGTTATAAATATAAGAATCAACAGAATCATAAGAACGGCTGTACTGGGTCAGACCAAAGGGTCCACTTAAACCAATATCCTGTCTTCTGACAGTGACCAATGCCAGGTGCCCCAGAGGGAATGAACAGAACAGGTAATCATCATGTGATCCATTCCCTGTTGCTCATTCCCAACTTCTCGCAAACAGAGGCTAGGAACAAATGGGAGATTGTTTGAGACTATGATGTCTGGGTCATGCACTGTATGGAAGAAGCATGACAGAAGACACAAAATTTAGCCAGCAGCTGCTAGTGTGGATGTCCCACTCTGAAACTGACATATTTCAATATGGAAATCCTGCTCTAAAAGCTTCTTTGCTGTTACAATACAAGCAGGGAACATTTTAGTCATTATCGTGATTACTGTGTGGCAGTTGTTCTATTTAAAGGCTATAGTTTCTAGAATACATTATCAAAATCCAGAATTTGACAGTTCAAATTGCAAAGCTCCTACTGGTCATAATGCTTTATCATAATAACTGTTAGGATAGTTAACTTTGTTGCTTGGAAGGATCTGAGGTTTCGCTAAAATAGCTGCATGAAAGTGTCTTTATAGTTACACTGGTCTACAATTTTTGAGAAGTCGTCTGCTTGAGATAAAATGTGCTATTTATTATGTATTTTGATGTGCTGAATTCAAATATGACAATTAAAACAACTGATTGGCTACTGTTTCTAAGATATTTAAGTTTTTACATTTTATGTCTACGTATATTGTGTAGATAGTAGAGTTTTCATAAATTGTAAACCTAGGTCTTTTCATGTGTTTATGGTTGCTTTACATGATAATATTTCACCTGTCCTGTTTATGTAACACTTTAAAAATCAGCAAAAGGGTTATATAAATAAAATTTATTATGAAACAAAAGGCAAAAAACTATTATGTACATAGTTTAGTCCTATTCAGTGTCTACTTGGCGCTTCTTGGCTTATCTCTTCTATTCATTAAATGGAGCATCTCTTGTCACTGTCCAGCAATAGTCTGCAAGATTGATGGGCTCCATTTGCCCTGATAGCGTTTCTCCGTTGTTGCAATGTCCGGGTGAAATCGCTCGCCGTGCTCATCGCTCACTGCTCCGCAGTTCGGTGGAAAAAAATCTAGATGAGGAGAGTGCAAAAAATGTATCTTTAGTGACATGTTGCAACCAAGGCTTTTGTATGCCTTGAGGAGGTTTTCCACCAACAACCTGTAGTTGTCTGCCTTGTTGTTTCTGAGAAAATTTATTGCCACTAACTGGAAGGCTTTCCATGCCGTCTTTTCCTTGCCATGCAGTGCATGGTCAAATGCATCATCTCGAAGAAGTTCACGAATCTGAGGACCAACAAAGACACTTTCCTTTATCTTAACTTCACTTAACCTTGGAAATTTTCCACGAAGGTACTTGAAAGCTGCTTGTGTTTTGTCAATGGCCTTGACAAAGTTCTTCATCAGACCAGCTTGATGTGTAAGGGTGGTAACAAAATCTTCCTTGAGTCAACAAATGGTGGATGCTGAACACTTTTCCTCCCAGGCTTCAATGACTGTCGGAGTGGCCATTCTTTCTTGATGTAGTGGGAATCTCTTGCACGACTATCCCATTCGCAGAGAAAACAGCAGTACTTTGTGTATCCAGTCTGCAGACCAAGCAAGAGAGCAACAACCTTCAAATCGCCACAAAGCTGCCACTGATGTTGGTCATAGTTTATGCACCTCAAAAGTTGTTTCATGTTGTCATAGGTTTCCATCATATGGACTGCATGATCAACTGGAATTGATGGCAAAACATTGCTATTATGCAGTAAAACAGCTTTAAGACTCGTCTTCGATGAATCAATGAACAGTCTCCACTCATCTGGATCGTGAACAATGTTGAGGGCTGCCATCACAGCATCGATGTTGTTGCAGGCTACAAGATGACCTTCCATGAAGAAGAATGGGACAAGATCCTTTTGACGGTAACGGAACATGGAAACCCTAACATCACCTGCCAGGAGATTCCACTGCTGTAGTCTGGAGCCCAACAGCTCTGCCTTACTCTTGGGTAGTTCCAAATCCCTGACAAGGTCATTCAGTTCACCTTGTGTTATGAGGTGTGGTTCCGAGGAGGAGGATGGGAGAAAATGTGGGTCCTGTGACATTGATGATTCAGGACCAGAAGTTTCATCCTCTTCCTCTTCCTCGTCTGACTCAAGTGAGAATGATTCTGGTGCATCAGGAACCGGCAGTCCTTCTCCGTGGGGTACTGGGCGTATAGCTGATGGAATGTTTGGATAACGCTCAGTCCACTTTTTCTTCTTTGACACACCTTTCCCAACTGGAGGCACCATGCAGAAGTAACAATTGCTGGTATGATCTGTTGGCTCTCTCCAAATCATTGGCACTGCAAAAGGCATAGATTTCCTTTTCCTGTTCAACCACTGGCGAAGATTTGTTGCACAAGTGTTGCAGCATCTGTGTGGGGCCCACCTCTTGTCCTGATCTCCAATTTTGCAGCCAAAATAAAGGTGATAGGCTTTAGTGGTTATACTATGCTTTTGTGATGCAAAAGTCACTTCACCACAAACATAGCAAAAGTTATCTGCACTATTCACACAAGTACGAGGCATCTCTGCTCACTTTGGCTAAACAGAAATGTGTCCCTTTGCAAAATCAAACACTGACAAATAAGAGAGCACGGCACTGTATGATTTCTAGAGCTGATATAGGGCAATTTGTTCAGCAGAGTGATGTAAGCTTTGTTATGATTGCATCATCCATGACTTCTAGGAATAACATGATGCAATTCATATCATGTATGATGCAATACCAGCTTCAGATTGCATCATTCATTGTTTTGCCTAAAAAGCAAGTACTGTCCAAACCCAGTCATAGATTTATTCATAGATCCAGTCAAAGATGTATTTTAGTCATTTCTGGTTTAAATTGAGATTCCTTCCCTTTATAACTCACTTATCTTGAAAACTAGAGCCAATCAATAATTTTAAGCATCATTTTCGTTCTCAGTGACCCAGAATTAGTAAAGTTTGACTACCTTTCTTTCAGAAGCATTTTGGCTGTAGAGCAGTGTTATCTGTGTTTCTGGGACATAAAATTTTAAAATATCCACTGAAGTTAGTTCATCCTTTTCCATGCATGGATAGTTGTTTTACCCTTTCACTATATGTGTTCCAGTATAAGCTTTCTGTAGTTTGCCCATGCATAAGAATGTAGTGTCTGTGGCATCTAAAGGTACAAATGTACCTGATAGGTTGATTATTTGTTCTCCCTTCCCTCTGTGCTGCAAAGCAATTGGTACTTTTCATATTTGTTCTTTCCTGTTCTTTTCACGCTGTTGCTTTTTATTCTTATCTTTTTCTTCCTCCTTTTTAGTTCACAACCTTATTCGCTCCCTCCCCTTTCCTATTCAGTCATTCACCAGAAGGTTACATGATTCTTCATGTCTTATATATGCCAGAGATAGCTATTGGGAATGAGCTGGTGGTTCAGTGAAGCTGAGCTGCATATACTCTCATGGCCAGAATTGGCTGCAGAATCAGTCCTTTGCTGCAGAATTCTGCTTCTTAAACTTTAATTTAAAAAAACAAACAAACCTAGCGCTTGTTTGTAAAGGTAACCTTCCAAATGAGATCTGAGTATAAACTAATGCAAATCTGTGTACATTGTTTTCCTGAGTTTTTAGACAGCCTGTGAAACAATATTTTTGAGAAATGTGAACCACCTTCATTTATCTCAGCAGGTTAATTCTGAATCCTAATAATAATTTCAAAGTCATTAAGCATTTTAATATTGGTAGTTTTAGCAGAGAGAACTAGCTAATGTACTCTTTAGTTATATTTTTGCAGGTGTCCAAAAGCTGCAGCAGCCCTGTGGCCAGCTATTAAGACTTCTTGCTTCCCCGTGATGAATTATAAAATGCAGTTGTGTTTTCACTTCAAAAATCTGTGCCACTTCAAAGCGTTCCTCTATCTTAGAAAAAGAGGGCAAGATTAGATACTTAACATATAGTGATCACAGAATTAACAAAACATCGTTTTCTCTAGTGTAACACGTGTGTACTTAAATTTAACTTGTTGAGGTGCTTTTCAGATAACTGCCAGCCCAATACTACTTGTACTTTCAAAGCACATTTGCAATGAGGGACAATGGATCTGAAGTATTTTCTTCCTTAACTTCTAAGCCACTGACAAAATAGTCAGGGGCCCTGCTGTCAAAATTGGGAAACACTGAGTAAATGCTTTGTGTGTGCAAGCTGTTTTGCTTTATTACTTTGATAGGATGTGTCCTTGAATCGGAATGCTGCTACACGATCGGTGATCATGTGGGCACCGAGAGCTTCAGTGGTGTTGCAGGATAGCCCTACATAGACTGTCCATCCATCCAGACCATCTTAAGGACTTTCCTAAAGAATGATCCAGGTGGTGCTCAATCTGCAGGAAGGCTACTTCCTTTTGGGATTTGCCTTGGTTATTATGAAGATAACATACTTCAAGCATATATCAATGATTTTACTAAGTGCTGATTTAGAGACATAACTGAATTCATTTGGTTATGAATTGATATAAACTGGTTGCAAATTGATTTAAAGGTGTTCATGCAGGAGTTTGAACCAGTTTAAATAAATTAATTTTAAACTGATTTTAATTAAATTGGTAAAAAAGTATAGACAAGCCTAAATCTGTTTTGTGGGATTAATTTACATATTTAAAATTTGTTTGTTAAATGTAAATAATAAAATATATAGGATGTGCCACATGGCTGGCTAAATGAAGCTAACTCTTCTGTTTCCTGATGTTTGAGTGTTTAAATGCAAACTTTAACATAAGAATTTGTGTTCTTTAATATGTGAAGCGTGCTGTATTCTGCATTGACTTCTGCAAGAGATGATACAAGTGTAGATCCAATTGTCTGACTATCTTACTACTGGGATTTATCTCTAAATACTGTTATCTTCAACCACTGTGGGTTGATCTTCTCCTACACACTGAAATGGCTTCAAAACAAATGCTGTTTTATGGTTTCAGAAAATAGCAGATATTGGTAAACACCTATAAAAATCATTGTGACATGTCCCCGTATGCAGGGGACAAAGAGTGGGGATCTCTGATAAAATCGGGACTACTGACAATCCTAAAATAATAGACCTTCAGAATGACTCAAGGAATGTACTACAATGAGGAGGAGGAGTAATAAAAAACCCTCGTTTGTCCTAGGCCTAGCCCCTCTAATTTGAGATCATATGTTTATAATATTAATTTCTCCCTTTTTTGCTAAATACACAAAAATGGCTTAGGCTATTGCACAAAATGTACAGTGCTGAACTCTGTAAATCATACAGTTCTAAGCTCTCTTTCTTGGCGGTATATCTGACTTTAACGTTGTTGATCTCTTCTCTGCCATCTCATCCCCATAGCATCCAAGGATTTTTTTTATCCTTCTGCCTTCTAACAAAACCTGAGGCGCATCAGGGAATAGAATACATATAAGTCGGAGTCTGCATCAAGTTATTACGTGCGCTAGAATCAACAGCTTGTTCAGTGTTTTAATAAAAACAGTTTTGGTTAACCCCCACCACAACAACTGCCACTGTCTCCGGAGAAGAAAATAACTACATGTCAAAATGGGGGGAAACAGACATAGGAGAGAACTCATTATCGTCTCATTGTAAGTCTGTAGTCTCAGCTGAGACTTCAGCTCTGACAGCAGAGAGCACAAAGAGCAGCACACTAAACCAGGACGCATTAATTCACTGAGTTATTGTGTTGATCCTCTTTCTAACCTTTTTTCTCTTTTAAATATTTGGCCAACTTAGATTTTTTAAAATTTTTTAAATAATCACATGCAAGCTCCTGTAATTTTGTCCCTTTCCTAATATAGGAAGTTTTGAAAGTTTTGGTAACACTTTCTGAAGACACTCATCTCTATTAGAGTTCTTAGAAAACAGCACTTTCCATTTATCGCTAATGGTTATCGGTGCTATTTTTATGAAATGGCCAGATTTTGCATGCTCTGAGGCTTTTTTGTATTACTTCGCCACTGTTGCATTTTGTGACCATATGCATGTCACTTAACCTGTATGTGCCTCAGTTTATGCACTTGTAAAATAGATACACTGTTTTACCTAATAAAATGCCAAATGATAATGAATAGGAAAGTGGCCTATATTGTTCACTTATTGAAAAACAAGTTGTGAAGCCTCTAATTTGTACATTTACTTAATAAAAATTATGAATATATGGAACCTTTGAATTCCTGTAAATGTCACACATCTTTCCCCTCTGTTTTGTTCTACACCTACATTTTATACTTTCTCCCTATTTATATTGTCAGATTTTTATGGCAAAGGCTGTTCTTTTCTTTTGTCTTTTGTCTTTTCTCTTCCTTTTTTTCTTTTCCTAAGCAGCTTCAACCCAATGGAGTTCTGTTCATGACTGGATTCTCTTGACTCTAGTATAATATAAATAATAATTTCACAAAAGTATCCTGCTTATATAAAGTACTTGGAGATGCTCTGATGAGAGGTGCTGTACAAATTCAAAGGATTATTAATGACAGTGTGAGAAAATTAAATTGTAGTCTCAAGTATAGTAGTTTCCATGAACTTTTTCTCCCCCACACTCCCTTAAGTTATTGAATTATTCACCTTCTGTTAACTATTTTTACCCCCAAAATAGGTAAAATGTAATGTTTTTTTCCACTTTTTTTTCCAGTTTTGGCAAGCAGTCTGGAGGAAAAAGAGGATGCGAGTGTATTATATTGGAACCTTCTGAAATGATCGTGGTAAGAACAGACTTTTAAAAATGTGCTTAATGCTTCTGTATATTTTAGCAACTGTTTTGTACCTGGTAACAGAAGGCTTTTTGTAAAGCTTCTTATAAAATTACATTAAAATTGGCCTGATTTCAATTATACTCAGTGCTACCTTTTCATGACAGCAACAGTTATGTAAATTTAACTAGATGGGTAATGATGATGATTAGGATTGTAATGTCAACCTTTCTAAAATGACTCATTTTTTTCTGTTTCACAGACCCACCAGTGCTAACTAATTGGGTACTCCTCAGTCAGCATTAGTCAGTCCTACTGTATATGTTCATATATTTTATCTCCCATTTTATTCCTTTTTCACTAGCTCTCCCAGACATGCTATCTCTGTTAGCTAAGGTACTCTTGTCCTTTGCGGTTCCACTTAATATGAAGACCTGTGGTGAAGTAGGGAGGCATGTCGGGAGCAGTGGTGGAGCCAGGTTTTGCAACTGGCGGGGGGGCAATTGGTTATTGGTTGACTGCAGAGTGAGCCCAACCTGCATTCATGCGACAGCAACAGCTCCTATCCTGCGGGGCTAGGCCTGGCTCCCCTCTCCAATTGTTGTGACATGACGGAGTCACTGGTGGGCCAAATTTGTGTGAATGGTGTTGCGACATGGCGCACAGAATTGCAGAACCACGTAACTCTGTGCGCCATGTTGCAATGCCCAGAGTGGGTAGCTGGGCCCAGCCCTGTAGTACAGTAGCTGCCACAGCCAGGTGAGTGTGGGGAGGGCTCTCTTTCCACCCGTGTGAAAATGAATGCAGTAAATCTCCTTTATTCGAATGAATAATATGCTTGAAAAGGCGCACACATACCCTTAAAGGACAATGGGTGGGGAGGGGGCAGTTTCACCCTTTAAACCCTCTCCCCGCATTAGCTCCGCCACTGGTACTGAAGATTAGCCAGTTCTTGAAATTTGACTCTCTGATCTCAGATTTATTCTGCCTTTGCTGTTCCCGGCATACCTGCATGCTTTGGAAAAGCTAGGGAAAAGGCTTTGGTTTCTTTAGGATTATTAATACTGCCAAGTTCAGTTTGTGGATTGTAATTGGGTCTTACCCACACTGACACACAAGTCCTATCAACAGCTGGAACATTGGAGCTGCTTTCCGAGAGTACATTCCCAACGTTATTGTCCTACTACACAGGGCCCTTCCAGAATGCTCTTGCATTGTACTGAGACCAGGCAGATCATCTTCAGGTTTGTCTTTCTATTATGCCGCTGTCAGGTGTGAAACAAAACTATTGTGGGACTATAACGTCTCTGCAGTGGCTGAAAGGCTCCTAATCGTTACCTCAGTCTAAGGCTTTGGCTACACTTGGCAATTCACAGCGCTGCCGCGGCAGCGCTGTGAAGTGCAAGTGTAGTCGCGCCGCCAGCGCTGCGAGAGCTGTCTCGCTGCACTGTAAGTACTCCACCTCTCCGAGGGGAGTAGCTTGCAGCGCTGTGAGCGAGCGTGCAGCGCTGCTTGTGCTGCACTCGCTGCGCTTGGGGGGGGGGGGGGGCCGTTTTCACACCCCTGAGCGCAGCAAGTTGCAGCGCTGTACAGCGCCAGTGTAGCCAAGGCCTAGCTTTCCAAACCAGCTTCCCTTGTTGGTAAACATGTTTAAGTTAAACTCATAGTGACAGTTTAGAAGCCCTGTTTGAAATGACTATACTGACAAAGGACAGTATCTGAGCAGTAAAGAACAACGTGTCAGTTGCCCAGTAATATTTGGCTTCTGTCTGTTGCTTATCTGATTTTAACATTCTCTATTTGATAGTCTGTTCTCCCTAAGAGCAGATGGAGGCAGTTCATGAAGTCTTTTGATGACATTACACCTCAAATTTAAGGGTCTAGCTAGTCTATCTTCAGTAGTTGCATCCTTCACCAGCTGGAGAAAGAATCTTCGTGGTAGCTGGGCTGAAGCAAGCTTTAAAGGCCTAGGAAGCCTGGTGGCATGTTATTGAATGAAGCAGCGTTGATAGCCCATATGAGGTATGAACAGCGTATATGCCCACAACCCCATGCACCAAACTTCCCTAGCTGGCATCCATCATGACTGACTGTGACAAAGGTGCCAGGCCCCTGTCAAGGGCTCAGAAGGTGTCTGACTTTTTTGAGGACCCTTCTGCTTCAGTGTCGGGACTGAACTCTGACACTGAAAAACAGGCTGGCAGGGAGAGGGTTTTAACACCAGTTTGTCAAAGAGGAAGGCCCTTGGGAAAGCACAGATTGGACCCAGCCCTTCTCCATGCGCAGAAGTCCTCAACCCAAGAACATTTCTTCTCCCTTTTCCCCCTCCCCAGCCTCCTAAAAAGATAGCCCCTTCCTCTAAGTAGAACAGAGAGAGAGAGAGTGAGCAGTAGGCCGAGTGGAAGGTGTTGACTCTCAGATCTCCTGTGAGTTTGCTATAATGACAGGATAATCATCATTTTATTTTTGAACTGAGAAAATTTGATCTGGAATCCTTGAGACACAAACATAGAGCCTGATGTGTCATTTGGAGCAGAAACTCACTTCAGGGCTAGTGTCACCCTTGTCCCCAGCTCCTGCTGCTGGGTGTGTCTGTGACATTATTAGAAGGCTAAGATCCTATCTCCATATGATGAGGGGGATCAACTATAATCCAAACACTGAAGAAAGGAAATTACTAAAGAGGGAACATTTCCCCTTAATACCTTGAGGCAGAATTTAAAATTTTCATTGAAATATAGCTTGTTAGTGGTGGCTGCTTGTTTTACAGTGCCCAAATGTGTACTACGTGCCTGAGAGTACAAGTAAGATTACAGAGTTATTGCCCCAAGAGCTCACAGTCTAATTCAGTGAAGGGGTTAGTAATAGTAGTAGGGAGAAAACTGGTGTGTTAGTTTTTTAACATACAGATGAATTTAAGTCATAACAATGACAAAAATCACAATTACGTTTTTAAAGCAGCCTTCAGTTTTTCAGGTATCTAAAAGGGTGTCATAAGGAGGAGGGAGAAAACTTGTTCACCTTAGCCTCTAAGGATAGAACAAGAAGCAATGGGCTTAAACTGCAGCAAGGGAGGTCTAGGTTGGACATTAGGAAAAAGTTCCTAACTGTCAGGGTGGTTAAACACTGGAATAAATTGCCTGGGGAGATTGTGGAATCTCCATCTCTGAAGATATTTAAGAGTAGGTTAGATAAATGTCTATCAGGGATGGTCTAGACAGTATTTGGTCCTGCCATGTGGGCAGGGGACTGGACTCGATGACCTCTCGAGGTCCCTTCCAGTCCTAGAATCTATGAATCTATGAATCAAGCACTAGATAAAATTAGTCTTTCTCTTTCATTTATAGTGAATGTTAGATGTTAAAAGTAAAAATAGTAGGTAGAAAGTTTTCGGACAGAAGCATGACTTTTAAGATTACTGTCACTTTAAGCAGCAATATAACAGGCATTTAACGGGTGACTGGCATTAGTAGTATAACAAGAAAAAAGGAAGCCGGGGCTGAGAAGTAGAACAGTTTGGGCCGCTTCCACAACATTTCTGAGGTAAGAAAATGCCATGTAAGTTCATGATTGTCCTTTATGTTCTCAAGAACAAGTGTTAGCTGTGGTGGTGGTGTTCATGATTTCTTGGACTCTTTCGGGCTGTTTTGATGGTGATGTGTACAGAAATACTATGTGAAATGCCTCCGGCATTATTTTGCTCGTTACCACTTCAAATTTTTGCCTGTTAACTGCTGCTACTGCTGCTGGTGGGCAGAGCCAGATTTTTATACCGTTCTAATGTAAAAACTGATCTGAAGTTCCCTGGAACCTCAATATCCCAGTCATAGACTATCCTACTTCCAAATTTAATTTCTCTGATAATTTTTAGGTTTTATATATTTACAATAATTGTGATCCTTTACATGAAGCAGACATTTTGAGGAGAGTTCTTGGGCCAAATCCTGCTTTGTGTAAATGTCCATGGTAAAGTCCATTTAGGTCAGTGGATTTAGACTCATTTAACTGAGAGAAGAATTTGGATCAGTCTTTATAAGTAATTTAGGAACAATTTTTTTCTTACAATGTATTAATGCATAGTTTCATTGGTAAACCTGGTACATTGTTGTCTGGACAAATTGCATGCATTTTGTGTTGCAACTCCTTTTTGATATAGGAACTCTCTGAAGTGGGAAATGACTCATTTCTGTGACATGAAAAAAAATTCTATGATATTTGAGTTTTCCTAAAATGCTAATTGCTGACTCACTAGCTACCAATGTGATTTGCAAAATGACACAGAACATAATCTCTGGTCAAAATACTTGTAGGTGTACAAGCCTTAGGAAATACTGATGCCCTTATTTGTAATTGAACCAATGATACCATAAATATATTTTAATTTAATATCTAGAAATATAATTGATCAGTCTAGTTATTTGGTAACCATGAAGCACATTGTAGACGTTACTGGAGAGAAATACATAACTTTTATACTCCTGTACTGTATTTTAAACTATTTGTGTTTAATAGTATGTATACAACTAAAAGTATTCTTAAATTCCAGTTAGGCAGTGCAGTGAAATATCTGGGTTTTTTAAATTCCTTTCTGGAACTTCAGTGTATTTTCCACCTAGGACAAGCAAATTACTAAAACACATTGTTTCTTCTCCATGATGTTAGCTTTCACCTTTTATAGCTAAACATAACTGACTAAATCGACAAAGCCTGTCACATTTCTACATGGAACTTAAAATGGAAAAAAAAGGACAAGCTTGTGGTGTACACATGAGTAATTATCTTCACAGCCTCACAGGAGCCTTGAGTTCAGTTCCCTGACTTTCTCTCATGTTTAATTTGTTTTTCAGTTTTGTTTTTTTTGTTTTCAGTTACAAATTTAGCAGTTCACCCATTTTATATGAGGACCAGATAAAAACAAGAAGTATTTGCCACTTCTCCACATACAAGTGCAGCATAGTTTATTAATAGGTTTGCTGACAGATTTTCTCATCTCTTGTTATCTCCTCCTTCTTCCTAGAATATAAATCAATTTCTTAAGGGGATTCCTCTGAGAACTGACCCGTTTTAAAGGCCGTAAATGTGGTCAGCCTAAGCTAAGTTAATGAGGATAACAGATCGTACACGAATGGGCATGGCAAATCATATTTAGGAAACTAGGTGATTTACTGGATTAACAAATAGACCTGTTTATTGTTAAACTGATGGTGTTAATCATATCCTAATTGACGTAGCCAAAAGTTGCAGCAGATCTAAATGTATTGCAGTCTCTTCCCCCCTTTCATTCGTGGCGCTTCCTTTTTTCTTCTTTAGGTTCAAGCAGATGATTTCACAAGAGCAGCATGGTGTTTGTGAATAGAAGGATGTTACCTACTAGCACTGGCTGTTGAGTAAAATTGAGTAAGATCATGTGATCCTAGTCAGTTTCTCTTTGCATCATGCTTTATGGGAAAAGCTGCTCCTTACAGAAATGCTCTGGTACTTCTAACTCTGCAGCTGTCAGTACTAAGTCAATAAAATTACATCTTTGACTAGAGACTACCCTATTAAATCAGTAATTCTAGTCTTTTCTGTTACACGCTGAAAATAAGGACTAATACTGTGACTGTGTACTTTAGAAGCATCTAAAAATTGCTTCTTGCTTCTCAGGCTAATGGACTGCTGCAGAGGCAGACGTATATCCTGGTAGTGAGAGAGAGGCTGCCTAATGTTGTTTTAACAGTGGCTTATCTGGTCAAATAAGTTAAGACTATGAAATAAGATCCACCATGTCCCTCCCCCTGTGTTCATGATAGAGGACCTCAATAAGGGAAGGGTGAAAAATTAGGAGCATCTCAGAGGTCCATTAATGTATATCCAAAACCCTGTCTTCATAAGGACCGGGGAAGCTCCTTCAACAGCATATTCTACATCACAACCTTCCAGGGATGGAAAACAATAGCAGATTATTTTTTTCAAGATGACAATTTTTTATTCTCAAAATCTAGATTGCCTGGTTAATTTCTGGTATCTATAAATATCCACACACTCTTGTTAGTGTTTGTAAACTAAAGAAATTAGCAACGTTTATCTGTGGCTTTCTTTACTTTACTTAGTAAAAAATGTAAAGGTTCTGCTCTAATCTCAGATACTTAGATGAACACTGTCCTATCTTCCAAATTCTGTTGCTGTGCTTAGAGATGCAAGCCCATCTGTCTGAATTGAGCCCTAAATATAGAATGAAGATAGAGGTACACTTGCTTAACAGTTGCAACTGATGTTTCCTATTTACCTGGGATATAAGCATCTGTCAAAATGTGTCCCAATTCTGGGAGGTAAGAGGGTATGGGGTGAAGAGCCCCTGAAGCTGCTGGGATGCAACGGGCAGATGTGGGGCCAGACGCTGAAGAATTGATGCGGGTATGAGAGTATAAAATTAATTGATGTGCAGATACCGGGGCACATAATTAATTAGTGTGAAGCACAGGACAACTTCATTAGCTTTTTGGAAGAAGCTAGAAAGCCCTTTGTACCCTCAGGCAGTGCTTTATACAAATTTGCATAATTTGATTTCAGTTGTATCTATTAGGGCGAACTCCTGCAATCACGGCCAAATTGGTGCCAATTTGGGAGTGGGGAGGAAGAGATCAAAAATCAGAAGATAGACCAAAAAACTTAATCTTTTCTTAAAAGCTCATGAATGTGGGGGTGGACGAGTCCTGACTCATGATTTTTGGGGGCAGGCAATATTGAAATAGACCACCCCCCTAGAAAGAGGTTTATTGAACTCAGAACTCAATTTAATTGTCCAGTAAGGCATGCTGCATTATCTCAGCTTACAGTGTGTTTGGTTTCAATGGTAAAATTATTGTTCCATTTTCTAAAAACAACAGTATCATTTGAAACTTATTGAGGAAAATAACCTCTTTTCAGAAAAGTATTGTCTAAGATTTAAATGGTCAAATCGTTGTAGGTTCTCTCTACCTGGTTCAAAGAATTTTCCTCAGTTCAAATGAGCGTCTCTTTAATTAATTAAAAATGTATTATTTTAAATTCTCTTGCAGTTTAAGGGAGCAGGCGCACACATGGGTGTGGGTGTGTAAAGATAACAAATTTATTGTTTCTTGTCAGATTTGTATATTGACAAGTTTTCTCAATTTCCAGCTGATTACTCTAAGGTTCTTGAGAAATAAGCATATGAACATTGTTTTATATTGTGCCTAAGAACCAATGTGACTGATGCCACTGCATAATACAAAATTATATTACCAGTCCTCTTAAAATTTAGCATTTCAGTATAAAAACAACAAGGAGTCTGGTGACACCTTAAAGACTAACAGATCTGTTAGTCTTTAAGGTGCCACCAGACTCCTTGTTGCTTTTGTAGATACAGACTAACACGGCTACCCCCTGATACATTTCAGTATAGCTATTCTTTTAATAGCTATTTTAATATATTTGTAAGTGTTTAAATTAGGTATATATTCCCTTTCTTTTAAATGCTGAGAGATTTCCTCTGTACTATTTAATTGCTTTAATTTTGTGTGATTATGGTGGAATAAAAAGTTAGGTTAATTGTACAAAGAGGTCTTGATATTCTACAATAGGAAGATACCTGTACTGTACAGAAGATTCCATGTTCTTCATACTGATAGCAATATTGCTCTTTGTGCGGGAAAATATCTGACCAGTGACATAATTAGTTTTCTAGTCTACTGTTTCTGTACTTTCAACTGGTAGTTAGGAAATGTAATTTTCAATTGTAATACATCTAGTAGCAGTGTATTTATAAAAGCATTATTCTTGCATCATCTAGTTCATGCTACTGCTTTCTTATTCCACATAAGGCATGGATGTTGATATGTATTTTGTAGAGAAGAAGGCATGATTCATTAAAAGAACGATATGGCTACAAGATAGTGTAATTTAAAAAACAAAGATGTGTTTTAAAAATATGAGCCTTTCATTTATATTTTTAATAGTTTGCTGTCGCATACATTTCCTGCTTTGATGTATGCCTGTGACCTACTCTTTTTCATCATCTTTTGTGTGCGCTCAGCATGTTTAGGTTAAAGTTGGATCACATGATATCTACTGAGAATAATGGTGATCTAACTCCCTTTGGTTTATCATCCTCATCTTACTTGGAAAACTGGCTCATTGTGAGAGTCGGTCTACTTTTCAAAAACACATCTAATATATCACAAGACTCAAAGCTTTTTATAGAAGTTACCACATGCTAACCGCAGACCCATATTATTTCTGTTCTGTCTGACCTATACATCAGTGTGACAATATTCTTTGATTTATTTCTACCTAATTATGTCAAAAAGGCATTTTCTCCTAAATTTTGATGTCCTAATCCTAGAAATTTATAGCCACCTCTGGGCCAAAAAGTCATCCTCTAGAATAGGCATGTTAGAGGCTCTGTGCTGTGATCCTCTGTATTTTCAGCTGTTTTCAAAATATATTTTACTTAGTGCTGGGTTCAACTTTCCATTTTAGTGAACCTATATTGTTACCCAGGAGCACTGTATCAAGTCTGCAGTATCTGTATTTTAATCCTTTGACAGTTGGCAATTCATCTGTGGAGCCACACGTTTTGGAAATCAAAAGACAACTGATTCTCTGTTCTTGAGAATAGAGAATGTTCAAGGCTCCCCAACACTACATTCTTTTCACAGGAACATAAGAATTGCCATGTAGGATCACATTAGTGTTCCAAATACCAGGCAAGTACCAGATGCTTCAGAGGAAGGTGCATGAAACCCTGTAATGAATAATTTTGAATAACCAGCCCACATGGGAAGTTTTTCCCTAATGTCTCTCAATTAGAGGTTGCTAATGGCATGAAGCATGAGGGCTTATATCTCTCCTCCATTTCCCCCCCTCCACCTCTCCTCACAATACCCATCATCAGGTTTGACAAGTGAGCGCATTGCAATATCTACAACAGTGGCAGATTGACATCTCTATGGAGTGATGAAGCTCATACTCTTTAAGAAACAGCACACAAAAGGAATGGTTATTTAATGTTTAGAAAAGGTGGAAGCATTGCTACTAATAGCTATCAGAGTGTGGTCCCATCTGGAGTTCCCTCTTAAGGTGGGTCATAGCAGGATACGTGTGCTTGCCTCTATTTCCCCTCTCAGGTAACCCAAGGATTCCACTTCAGACTGTCTTGCTTCAGTAATATCCTTCCTTGAGGTTGGTTTATTAATAAAATCATAGTGCAACTCAGTCCATAACAAAAAGTCCCAAATATAATCCACTTCCCACACTGAGTGGATATAGTTCTTAAGTCCTTACTCTTCCTAACAGGACCTTCCATCAGCCTCTGCTGGGAGTCTCTCCATACCGTACTCTGGCGTCTTCTGCCATACCGATGCTCCTTCTCAGTCCTCTTCAGTCCCTCTGCCAGCACAGCCACTCTAGTCCTTCTTGACAGTGTGAAGCCCCACTCTTCTCAGTGGGAACCCCCAGAGCCTGTCTGTTGGGAGATCAACTTTGCTAGGGAAGTATCCCTCAAACCCTCCCCACTCTTGGCACTCTTACTGTTCTCTTGTGTGCAACTTTCCTGTCCTGGAGATGTTTGAGTAAGCCACTCTGCTGCTCCCCTGCCTTCAAATAAGTCAAGTTGGAGTGAGCTGATGAGGGACTGGCTGTGCTCACCCTGTAGCACTGGCATACATAGTAATTTTATGGAGAAAAATGGCAAATTTTACAAAACCACTTCAAGTGTATTTTAATGGACAATATTTGCCAAACAGTGCTTTATATGATGTGAAAAGTGTGTCAGCGCAAACAAGAAAAATAGAGGAAGAGCTTCCATTCACTTTGTAGAGTTATTTTATTTTATTAGCACCCCTTTGACTAGAGAAATGGTATGGGAAAGGCTAGGTCTCCTTTCTGCTAAAATACTTGCTTCTCCTTCTGCTCCTATATATAGTATAATTCCTCTCAGGCAGCTGTGAGCCTGGCCTGAAGAATGAATTGTTGAGAGCACCACAGAGAGGAGGGAAAAAAGAGAGAAATTTATAGTGAGTTAGGTTGGCTTGAATTTCAGTCCCTGCTAGAAATATTCTTGGATTTTGTATAATTTTTTTTCTACTTTAATCTCTACCAGGATTTTTTTTCCAGCAATTTAATTTTCTTAAAGACATGCATCTCAAATTTTTGAGACGTGTAGATCAGTTTTGGTCCTCAGGAGCTAGTGGAGGGTATAAAATGTCTATGTAATGCTTTGTATTAAGGTTTTATTTATAAATGGTTGATAATGATTAACAGATGTTACAAGCATTTTACAGACATGAGGAGTGTGTATTGTATAAATGGTTGTTATATCCCCAAAAATGACATTAAAACATTAAAGTTGCAAAGTCAAGCACTCAAAAGTTTGGAAATTTGAGAGTTAAATTTGCCTGTGCAACTTTAATCAGCTTCTTTGTAGGTATAATGTTAGTCTTTAATTACATGATCACATCCTATATTTTCCACTGGAGCTTGGCTCCTGCCCATTCCCTTCCTCCCTATCCTGCTGCTGCTTCTTCCTTCGCTCTCCCCAGCTCTTGCCCAGTGCCCATCTCTTTCTATGCACCCCACTCCTGTCCCTTACCCCATTCCTCTGCTTCTGTCCGTGTCTGTCTCCCCAACCTTCCATGGTCCTAGCCTTTCCTCTTCAATCCTCCCTACCCACCCCAATACACACTGCCTGGGATCAGCAGGAGGAACTCTGAGAGCACAGGAGAGACAATCTCTCTGCCCCGAGTTACAGTGCGTGGTGCCACAGTGGCCCTAGACAGGTGGAAGAAGCAGTTGCAAGGGAAAGTCCTGCTAAACCTCTGCAGCCCCAGGATGGAGCATGCTCAGTCACTCTGTGGAGATGATGCATATGCGGTCTGGTCTTCCCATAGGAGCTATCAGGAAATGGAGCATGTTCAGCATAGATGGAATCTTTGGAGAATTGAGCTGCCAAACTTCTAACAAGTCTTTACTGGGCATGTGCGATATGAGATTTTTAGAGGTTTATAGCGTGGCCAGATTTGGGGATATTTTATGGCAAAAGTCGTATTATTGACACCACAGTGATCCCACTGCCAGATTTCAAGTCCCTGCTAGAGCTACTCTTGGAAGACCTTTTTAACATGGGCAAAACAATGGTGGTTTTTGTTTTTTTGGTTTTTTTTTTGCTAACCTTTTTCTCAGAAATGGCTGAATCATTTTTGCAGAAATTTTTAAAACAAAGTCTGTCTGAGGCGGACATCCAGTACGGAAAACTTCAGCCTGTTTAAGTTTAGCAAAGTTATAAGCCCCCAAAACACAGCCTTTATATATTAGGACAGGGGTAGGCAACCTATGGCACGTGTGCCGAAGGCGGCACGCTAGCTGATTTTCAGTGGCACTCACACTGCCCGGGTTCTGGCCACTGGTCTGGGGGGCTCTGCATTTTAATTTAATTTTAAATGAAGCTTCTTAAACATTTTAAAAAACTTTACATACAACAATAGTTTAATTATATATTATAGACTTATAGAAAGAGACCTTCTAAAAACATTCAAATGTATTACTGGCACCCGAAACCTTAAATTAGAGTGAATAAATGAAGACTCGCACACCACTTCTGAAAGGTTGCCGACCCCTGTACTAGGAAGTGTCAGGCAATGTTAACTATAGGCATCACTACTTGCACTGCCTATAATAAACACATTGGTGGAAGCTGTTGTAGATGGTTATAAGTCATGGTTATAACAATCTATTGACTTGCTGGATTCTACAACAATTGATTGATCATTTATTAACTCTAGCTACCTATAAAGGTTGCTTTAATATTGCCTACTATTATAGGTTTTGAGACCTCTACTGCTTTGGATGGGATGGGAATCAGAATTCTGTAGAAAATAGGATGCTTACATATGCTGTAGTACAAAGGGCTTCCCAGCTTTTTTGGTATTTCTTTTCAGTTGAAGGAAGCAGGTGCCTCAGTTACTTAGTTTCCACTAACAGTTGATTGATTAGTTCTTAACAGAAAGCAAAAACATTTTCATGCCTAATTTGCTTAGTTTTCAGTTAGAATGAGGGAAGAAAAATAGCTTCCTCTCACAGTATAGTACAGTATTATTTTGCCACAGTCTTCAGGCTCTCTGAAAATGGAACAGTCAGTCATGTTGTGAACTTCCGTGTCAAAATTATATATTGTTGTGTCTGCTCCTGCAAGGTGCTGAACACCCTCAGTTCCGATTGTCGTCTGTGCAACGAAGCTAAGCACCTTGTCCTAACTATTTAACAGCTCATTGGACTCTAGACAGGGCCATCAGAACAGGGAAGGCCCCGGGGATCATGGTCGCACCACTTTTTACTGGTGGTAAGGGTGAGTGATGGGACGTAAGGGAAAGGGTGGAGAGGAGTGAGCAGGGGGCATGGCCTCAGGGGAAAGAGGCAGTGCTGGGCCTCGGGGGAAAGAGGCGGCATGGGGGCGGGGCCTTGAGAAGGGTCGTGGCCTCGGGAAGGGGTGGTGTGGGGAGGCGAGGCCATGGTTTCGGGCGCCGGTGGCCCCCCCACTTTTAGGAAGCTTCTGCCACTCCTGACTCTAGAAGCATATAATACATTTAGTAAAGCACTGCATATATTGTGTGTTTGTGTGTGCGCATGTAAGATGAAATGAAATTTAGTTCATTATTTTAGCTACTTTAATAAGACAACTTTATAAGAAGCTAAACTTCAGGATTTTGGCCATGGCCACTTTCATGGGTCTGACAGTGGTGTTATCACTAAGTAAAAACCCAATTTTTGCTTTAGTCTTTTACCTCTGCCTTTGCAAACCTATAATAAAATCCCTGTGAAATATTGTTAAATGCTAATGGGACACCTGCTTGGTGGCCTCCTTTTTGGTACCAGTGTGGTGTGAGGTTGAAATTTTTGTATTGTTCCCAGCTGTGATGTCAGATTTGCGTCCGCCTGGTCAGTTCACCAGTCATGAGCATAATGTCTCGTATATTGCCTTGCTAGAAAGGAAATTATACTGTCTGTTTTCAAGTGATGTTATTTTTTTCTCCGTATTTAAAAAAAAAAGTTTAAAATGTAAAGGATTATTTATATTCTCCCCCTGACATAGAGACCTGCTGCCTCAGTTAATGTAGAATGTGAGTTGTGTTTTAACATATTCATGAATAACTTCTATGTTCTTAGTTACTTGCTTATTTACTGTCTTCCAACTCTGTCTCTTTTTTGTTTCCATTCCTCCTTGTACACTTCTGAACCTGAGTAAATTTACGAAGGTATACTGAGATGACTGCTAAGATTCAATAAAGCTGCCAGTCTCTGTTTCAGTAGGAATTTTTTATAGCTGTGTTTTTGAATTTCCAAATTTAAATCTTTTAAATATGTGAAATAAGAAAGTAGAAACTGCTATGTATTAAAGATCGGTTAGAAGAATTCTTTGCTTGGATGTAGCCTTATTTGTATATACATGTCTGTTCTGTTTCCTGCTGTGATATGTTTTTCCAAGACATCAGAAGGAAATGTGGAAGGATGGGCCTGCTTCTTATAGGGGGGGTGGGGGAAGGAATTGGAACAAGCTAGATACAAGTACAGTACTTAATATTGTTTACCTGTGTTCATATGTTTAAATACACTGCTTTTTAAAAAATTTTATACACAAATAAAGTTGACTGTGAAACGCTCACGGCAGTTTCTATTTAGTTCTTTTTAAAGTTGTTTTATATTTGTTCAGTGAAGTGGTCATTAATAAAGGGTGAGATCTGATAGTTGTTGGATGGATGGGCTAGGACCTAGCTGGTCATGGACAATCCTAACACATTTTTAAGCATGATGTGCCCTGTCTACACTGCAAAGACTTTGTAAAATCATATTATATTATTTAAAACAAACAAGCTAACATGTTTTAATGAGCAACCTTGTAACCATAGGGAGTTAAAAATTTTCAAATGTATTTTTTTGAGTTGATGATGCCCCTTGAACTGAGCAATATATAATTATTTTAATTGTTATGGTGTAGTATGTGTAAGTGCAACGAGAAGTCTACTACTTGTAAGTGATTTTGTCTAAAGGATATGTATGCGTGTGTGTGTGTGGTGGGGGGAGACGGACTTTTTTTTTTTAAACACTGTTTCCTGGAAGGAAACTGTGGCCTCCAGCTCATTGTAATAACATAATTTCAAGACACGTAGCATTTGCTTAAGAAATTTGTGTAGTCTGTTTCCTAAGAAAGACTTAACTGTTCTTAGCTAATGTTAATGCCTTCCTCATGAGCTTAATAAGACTCCACCGACTTTCAATAATATGGAAGAATTGGATGTTTAACCAAGATCCTGAACATGTGTTTCAGGTGGAGAATTCCAAAGACAATGAAGAGAATATCCTGCAAAGAGAAGTTCCCCTCAGGCAGTCTCGACGAAGGTTTAGGAAGATTAACCAGCGGGGAGAACGTCAGACCATCACAGACAACGTGGATGCTAGCAGTTATCTTTCGGTGAGCATGTTTTCCACTAACAAAAACGCATCAGCCTAGTTGGTTTCTCATTGTCTGAGCATTTGGGTCTTTTAGGGTCAGGGACAGAAGGAGATAAAGTGTTAGTTTGTTTTTGTTTTATCTGTAAACATTTTTCTCCTTGGAGAACACTGAGAACACTTTGGATTTTATAGCTATAGGCGGCAGTTCAGGTTCAGCAGTTGAGAGCAAAAATGCTTTGGTTTATGGATCTGCTGCTGTGTTTAATAGTGAAAATGCTTAGAAGGTCATTGGTCGGTGAAGGGATTCTCCTCCTCAAAGACCTCCATGGGTACGTGGTTGTTTTTGTAATATCTTTAAATCAAGTACTCATCCTAAAATGTTGAGATTTGTTTTTTTCTATTCAGTTTAGATCACGTTGAAAAGTATTTTATGAAATCCCAGCTACTGTACAATATGAATGCATATCTTGATGTTTCACCTGTTTTTCAATTCGGTATAAAGATCTGAGAGTTTACTTGAAAACAGCAGAATTTGGTGAGATGAAATTATCCATCCAAGAGGGTATTTGCCACACTAAATATTGCTAAATATATAAATCTGTATTGTGCCAAGGTAAATGCAGCTGTGATTCTCAGGCCACAATATTTTTTCTACAGGGTTCTGTTTACCACTAGTTTTGTGTAATTGCATGCTAAAATCCTGTTAGTGGTGGGTTGTATGTGTGTGGTCCACACAAAAGGTTTCATTTGAAAGTAACTGTTCTAGATGTTTTGTTGGTTTGACATTAAATCAGATTACCATCACATCAAACAAATTATCATGAAAAATGTTCACATTACCAGAAATTATACTTTCTGCTATTTTATAATGTTGGGGTTTAAGTGGAGCCAAATTTTAATGAGTCTTCAGGCCAGGAAAAGGAAAACAAATTAAGTAACTCTTTCAAACAAAAAAATACAAAACCAAAACAAAACCCCCACAACCTTCTAGTTGGGAGGCTTGCAAAGCATTTGTAACACAATCATAAACCTGAAATTAAACTACTTTCTGACTATATTTGAGTAAGTTAGTTTTTTGGCTTGTGATTAATATTAATGTTTTTAGAAGATAATTTTAAAAACTCCAAAACATTGGCACTTCAGGGAGTATAGGTTATGTTGGCATTTGTCTTCTAAGCAGAAAGGCTATTGTTGCTGTAACAGCAAGTGTATACTTTAAGTTCAGTTTCCTGTATCTCCTCATTTCAGGATGTGTGATGTATTCTGTTCTGTGTCAAGAATTAATAAACAAACTGAGCTAGTCACCAAAGTGAGAATTTATGTTCCCTAGCTCTGGGAAATGCCTAAGGGTTTGATCATGGATGAAAGTCTAGCCTTTGTGATTGTGACAAAATATACATCTTTCTTCCTCCATTGCATTTCTATTTAAGGCTGAATAAGCACAGAAAACAGTAGTTCTCAAAGTTTTCATTCTTTGAGCACTTTGTAAGGAAGAGAGAATCTCATGAATAACAGATCCTGTGATTCTGTCTGTATGATTTTGAAGGGAACAAGGATTCACAGAGTCAACTATTTTAGGCACCAAGTTTAATTCCATGGAGTTTGGTTGCACAAACTACATTTCTGGAAGGAAATCTGTCAGTTGGTTGTCTCAGCTGGTTAACAGCTGATTGAAGTGAAAAACCAATATCATTTATATATCATGAGCTTTTGCTACCTGTATGACACTTTCAGATAATTTCTGTAGCAAAAAAGCTTTTCAGTGGACAAATCGACTGATGATTAAGAAATCAAAACATAATAGAATACATCTACCTGTTCCACATTCAGCAAGTAACAAAATTATTAGAAGAAAGAAAAGGGTGTGCAGATTTCACTAAATTTAGTCAAAGTTTAGTAAAATAATTAGGTAAAACATCTTGCATTAAGTAATATGGTTTCTTCTTCATATACAGATATAAATCCCATTAGCATTGGTGTGAGTTACTTGTGCACACTGAGTAGCGAATATACTGCTAATATAAGATCATTGGTTCCCTAAGGTTTTGAAAATCTCAGATAAACCATTGACTCTCTCATAATTACCTTTTCACATTTCAGCATATCAATACATACATTTTACCATCTGACAGTAGTTCATAATTACTGTCCTTATATCTGTCTATAACACTATGCACTGGGGATATCTCTCTATATAATTGTGATTGCAGTTGCAACTTGATCAATGTCAGCTTTTCAGGAACAAATGATGAAAAAAGTACAAGCAGTAGACAATGTGTGAAAAGATTTTCAGGAATCAAACTCTTAAAAATCTTATATATTTAACTATGTTTGTGATTAAAGGTGGTGTAGAGAAACTTTGACTGTAGTTTGCAATAGGCAAGACATTGCAATAGCATCCCCCCAAGAGCTGGGAAGTTGTTTACAAACGTTCCAACAAATTTGCCTCACTGACAGGATTATAATTAATAATTGCAGTATGTTATTTCACTTTTCTGCCTGAGGCTAACTGCTCTTTGATAGAGGCTGAGTGTGGTTTGATAGGTCTTGTATTTAAGCCATATTTAATGAGCACGTTATTCCATATTGCACTCATCGCATTACATTCAGGGTATAAATCAGTTCATTTTAGGTATTTGTATTTAAAATCCTGTAGTCCATGAGTTTTGGGGAGGCAATCTAGACCAAGGAGGGGTGGTCACGACTTGCCCTGCAACCTGCCTTACAATGCTCACACCCAGCCTACAAGCATGCAGCTCACACCCTGAAGGGTCTGTGTGCTAGATCAGTGGTCTCCAAACTTTTTTGACCGCGCACCCCTATCGGTAAAAAATTTGAGCACGCACCCCCTGCCGCGCCGGCTCTACCATTTTTGCCAAAGCAAAAAAAAAAAGAAGCAGCTGCTGCTCGGACTCCCGCCCGAACTACCGAAGCGCAAAAAAAAAAAAGCGCCACTCAGACAAAGAAAAACAAAAAACCCTCCTCCTGCCGCGCACCCCTAAGGATCCTCTTGCGCGCGCACCCCACTTTGGAGACCACTGTGCTAGACAGCACTAGTTCAGCAACTCTGACCCCAGCAAACAATCTACAGCCCTACTCTGGTCTTGGTTACAACCAGCAAGGTGACCCCAACACACTCCCTGTCCTGAAATAATATGGCTCATTTGTTCTTGTAAAGAGACAAAAAGCACATCACAGCTTATTAACTGGGGTTAATACACCCTTCCCTTTAAACACAGCACTGAATTGGTTTATAGTAAAAAATAAAACAAATTCATTAACAATAGAACATAGATAAGGGATGCCAAGTAAAAGGAATAAAGATAGGATTACAAGCAAATAAATGTGAAAACACACATCTAAAAATCTAAAACTTAATCTAGCATGGTACAGGCTTTGTTCAAGATGGTTTCTCTGACCAGTCTTCATTCTTCCTAGCCATGGCTAGCTTCTCCTCAGTCAGGACCTTCCACAGAGGGTGCAAGATCTTTGCCAAAGCATGCTTCTCACCTATGTTCAGATTCCAGAGACTTCAAACCCCATTCGTTTGATTGAAGGACCCATCTTTCTCAGATTGCAAGAGCTCTGTTCCCTTGTGTCTGTCTTGAGATGGATGCCAAAGATGACTTCTGTCTTTGCTTATATCTTCCAAAGTTCAGTAACTTTGTTTCAAGAGGCAGGATGACCTCCTGCTGTTTTTTCTTCCCATGTCTTCTCATCCCCTCGTTGATTTCTATGTAAATGAGACTTCCATTGTTTTTGGTCACACCTTGCTTAATTTACATAGGTAAATAGCTGCCATCTCTCCTGTCTGGGAGGGAACCTGTTTCTCCCTGTTTGGCCACAGACTTTAAAGCGTAATATCATTAAGTATTCATATTTCTCATATAGTATTAATACGTACTTTTCACAATGATATTGATCACCATTGTGCCATTAGCTTCCAGAAAAAAACCCTCATTTTATACGCTTGTATAATGTATACAATCAGTTGATTCAATTGTTTATCACTGGAGATTCAGCCCACCTGCCTTTATAGATCAGTAAGCCTTTGAAATGGAATCTTCTGAGGTTACCCCTCAAAGTAAAGTTTATTCAAACTGTGAAGAAGGTGACATGGCGTCTGATAGTAAAGGAAACTCTACATTCTTTCTTCCCCCACTTGTTGGTAGTTTAATAGTTTTGTTTACCTAATCTGTAAAAATGGACCTTTGTTGTCTTTGCCTGAAGACTGGGCTGGTCAGAGAATCAAATACATATTCCTTTATCTAGGCAGACCTGTTTACCAACTCCCCTGACATGCCTTCCATAATTTCAGCATATATTCATAACTTTTTATGTACACTCTGTGTATCCATTATGCATGAATATTAATGATCTGTGAGTTAGTAGTTTTCCAAGGATATCTTACATGGCATCTTTTCAGATACAGATTATAACCAGAGTGAGTTGGGGTACACTGAATTGGTCAGTCCAACTGAAACTCATTACCTGATACCATTGAGTTCTTTGCCCTCTGACACTGGGATGCTCCGAAGGTCATAAGTATACAACATAGTATTATTTGTTTGAGTTTTTGACTCTGAGGGTATGTCTACACAGAGATTAAATAAAACCTGCAGCTGGCCTTGGTCAGCTGACTCAAACTCACGGGGCTCGGGCTGCTGGGCTGAAAAATTGTTGTATAGACATTCGGGCTTGGGCTGGAACCCAAGCTGTGGGACCCTGCGAGGGTGGAGGGTCCCAGAGCTCGAGCTCCAGCCCAAGCCTGAAACTATACAACAATTTTTCAGCCCTGCAGCCCGAGCCTCTCAAGCCCAAGTCAACTGATGCAGGCCAGCTGCAGTAGTGCTGCGGGTCTTTTATCCTTGTGTAGACATAGCCTGGATGCTCTCTGGCACATGTAACCTTTTAATTTCTAAGGGTATGTCTCTACTGTGCATGCGCGTGTACACACACACACACACACACACACACACACATTGTTAACTTGGGCTAACATTGTAGTGAAGACACAACTTCAACTAATAACTCAAGTTGGCAGCTTGAATTCAACCCCAGGTATTGTACAGGCTGTAACTCAAGCTGCTAACCCTAGTTAAATGCCATTTGCATTGTCTGCACTGCTAATGTAATCTGAGTTAGCTACCCCAAATTAATAAAACACCTCTTCTTCTCCCCCTCCCCCGTGAAGACTTAACCTAGAACTAAACTTTTATTTGTTCATGATTCAGAGTTTCTGTTGGTTTACCCCAGTCTAAAACTCTTTCCCATAGGCTCCCTTGTGTTATTCCTATGCGTAGGGACTCTCCATGTTGCCCCCTTAACCTCTTAAATATGCAAATTTCTGCACATTAAATGCAGTGTGACTCATGATTAAGAATAAGGTTAATCTTTGTTTTTATAAAAACATAACTTAAGTGCCGCTGTTCAGACACTTGAGTTTGCAGCTGCTGCATGTATGGAACTCCTATTCATGTCAGAGGAAGTTTTATACACAGAGCAGCTGCAGATCTAGTCCCATATTAGTCATTTGTTTGCCAAATAGTTTAATTTAACTTTAATAAAGTATTCTAAACTCTTAATTTCCTGATGACTGTTACTTGGTATTATGGGGAAAAGCACTAGAAGCTAAGAGGGTTATTTCAGTAAACTACATGAATTTACAATAATTAAAATGCAAATTGCAATACAAGTACAGAGTTCCTTTTGCATTTTGCTTATATTGCCTTCTCTGTGCATTCATATTTTTCCTCTTAATGTAGGTAATTTAAACAGTGGATAAAGGAAAAAAAATGGACCAACATTAGCCTAGTTAATTTAGTTTTGTGAAAGTGGAAGTTTGCATGTTTGTTTGTATAGTTTACAGATTATTTTATAAGTATATCCTTGCAGGTTCTTAGAGTTGTGTCACAGCAGTATTTCTACGCTCTGGAAATAGCAGTGGTTTTTTCCCCCCGAAACAGGATGAAAAACTGATAATATAATGGCAAGGTTTATACCTCCCTTTCCCTCACTCACGTGGAAGACATTTTACCATTTACATAGCTTTGTACTCTCTTTATAAACAGACATGAATTCATCTTCACAGTACTTCTGCTAGGTAGGTACACTTATCCCCATTTGGCAGGTGGGCAGACTGAGACAGAGACCAAGGAGACACGGCAGATCAGTAGCAGCAGTAGTTCCCAGTCCAACACTCAGTGTGATGGACAATGTTACCAGCGTTCTTAATTTACAAAAATAATCATCCCAATGGGCATAGATGGAATATGCACTAAATAATTTACAGTTTATTTTTTATAATCTGTTTCATAAGGGTAGTCATTTATTTAGTAAGCATTTCTGACAGATGTGGAAAAACTACAACCAGGTCACAACAATTTACATGTTTCAGGGGGACGGGTCACTATGTCAAAAGTACATCTTATGTAAAATTTAGCTTTAATAATACATAATTTATAATCTAATGGCATATGGTTGTTAAATTTTTTTTTGTCATTATGTGGAAGCAGCTAGGATGTTTTTTAAATGTAACATTTTAAATATGTTGTTGTAGTCAAGTTGGTCCCAGGATACTAGAGACACAAAGTGGGTGAGGTAATATCTTTTGTTGGACTGATGTCTGCTGATGAGAGAGACCAGCTTTTGAGCTTACACAGAGCTCTTCTTCAGGTCTAGTAAATGAAGGCTTGGTCTACACTACAATTACATTGACCTAACTCTGTAAGCATCTACACTGCAGTGTTGCTCCCACCGATGAAAGTCTCCAACTACACTGAATTAATAACTCCACCTCCATGAGAAGCATAGTACTTGGGTTGATGTAGTGAGGTCACTAACAGTGTAGTGTAGACACTGCATTGCTTACATCAGACTGTTCTAGCTGTCAGTCCCTGGTGCCAGACAGCCAGAGCCCCACCACACCAGAGCTCGGGCTGTCAGTGCCCCACAAATGCCCCACACTGACAGTCAAATTGGTGCAAGTGCTCCTAGTGAGGACGCGCACCACTGACAGAAGGAGCTAGTGTGGACGTGCAAAATCAATTTAATTACTGCAGGCGCTGTACATCGATGTAACTTAAGTTGACTTAATTTTGTAGTGTAGACTTGCCCATACTCAGAGCATCACAGCAAAATACAAGGTAGAACAGATTGTTTAGCAGAAGTAGTTCACCTTGAATGGCCCTTTGAAATGTCTGTTAAGTGGCCTGTTAACACCTCTCCAGTCATTTGGGGGTAGAGCGACGCTGTGGGATGGGTTTAGTGGGCTGTAGACTGTTGTAATAAGCCATAAATCCAGTCTCTCTATTCAGTCCATGTTTGTTAGTGTCTAGCAAAGTTATGAATTAAGCTCCTAAGCCAGTGGTTCTCAAACTGGGGGTCGGGACTCCTCAGGGGGTCGCGAGGTTATTACATGGGGGGTCACGAGCTGTCAGCCTCCACCCCACTTTGCCTCCAGCATTTATAATGGTGTTTTATATAAAAAAGTGTTTGTTTTTAATTTATTGGGGGTGGGGGGTCTCACTCAGAGGCTTGCTATGTGAAAGGGGTCACCGGTACAAAAGTTTGAGAACTACTGTCCTAGGCTTGTCTTTTGAAGATGTTTTGAAGGTTTTCTTTGAGGATTTCAAAGGAAACCTGTACAACACTTTCAAAAGATTATCCTGGGAGGTAAATTTTATTTAGCTGTGACACTGAGTATGTTTCCCAGACCTGAAGAAGAGCTCTGGGTAAGCTCGAAAAATTGTCTCTCTCACCAACTGAAGTTGGTCCTATAAAATATATTACCTCACCCATCTTGTCTCACATTTTAAATATAAAAATTTAATGGAAATAATACATACTGCAATGATACAATAAATTATCAAATACACAAGTATCTACCAAGAAGTTGTGATCACTTACATCTCAACCTTTTCCTTATTAATAGCTCAGTACTGTATATTTTAAACTAACATTGCCCTTTCTCTGAAAGACAGCAGTTTTTTAACTCTTTTATAGTAAGTGGATGAGAAGGTGTAAGAGATGCAGCACAATCTTGGCATTTCTTTGGGATGTTTTCTTAATCATAGAAAGCATAGAAATATATGACTAGAAGGGATTTCAGTCTAGTCCCCTGCACTGAGGCAGAACTAAGTCCAGGGAAAGCAGCAATTCCTGTGTTTGGGCAGCATAGGCAGTGCTCCCTCTCTGTGGCAATTTATACCCCCGGGGCATAAAGTGAAAAGGGGGGGGGGAAACAGGGCACAGAATCTTAGAATCATAGATGTGAGAGGGTCATGTGAGACAGTATGAAAAGCATTACTAAAGTCGAGATACTGTACGTGACATCTACTGCTTCAACCCCCCTCCCCCCCATCCACAAGCCTTGTTAATCTGTCAAAGAAGGATATTAGGTTGGTTTGACATAATTTGTTCTTGACAAATCCATGTTAACTGTTACTTTGCCTTTATTTTCTTCTAGGTGCTTACAAATTGATTGATTATTTGCTCCATTATCTTTCTGGGTACCAAAGTTAAGCTGACTGGTCTAGAATTCCCTGGGTTGTACTTATTCCTCTTTTTATAGATAGGTACTATATTTGGCTTTTCCAGTCATCAGGTATCTCTCCAGTCCTCCATGAGCTCTCAAAGATAATTGCTAATGGGTCAGAGATCTCTTCAGCCAGCTCCTTAAGTATTCTAGGATGTATTTCACATGTATTTCGTGTACTTTAATATTCACATCTCTTTTAAATAATATTCTTGGCGACATGTAGAGGTATCCATTTTTACAGCAATCTGCTAATGAAGAGTACTTGAGTGGCAATTTTCTTTTACTTGAAAATGTTCTTTTACTTAATGTACAATATATTTAATATAATTCTATTCAGAGGATCTTGTTGTTAATCTAGAATATCTTGTAATTGGAAGAGGACATATCACTTGTTTGGGCAGTAGGGGGAATAAGAACTAGCATACCGGATCAGAACTAATCCAGTACATTCTCTCTACCCATGCAAGATGCTTAATCTAGGTGTTTTGTAATCTAACTATAATTTCAGACAATTTTACCTGGTCTTGAAACACGGCTCACTGATCTGTAGTTCCCAGGATCACCCCAACCACCGTTTTGGGGGGGAGGGGTTGTTTTTTGTTTTTAAAAAGATTATGCAGCATTTGCTACCCTCTAGATATATGGAATAGCAATCTGTTCTCCATTCTTAAATTCCTTCAGAACTCTCAAGCAAATATCATCCAGTCCTTATAATGTATTGCTCTTCTGTACTTCAGTTTGTTCCAGCGGCTTGTCTTTTGGCACTTCAAACTTCGACAGTGTCTCATCTTTATTACTTGAAGAGTAGGGGTGAAATCCTGACCCCAAGGAAGTCAATGGGAGTTTTGCCATTGACTTCAATAGGGGCCAAGATTTTACCTTAGGTATCTCATCAGCATCCTTTGAAGTGAAGACTAATGCAAAGAGGTAATTTAGCTTCTCTGTTTTTGATATTTGTTTTTTTGTGATAGGAACTTTGAAGAGCCCATCTAACATAGTGAATGCCAGTGAAAATGAGGTAGGATCAGAGGCTAAAATAGGGAAAGAACGAGTTAAAAATTACATAGACAAGCTGTCTTCAAATCACCTCAGTGCCTGATGAAATACATCCTAGAATACTCAGGGTGCTTGCTGAGGAGATATATGAGCCATTAGTGATTATCTTCAAAAAGTCATGGAAGATGGTAGAGATTCAGAGGACTAGAAAATGGCAAATATAATGGCAATCTATAAAAAGGGAAATAAGGACAACTTGGGGAATTACAGACCAATCAGCTTAAAAACCTGGAAAGTTAATGGAGCAAATAATTAAGCAATCGATTTGCAAACACCTAGAAGATAATAAGGAAGGTGATAAGTAATAACATAGATTTGTCAAGACAAATTGTGTCAGACCAACCTAATAGCTTTCTTTGACAGGGTAACAAGCCTTGAGGATGTGGTGGAAGCGGTAGATGTGGTATATCTTGACTTTAGTAAGACTTTTGATACCGTCTCGCATGACCTTCTCATAAACAATCTAGGGAAATACAACATAGATGGAGCTACTACAAGGTGAGTGCATAACTGGTTGGAAAACCGTTCCCAGAATGTACTTATTAGTGGTTCACAGTCAGGCTGGAAGAGCATATCAAGTGAAGTCCCACAGGGATCAGTTCTGTTCAATATCTTCATCAATGATTTAGACAACGGCATAGAGAGCACACATATAAAGTTTGTGGACGATACCACGCTGGGAGGGGTCACAAGTGCTTTGGAAGGTAGGGTTAAAATTCAAAATGATCTGAACGAACTGAAGAAATGGTGTGAAGTGAATAGGATGAAATTCAATAAGGACAAATGCAAAGTACTCCACTTAGGAAAGAACAATCAGTTGCACACATACAAAATGGGAAATGACCTGCCTAGGAAGGAGTACTGTGGAAAGGGCTCTGGGGGTCACAGTGGATCACAAACTAAATATGAGTCAACAGTGTAACACTGTTCAGGGGGAAAAGGGGGTGGGGGAGAGCAAACATCCCAGAATGATGTTTGCATCAGCAGGAGTGTTATTAGTAAGCCACAAGAAGTAATTCTTCTGCTTTACTCTGTGGTGATTATGCCTCAGCTGGAACATTGGGTCCAGTTCTGGGTGCCAGATTTCAGGAAAGATGTGGACAAACTGTAGAGAGTCCAGAGAAGAGCAACAAAAATAATTAAAGATTTAGAAAACATGACCTATGCGGGCGCACTGAAAAAATTGGGTTTGTTTAATCTGGAGAAAAGAAGAGGGGGCATGATAACAGTTTTCAAGTACATAAAAGGTTGTTACGAGGAAGAGGGAGGTAAGTTGTTCTCATTAACCTCTGAGGATAGGAAAAGAAGCAATTGGCTTCTAAACCTTCCTTGCTGCAATTGGTTTAGGCTGACCAGACGTCCCTATATTTAGGTGTTTGTCCCACGTCCTGACCGATCTTTGGTCGGGATGCAGTTTGTCCCAATATTTCGCTCCGCCAGCAGCACTGGTGTGTGGTTTTTTTTTTTTTTTTTTTGCTCTGCCGGCGGACCCCCCCTCCATGTGTCCCGATATTTTCTTCCTCTCATCTGTTCACCCTAAATTGGTTGCACATAAGGAAGAACTTCCTGACTGTCAGGGTGGTTAAGCACAGGAATAATTGCCTTGGGAGGTTGTGGAATCTCCGTTATTGGAGATTTTTAAGAGCAGGTTAGACAAACACCTGTCACAGATGGTCTAGATAATACTTAGTCTGCCATGAGTGCAGAGGACTGGACCAGATGACCCCTTGAGATCCCTTCCAGTCCTATAATTCTACAATAGTCACTTATGTCTTCTAACTTAGATGTGAAACATTTTGTCTGCTGTAACGGCTCATGCTCCTTTCCATGGATTACATGTATTAGTAGATAGGTCTTCAGCGTTCGTAGATTTGTTGAGCACATATATTGGGGAAGAACCCAAGCAAAAACTCATGGCAATTGTTAGGTGTTTGCATTTGTGGCCTATTCATGTCATTTTAAATTATTAATTTTTATTTGTGCGGACAGAAAGAAGTTGCATCTGTGGTGTCTTCATTTCCTGAACTGTCTAGAAGGAACAGACTACTTTATCTTTTTTTTATGCACTAGATCTAAATTAAGTCTGCAGTTTGCATGCCATGTTAATGCTTACAGGGAAGAGAATGTGTGTTTGGTTTATAGGCACGGCCACCGTACATTTCACAAAAATGCAACAACATTTGTCTGAAGACAAGAGACTGCTGAATCTGTGAGCTAGAAACCAGAATTATTGCAGGGCTGACATACTTGTCTTGGAGAACGGGGGGGGAGGGAGAGAAGAAGGACTGATAGTTGTATCACTTAGAGTCCTGTTAACTGATGGTGTCAACTGTTAGAGGAAACTGCTTGTCTGGCTAAATGCCAATTCATTGGCTAAGAGAGGCAGAATAGAACAGGTTTAAAATGGCATCCAAGATTACTGCCCGAGGAAGAAGATAAACTGTCTAATACTCAGTGATGATTTTGCCATGATGGCTTCTTTATTGTACCTTTTCCTTTATTTTTAAGGGAGGGAAGGACCACCAAATAAATGTTTGTATTAATCAAGTTTTCACTTATTTTATTGTCTGTATTTATTAATTTTTCAGTGCTGATTCTGTTAGTTGTATCAGCTGCTCCACCATCAAATACTTGTCGATGGCATAGTATGTCACTGGTTATGATTATCATCAGCAGGAACTTGAATGCTCAAAGGTGCAATGCATTACATTTTTTGGGGTAATTTGCATAAACCACAGGTGCTTTCCAGACGGCCAGCCAAATCAATTAATGTGTGTGTCTGCAGTCTGCAAAACATTGACGGTTATGAAATATTACTACATAGAGTAGAAAAACTATATTTAAAATCCTATTTTGTATCCTTAAAGGTTTGCTGTCAAGTAATGAGACAGAATATGTAGCTTTCAAAATAGCTCATTTTGATATTTTGAAAACGATATACTGTTATTAAATGTCCTTCTGGTAATCTCTGTATGTATTGTCTTTAAAATTGATCTTCCCAAAATGAAAATTGTTTAAAAAAGTGACACATAATTAGTGCAACCCCAATACATTCATAATATAGTATTCATACCCTTAGTGCTTTAGATTTTACAGATTATCTATCTATCTATCTATCTATCTATCTATCTATCTATCTATCTATCTATCTAGATTGTATATAAAATCACTGTGTCTGCTGCAGAAATCCAACCAGCTCTGGGGTGAAACGTGCACCTACTTAATGGCATACAAGAATACTATGTAGCAAGTGAAGAAAACTATATCCAATTGAAACTGCAGGGAATTTATTTTAGGCGGGCACCTGTATTTACTCAAATTGGAATTTGGCCAGGTTCCTAGAATTAACAGTCCTCCCTTCTTTCAAAAATATGTCAGGATATATTTTAATGATCATGTATGTCAGCAGCTGTTTCTTATATCACCTCTGAAAGATTGCACAGTTCCTAAATGTTGGGTAGGACATTTTTATCACAGACTCAGAGGTGAAGCTCGTTATTGACTGAATCACCAGCATTAGGCCTTTAAAAATGTTGAGTTGCTGTGGGGAAGGGAGTGGTTTGGGGATTTCTGCTAGGGTGACGAACCTCGACTTTACGTCAGTCTTTATCTTTCATGTCTCTTTTGATTTATATCTCTTGTCACAGGCTAGTTCCTTATTCTTGTAGGCATCAACATATTTGAAGTTCTACCCCTCTGATTGCTGTAAGGGAGGAGGAGCTTTCTCTCTTCTCCCTCCTGTGAGGGTAAGCACAGGTCTCTACTATTCTGTTTTTCTCTGGCCTCATTCCTAAATAATTCCAGCATTTATCTTTGCTGCTGCTTATGCTTCTTCAAGTGTCAGCCTGAAATTAACGTAATTCTGGAGGACGGGGTTCTGAATATGGAACAATCTTGTTCATTTCACTAAGTTAATATTTGCCATAGTAATGCACAATAGCAGATGCCCCGGTATTGTCTGCATGCTAACTCCAGAAGACAATGCTCATTAGTTTACATTTATTTCACATTTGTATTGGAAAGACTGCCATATAGTTTCACAATCATAAAGCATTCAAAATTTATTTTAAAGTGAAATCTTAAATTCTGTGGAAATTGATGACTTAGGACCCCAAACTTTCCAGGGAAACCTTCCTATTTCCCAGTGGTAAGTGGACTAGGGAATTCTCCAACCCTTGACCATACTTGCAGCACTTTGTGTCTTCCTTGTGGGAGGGAGGTACTAGTCCAGCCTGCTCTGATTTACTTAGTTCACATATTGGCATGAATATCTTTCCAACATTTACCTTTTGCTAAATTAAAAATACACAATAAATACAAATTCATAGCATACCTAATAAACTGTCCATACAATAAAATGTTTACCTACAATAATAATAGGAACCTCTGAACCATCTGTTTCTTCCAAATCTATTTCTTCCCTCCCCACCAGCCACAACTCTTTACTCACTCCCTCTCCAAATACCTGAGGAAAAAAGAGGGTCTGTATAGCAGGCCTAGAAGGTTGACAAATCTATGCTCTGAACCGCTGAAGGGACTGTTTCGGAGTCATATTCCTCATAGAAAACGCCTTGCCAGCAGCTCTTTCATATGTAAAACAGACTGGGACTCTAGCTCAAGCACCTCCACTTATCACAATTGTAGTACATCACATATAGTGTTGGTGGGGAGAGGCAATCCTATAGGCCTATAAAATGGATTGTCAGACTTTTTGGAAGCGTTAAATCCTTTTCTTTGTGACTTTGTCAGATCCTTGACTTCTCTGAAACCTTACTTCACTGTAGTTGTATTTTTAATTGGTGTATGAGCTGCTTTTCGTAGAAAAGTCTTGACCACATTTCCTTTAGAGATGTTACATACTTTATACGGATACTGCACTTTGTTTTGGTTTTCTTTTTATTTCCTCCCCATGGTTGTTTCTGTTCAATATGATGTATTGGACTAAACCAACCCAATTATGCTCTCATCTGTAACTAGCACAGCCTTTTCTTTTATGCATAGGCTTATCATAATGTGGTTAGAAATGTTTTTGTATTCTTAGGCTGAAAAAGAATGTAAAGTTGAGTGCTGCTTCTGACGTTGCACCCCATAATGCTTTATGGAAATATCCTTATGAAAGTAAATATGACATAACTGGAATATGTTTTATGCTAGATAGGCCATGTAACATATCTCTGCAAAGGTTATGATCTACTGGATATATTCATCCTATTTATATGCATGTATCATTTTTGTATTCTAAGTTATGAATATTGGCTGTGTACTTGTTTGATTTTAAGTAGCCTTAGTAAGGCATTTGGTCAGCTTCTTAAGAAAGGAATTTGCAAGTTAAGTGCCCAATCAAGAAACACTTAACAGACAATAGACCTTGGAAGATTCCAATCCACATAAGAAGTCTACCTGGGGACTTTCAAGGTAGCATATAAGCAATGGCTGCCACCTATAAAGTTCTGAGTCATGCATGGACATGTGACTTGCCCATGTGACTCCAAAACTCCATCTTGCAGCTGGGTTCTGCATAGGAGAGAGGAAGGGGTCTCCACCCACAAGAGAGAGTTTATTTAAGCCCCTGGGAGACTCCTCCATTTGGTCTTCAGCTGGCTCAAGAGAGAGCCTCTCCACCCCCAAAGGATACCTTAAAGAAACTGGAACAAAAGACAGTAACCACAGGGGTGTGAATGATTGCTGGGCCCAGACTAGAAGGAGGCTAGTCTGTAAAAGAAGCTTACTGGAGCATCTCCGAGGGTGAGATTTCATCTGTTACCACTTTCCTACGGTACTAGGCTTAGACTTGTTTTGTTTTATTTTGCTTGGTACAGTAATTCACTTTGTTCTGTCTGTTACTACTTGGGACCACTTAAATCCTACTTTTGTATTTAATAAAATCACTTTTTACTTAATTAATTAACCCAGAGTATGTATTAATACCTGGGGGATGGGGCAAACAGCTGTGCATATCTCTCTATCAATGCTATAGAGGGCAAACAATTTATGAGTTTACCCTGTATAAGCTTTATACAGGGTAAAATAGATTTATTGGGGATTTGGACCCCACTGGGAGCTGGGCATCTGAGAGTTGGAGACAGGAATACGTCTTAAACAAGTTTTCAGTTAAGCCTGCAGCTTTTGGGCGATGTTTTGGGTCTGGGTTTGTAGCAGGCTAGCGTGTCTGGCTCAAACAGGCAAGGTTCTGGAGTCCCAAGCTAGCAGGGAAAATGGAGATATCCTGTCTCCTAGAACTGGAAGGGACCTTGAAAGGTCATCGAGTCCAGCCCCCTGCTTTCACTAGCAGGACCAAGTACTGATTTTGCCCCATATCCCTAAGTGGCCCCCTCAAGGATTGAACTCACAACCCTGGGTTTAGCAGACCAATGCTCAAACCACTGAGCTATCCTCTCAGCACATCAGTTGGCAGTCCCAAAGGAGTTTCTGTGATCCAACCCGTCACACTGCTGACTTTGCCTATATCAACCAATTGGAAGCCATACGTGATGTTCACTAAAGGGCTAAGCTAATTTTAATTGTTTGAAGACTTTGCTTTCATGCAAATTGAAGAGAGGAAAAAAAACAATATAACTAAACTGTTGGTATGTATGGCAAACATATTTTTATTGGTATTATTAAATCTAAATATTAATTTTAGGAAGCCTTCTTTAATGTCTCTAAAATCAAGTTTTGGGGCAAGATTGTGGCAAGTCCTGTGCAATTTTCACTGCATATCACAATTCAGAAAATAATTTAGTGCAGGCACAGGCATTTGGTTTGGTTGGCTTGCAGAGTTTGGCACTAGAACCACTGTGTAACATAATAGCTGTGAGCTAGAAGAGTATCCTAGTATGGCCATAGAACTGGTTTGGAGCCAGATTTTTCTTACCAAGCTTAACTGTGTCCTGGGTTTTACACTTGGCCTGTGTAAACCTTGCTATTTCAGATGTGTTTGACAGTCCTTGATATGAGGGAATTGGACTGTTAGTATGCTTGTTTCCTGGCCAATACCTACTTCTCTTTTCCATATCACACTTGTTTCACATTAATAATCTCACCCAAGGTTTTGGGATACTTGAGTTGTACATGTATGGTTATATGTTAGGGTTGATTTGAGGTATTAGAGCCACTTCAAACATTGAAAAAGAAGCCTTCATGCTCTCCAAAAGATTGATTTATATCTACTTTAAACTCTGTTTCTGTGAAGTAGCTGCTAGGAATTGCGGGAGGGTTCTGAAGATTCAGGGTCCCTAGGAGCCTAGGGTTATCTTCAATATACACAAATTGTTGTTTTTTTATTTTTTTAAAGTACCAAATTTCTAAAATCTGTTGGGTTTGAGAAGTTCTTAGTGTTTCTATGCACATGGAAAAAGTAGAATAGCTGTTCAAAGTAAAATGCTTTCTGAAAGTAGTCAATATATAAGTTCAGTCTGGGGCATTGAGCTAGGGGGCTACTTGGTTGCTGTTCGGAAGCAACAGGAATGAGAAATTCACAAGTTTGAAACCACAGATATGATGGACTATCAACAAAGGCTCATTAGATTGGAGGGGTCCATTACCTAGCAATTACCTTGGATTGTGGGTGCTAGGTGTGAATTTGGGACTTAATCCATGTTGTTCCCTTTCATTTTATCAGAGCCCCTCCTACTTTTTCGTTTGCCACTCCAGACAAATGCTATATTCTTCTAAAGCTTGCCCACCTAGCCACAGTGTCTGCATTGGTTGCAGCCATATCCTTCTTGTCAGTTGTTTTCTGGGATGTGGCAAACCTCCACTCATGTAATCGCCTCAGGTGCAGGATACCGGCAAGTGCCTAGAGTAGGCTAATGTGTTTCCTTACATTTTGGGGGGGTTCTCATTTGCGCAGCAGAGTTAGGGAGCAGCCAGAAGGGGAAGAGTGAGCAACAAAATCTTGTGGGTTAGCTCGCTGGCTTGGCTGACAGGAAAAGGAGAAAAACCAAGTGTCTGTAGTGTCTGAAACCACATCCCTGGAAAACAGTGAAATTCGTCTTTAATATAAATATACATTGTAACTTTTAGAAGTCTACAAAGTCAAATGGGTAAATAACCACAGACTAATTATGATTCTTTTATGCTCAGGGATAATAAACGTGGCTGGCGGACCTCTTGCAAAAATAGTAATTGTAAACTAGAGAATATGCACATAATTGGATGCTGTTTGAGCTTCATCAAAATCTTTCATTGACTTCTAATCATTATATCACTATTTTGCAAACTTATTTATAATGTTCCAGAAACTCAGGTTGCTTTCTCCTAATTGGAGTTCTTTATTACTTTCAAATCAATGATTTCTGAATAACGTATCAAATAGTGCACTTGTTGAAACATCTTTTACGGAGTATGAGAAAAAAATATGAAACTCTAATGTGAAGGAACATTTGCAAGGTTGATAGACCCGGAATGTGACCTAGGCTACCACAATACAAATGATCAATAATTTCTGTATATGTAGAGATGTGCATGCATTTTCAGAATAAATGTTTTATAGTCCCTTATAAAATAAGTTGCAGCAGGCTAATACTTGTAAACAACCCGACCATAATAAAGCAGTGTTTGCTGATAGTGGGGGTTAGGGGAAGTAATCCATACAGGGAAAAAAAAATCAGTTTCAGGTTTCCAAAGCAGTGGTAATCAGTGAGGAAAATGATATAGAAAATATTTGAAGTGGCCTTTTAATGATTTTAACCTTATCTAGGAAGTTTCTGTCATCAGAGTAGTTCAGTTGTAAATTCTTTTCTTGGAACAGAACATTGTTGGTACCCCAAATTGTTCAAGAGACAAATTGTGATAATTGGTTCATCAGAACCTGAGAGCTGTCTACAATAAAATGTTGTGTTATGTACTTTTTGCTTTTGTTTAAGCTATTTAAAATATATGTGACTTTTAAGAGATGGACAAAAAGAAGAACAGGAATACTTGTGGCACCTTAGAGACTAACAAATTTATTAGAGCATAAGCTTTCGTGGACTACAGCCCACTTCTTCGGATGCATATAGAATGGAACATATATTGAAGAGATCTTACTTAATTGGCCTCTCAGAGTTGGTAAGACAACTCCCACCTGTTTATGCTCTCTGTATGTGTGTATATATATCTCCTCAATATATGTTCCATTCTATATGCATCCGAAGAAGTGGGCTGTAGTCCACGAAAGCTTATGCTCTAATAAATTTGTTAGTCTCTAAGGTGCCACAAGTACTCCTGTTCTTCTTTTTGCGGATACAGACTAACACGGCTGTTATTCTGAAACCTGTCATTAAGAGATGGACAGTGCTTTTGTTGGTGAAGGTAGGGTGGCTGGGTGTTTTTTTTTTTTTACTGCAGTCTCAAATTTAGAAATGCTAACTAATGTCACAATTAGTTGAGAACTAGCCGAGGAGACTGTTCAGATGCATATTGTGTTGTTCAAGGGTTCCATTTTGAGACTGAACAAGAGTAATATTCTGTGATGGCAAAAGCTTAAATGCTGTTCTTGTGAGCATTCTAATGCGTTCTAAGATTTTCAATATATTGGGCTGTATTCAAACCAGGTCCAGAAAACAAGTTTTGGATCCAACCTGCAATCCAATATGTAGTGGTAGGCTCAGCTCACGCAACCTTCATAGTCCCTCCCTCTCTGATTCCTGATTTCAGCAGGGAAGCGGTGTAGGGACAGAAGGTTTCAGTTGTAGCCCATCTCTGTTCAAATAGTTGAAATGATTTTTTTTTTAATTGAAATCCATGGTAGAGGTGCTTCCCCCACCCCAATTGTTCTTGTTTGTTATGCTGATCATAATGCTACATGAATATGTGGATAGAATATATGTATATAACAGACATACAAGTCTGTAGAAGAGAGCAGCAATTTATAAAAATTCGAATTAGTTTTATAAAATATATAAATGTCAAGTGCTCTGAATGGGAGGTGACCTTTTCATGTTTAACGCAACAGCTGAAAAAAGATGAGTAGTATAGCTACCAAGGCTGCAGGGAAATTGAATTCATGGTGCCTTTTTATTGTTCCTTCTGTACCGTTGATTCTAATTTTAGAAGCTTACATCACTTTAGTTATGATGACAGCCGCCCTCCCTCACTTAGCATAGATCATATTTTCATACTGCTTATGAATCCTCCCTATCCTTTCAATAAGATTTTTCTACAGCATGTTAGTAAGCATTTAGCTGCTGTGGAAACTGATGCACATAAGTAACCAATAGCAGAACGCAATGTTGCCCTAAAGACCTGAGGGAAGCTAAGTCCTATTTCCCTTGTTCAGAAGGGTGAGGAATAGGGTGGAGAGTTGTTTTAAAAACAGGAATTCCTGAAGTTCTAATGGGAGGCTAACCTTGCCACAAAATACAATGATTCATTTAAAATGCTTAAGTTAAATGTGGGGGAGGGGGAAAGGGAATCAGACACGCATGCCAGCGGTACTAAATCAGGGCAGTGTGGGGATGCTTCCAGCTTGTGCTGCAGCATCTGCCACTGTGTATAGCACTCTACCATCATCACTCCCTTCATTTTCCAAAAGATGTGAAGTCCTCAAATATATGATGCTAGTCCCTTGATACTGGTACTGTTAACATTAGAATATTTGTATATTAGGCTGTTGTACTTGGAAATTAATACCTGCAAAGCCAGAGAGCAAAATAAACTAATTTAGGTTCAAACCCCTTTGCTTCAGTTTGTGAAATGGCAGATTGCTTTGCAACCGGCTGGTTTTAACCCTCAAACCCCTCCCCCCGTCCTACTTGGTGGTAGGGTATAGTAGTTACTGTACGCAAAGAAAATGGCAGAGAGAGAACGCCTTTATAGCTGACTACTTCTGCCATGCCTCTTTGCTTAAAGTGGGTGCTCAGTTATACTAGAAGTCACTCTGTGACTTGTTCTGGTCTTTGGTCCTAAAAGTCCAGCAGTCATAGCCAGCACCCTTCCTTTTGCTGGGCATGCAAGCAACTATCTTGCCTTTTCAGCTAGTGCATGCAGGTTTTAATATCACTGCTTGCCTTCACTGCACAACTGCAATATTCAAACAACTGGCATTTCTTGGATTGATCTGGGAATAGTAGTAACTATTGGGGGAGGTATCTTCTGGTGTCAGCTGTGAAATATACATGATTTTTGCATAATTTCAATTGGTGGGATCTCTTTAAGCAAAGAGGAGAAACCTCTAATCCAATTTAAATTAAATATAAATTTAAAAGATCCAAATAAGTGTCTTAGTGCCATTTTTTTGTTTAAAAATCCTATTCTTCAATGATTTAGTCTTGTTAGACAATCAGAACATGGAGATTTATTTAACAGGCGGAGTGGGAAAATTCTGATACATTTATGGGTGGGTAAGAAGAATGCTATGCATAGAAATAATCCTATGGAGTGATATTCCAAATATGAAAATAAAAGCATCATTGAGAAACAAGGAAGGATTTTCAGGAAGCACAGATCAAGATTTTTTTTTTTTTTTTTTAAATAAGGCTTTCATATGCAATGAAAAATTGGGATTCATCTTAAAATGAGAAACAAAATACTGTTTCTGGATTTACCACATGTTTCTTAAAATTCTATTTTGGTTGAGATCACTATTAAACAATCTTCGCAAAAGATTTTTCCTCAAGTCACTGTTGTATTGTGATCTGACGTTTATCTTCAACAAATCATTGTAAAAGAACTTGTGGCACTGTACCATAAGGCGCTGAGGCTAAAAAAAAAAAAATTCTCCAGTATAGAATTAGGTCAATTTTTTCACCCTGTTCATAGCTGTTAGGCTGGCAGGTTTGCATGCAGGGTCTCGGATTCATTCCCTAGAGAACTGCAGTAGCTTCAGTCTGATTGGTAGGAATAGGAAAAGGATGATGTCATCTTCACTTAAAGACAAAACTAGAAGGAAATAGAATTTTGTTCCCATTATTGAGCTTGTGTTTACAGTAGTTGTAAAATATGGCATTCACTCCAAAATCTTTAGTGGATTGAATTTCATGCACAATGCAGCAATTTAAAATGCAGTTGTGAGATGAATATCTCTTGTTTAGACAAGAGAATTTGTGTGCTATCAGTGCACATGTAGACAAGGGGAGAGGCTTCCTTTATTTTTTTTTTTTTTTTTTAATTGTAATTATAGTAATTGTAGTAAAACAAGTAATACAACCCAGAAGAGTTTGGACAGTCCCTAATTATTACTGAAACTGAAAGGTTCTTATTAGTGTGACTGTAAACCTGATGTTTATATTCAAAATGTTGTAGAGCAGCATGGCATGAATCATTTCAAAAGGTATAACACACTGTATAGCAATGAGGCTGATGTTGTCCTGTAGCCTGCTCTGCTGCAATACTGTGGAAAGAATAGTGAATTGAATTTTCTCTGTCTGGTGGTGCTTAACACTTCAAGGGTGGAATATTTATCTAAAATTCCTTCATCGTGTAAAACAGGAAAAGATTTTGGCTCTGTGTGAGAACCTTATAAATAAATACATGCTAGATGTCAAATAAGTTGCAGTTTCCCTCTTGATGTTACAAAATCAAAAATATTAATTGCATCTTTAAAATATTTTTAGCCATTTTTTCATTGTTTGACAAAATTGGTGGTTTTAAGAATGTGATACAAATTATTTGTCTTTCAAGATAGTTTTAAAAGTGAGCTCATCTCATAGTTGAGTTGAAAATATAGAAGAGTCAGATATTCAATTCTAACCTTCTTTGATACGGCCTTGTTCTGGAAAGCAAAGTGGAAGTAGAGTCATAGTACCCATAAGTAAGGTTGCTAGGTGTCTGGTTTTCGACTGGAATGCTCTAGCTCCACGCAGCTCCCGGAAGTGGCCGCCAGGTCCTTGCGGCCCCATAGGCACATGGACGTCCAGGGAGGCTCTGCGTGCTGTCTCCGCCCCTCGTGCCGGCTCTGCAGCTCCCACTGACCAGGAACCGTGACCAATGGGAGCTGTGGGGGCAGCACCTGTGGGCGCGAGGGCAGCGTGCAGAGCCTCCCTGGCCACCCATGCGCCTAGGGGTGGCAGGGACCTGGCTGCTGCTTCCTGGGAGCTGCAGTAAGCACCGCCAGGACCCCGTACCCCCTCCTGCATGCCAATACCCTGCCCCAGCCCGGAGTCCCTCCCACACCCAAACTCCTTCCCGGAGCTGCCCCCTCCTCCCCCCAAAACCTGCCCCAGCCCAGAGCCCCCTCCTTCACCCCAAACCCCTCAGTCCCACCGCAGAGCCTGCACCCCCAGCCGGAGTCCTCATCCCTCACCTCCCGGCACCCCAACCCCTGCCCCAGCCCGGTGAAAATGAGTGAGGGTGGGGGAGAGCGAGCGACAGAGGGAGGGAGATGGAGCGAGTCGGGGCAAGGCCTCAGAAAAGGGGCGGGGCAGGGATGTTCGGTTTTGTGTGATTAGAAAGTTGGCAAGCCTACCCATAAGCAGTTTTTAGTCTGAGATGAGGCGTGTATCTTCCCTGTGAAACAGACTTAGCTCAATTTCTTGAAAGTGAGAATCCCCTGGATGGGCACAGTGGGTGAAGCAAAGATTCTCACTGGGAAGCCTCAAAAGGCCTGATTCAGAATTGAAGTAAAAAAGAACTTAGCTGCTAGTAGCCTACTTATCGCTATTGCCACCACTTAGCAGCTAGCTGAAGCAGTTTGGTCGATGAGGAGAAGGTATGGCTTTTAATTTCCAAATCAGCTTAGAGGCAGTATATAGTGTTGGGTGTGGATGGTGAGCTTGTGACAGAAACTTGTGGAGGGAGGAAACTATGAAAAAGGGAACAGAGGGAAAAGATGGAGAACTGGGTGGACAGCTAGTGGCCCCTTTTGTACTTGAAGTAAAAAGACATTGATTTAAAAATTTTATTAAGATGATGTTAAAAAAAAAAGTGAATAGAGTTTGAGCATAGAAGTTTCTGGCTATCAGGGAATAACGTACAGATTATTGAGGGTGCAAAGTCTGGTTTAAGATCAGGTGGCATAAGGAATACATAATCTGCAATATCCCTGATTGAGGATAAAAGGTTGATGGGTCAAAGTACAGGCATTGAGATATGAGGGTATGAAGTTCATAGAGTGACTATGTTCGGGTGTGGAGTATAATGAGTGGATATGATGATGAGGATGGATTGACCCTCATTTGGTGAGATTTAATGTTCAGGGAGTTTATGGTTCCAGTTCATATGATCCGACGGAGAAGGTCACTTGGTCCCTTTTTCGTAGTGGGAGAATGATGCTTTGAATTTGGGCTGCTATAGTTTCTTTTCCCCTCCTTAGAGGGTGGTAATGGCCAACTAACTTCTAGGAATTGAGTGCATCATAACATTCCCTGCCCAAAGGTGCAGGAAATCCTAGGTGACATACCTAGAGTAGATCTCCTGTGTGCTAGACTGCCATCCAAACCACCGAGCTGCTGAAAAATGTTTGTTTTTAGCTGCAAAAAGAAAATATCTTGCAATTCTTGCCATCTAATTAGAAACTAGAATTGTTGCTCTTTCAGGGTTATTGCAGTAGTTTGATTTAAAAAAAAACAGATTTTTTAAGAACAACTTTTAACATGTTTGTTTTTTTCATTCAAATGATTTCTCATTTGGTTTACGGGAGCATCTCCTTCCAATAAGAAGTTTATATAATTCTTGGACAAAATTCCTTAAAGAATGAACAGAAGGCTGTAAAAATGACAGCCGGAGCAAGGTCATTATATGGCATACACTTGAAAAACAGGAATTATTTTACTTTGAAAAGATTTTTTTTTTTTACCTTGAAGTGTTAAACTTGAATACAAAGATAAGAAATGTGACTTGCCCAGAATACTGTTGAAAATGAAGTATAAATATAGACACATATTTGAGAAGCTGATTTTTAAAAAATTCATAGTGATTGTGTGTGCTCTGGTAGATCATAAAAATCATACAAACATAATGTAGAACAAGAATGTTATGCTAAATTGTTGTACAGAGATGTGTATTTATATTAGGTCAATAAAGATGCTCTGCTGGCTGCATCTGCAGATACAGTAGCCAGTTGATCTAATGCAGTTTCTAAAGGCTTTCTATACAGGTGATGTCATCCTTTTAGCTCAGTTCCCCTCCCACTCTCTTTCCTCCTTATTAGATATTTCATCTTGCTGCGGAGCATCCAATCGATGAAAGCTTTTCCTGAGGGAGCTGCTGAGAAGCAAGCAAAAATAGTAGGAATTAGGACTCCAGCGTTCAGTCTTGCCGTAGCCGTGGATGTATATTTTGTAGTGCATTATATAATTGTTTTAATTGGAAAAGCTAGGCTTGGATTAACCATGGTATCTGGCTGATGCATTAGAATACTAAGCAACACTGCAGAGTTGTAAACTCTGCATGATAAAATAGAGAGAAAGAAAAAGGGTTTGGATTGCAGAGGTTCCGAGACATTCCATAGTGCAAACCTGTTAGAGTATATATCCTGAAGCTACAATCTGGACATGAATTGAATTTTGCAGTTATGGTGGGCAAGCGTATAAAGAAGAAACTTTAATATCAAGGGTGTGGGATTCCTGAGTTGCCTAAGATGCAGAAGAACCTTTGCCAATTTGATCTACAACATTAAAATGTGAAGTTTTGGAACCGGAAGATAAACCAGCCTTACCTGCATTTTAGTAGGAAAAGAAAGACTCAGAAGAATTCAAGTCTCACCTTTTAGTATAATGTTACATTAATATATAATTTTAATCCAGTTCAGAATTAATTCCATTCTACACCACCTTTCACTTGCATGCCTATTGCTTGGGGGAGCCTATGGATATTTGTATTTGAAGAGCCGGGAGTACTGAAACATTTTGATTTGCATTTATGTGCTTGTTAAAACTGGAACATTTTTATAGGAATTGCTGCTGCTAACTCACTGCAACACTGAAAACTACTGAGATACAGTAGAAGCTGTAATCAAATTCATCAGTGTGAAAAATCAAACCTGAGCAGTTATGTGCATATACATCCACTGCTTTGGTTTATGATTTACAAGGAGAATCTAATAAGGATTTTACTAAATAATTTTCCTCTGGCTTTTATCTGAGAGAGGAAACTTTCCTTCTCAGCCCAAGAAATGGCTTTTCTTGTTCGTTGTTACGCCAATTGTCTGCAGCCATGGGCCTCCAAAGTAAGTAAGGTTTTTTTGTCACTAATAAATTCTCTCTGAATCTTACTGACAAACATGGTACTTTTAAAATGTTTCTGAGCTAAGAACTTTTCAAAACATCCTTCATACTATTCTGCATGTGATGTTGGACTCAACTATCCCAAAAGAATAATCCATGCATAATGCCCAAAAGGGCAGAGGAATCTTGAAATCTGACAATCAATATATTAATAGTATTCAGATTAAAATGTTGTGTAAAAACACTTGTGTTTTAACCCACAGAACTTGAATTTTAGGTCTATAGTATTACTCCAAATATTACTAGAGTATGACGCTTATAGGATTGGTTATAACTGCTTGTGCATATTGTTAACTTGATAAATATTGATATTCCAACCCACTGCATGGTTTAATTTTCAAGATATACTATACTATGCTATTGTTTTCCAAGCTTTAATATTGGAAAATTATTAATTCAGTAGCTGGGCTTTGTATTTCAAATTAACTTCTTCAAATAATATGAATATATTTGATGTGCATTTTAAAATGCAGATTTTGTGTAACTGTTTATTTCTTTTAATGGAGATAATGTAAACCAAGAATACCTAAGCAGGCAAACCTGTCTTGAGGTGACTTCTTTAAAGACATTAACTAATATAGTACTTGTGTGGGTCTTTCTCTCAAAAAAATTGCTTGTGTTTCATTAGCTTTGCTGGCTGCCACGGCTGAAGTAAGGCAGTGCCTATATCTGAGTTGATTACAAACAGCCAGAGGCTAGAGGTCTATATATTATTATTTTTCCTATTTCATATTTCTGTAGAACTTAGAGGTCCATGTCAGGATGGGGGCTGGGTTGTGCTAGGTGTTGTAATGTATGAAGATTGGGTGAAATCCTGGTCTTATTGAAGTCAAAGGGAGCTTTGCCATTGACCTCAGAGGAGCATGACACCTGCCATGAAGAGTTTAGAATCTAAGTTACATATAAAATGTGGGAGTGGACAGGAGAGGTATACAATCAAGTACATACAATTCTTATATACATTGCATTTTTGTCTGATCATTTTTCTCTGTCAATTAAAAGGCAAATGGAAATTCACTCTGTTTTAGCATCTGGGAGCTGCAGGGGTGAAGTACCTTAGAAAATCAGCTCACCTTTATTTATGTTCCCAAGTATGGATCGAGGTTCCTAACTTTAATGCTTAAGGGCTTGTCTTCACATATAGCGCTAAAGAAGGATTTTCTTTTAGGATTTTGGCCTAACCAAGACAACATGGATAATGCTTGTGCTTAAACAGTCTTTTTAGGAAAAGTTGGGGTCCTAAAAGGACTGTTGGACTGCTGCATAAGTACTATTGATGTTACCAAAAAGGCCATAATAATGTTAATCTGGGTACTGGTCAATCGCTAGCCTGTGTGACTGAAACAGTGTAAAAGTATGACTAATAAAAAATTAATTTAATATGTAAATACACAAGCTGCCCATCACCACTGTGAGGAGTACACTGTGAGAAATTGAATAGCATAGGCAAATGTAAAATAGTTCAGGCCAGCTAATGTATTGTCTAAGTAGTCACCAGAAAAAAGATGTATTGTGAATTTGTGCAAATTGGATTCTACAAGCCACTCCTTTCTTTTATATAAGTTCCTATAGAAGCCAGGAAAGTATTGCTTAAAGCCCTTTGCAAAGTGACTGCCCAAAAGGGATCACTGCCTCTGTGCAGGAAGGTGGTGGTGGTTGTTTGTATTGCACGATCACCTAGCAGTTAGGGATCATGACCCCATTGCGCTGTATAGACACATAACAAAAAGATGGTCCCTAAGACTTTACAATCTAAGTATAAGATGAGACAACAAATAGATATAGGCAACATTAAGAAACAATGATTATGAAGATCATGATAAGCAGTGGTCATGGCACACCAGTTGCCTAAGCAGGAGTGCCCCCTAGCTGTTTTCCTGCTAAGGGTGGAAAACATTTTCAGTGCCTTTGCCAGGCAAGAAAAAACAAAACAAAACAACCCAACAATGAGCTGTGCCCTGTTCACCCATCCTGGAACTGGCCCTGTGCTATCTAAATAATATCGAGTTTTTTGTAGGCATCTTGGCAGAGGAGAGTTTTAAGGAAAGAGGTGAAGGAGGACAATGAGATGGTTTTGCATATGTTTACAAGGAACTACTCCTATAGATAATGGGTGGCAGGAAAGAAAGCTCTGAGGTTCTGTCTCTGTTCTGTCGTATTATACACCTCTACCCCGATATAACACTGTCCTCGGGAGCCAAAAAATCTTGATACGTTATAGGTGAAACCGTGCTATATTTAACTTGTGTTGATCCGCCGGAGCACGCAGCCCCGCCCCCCGGAGCACTGCTTTACCGCGTTATATCCGAACGGGTTATATCGGGGTAGAGGTGTATTAATAGTAAATACTTGTAATATAAAAAATGAGACAACTTCAAAAAATGGTTTAGTAGTTCTTTGAAGCTGTTTTTGGAATTCTGTCAACTCTCTGTGTCTAGAATGTGTATGTGCTTTTTGGTATTAGACTCTTAAACACTGACACATCATGAAGTCGTCATTAGAGAATTCTAAAATTTATAATTTGAAGTGTTTTATGGCAGGAAAAATGATATGCATGCCCTAACAATTTTACAGATATTAAAATACATACACACATGTTATGCATATATACTGCGTGCAATGTATTTCTTTTACAGATAAAATGCTTTTGGAAGATGTGCATTTCTGGTCCTGTTTTGTATAGATCTAACAAATATTTAAATCCTGAAGGAGGCCCGTTACATTTACAATTCCAGATGTTAGTTGTCGGATTAGATTTTAAATTAAATCTAATAACATTCCTTGCACTTTACTGTAGGCTTAGCAAAATCAAATTCTGTTGTGTGAAACAGTGAGTCTAATGGTTATAGCATAGGATTGGGAGCCAGAAGTCCTGGGTTCTATTCCTGTTTCTGCCACCATGGGACCTAAGACAAGGCACCTAACTTCTAAGTCTTAGTGTAGTCTAAATGAGCACTTGCTGCCTGACAAGCTGGGGTGTAACTATACAGCACTCCAAGATGCACACATTAACGGTCCATGTGGACAGTTTACTAAAAGTTTCCTCGAGCACACTGACATATTGTGGGTTTGAAGCAGCAGTAGGTCAAAGCGCACTAGGGAACTTTTAGTGCACATCAGTAGGATCTACACCTGCTGGAGCGCTATACATTTACATCTGAGCTTGCTGTATAGTAAGTACTTGTGCGGACATGCCCTTAGTTTACCCGTCAGTAAAATTAATTAAAGCAAATGTATTATCTCACAGGCCTGTCTCAGTCCACTGGATTAATCTTTGAGACCCTCAGCAGAAAAGCTTTTTATAATTACCAGTTATTTTCTGCATAACAAGAGGAATGCAAGCACTTACCAGTCTTGATTCCATGTCCTCCTTGTGTCAGCTACTATATTTGATTATGTGAAAAAGCAATCTTAATATTATTTATGAATTTGTAAATGTCTTTAATGAAGAAGATATAATTGACCCATTGGCTCTCCTTTTTCCCCTACTTCATTCCTGTTCTTACTTCTCTCAGTTTTGCCCTTTCCAGTCTCTCGCATATCGCATGATAATTGCAGATCCTGTTCTTTCCTGCTACAGCACTCTACTCAAGACTCTGGAGCCATCTTTCCCACTCCATGATGCTTCTCACTAGTGCTTTCCCTCTCGTCAGTGCCCTTTCCATATATTTTGGCATTACCTCCAGCATCTCATAAGTTTGACCCCCTGGTCTTCTTTTCCTTCATGGATTTTTTTACCTTCTCATCCTCTTCAATGGAAGGATTGGCACTTGGTAGAGGCAGCTATGTTCCTTCCATGTACTTGGTTTATGCAGGGACCACTACTGGAAGCACCACCTCTTCATGGAATCAGCAGATGCTTTTACTGTCTGCTGAGCATACTTCATTGTGCAGTGCCCCGCCCACTTGCTCTTTACACCAGTTGACCCTTGAGCCGTCTGAGGATGACCTTCGTGTCCCATGGGTCAGCATAGGAGGACTCCTTCACTGGAAATTAACTCCCTTTTCTAAAATAAATGTACAAGTGTGACCCACAAACCTTCTGTAAAGCTCTTTGGTTTATTCCTTTTTGTTCAGTGGTTTAAAACAATTCAAGTTAAAATGGCACAGTAGATGGTTGCTGCCCATTTACTGAAGAAAATTGTAACTGTCCTCATGCGCATGCTTACAATACTATGACAATCAGCAAAGGCAGAGGCTAAATCATGGCAAATATGCAGAGAACATGTCTTCTTTTCTCAGCAGAAATACCTGACTCCAACAAATTTCTGGGATAGTATTTTGCATTTGTAGGCTGAGTGGGTTGACAATCATAAACATAAACATCTCGATCACCTTGTTTCCTTCATCTTTCATAGATAAGAAACATGTTTTCTTGTTCTAAATGTATATTTGTGTAATTTTGTTTAAATTTAAATGGCATGCAAAGTTTTATCACCATCTGCATTTATATGCTAGTCTCAGACCCAACATATGATTCCTATGTCACTTACATGCATGGATTTCTTCATGAATCAAAAAGAAAATGTAGATGGGTTTGTATGTCAACTCTGTTTACATAACTAGGGTCTTCGAGGGCTTCATTATGCAAAGGGACAAGACCTTGCCTGTGAAATAAAATGTTGAAGACAATCTATCACTTGAGGAATGACTGTATTTGCATTATGATTTGTGCATGGTTATAGATGTATATATACATTACTGTAGCTGATTGTCACTTGCGGGTTTTTATGGTGAAGGGAGCCATGCAGTGAAGATAACCTATGTCAGCCTAAGGATGTGTAAAGAGAGATGATTATCTCCATAATATTGTGCCAAACAGTGCATATAATAAGAGTATCATAAATTATTTAACTAATGTAAAACTTTTGAAAAGGTAAGTTTAGATTTTCACATACTGTTATCAAAATAAGAGATGCTCAAACACAGAAAATTGCTGTATGCTACCTGGCTAACTGAGCTTTAATGATTTGAGACACAGATTCCCTGTAAAACTCATAAATAGTTTTAATATTATTTGCCAATAAGCTTGTATTTTACTATAATGTGTTTAGACAAATGCATCTTTTTCATCATGTGATATTTATTTTTTAGTGGCAAATGAGGCCAGTAAAGTTGGACCTCTGGAGAATCCATTGCATTTCCTTGCATGCTCCACTTGCCATAGTATGACAAATTTAGGATTTTGTTCTGCATATCATTGTAAGTGTATCAGAGGACTGTTAACTCATATTATGGAGCTTTCATTGATACTTACTGGCAGTTTTCTCACATTGAAGTAAAAGATTTAGTCATTAAAATTATTTTGATGTGGTGTGTGTGTGTGTGTGTGTGTGTGTGTGTGTGTGTGTGTGTGTGAGAGAGAACATGCTTAGCATTGTCATGATTTAAAGCACCGCAGTGAAGTAATCTATAATTTAGACATACAAAAACTAAGTTAAAATTACATTACATGTCTGGTTTAAGCCAACATCAGAATCCAGTTTGAAACAATGTCCTTAACTCACCCTATTGTACCTAAGCAACTGTAATGCATTTTTGAAGCTTCCTTAAAAGTATTATTTTACTACTATATAAGCCACAAAGGGCAGATTTAAGACTCAAGATCTTTGGGTTTCTTGGGTTTAGAACAATCTTTTAATGTTATTTTGATGTCTTGTGTCAGTTTCCCTATATTTTTACACTGAAAATAGTCAAATTAATTTTTGTAACTCAAGAGTCATTCCAGTGCAGATTCCATGGATAAATTTGAAATCTCTGAAAATGAAAATTTGGTAATGAAAAATATTGTTATGGCCCTTAACTATATTGCATACATGTGTCTAATAGTAATAACAGTTTGATGAATAGGCATGGAGTACAGTCAGTGAGACTAAACAAACAGAAGTTTCTGAACACAGAGATATGTTTGCTAATAGCATTTATTGAAGTTTTTAAATTTAAAAACGATGTAAAATTTGTATGCAATTTCATAGACATTGTTTTTCTGTGTGTCAAACTATTGGCTTTTATAAAATTTTATATTATTTCTGGGGCTGCTCAAGATGACATATATTTGACTCTTTAGTAAGCTAATATGTGTACTGACTTGAGTTTAGCCATCAGCTGATGGGTGTTAGATTTCTTCCAAGGATTTAATTTGGAATGGTCTGACTTTCAGAAAATAGAAAATAAGAGAGTATACGTGCTATTACTTAACCTCAAAAAGTCTACTTTTATTTAAGGTGTTTGAGGACCTGTGTTCCTTGAGTAGAAATCCAGTGTAATTTCTGATAGCTTGTGTATATATAGCTAGCTGATGACTGATGTGTGTAGGAAATATGGCTAGGTTTATGATTCAAGTTTCATGCTGTATATGGACAAACATAAGTACCAAATCTCCTCCTGGTATGTCAAAGTAGCCATCTCTCTTTCTCCTTTCCCACTAACCTAACTCCAATCACATTTTTAAGAGTTGCTGTTTCAATGATGAAAGATTAATCAGCTATCTCAAGGATTTTCCTGGAGAGTGATCAGGAAGCAGTGTTGTGGTTCTACGCTTAAGAAACATGAACCAGAATTAATTTATGTGAAGCCCTGGCATAGAGGCAGCAAAGAAATACAGGCACCTTTCTGAGAACTGTAAAGTTATGTTTTATGGATTCTTATGAGTAGCTGGTAGAAATGATACATTCATCAGCAGGATAAAGGAGAAGAAAGACAGCTTAGCTTACTAGTGCCAGCAAAAATCTTTTGGATATTTAGAAAAAGGGGACTCAGTGTATTGGAAACAATGTGGCTAGGGCATGAGGGAATGCAGGAGAGAAGAGGTTAAGGAGAGGTTATTTGCCTGAAAAATGAATAACTGCATCTATATCATATGAAAACAAACCTAATGCTGTTTGTGTTTTAAAGTGGTGATTGGGAAGGATAAAATTTTAGAGTGATGGTTTAGGTCTTAAGCTATGGAAGCATAGGCTAGGATGAGCCATGTAGGAGATGGTGAGGTAAAAAAATAGAATTAAAGTAAAACTAAATATCTTGTTACATATTACATGTGAAAATGGATAAATTGAAGTTGCAATTGGAATAATAGGGATGTAATTGGATCATGAAAATAACTAGCAACTAAATCACCAATATACAGAGTTCGCTGAAGGTACAGGCAAAAAGGAGCAAGGAGTATGGAAATATTGGTGAGGAAAGAGAGGCTGCACAGAGAAGTTACATAAACACTTAGTCTGAAATATCAGTCCAACTACTGAAACATCAGTAATTCTGCTGTGTCAGCCATAATTAGTCAGGTGGTTCTTGAATGTTACAGATCAAGGCTGTTGGATAACATATATTGGAAAATTCTTTTGTATATAAGAGGGCCTTTAAGAAGGCTGAGCCTTTGATCATGCGGCATTTAAATTCTACAGTTATTGATTGTAATAGCAATTCTGCTGTGCTTGTAGATGCATACTAACTTATGCAGTTTATTGTCCACGTTGCATTGGAATCTCTTCTGGACATAATCCAAGAAACATAACCAAGGGTGATAAATAAGGTTGATGTTTGGAAGTATGTAGAATTTAGTGCTAATATTGGAAATGAAATTATTGTGTGGTCAAATACTAAAAGAAACAATTTTTTGACTGAAGACTTGTTCTAGGGAAATGCTGATTTTTAATAGGAATTAACTAAGGTATTGGAAATCTATGCTGAAATTTGTTATAAGAGAGCAAAGTTGCACAGCAAGGCTTTTTGAATGGCCCTGAGTTTGAGACCATGGGATACCAGTTTCAAAATAAGAAATTCAGACAGAACTATTTAATTCAAAGTAGTAAATATACAATAAAGGTTTCTAAATAAGGGTCTCAAAGAAAATAACTTACAAGTTAAAAATAAGGAGATTGAAAGGATACAGTGACCATATCTGACATATGGGAACCAGTAGTTAAACTTAAAAGCGATTTGATTGTTTTGATTTAGTTGTTTATTCCAGTGATCTTTCCTGTTTAGCAGTCCGATATTCCTTCATGTCCTAATCTAAAATTAAGCAAAAGTTATCTCCAACTGACTAGTTATAACTTTCTAAATTTCTGCTCTGAACATTAACTATGAAGTAAAATTGTTATCCTTAAAATAAATAAATAAATAAATAGAGTGTAATGGAAGTTGAGAGGCAGCATTTCCTGAAGCTCAAAGGTTAGCAAATGTGATCACCCTTGGTGCTACAACTGCATGTCTTAACAGTAGGCTACTTTAATATATCTTTACCATGTTTGTCCACACTGGGTTTTGCGGAAAATTTTGCACTGGTGTAGCTAATCCAAATAATGTTGTATGCTGGTGTAGTAAATATACATTAGAGATTTGTACTGGTGTGGGAGAAAAAGAGTGTATACAAGCCCTAAATTGACAGTGTATTCGATCTTCTGATAAGCTTTGCCATTCTTTCCCCTCTGTGGCATAATTTTTAACCCTAATATTGTATTTTAATATTACCCTATTTGGCAATAGTTCAGGGATCTTCACTGAGGCAAATAAAGTGTCATGTAAACTCCCATCCTTAAGCCAAGTCTGAAAAATGTGGCCACAGGGCTAAAAGGAAAGATACCAAGGAATAATAGCATTAGGTGAGTACTGCTTCACCTTAGGACACAAGAATAGAATGTAACATTTCTGTCTCTGAGGTTGACACTAGCAATATATCCTGTCTAAACAAACTAGCAATATACATCTCTGTAGGGGTCCGGCAACATTGGTTAAGAAATGTTTTCAAAGAATCTCAGGTGCAAAAAGTGAAACCAAGGGCGTGGTACATGAACAATTAATTTACAGAAAGCTGTGATGTCAATCTGCCCCACATTAGCCTGCCATGGACCCTGCTGACATGCATTAACAGTTTGTTAATGTGCTTTAATCCAGTCCTGTTCAGAATCTTTTTCCCGTTCAGAATCAGTCACTCGAAGTTCATTCTCCCATTTAGATTTAACTTTAGACAAGTAATGTGCAGTGGCTAAAACCCACTGAGTTTATTTTCCTTACTGTGACGAAGTGGGGGTCTTATTCGTCTTGCTATGTTGCATGTGAGTCTTACTGTTCTATACTAATACTGCATGTTCCTTAGTTTCCCAGTGTACTGCACCAATAATTAGGTAGTGGGAATTGGGTGTGTGATTTTGCTGAGGCTTCGGGGCAGGTGAGACCGCCCAGCTATTTGCAGCTATGTAACCTGAGACCCAGGAGGGGGGTGCGACCAGGTGACACCTTTGGCCCAGGAAGCCAGACAAAGAGAAGGAGGAGGGGCATGAAGGGGGGGTGTCGGAGGTCAGGTGGCTGGAGGCTGGGAGTCTGCTTGGGGGAACTGGGAGAGGGGGGAATCCAGGGCGTCTGGCCCAGTATTCCCAAGATGGACTTGGCTAAAAGTCACTGATGTCCGTAATAACGAGCTCTGTTCTACACTGTCGTCCTGTCTACGAATAAACCTTCTGTTTTACTGGCTGGCTGAGAGTCACGTCTGACTGCGGAGTTGGGGTGCAGGGTCCTCTGGCTTCTCCAGGAGCCCCGCCTGTGCGGACTCGCTGTGGGAAGCACAGGGTGTGCAAAGGGGACGTTGAATGCTCCGAGGTCAGACCCAGGAAGGTTGAAGCTGTGTAAGCTTCTTGCCCTGGAGCCAGTATGCTCACAGAGAGAAGGCATGCTCCCCCAGAATCCTGACTGGCTTCGTATGGAATAGTTCCAGAGCATCGCCCGGTGACTCGGTGACACTTACCAAGAATATTCCTTCAGTGATCTCATTAAAGTATGTGTTCTAATGTGGTTAATAAGGTGTGCTGCTGACCATATAACATAAAATATTGGGTAATGCTATTTTTGTACAGATAACATGACATTTCTTAAAACACATCAAACAGTGTAATATATTTTAATATTCTGTAACAAAGATAGCAGTGAGCTTTGAAGTAATTCAAAGGGGGAATGTTTTATCCCTTTATGTTGTGACACAAGAAGAGGACAGATCCTTTCTCCAAAGCAAATGTTTCTATTTTCTATCCCTGAAAAGGAAAAGACATAGAAACATAAATCTGAAAAAACTAGACCTCCTAGATGGCAACTTCTGTCCATTACCTTTTGTGATTTATGTGGATGCTCTGTATCTCTTATGAAATACATGATAACTTGCCTAAGCTGGGCCTCACCATCCACACTGCTATTTATATCGTGCTAGCTGGGAGTGTAATGTAGGGGTAGATGTACCTACAAGTGACTTCACTACTGACAGTAAATGCTGTCTGCATTGATGCCAACCAGCAAGGTTGATTCACCCCACTTTTGTACCTAGCAATTATTCCTTTGTGTGTTAATTTGGGAGGGTTCTGGTACTATATTGTAAAGTCTCCGATTTAATTAATCTCAGAATCAAGGGCATCAGGCTTACTGGCAAATGGCTTCTTCTGGCTTATGTGGTTTATGGCCCAAAATAGCATTTATTGAATATAGGCACAACATTATTAGTAGTTTGAATATTAGATTAATTAGATTAGAAAGTGAAGATGATGGTGGAAAACTTTTTTTCAAAGAGCTATGTAAATGTTAGCTGTGTGACTATTTGCATTGACTTTGATGACATGTCAGCACCTTTGAAAGTCAAGTGTCTCAATCTGGGTATTCAAAACCTGAAAATTAAACATATGGAAATGTTGGACCTTAACCTCCATTCACTTGAATTGAGGTGTTGTAAGGCTTACTAGTTGTAAAGAGCTTTGAAATTGTTGGATGAAAGGCATTATGTCAATGTTAAGTGCTGGTGGTGATAGTAAGTATTTAGTAGAGTAACAAGAGGAAAAATTACTCTGGATAAATGTGCATTCAGCTAGATTTTGTTTATCTCTGCCGTGTGTTATTCACACAAACAATTGAATAACCTTAGTGTTTTGATAATCTTGCACGGTAACATCAGTACATCTTGTCAACCTTCAGTCACAGTACCACCACTGTGATCACCTGCACATCTACCAATGTGATATATGCCATCATGTGCCAGCAATGCCCCTCTGCCATGTACATTGGCCAAACTGGACAGTCTCTACGTAAAAGAATAAATGGACACAAATCAGATGTCAAGAATTATAACATTCAAAAACCAGTTGGAGAACACTTCAACCTCCCTGGCCACTTGATTACAGTCCTAAAAGTCGCAATATTACAACAACAAAATTTCAGAAACAGACTCCAACGAGAGACTGTTGAATTGGAATTAATTTGTAAATTGGACACCATTAAATTAGGCTTGAATAAAGGCTGGGAGTGGATGGGCCATTACACAAAGAAAAACTATTTCCCCATGCTTATTTCCCCCCCCCCCCCCCCCCCCCAGTTCCTCACATCTCCTTGTCAGTTGCTGGAAATGGGCCATTTTCATTACCACTACAAACAGTTCTTTTTCTCTCCTACTGATAATAGCTCACCTTAACTGATCACGCTCCTTATAGTGTGTATGGTAACACCCATTGTTTCATGTTCTCTCTGTGTGTGTGTAATATATATATATATATTCCTACTGTATTTTCCACTACATGCATCCGATGAAGTGGGCTGTGCTCACTTATGCTCAAATAAATTTTAGTGTCTCTAAGGTGCCACAAGTGCTCCTGTTCTTTTTTTTAGTACCACTGTTGTACTTTGTACAATGAAGAATATTATCTCATTTTAATGTTTTAATGCCTGGGGTTTTAGTAGCATAATTTTTGTTAGCATTAATTAATCCCATCTTTTCACAAAATGGGGCTAAGAGTCCTGTAGGTTTGCTAAATCTGAAATTAGATTTGAGCATGGATTTCAATTGAACTTCTATGGCTTTGTTTTTCAAAGAAATGCATCCGTTCCCCTAAAACCCTCATACAGATTCATCTTTCCATGTCATAGATAAGAGGTACTTCTAATACTTAATTTTAAGAGCATGTGCTTCCTTTTCAACTTGTGCAGGATGCTAAAGCTTGTTGATTGCAAACAGAACTGGACATTTCATGTAATTTGTCAGCTGGTGTGTTATAGACCCCCCCCCATGTTAAGAATTTCCTGGTTGAAAATAACTTCCACTAATGCTTTTGTTATGATTTCTGTACTACAGTAGTACCTTGTGTGCTATATTAGTATTCTACCTTTCTCAAGTATGTTAATTAAATTTGTCTTTTGTGTAGTTGGGTAAATTATTATATTTGAATTATACCAATCTTTAAGATGAACAATTTTAATGGACCTTTCCTTGCTTCTAAGCATTATACTTTTTTAAACTTCCAATTGCCTTGATTTGAAATTAGTGTTTTAAGGATGCAGCTTAAACTTTTGTATTAACTTTAGTGAGTTCAACCATTTTATAGCTAATTTTATTTGGAGTTTTTTAACTCCATGTATGTTGGGGAAACTGGAATGGACATAGTTTGGAGCCTCCTAAAGAAACAGTGATTAAAACACATTTTTGTACAATGATCTCTATGTCAAAGTTAACAATTTTCTTCCTCATTCGAGACAGTTTCATTTTGTCAGGAGAAAGTTTTAATAAACATTTCAGGAAGAGACACAAAGTAGCTGCTGCTTCAGATATGAAAGGTGGTTAATTACTTGGCAATGGTCTTAATCTTTTAATGAAAAGGACTTAATACAGCTGACTGTCTTCATCTCTTGGTATCAAGTATCAGAGGGGTAGCCGTGTTAGTCTGAATCTGTAAAAAGCAACAGAGGGTCCTGTGGCACCTTTAAGACTAACAGAAGTATTGGGAGCATAAGCTTTTGTGGGTAAGAACCTCACTTCTTCAGATGCAAGAAGTGAGGTTCTTACCCACGAAAGCTTATGCTCCCAATATTTCTTTTACTCTTAAAGGTGCCACAGGACCCTCCATGTCTTGGTAAAATCTTCAAGTGGAAAAATTCCTGATTGCTTTTAGACTAAAAAGAAAATGTGTGCTTGCGTCTCTCTCTCACACATGGGTCAAAGTAATGGGAGTGCTATTTCCTCAGATTTCTCCCTTCCTTTTTGGCTCCTTTGATGAAGACTTGCCAGACGAAGGAATCTGATTTGAGAATAGTAGGAAGATCTGATGTCAGATAGGGGAGTTTGTTGGCCTTCCTGCCAGTAAATGGAGCAATAAGTGCACATCTTGAGGGGAGAAAAAGATGGCCTAGTTTTGAGTATCCTATCTATCACTGCATCTCTAGTTTAATGTCCATGTCTTTTAAGCTTTGTCATTTGGAATGTACCTTCATCAGTCATAAGTATTGTGACCATCCCAAGCTTACGTGGCTAAAACTTTTATGCCATGTTATGCAGCCAAATATTTACTTTGAGTGTATATGTACTCACAAACATATGCCTTTTACGCACATTCATATAAACTTGTATAGAGGTTACAGGAAATTGTGATGTCTGATATTTTATTGCTTCAGCTTGGAATGGATAAATTACTCACAACTTGTGAGGACACAAATGAGCTATGCACATCAAGCAAATGAATTTAAATAAAACATTTCTTCTCCACCACATCATCACTGGTTTGAGCACCAGACTGGGACTCAGGAGATGTGGGTTCTATTCCAAGTTCCACCACTAGCCTGCTGGGTAACTTCAGGAAAGTCACTTCACCTGTTTTTCAGTTTTCCCATTTGTAAAATTGGAACAATGATGCTCCTTTGTCAGGCACTTTGAGATCTACTTATGAAAAGCCCTATGTAAGACCTTAGTATTATGATGGTGGTGATGACTTTTATTTTATTAGGTTTGACTTTTTGTAATAAAGCTTTATACTTGCCAGCTTGAATGCCCACTCTTTTTCCCCTACTATAACCACAAAGTAAATCATGACTGGGAAAGTAGATTTTTAAAAACTATTTACTTTTTTAAAAAAAGACATTAAAATAGGCTTACACAAGAAGACTGTCTCCAAGAGCTAGGAATTATTATTACCCACATATTTTACAAAGGAAAATTAACAATATTTTAATGTTCTTAATCATAGTATGAGGGCTATTTTTCATATTCTCTCCCTCTCATTAGAATGATTCCAATTGTACAGAACTCGGGGAAAAGAAAATTATGACTAGTCTTAGAAAACTCTTGTTTAAAAAAAAACACACCTATAATACTTTCTCCAGTGCAATATGGTAATTTTTAATGTCCAGTGTCTCAGGACCTTTTATGAAAATGTACATTATTCTTCAGTGGAAAGCTTTAGAATCACCCTTTTTTAACACAAGAATGAAAACATTTGTAGCCCTAATGGATCATAAGATGTTCCACTGTAAATATTTCAGTGGTCCAGGATTAATTAGTGCCCATCTTGTATCTTAGATCATTGTGATTTTGAAGATAAAGAGATAACATCCACATTGGGAGTGTAGGGTAGGAACTTTTTTTTACAGGTTGGATCAAGAAAAGTAAAAAGGTGGTCTATTCAGAGTTCTAGTGACTAGTCCAGGGGAGGAGTATTGGTGGTCAAAGCACTGATCTTTGCAATTTGAGATGCATGGTAAATGCCATTTATAATATGGATGTGAAATTTATTCAAGGATTTCCCACCATGTAGGAGATATAGCACACATGTCTACAACAGAACTCAACTAATTCACATTACTGAAAGGAAAACTTAAGGAATAAACAAAATAATACAGCAAGGATACCGCATCTCAAAATAGTTTGTTCATTTGCCATGTCAATTGTGGTTTAGTCTCAATTATTTAATGGTTCTTAGTATACCAAAAACACACTGTAATACATGTTATAAAAATAGTGAAATAATAATAAAATGAGACTTCACTATAGCATTTACTTATAAATATTTGCTGAGAAGTGTAAAGAGACACTAATGTTTTATTCAGAGTATTTATCAAAATGAGCATTAGTTAAGTTTAGTTAAATTTTAAAACGTTATCTACATCCCTCACTTCCCATACATTCTAATGATACAAAACTGAAGAGTATTGTTTTGGTTTAGAACTAGAGATAAGTACTTTTATTTAAGGAACTAATCACTTTAACTGATGACCATTATTTGAACTTTGATGTATAGGAAAGGTAGAAGACTTGACTAATGCTTTTGTCATTGATTGCTCTTCCTTATTTCCTGTCCATATGGTATTGTACATTTCCCAAGAGGATGTATTTGCTGCTATAACTATGATTGTTATCCATTCATATTAAAATGTGGCAGCATTTACATTTTTAAACTATAGATGCTGAAACTAGTTTTGTGATATCATTAGTGCTGTAAGGATAGCAATAGCATACCATCATATTTGTGGTTGTACTATCTTGACTGTGTTCCATAAGCTAAAAAAAGAGAGAAAAAGAAAGTGACAGTACTCAGTAAAGATTTGATTGTATCAAATTCTTTATTGCTGGTGCAGGAATGATAACTGAAACTGAAATAGAACTGTTCAGGTACCAGGACCTGAGAAATCATGCTGCTAGCAGTATGAGCAATTGGAAGTTTTGTTCAGTCATTAGGATGTTTGTACTAAAGAGAATGTTTTATAACTGATTGAGTTTGCTAATCCTGATAATGAAGATATTTCAGTATAATTTATGCGAAATTAAGTATTTAAGTAAATTGTAAGAAAAAGTCAGTGGGTGAAATGACTGGGCAGTTTATCATTTGAAACTCTATTCAGTAGGGAGGAACAAATATTTTATTTTAAAAAAAATCTGTACATTTTGAGTAAGTTTTGTGGTAGATTCTGAAAAGTATCTCTGGTTTCTTTAGACTCATAAATGTTTATACACACACTCTCTCTCTCTCTCTCTCTCTCTCTGTCTGTCTCTGTCAGGAAGAGGAGTGAAATATGTTCAGTAGTAATATAGAGAACAGTAGATCTAATCAGTTTATAAAATATTCTCTTATAAAGATAGGTAGTGAATGTATATAGCTAGATCTATCTTTACAAATTAGTTATTTTAAAATCCAAAACACAGTTTTGAAAAATGAATAAAGTTTAAACTTTTTAATACAGTACCTAAATTTTAAGCAGTCTTTCAGTATGCTTAATCTTGAAAAGTATTGTATATATCTTCTAAAGATCTCTCACCTTGGATTAATAGATGATGTGAAGGACAAAGAATTTTCTTCCAGAGCCTCAGTCTGCGGTACATTGCCTTTTATTAATGCATGGAAAAAGTGTATGCATTTAAAGCACACAAACCTAGCATCACTCTTTTCTGTCTCTCCTAGCTTGTGTCCTCAGTGTGCAGCTGGCTTGCTTAAAAAGGGAAAGTCCTTATGACTTCATTATTTATTTGTCTTTAAATAGCACTGAAGAAAACAAGAAATCATTTAGCTTTCAACAGCATGATTGAGCTCCAAACAGAATCTCATCCAGTCGTCCTTGCCTGGTAGCCTAAAGCTATGATATGGAGCCCTGAGGATGCCAGGAGTATAAAAAGAAGTTAGAACATTGTAGGGGCATCTCCGGTATTAAACATAAAAGGATAAACCAAAATAAAATATAGAAACCTAATGGTAAAACAAAATAACGCCCCCAAGCAGAGAAATCCCTGTTGGGTGATGGGAAGGCACTCTCTTCCTCCAGCAGCTGCCTAGTGCTTCTGCAGCACTGTAGCCCCTGAGATTTAAGTCAGGTGTTTCCTTACAATTGCAAACGATAAGGCTATGTCTGTGCTAGGAAACTTCCTAGAATCACTATAGCAGAATAACTATTCCATGTTGTAATTATTCCAGAATAAAATCACTTTTATTCCAGCATAGAACGCACATACAGGAGGGTTATCCCAGAATACCTATTCTGGGAAATTTCCCTGTGTAAACAAGCCCTAATACTTCCTCACTGGTGAGGACAAGATAGCTCGCTATTAGTTTTACCCTATTTATTTAAAATATGGCCCAAGTTAGTAGTGACTGTTAGCTATTATATAGTCCGAGTACAGGTGCATTTCACAAAAACAGATCCCAAAACATAATAATTGGGACCTTTGTCACTGGTCTCAGCAGGGAGGCCAGAGATTTAAGGGAAATTTTCAGAGGCACAAAGGGGAATTAAGAGGCCACAGAGGGTTGGCAATGTGTCAGTCGTAAAAATGTTGAGGTCCATGGTATGGGGGGCGCTCACCTCGGGCGGCTTGGCTCTCCCTGCAAGCAGCTCCCCGTCCCTGCTGTTGCTCATTTGTGGACCCCTAAACATTTTTGAATAGAGGTGCAGATCCCTTTGGAAATCTTAGTCATAGTCTGCGGACCCCAGGTTGAAAACCACTGTTCTATGATAACCATCTTTCGTGGACCCCTTAGACATAGTCTGTGGACCCCAGGGGCCCGCAGACCACAGGTTGAAAACACTGGGCCAAAGGATCAAGTTGTTAATGATCAATGACAGTTTTGTTTATAATAGACTTAGCACAGATTCACCATTGCTTTGTTAAATTGTTAACTGGAAATTTCTAAAGAGATTGTTATTGTAAACAGAAGCATATAATGCACACAAAACAGATTTATGTGCATCCAACTTTACAGACAATAATAACGCTATAATACCATTGAGGGTTTCTGGGAACGTAAACTACATGACGGAAGCCACACTGATTCACTAATTTTACTATGAGCCTTCAACAGAATTAATTTTCTGTATTATTCTTGTCATTTGTAACACTTAAAAAGGCTATAGTCGCTGTCTATTTCCATGTCTCTGCTACACTGTGCTTCTTTTGTAACACAAGGAAAAGTACATTAGTGTATCCCTAACACCTTCAGTGTCTACAAGCTTCAGAGGGAGTGATACTTTGAAGTTTCTTTCACTAAGAGTTGAAGTTTTTCCTACTTTATGCCTGAAGTTAATTGCCTGAATTTTCAGAGGTACCAAGTACCTTCTATCATTGACCTTAATGGGAGCTATGGATACTCAGCCATAGAGTTCCTCTCCCTTGAACATCCCATTCCCTTGTCTCTCTTCAGGGACCCCCCTCGAGAGACACTGCTTCTCAAACAGGCCATTGGGCTCTAGAGATGGTCCTACTGCAGCATCAGGGACAGGGATTCTACTCCCAGTATTTCCTGGTTTCCAAGCCCAAGAGAGGGATGAGACCTATCCTCAACCTCTGCAATCTCAAAAAATACATCAGATGGAGGAGCCTTCCTACATACAATTTTCTAAAGTTCTGCTGCACTCTAAGTTTTTATCTAGGATCGTTTCCCAGCTTCATTGGAACCAAGTTATATATCTATTGGTGTTCTTCCTAAGCCACATTCAAGCCCAGTGGAGCAGCGTCTCCACATTTTGGATGTCAGGTGATGTCTAACGTTTTATCTGGACAGAACTAAACCTTTCCTTTCCTTACTGTGTCTGTTTCATTTGCAGACCAAATGAAGGGTCGAGCAATCTCTTCACAGACAATCTCCTGGTGGATAACATCTTGTATCATGAAAGCATACGAAATAGCCCAGGGTATGCCTCCTTATGGGAGGACAAGCTCATTCCCTGAGAGCTCAGGTGACGTCAACAGTATTTCTAAATGACATTTCTGTATTTGACACTTGTAGGGCAGCCACATGGTCCTCTGTGCATATTTTCAAACTGCTACGCCACTATGTAGCATCCAGATCAGATGCAAACTTTGGGAAGGCGGTCCTGCAGTCCTCTTTTAAATAGACTCGGAGCCCCATCTTGTGCAAGTACTGCTTCTGAATCAGGCACATAGAAGACACAGCGTCATCTATCTGAAGAAGAAAAAAGAGTTACCTACCTGTAACTGTTATTCTCCGAGATGTGATGCAGACGTATTCCATGATCTGCCCTCCATCCCCTCGGCATTGAGTCTGCACTTCTGACATTTGGTGCGAAGGAACTTAGGGGGTCAGAGTTGTGCCACCCTTATACAGCCAGGGGAGGGACTACGGCTGCAGGGTGACGACTAGGCAAAGTTCTCCAGCTGTGGTGTGCAAGGTGCGCACACTCATAAAAAATACACGTGACTGCATCACATCTCAAAGAACAACAGTTACAGGTAGATAACTTTTTTTAAATGTTGACCTTTTTATTAACGAGTTCTCTAAAAATACTTTAGAGAAATCAAGGCCCATTGAAAAATATTCTTTAATAATTTCTATTATATAAATCTCACTGCGTGATTTTTTAAAAAATTCTTGGAATAAATAACTTGCATTTTATTTCTTTAAAAGCATCTGATGTCCAATTCAGAAACCAAAATAGTATTTCATCTTTGAAAAGCTCACATTAGAGAAATATTGTTAGTCTTTAATGGTTTCTCTCCTTTCATTAATGACAAATGTTTGCTTTTATATTAGTGGTGGTAGTTGAGTAGCACATATGGTTAAATGAATAATTTAGATGGAAGCCTCGCTTCATATACTGAGCAAATGACCACAATGCCATAAAATATCTGAGCCTTGAGATAAGATAGAAGTAAGTTGTTTTCGTGGAGGAGCCATGAATGTCCACTTTCCTATAATGTGGAAAGCATATTGCATCTGATTTATCATGTAAAAAGCTGTCTAAAGACTGAACAAAATCAAGTCTGTTCAATAAATTCTTTTCTGCTGCACATCACTATGCTGTATGGCGTTCTTATGGAATAGAGTAGTAGTTTGTTTGTTTGAGGTTATGGTTAAGTCTGTCAGCACTTTTACAATAAACTATCTTTTTTCCCCCAAGGCCTTTGTTTAGTGCTGAATATTTTAGGAAGCTAATTTTTGCACTTATGTCTTCACAACTGCATAAATATTTATGTAAAAACTTAGCAGACCATAAATATTTGTCATCTAGAGTCTGTGATACTATAAGAAATATTTAATTTCCTAGGGACTTTTAGGGTCTGGATTTGGTGTGCATGACTCCCATAAAATGTTGGATCTGTAATGGCCTAAACAATTCCCTAAAAAAGCTTTGACACAACAGAAAGTTAGGTTTTTGGGTCAGTAATTTCCCCCAAAAAAGTCTCTAATAGGTACCTACATAAGAACCGATAACATCAAGAACTTTGCCCTAGCTATCAGGCAGGGGGATACCAGTTTTAAAAAGTTGGTAGTCATTTGTTGGACTAAGATGTCCTAATTTGCTGTAACAAATGTCCCTGTTTGAGAAAATAGCTTGGAGGGAATTTTCCTCCTTCTTTTGGAATTATACCTTGTTGAAAAACTAAAGGGAAAGTAAACTTATGTGAGTATTATTGACCACAGTTCTGACCTGAAAAACTATCTAAACTCTGGACTTACCTCATTCTGTTCCTAGATACTTTGGTTTTTCAGACCCTTCGTATTACAGGGGCATACTTTTGTATAGTTGATCGTGATTTAAGTCATGTAGTTAACAATAACTAAAATCTTTAATTGAAACACAATAATTTTGTATGGATAATTACAAAATCTATCATAGTAGGATTGAATATTGAATTTTATAGAGTGTATAGCAGTTGTACCCCAAATCTATCTTGATTACAGTACACACTTTATAGATTTTACAGTGTTTTATTCAGTACTTTGCCCATGCTTTTTTTCCTCTCCCAATGATAGGTAAGCATTTTCCTTGTAGCTCATGAGTGAAGATAAGTTTACACCACAGTACACAAGATTTCATTTTCATTTTGTGGGGGTAGTGTCTTAAAAGATCCAAATGCATCGTCACATGTTGCCACATCTTTGTGTGTGTTTGTGTGTGTGTGTGTGTGTGTGTGTGTGTGTGTGTGTGTGTGTGTGTGTGTGTGTGTGTGAAAACATAGGCTCTATATATGCAAGAATCATTTTGGGATTTTTCTTTCTATAAGCTTAATTTTTTTTATTGTATTTATCTTCACCTGCTATGCTCAGGTGCTGTAGCCATGTCTATGGAGAAAAATACAGTCTGAGCAATGATTTTCTGTATGTAATATACATGCCTAGCTGCACCTCTGTTATACACTATATAAGATAAAGCCTGAAGAATCAATGTTGATTCTAAGGTCAAAAGGGACCACTTGTGATCATCTAATCTAACCTCCTGCATAACTCTACCCATAGAACTTCCCCAAAACAATTCCTGTTTGAACGAGAGCATATTTTTGAGAAAAACATCCAATCTTAATTTAAAATTGGCAGTGATGGAGAATCCATCACAACCCTTAGGTTTTAATTACTACTTGGCACAATTAGCAGATTATCATTGTGGAAGCCTGTATACCACCTGCTTGTATCCTGCATATCTATAGCTGGTGCTGTTAGTCACTTTCACTAGCATTAAATTCACTCACCTTTAAAATATAGAGAACTTTTAAAGGAAATGCTTTGCCTACATTACTTATGTAAATAAATGAACCCTTCATCTGTAGCAGTGTTTCCATCAGTAATGGCATGTTTTTCAGAATTTTCTGACTTCACCAATTAAGCTGCTGAAAGAATGGCTCATTACACACATAGTAATAGCTGACTTTACTTGCTGGAAAATATATAAAACATTCCTATATTGAACATGCCTTCACGGGGAATCCAAGTCTTGCTGCGTAAGTGTAGAGATGGAGAATACATTTAAAATGTGAAATTGCTCTGCATCTTGTACACAAAATATTTAGCTTCATAGATCTCTTACCTTGTACCTCTTTAGGAGATTTTGAAGCCAGTTGTGATCTTAGTTGGAGAAATAAGACTAAAATGTTTGCATTCAATAAGAGAGGCACAAGTTAACTGAAGAGCAGGGAAATTCCTTATGTAAAAGGGAAGAGTTCTTCTTTTGTTCTAAACGGTGTGATTTACTACCTCCTAAACAAGAGTGGTGTGATCCTCCTCATAAAAGCTCAATGTCTGGCTGCAGAAGGATCCTCTGGCTCAGGCACTACTCAAAACAGCTGTAGGGCTGCACTCTGAGGACTCTGTTCCAAGCCTTGGCGTAGGGGGCATGTGCAGGCAGGGCTGGTAGGTGGAAGGGACATGTCGGGGGCAGAAGTGCAGCTCACAATGCTGTGATGATTCCAGGAAGCCAGTGGGGCTGATGTAACTTACAGACCTGCAGGACAGTTTGTTCTGATGGAAGCCTCTGCAGATCCTGGAGCAGCCCAGGATTGAGAGGTCACAAAGGTGGCTTAATGCCACCTTAGCTCCCCACCAGCCACCATCTGAGATGAGAGTTTTGAATTTTGCCTGCTACAGGTGTAGGACAGAATTGTACTCTAGTTCCCCATATATTGATCCAGTTAAGTTCTCAAATGCTTTCCTTGACTCTTCTTAATTGACAAATCTCTCATTTGATGGGGCCTTCTCCCCTCTCCCACTTTCTGTTGGATTTTCACAGGGCTCCATTCCTGCATCTCTTCTTTTCTTCCACAGAATTCTTTTCTCATGTTAGCTTGTCTACTCCTATGGCTTTAACTGTCTTGTTTATGCTGACTACTCTCAAATCTCTCTCTCCATTCAGCCCCACATATCAGCCTGTTTTTGACACCTCCTCCACAATATCTCTAGCTTTTCTCCCTCCCTCCAGTTCTTGTGTGAGATTCTGTTCTGTGCATCTTAGGGTATGTCTACACTACGAAATTAGGTTGATTTTATAGAAGTAAATTTTTTAGCAATTGATTTTATACAGTCCATTGTGTGTGTCCCCACTAAGTGCATTAAGTCGGCGGAGTGCATCCACAGTACCAAGGCTAGCGTCGACTTTTGGAGCGTTGCACTGTGGGTAGCTAGCCCACAGTTCCCGCAGTCTCCGCCATCCATTGGAATTCTGGGTTGAGCTCCCAATACCTGATGGGGCAAAAACATAGTTGCCGGTGGTTTTGGGTACATGTTGTCAGGCCTCCCTCCCTCCATGAAAGCAACGGCAAACAATCGTTTCTCGCCTTTTTTCCTGGGTTACCCTTGCAGGCGACATACCACGGCAAGCATGGAGCCCGCTCAGCTCACCGTCTCCTGGGTGCTGCTGGCAGATGCAGTACTGCATTGCTACAGAGCAGCAGCTCCTTGCCTTCGCGGCAGCAGACGATGAAGTATGACTGCTAGCCGTTGTCGTCGTCTCCTCGGTGCTCCTGGCTGACCTCAGTGAGGTCAGTCAGGGGCGCCTGGACATAAATGGGAGTGACTCCAGGTCATTCTCTTCTTTAAGTTTTGTCTCATGGAGATTTAGTTCTGCCTGGAATATCATGCGAGCTGGAGGCTTCTGCCTCAGGCTGCTCTCCCAGCCAGCAGCACCGTGTGGTTGCACCTACACCAGCCTACCCCTTGCTCCTATGGCTCATGAAGCCTGGACAGTAGTAAGGAGCAGTTCAACTATAGGCTGAGCAAGTGCAGAATGATGGCAGAATGTGTATTTGGACGTTTAAAAGCACGTTGGCGCAGTTTACTGACTCAGTTAGACCTCAGTGAAACCAGTATTCCCATCATTATTACTGCTTGCTGTGTGCTCCACACTATCTGTGAGAGTAAGGGGGAGACGTTTATGGCAGGGTGGGAGGTTGAGGCAAATCGCCTGGCCGCTGATTACGCGCAGCCAGACACCAGGGCGATTAGAAGAGCAAAGCAGGGCGTGGTGCGCATCTGAAGTTTTGAAAACCAGTTTCATGACTGGCCAGACTACGGTGTGAAAGTTCTGTTTGTTTCTCTTTGATGAAAACCCACCCCCTTGGTTCACTCTACTTTCCTGTAAGCCAACCGCCCTCCCCTCCCCCCTTTGATCACCGCTTGCAGAGGCAATAAAGTCATTGTTGTTTCAAATTCATGCATTCTTTATTAATTCATCACACAAATAGGGGGATAATTGCCAAGGTAGCCCGGGAGGGGGGGAGGAGGAGGGAAGCACCGGGTGGGGTGGGGGAGGAGGAGGAGAGGAGGGAGGGACAAGGCCACACTGCACTTCAAAACTTATTGAATGCCAGCTTTCTGTTGCTTGGGCAGTCCTCTGGGGTGGAGTGGAGTTTTGATAGCACAGATTCCTCTACCCATACAGCGATCAGATCCACTACCTCTGGTTCGGTCCATGCTGGAGCTCTTTTGTGATTCTGGGACTCCATGGTTACCTCTGCTGATGAGATCTGCACGGTCACCTCTGAGCTTGCCAGGCTGGCCAAACAGGAAATGAAATCCAAAAGTTCGCGGGGCTTTTCCTGTCTACCTGGCCAGTGCATCTGAATTGAGAGTGCTGTCCAGAGCGGTCACAATGGAGCACTCCGGGATAGCTCCCGGAGGCCAATACCATAGAATCGTGTCGACATTACCCCAAATTCGACCTAGCAAGGTTGATTTCAGCGCTAATCCTCTCGTTGGGGAGGAGTACAGAAATCGATTTTAAGAGCCCTTTAAGTCGACAAAAATGGCTTCGTCGTGTGGACGGGTGCAGGGTTAAATCGATCTAATGCTGCTAAATTCGACCTAAACTCGTAGTGTAGACCAGGGCTTAGAGGAGTGAGGATGGCTGAGGGCTAGAGTGGCTGTAGGCCACCTTTGCACCCTCCCAGTTATGGGCCGCTCCAGGGAGCGGCTGCTGATATAATTTAGGCAGCCCTCACCAGCTGCCTGTGGGCTCCACACCTTCCTACTTATGATACCACCTCTATGCCAGAGTTTGTATATAGGTCCTCAGAAGACAGCCTGTGGCAGTCTTTCTCAACTCCTGCACATAGGGAATGCTCCCCCAACCAGATCTTGAGCTTTTAGAGCCCCTTTAGGCTGTTCTGGCTCCTTTTACCCAGCGTACAGGGGCAGGAGAGTCTCAACCCTTATCTCTCTCCTTCCTTATTGCAACATCCTCATCGTCGTATCTAACTCCAAACACTCATGTTGCTGCTCTCCATTGCTGTACAAAACATAGCCACTGAGATAACTTTCTTAACTTAGTTCATCAGTTTGATTCCCTCTTTGAATTCTTCCACTGCTCCAGCATATCATGTGGATGATTCTTACCCTCTATCTTCTGTCTTAGGTTTTTATAATCTGATCACCTTCCATGTAATATTGACAGTAAAAGCCAAGTCCTTAGGGGATTTTCTGGAGTCCTCACCTTCAGTGGGTATTTCTGGAGTGGCAATGGGTAGCATTTGGTACATGTTATTTTCACTAACCCTGCCACATTCTGAACTGCTTTGTACTCCAGTTCCCCTCCTCCATCATTGCTTCATTAGCAGGCTTCAGCTGTTGGTCCAGAGAATTTCACATGATGCCAGTTTTTCATTCTTCAAGAGCATGTGTGCCACCTTCAGAACATTTCAATAACATATGCTCAGTGAGAAGACTTGCAGACTGCTTTCATTTCTAGGTTTGTGTGCCAAAACATTTCTTTGTTTAGCTAGTTTAGATGGGAAATTGCTTAATAACACTGCACATTGAATGTACTTCAGTTGTTAATGCATTATTTCACTGTATAATCACTCACTGTACGTATTCCTAACAGTTAGAGGACAGAAGTAGATGTCTGTGAGAACCATTTTTTGAATTTTTTTACTTTTTTGCCTGCAAACTCTGTCACACAATATAACATTGTCATGGTTTCTTGCATTTTCATTTCCTTTTAAGTCAAGAAAGTTGATACAGGCTTTAGACATTTAAAAATTTGATATTTCAGGAAATCAGACATATGATAGCACACTATTTTATATCTGAGATTGTACTAGTCTGTGAAAAATCAAGTCATCATTGACTAAAATGAGATATATTGTCAACTTTTACATGAACATTTATCACACAAGTACACAAATCTGGGATTTTGCATATGTAGATAGGTACTTATCTAGCCAGGATGTGGGGGGGGGGGGAATATTTATATACATTCTGCTAATGAAATGTGTGCAAATGTAGAAATGGAAATGAGCACTATTATTTAAAACTCCCTAGAATTTATTTTTTTCTTATTGTGCGCAAGTGTGGGAACCATTCAAGGTAAAGTGGCCTATTAACACCCCTCCAGTCACGGGGGGGAGAGAGGGCAAGCCAGTTGGAGGGAGGATGTTAGAGGATTGTTGTAATAAGCCATAAATCCAGTGTCTCTATTCAGTCCATGATTTTTAGTGTCTAGCAAAGTTATGAATTTAAGCTCCCAGCCTCGTCTTTTGAAAGTGTTGTGCAGGTTTCCTTTGAGGATGAGGACTTTTTTGCTTTTGTGAAAAATCATTTATCTATAACTTTGCCAGACACTAAATATTGTGGACTGTATAGAGACACTATTTATGGCTTATTGCAACAATCTACAACCCACTAACACTCCCTCCTACCCCAACTGCTTTACTCTTTACCCCCTTATGACTGGAGGGGCATAAACGGGGCATTTCACCTTGAATGATCCCTTGAAATATGGGTTAACTACTTATGCTAAACAATCTGTTCCACCTTGTATTTATATGTAACACTCTTAGTGCCTTTCCCAGACCTGAAGCAGAGCTCTACGTAAGTTTGAAAGTTTGTCTCTCTTACCAACAGAAGTTGATCCAGTAAAAGATATGATCTCACCCACCTTGTGTCTCTAAAAAAAAATCTGTCAATCTGTGAAGTTAGTGGTGTTTTCACTGAAACACCTAAACTGCTTGTGCTTGTGCAAAATACACACAGACTCTCTCTCTCTCTCTCTCTCCATATTTTTTCCATTTTGAAATTATTCTCTGGCAATAATCTCCATCTTAAGTATAAAGAATACCTCTCCTTCTACCAAACCCTTTGAAAACAGATGAAACATTGAGTGCAAGATAACTTTTTAAAAAAACTATACACTGTATATGAGATAAACAGCTTTAGTGGCACAGATGGATGCTCTCCTGTTGTCAATGGATGGAGAACAGATGTTCATTCTTATTATCCTGTGCTGCATTGTGATATTTTATATTGTCAACCATAAGATATTGCTGTCCTGCCTAAGAGAGGTGACCGTCCCAGAGGAATGCACTAGAATAGAAATTTAAGTTCTTCCTGAAAGGATATAGTCAAAACGTAGTGCCGAGAAAATGGCACCTTCACCAACAGGCCTTTTAATTGTACCACAAGGATTAATTTTTTCTCTGGTCCTGTTCAGCATCTACATGCAACTACTTGAGTGAACTGGTAAGATGACATGGACTCAAGTGCCAGACAGCTCCACTTATCCTCCACCACATACAGCTGTAGCACTGCCACCAGAATGGCTCAGTGCTAGGATGAGATCAGCTCATGGCTGAAGAATAGCTGGTTGAAACTAAAACAGAGCTAGGGTTATGTGCAGAGGAAAACCCTTCTAGAAAGTAGTAGCTACAGTGCAATTTCATTGCTTGAAGGCATGCACCCACAACTGGTCCATTCAGTCCATAGTTTAGGAATGTCCTGGTTTCCTCACTGATGCTGATTTCTCATGCAATATCTGGAAGTAATGCTTTCTACCATCTTATGTTGGCAAGGAGACTCCAACTTATACTTGTAGATGATAACCTGGCTATATATTACTTAATCTCCTCCTGTCTGAGCTACAGCAATGCAGTATTCTTGCACAGTGAACTTAATCTAGGGGTAACCGTCAGGAAGATGAATTTCAAAGGGTAACTGAACTATAAAAATGAAGGCAAAAACACTCCAAGTTCTCTCTCCCTATCTGTGTGTCTCTTTCACCCAAGAAGACAACAGCCTTGGATTTTGGAAACAGATTCTGGCCTGAGAATTTGGTCAGCAGTGTTACTGGGAACATGTGGTAAGGAAATTCACCTTGAACAAAGTCTAGTTTAAGTTTTAGTACTAGGAAGAGTTTTATCTTTATTTTTCTTTCTTACTTTAATGCGTTATACTTGTACTCACTTAAAATCTTTGTTGTTAAAAAAACTTGTTTTATTCTCTGGTCTAATCAAAACTAATCCAGTGTTGTGTTTAAACTGAATTATGTGGGTAACTCCATTTAAAATAGCAAACTGTTGGATATTGATCCCCTTAGAGGGGCAGTGGGCCTAAAATATTTGAACTGCCCAAGAAAGGACTGGACAGTACAGAGCACAGGTTTTGGGGGGAAATTCAGGACTGGGAGTGTAGTGGGGTCACCCTGCAAGTGGTAACCAAGGCTTGGGGGGAACCAGCGTGTGATTGGAGCCTGCTGGCAGGGTGCAGCTATACAGAAGAGACACTCAGGGTGGGACCTGCATGCTGTGAGGGGCCCAGGTTGGGATACAGCAGCAAAGCATTGTGAGGCACCCCAGGTTGCAGAGCAAGGGTGACACAGCCCCTCAATGGTATGGATCACACCCTGGAATATCATAATTGGATTCTTTGAAAATATTTTTTCAGTTTTTCTGAAACTGAGAAAAATGTTCCTGTTTCCAGTTGACTGTGAAAAGAAAGGTATAGATTTACAGAAGCAAGTACCAAATATACTCATTCATTAGCCCATTCATTTATAAGCTGACCCCCTCCAAAATGGATAGGTAAAAATAGTAAAAACTGTATGACCCTTTCATAAGCCGACCCTATATTTCAGGGGTTGGAAAACTTTGGCTCCCGGCCCATCAGGGTAAGCCGCTGGCGGGTCAGGACATTTTGTTTACTTAGAGCGTCTGCAGGCATGGAGCCCCTCAGCTCCCTATGGCCATGTTCACCCTTCCCAGCCAAAATGACAATGTTTTAGATATTCAATTCAATGATTCCATAGAGTTTCAAATCATAAAATTTTGGTGTAGACCTGCTCTTTGATGCGTCACATTTTTACCAAAAATATTCGGCTTATGAACGTGTATATATGGTAAGTTATTTTATTCCAATATCTCTTTTTCAATGATAATATGATGAAACCAGAGCAATGCAGATATTTTGAAATAAAAAGGTAGTATTATGGCACTGCAGGTTTTGGCTGTTTCAGAACCTACAAGATGAATCCAGTTAACTAAAAGCATGTGGTATTAAAGACAGACAGGTGGAAATACAGGTTTCACAAATCCTGCAGCTTCCCGTAGCAATTTGGAAAACTGAAAAATATGCTGACTTGCATGAGTGTTCTCCTCATCTCATTTGAATCATAGACTATCAGGGTTGGAAGGGACCTCAGGAGGTCAGCTAGTCCAACCCCCTGCTCAAAGCAGGACCAATCCCCAGACAGATTTTTGCCCCAGATCTCTGACTGGCCCCCTCAAGGATTGAACTCACAACCCTGGGTTTAGCAGGCCAATGCTCAAATCACTGAGCTATCCAACTCCCCCCGCTTTGTAGGATAACTTGCTAGCACTACTTTATCATAATTCTGATTTTAAAAAAGTAAATGACAGACACATTGTAAATATATTACATGATCTTTTTAAATCAAATTATTTTAAATCCATCCAACAGCTGAAGATCCAGTTTCTCTTTATGCTACAAATTTTTTATCAATATTTATAAATATAACTCTGAATCAGTAACATTTGTATCGTACCACCCTTTAATTAATTAGATGTATAAAATATTTTATCCTATGTAAATAAATGTGTTGCTCATTCTTACTTAGACTGTAATCTCTTTGTGTCAGGGATTGTTTTTCATCATATGTGCCTACAGTCCCCAACAGAATGGGGCCCTGATCCTAGGAGGAGTTCTGTACAGACTGCTTCAGTCCAAATTATAATGCACTTCTTTACTCAATAGATTTTTTTTTTTTTAAATTGGAACCACAGAACCAATATGGGGGACATATCTAAGGACTCCCGTTACATTGGGAAAATTCTTATGAATTAGCAAAGAATATAGAAAGTGTGTGTGTGTGTGTGTGTGTGTGTGTGTGTGTATATGTATGTATGTATGTATGTCTAGACTTGGAATCTTGGATCTTAAAAAACCCAATCCTGTCACAAGTTTCATAGTGGCCCTCTAATGAGCTGAGAAATAATTACATGAGTTTTTAAAACAAATCTGATATCCGTGGCTATTACAGTGGCATAAAATAGATTACAGTAGTTATTTCATTGAACTCAAGGAGGCCCAGATCCTGCAAATGCTTACTGCTGAGAGTAATTTCACTGATTTCAGTCGGAGGTGTTTGCAAGATTGAACCCTACATTAAAAAACAGTTACATTTGAAGAGCTTCTTCTGTTTTAATGATCAGGACTGTGTATGGCACGCCTTGTATATTTAGTTCAATTAAAATAGTAAAAAAAAATATTTAACAGCCAAAAACTTAGCAAAGATGTTTTGTATAAAATTATTCTTTATTAAAATGGATGTATTTGTAAACAGGAGTCCTTAAGTCCTCACTTTGCAACTTGGAAAGTAATAGTTTTTCTCTGCATTTACTGGTTAGCTGGCTAGCATAACCCCTTTGTCATTTTATGCCTCTTCTGTGGTGGTGGGGTGTACATCTTGTGTGTTTGTTTTTGACCTTGTGATTGACCTTGAGTTTATAGGATCCTTCCTATTCTGTCATGTCAAATCTTAAATCTGTTAGGGTTTGGGTGAGCTTGATCCAAATCTGCCTTACAAAATGAAGGCTGAATCAAATGTTTAGCAAAAGCTTTATTCAGTAACTTGTGTTCAAATCAGATTTTTATACTTGTTACATTATTTTTTCCTTCTGTTCACAGCTTCCAGCAGACCTTACCAAGATGCATCTTACAGACAATCCACATCCACAGGTGACTCATGTCCCTTCCAGCCAGTCTGGATGTAGCATTGCCAGTGACTCTGGAAGCAGCAGCTTATCAGATATCTACCAGGTAAAATTGCAGAAGTTTCTTGTTTTTTGCAGGGAGGGAACATTTGTATTGTAACATTCTGCATTTTGCCTTTTTAACATTTAAAAGGGTAAAATAGTACTTTATTAGTGCCACTTTCACTTCCATGTAATAAATTTAAGCAAGTACTGTAGGTTTGGTGTTGGGTGCATGTCTGATTTTTCAGGTCAGTGCAGAATTTTATCTAAAGCTATTACATTTTGGCAGTTTTGTTTAAAAAAAATCTTTACTAATAGGCATACACTGGCATTTTTTTCTTTATTTTACACTCCTATTCTTTGTGCATCTCACCTGCTTTTCTTCCCTCACTGCCACCTCCTTTGGCAATGAGCTAGGTGAAACTGATCATTGGAAGTGGTATGCAGTGTAGTTGTAGCTGTGTCAGTCCCAGGATATTAGAGAGACGAATTAGGGGAAGGAATATCTATTATTAGACCAACTTCTGATGGTGAGAGAGACCAGCTTTTGAGCCACCCAGAGCTCTTCTTCGGGTCTGGGAAAGGTACTCCCACGTCACAGCAAAATACTACTTATGCTAAACAATCTGTTCTACCTTGCATTTGCTGTGACACTAGGAGTACCTTTCCTAGACCAGAAGAAGAGCTCTGTGTGACTTGAAAGCTTGCCTCTTTCACCATCAGAAGTTGATCCAATAAAAGATACTACTTCCCCCACCTTGTCTCCATAAGAAGTGGTGACAGAGAGAGAGCAGCATAAGATTAGCAATCGTGTTTTCACTTATTTTTATAGGACTAAAATAAAGTCCAGGTTTGTATTAGTTAAAAAATGTGGTGTTGTGAAAAACAAGAGTGGAATTATGATGCAGGGTGAAATATAGTTAGGAGTCAATGCACAGCCCTGAACACCACTTAACACGTGATTTGTATGCGACCTGCAAAAAAAAAAGGAATTGTATGTATGCATTTTTTCCATCTTTATTATCCATAAAAAGCTTGATGGTTTTTTTTTCTGCTGCTAGGTTTTTTTTCTAACCTTAGAAATATTAGGAATGTCAAATCTTGTCTTTCCTGTTTTTTCCTTGAATTATTTTTGGAGGACATAATATTTTCATGGTGTAGCATTTCGTTGTATTGTGTAATGCATCAGTCAGTGCACAATGCTCATACAGTATGGGATAGTGTGTTGAAATTACAAAGAATCTGTTGCTTTCATTATTTAAAATGTTGGCAGAACATAAGAATGGCCATACTGGGTCATACCAAAGATCCATTCAGCCCAGTATCCTGTCTACTGACAGTGACCAATGCTAGGTGCCCCAGAGGGAATGAACCTAAGAGGTAATGATCAAGTGATCTCTCTCCTGCCATCCATCTCCATCCTCTGACAAACAGAGGCTAGGGACACCATTCCTTACCTGTCCTGGCTAATAGCCATTAATGGACTTAACCTCCATGAATTTATCTAGTTCTCTTTTAAACCCTGTTATAGTCCTAGCCTTCACAACCTCCTCAGGCAAGGAGTTCCACAGGTTGACTGTGCGCTGTGTGAAGAACTTCCTTTTATTTGTTTTAAATCTGCTGCCCATTAATTTCATTTAGTAGCCCCTAGTTCTTATATTATGGGATCAAGTAAATAACTTTTCCTTATTCACTTTCTCCACACCACTCATGATTTTGTATACCTCTACCATATCCCCCCTTAGTCTCCTCTTTTCCAAGCTGAAAAGTCCTAGCCTCTTTAATTTCTCCTCATATGGGACCCTGAGGAGAACCTTCTCTAAACCTTTTCTAATACCAGTATATCTATTTTGAGATGCAGAGACCACATCTGTATGCAGTGTTCTGTCTTATTCGGGGGGAGGGATAGCTCAGTGGTTTGAGCATTGGCCTGCTAAACCCAGGGTTGTGAGTTCAATCCTTGATGGGCCACTTAGGGGTCTGGGGCAAAATCCTAGGCAGGGGACTGGACTCGGTGACCTTTCGGGGTCCCTTCCAGTTCTTGAGATAGGAATATCTCTATTTATTTATTTATTTATTTATTTATTTATTTATTTATATTTATTCTCTATCCCTTTTTTGAATGATTCCTAACATCCTGTTTGCTTTTTTGACTGCCGCTGCACACTGTGTGGACGTCTTCAGAGAACTATCCACGATGACTCCAAGATCTCTTTCCTGATTAGTTGTAGCTAAATTAGCCCCCATCATATTGTATGTATAGTTGGGGTTATGTTTTCTAATGTGCATTATTTTAGTTTTATCCACATTAAATTTCATTTGCCATTTTGTTGCCAAATCACTTAGTTTTGTGAGATCTTTTTGAAGTTCTTCTCAGTCTGCTTTGGTCTTAATGGTCTTGAGCAGTTTAGTATCATCTGCAAACTTTGCCACCTCACTGTTTACCCCTTTCTCCAGATCATTTATTTATAAGTTTTTAATAGGATTGGTCCTAGGACTGACCCTTGGGAAACACCACTAGTTACCCCTCTCCATCCTGAAAATTTACCATTTATTCCTACCCTTTGTTTACCTGTCTTTTAACCAGTTCTCAACCCATGAAAGGATCTTCCTTCTTATCCCATGACAACTTAATTTACATAAGAGCCTTTGGTGAGGGACCTTGTCAAAGGGTTTCTGAAAATCTAAGTACACTATGTCCACTGGATCCCCCTTGTCCACGTTTGTTGACCCCTTCAGAGAACTCTAATAGATTAGTAAGACATGATTTCCCTTTACAGAAACCATGTTGACTTTTTTGCCCAACAATTTATGTTCTTCTATGTGTCTGACAATTTTATTCTTTGCTATTGTTTCAATTAATTTGCCCGGTACCAATGTTAGACTTACTGGTCTGTAATTGCCGGGATCACCTCTAGAGCCCTTTTTAAATATTGACGTTACGTTAGCTATCTTCCAGAAAATATTAGGTAAAATAATATTGGGCTTTGGCAATCAGTTTAGTTTCTTGTGAATACTAAATGTTTTCCATGTGTAGTAGAGGTAACATTTTAAGTTCAGCAACAAAACTAACATCAGCGAAAGAAGAGTTGTGTTTTGAACACACAAAATTTGATTAAGGTGAACTAAGCTTGAAATTTATGGCACCTTAAACTTGTTTATAGAATCTTTTTCATTTCTTTCTGGTGTGATGCTAATGACAGAAGTAGAGGTCAGGAGAGGATAGGAAGGTGAGATTGAGAACAGTGGAAAGTTTTGTTACCTCTTCTGCAAGTTTTGTTAACATGGTTTAGATTTCTCCATGCTATAGCGTTGAAAAGGAGTTTCGCTCATCCCGGCTATTTCTGTCTTCAGGATGTAAAACAGGAAAAGAACACTCCCCTGTTGAATTCTAGATGAGCAGAAAATTATTGCTGTCTATGAGAATTTCTCTGACTATATAGCATTAAGCCCTTAATTGATTTCACAAACAATTGAAAATAAGTAATTTAAGACTTTTTCCCCATCATTGCTAGAACAACGGATGTAGACAGAGCTTTCAAACTGACTGTTCATGGTGTTGTGCCTGTGTCTATAACATCAAATGAATGACCACAGCTGACTGTTCTCATTTTATATGTATACATTGTTTTATAGTAGCAATAAGACCCACCAGATGGTGAACTTCCAGCCAGATATTTTCTTTCTCTTGTGGATAAAGCTCAGTGCTTCATTTCTTGTAATGCTTCCCTAGCAAAAAGATAAGCAGAGCTGTGTGAAATAATCACATTTAATCTAAAACCTAACCCATTTGATCCTCCAAGCGAACAGATATGGCTCAACTAATTTCCAATACCCGTGGAAAAAACTGCAGGGTACAGTTCACAAGCAGCTTTCCATTTGTGTGGGGAAGAGTTCACACAGCCACAGGGTAGTTCACTCAAACACCTTGACTTCATTTAAAAAGTTTGGGTTTATTAATTACTTTTGCTGTATTTTCAGACTTCACTATTGTAGTTTTGTTTAATCAGTGCAGTGAACATTTTATTCTAACAGAACATGAACAAAATCAGTGACATTATATGAATGCCTCCTAGAGTATTAGAATATCTCTCTCTCTCTAGATAAAGAGATAGGGTTAGATCTGGAGCAGAACTCTGCACTTGAAGAGGTAGGCATTGTTTATGGTACTTCCCCCTTCCCCAGTCTGCCCCAAATTCTGGGACCTGCTAGATGTTGAACTGGCCCAAGTTTCTGTCATCTCAGGGCTGCACTTGCACACACTGGCAGATAATAGCCCTCAAGGAGCTGATCTGCCAGCAAGGATTACTGGAGCACGTTGTGCTCCAACTCTGCCTGTTCCTATCCCTGACACACACCCTGCCTGTCCCCAGCCCACCCTGGAACAACCCCTACACTACAGGAGTCATCAGCTACCCTCTTTGGGTAACTTTAAAGGCTTGTCTTCACTACCGGGGAGATCGATGCTGCTGCAATCAATGCAGTGGGTGTCGATTTAGCGGATCTAGTGAAGACTCTCTAAAGCGATGGCAGAGCGCTCTCTCGTCAACTCGGTACTCCATCTCTCCAAGAAGAGTAATGTAAGTTGACGGGAGAGTGTCTCCTGTGGACACAACACAGTGAAGACATCGTGGTAAATCGACCTAAGCTACATCGATTCCAGCTAAGTTATTCACATAGCTGGAATAGAATAGCGTAACTTAGGTCAACTTACCCTGGTAGTGAAGACAAGCCTTAAGTCTGTTTAGAGCTGCTGAAGAAGCACAAAGGGAGCTTAAGAAGAGTCACGGAGCTGGCCCTTTGCATCTATAGCTATTCTTGAATCTATAAGTTCTGACTTTCTTCGAGTGCTACAGAAACTGTGTTGGTCAACAGATTGCAGCATGCTGTTTTTAAGATCAAGAAAATACGTAGATTAATTTAATTCAAAACTATTAATTGAAATGTATTTATTTTGCATGAAGTGGCAGTTTTTAAATTTTCTTAAAACTTACCTTGCACCCATTACTGTAAGTGCACTGGAGTACTTTTTTGCAAAATTTTGCAGTTTAGATAGAAACGGGAAGTTAAATAGTCATGAATATAATGACTTCCTCAACGACACCCAACTGATCCCTATCACCTTTGAGGAAAAGGGTCTTGTTCCTAGTTTAATAAGGGTTTTATATATCAATTTTTAGATCTTGCAGTGCCTTTGTAGGCTGCCACACTATTATTGATTGTCAAATCTTGATTTACCTTCTTGCTATCCGTTTAGTTTTGCCATTCTCCTTCTTGTTTTTCTTTGCTTCTTCATCTCTTTCATTCAGCACTTTTGGTGCAGGCTGTCAGAGCTGTTGTGCAGCAGTGCTCCCAATCAGCATTGTGATTCTAACATTACAGTGAGTGGGACCATAAGAGCTTTGACCATACCTTGAAAGTTAATTCCTAAGAAAAGGACCCAGTCTACTCCTGAGGGAATTCTGCACTACTGCGCACATGCAGAACTCATGTTCCCCGCAGATTTCTTTGCTTCCCTGCAGAAAAATGACTTCTGATGGGGAAGCAAAGGGAAGCTGCAAGAGCTGTCATGCACCCATCCCCAGCAGCCTGGTCCCATCGTTTTGGGCACCCAGTGCAGCCGTCTAAGAGATAAATCACCATGGTGGGGCTGGGGATTGCCCAGCTGGTGGCTCGTACCCTGCACCAGGCTCAGCTGATAGTCCTGGCTGGGCTGGGGGTAGGGGAGGACAGGACTACTTCTTCCTCTACAAGGAGCATCTGGGGTTGGGTCATATTGACCCCCAGAAACCTCCCCTGGCTTCAGGAAGCTCTGCACCACTTCCATTGCCCCCCACTTCCTGCCCCCATCGCTCCTCAGCTGGGAAGGAGAGGTCACTATACAGGAGTTGATCCCCTGTCCGCCCAACCCCTGTGCATCCAGAACCCCCACCCCACCGAGCTCTCCACACTTGAACCATCACCCCGCCGAACTTCACCCCTCTGCACCCAAACCCCGCTGCTGAACCCCACTCCCAGCACTTAGATCCCTCCTGCCAAGCCCCACCACTCCTGCATCTAGATCCCTACCTCTGCACCCAGATCATCCTCCACTGTGCCGCACACAGTCAAACCCCCACCCCAACGAGCCCTCCCTCCCCGGAGCTGGACCACCCCGAGAAGTCAACTGCACCCACCCCCTCATTCCACTGAGTCCCAACCAGCCACACCCAGACCCCTGCCTCTCCAAGCCCCACTCCCCCAATACCTGATCCCCGACCCCGGCTCCCCGGAGCTGCCCGCACCCAGATTGCCCCACACAGAATCCTTGCACCCCACACCTGGATCCCCACACACGAAGCCCCTCCACACTTGGATCCTGCTGGGCTGAGTCTGCCTGTCCCACACCTGGATTGGGGGCTAGTGCTGAGCATGTGTGTGAGACTGTCCCTCTCACTTGCTATGTTGGTGCACCTGACACGGAGGGACAGGGCCCTGGGGTGTTTCAGGCTTAGTCCTGGACCTTGCCCTGTGTCAGGGTTGGGTGCAGACTTGCCGCCAAGTTCATCCTGCAGCCCTCCCCCTGGACACGATCTCCCACCTCTGTGCAGCCAATGGCTTCTGCTCCTCACTGCCATGCTGGAGCCTCCACATTTATTTACTGACAAAATATGCAGAATTTTATAATATTGTACTCAGAATTTTAAAATTTTTGGCACAGAATTCCTTCAGGAGTACCAGTCAGTGTGTGTGAAGTGCCTTTCACTGAGAACTTCTGTGTGGCATTCCAGTGTGAAAGAGAATGTGTAGTGTGAATTTCTTCCTATAGTGACACCACAAGGTGGGAAAATATGAGAGAAAAACTGTTTTTTAGAAGTCCAGTTTAATCTACTCTGAAGCTACAAATGCTAAAATGCATTATTCATAATCAAATAGTTATTTCATAATGCTACTACAGAACAGAGTGAAGGTTGCTTAGGTGCCTCAGCTATACATTTCTATATCTTACGAGCCTTTTTCTGGATTTCAGTTATGTGTAACGTTACTCTGAATTTCTTCGATTTGTAAGGCTTGGTTCTAGAATAATTAAAACATTAATGTAATGTTTTTTACCCTTTAAGCTACTGATCTTAATTTAGCCTCCCTTTAAAAAAAAAATCAGGTACTTATAGTGTTACATTGCTGTGATTTTACTATCCATAGTTTATAATTTCTTAATAGTTAAAATATTATTGCGTTTTACCTTGGTTCTTGAGGACCACAAGATCACAGCTTTGGTGTAATACTTCCCTTCTTGCCATGAATACTGTCAGCATTTCAGAGAATATTGCTGGTTGTTAACTTGTTCTACCTATGTTGCTTTCTTATTGCCTGCTGAGTTGACATACCTCTTGTTTTCATTTAAACTTCAAATATCTCTGCTGTGTAATGATAATGACTGAAGCTGTGTTCTTTCCCCTTTGGTGAATTGGGAGACTGAAACGCAGCAATCATGATGTGCTAACGATTTTCAGACAGGTGAAACTTTGGTCCTAAATAGCTCTACGTGCCTCTGAAATATATTTTGTTTTAATAATATTAGGTTTCCTTTGTAACTTAAATGCTTTATAAGAGTTAAGTTTCAAAAGTTTATTGGAACATACTGGTGTCTGTGGCCTGGTCCCCACTTCGCCCCCACTTCGGACTAAGGTACGCAAATTCAGCTACGTTAATAACGTAGCTGAATTCGAAGTACCTTAGTCCGAACTTACCGCGGGTCCAGACGCGGCAGGGAGGCTCCCCCGTCGATGCCGCGTACTCCTCTCGGCGAGCTGGAGTACCGCCGTCGACGGCGAGCACTTCCGGGATCGATCCCAGAACATCGATTTCCTGCCGCCGGACCCTCCGGTAAGTGAAGACGTACCCTGTATGTTTTTAAGAAGATTTGAGTCTGCATTTTTAAAAGAAGTCAGGCTAAAAGGAGGGCACGCTATTCTATAGTACTATTGTGAATTAAGGAGATTGTCTGAAAGGCCATTTCTTCATTCCTCTTAGACTATTTCCCTGGAATAAGCTAGCTTCTGTAAAAAAACAAAAACAAAATAAATACATCTCTAACTAATTTATGTGCAGTTTGGACTTGGAGGCTGTTCTTATCATTGATCTAGTGTTGGTTAATAATTAATGTTCATCCACAATGGTAAACAAGGTGACAACTGCTGACCTTTTCGTAATTGACATGTGCTTAGAATTGTTGCTCTTACAGTAGTTCTACTTAATATGAAATGAAATGTTAAATCATTAATAGAGTCGATTAAGTTGCTATTTTTATTTTGGTGCTGGTTTGTGAGACTGATGCATTTTATTCTCTTAAGGAGTAAATATTAGTCTGTTTAAAGTACTAAACAGTTTAGCTCTTAAGAGTCTTTCAGATCTACAACATAGGTCAAGCCGAAGGGCATAGCTTTTTGAAAATACAGTTTTGTCACCTTGTTGTTTGTACATTGTGTAATTACAGAGTTGTGCTTGTATTATGTAAAATTGAAAACTGAAAATTAAAGTTTGACCTTCCAAACATGGTGTGTAATGCCCATTGTTTTACTTGGGCTTTTTTGCCTTAGGTAAACGCTAGTTTGTTAATAGGGTTCCCTGCACCTCCTCATCCTGCAAATCCTTATTTGTGTAATGGTTTTGTGGAGATGAGTCAGTGATTGCATTCTGCTGGTTATTAAGGGATGGTGGCATTTTGACTGGTTATTATTGCCACTCCATGTATCAGAAATTAAATAATTGCATATTTATCATGTAAATGTGCTCACAGGCTATGCGACCGGCACACATTCTGTTCATTGAAAAATAAATAAATTAGTGGATTTAACAGTTCATCAAGGAATTTTGAAGTTGACAGTGTTTGTAATAATGGATAGTAGAAGCAGCTGTGGTATCATTCTTGGCAGCAGGAACAGCTGTTACTACAGATAGCTCAATGTGTGCTGTCCAAAGCCCCCAGGTTTTCTCCCATCACTATTAGGGTTACCATATTTAAAAAATACAAAAAGAGGACACTCCACGGGGCCCTGGCCCCGCCCCTTTCCCAACCCCGGCCCCAACCCCGCCCATTCCCCAAAGTCCCCGCCCTAACTCCCCCTCCTCCCTCCCAGCCATGCGAAAAGGACTGCCCAAGCGCTACCAGCTTCACAGTTTGCTGGGCAGCCTCCAGACCCTGTGCCCCCGGCCGGCGCTTCCCCAGCACAGCTGGAGCCCGGGAGGGGAAGCGCCCAGCTGGGGGCGCAGGGTCTGGAGGCTGCCCGGCAAACCATGAAGCCGGTAGCGCTCGGGCTTCGGGCAGCCCCTATGCCTCCGGACCCTGCGCCCCCAGCCGGGTACTTCCCCTCCCAGGCTCCAGCTGCTGTGCTCCTCCCCTGACTCTTCGGCTCTGTTTAAGAGCCAAGCTGCCCGAGCGCTCTGGCTTCAGGCAGCCCCCTTGCCTCCGGACCCCAGCCGCCGGCCGGGCACTTCTCCTCCCCGGCTCCAGCTGCTCTGCTCCTCCCCTGACTCAGACTTCGGCTCTGTTTAAGAGCCAAGCTGCCTGAGCCAGCGCTACCAGCTTCGGGCAGCCCCCGTGCCTCCGGACCTTGCGCCGCCGGAGCAGAGCAGCTGGAGCCCAGGAAGGGAAGTGCCCGGCCGGCGGCTTGGGGTCCGGAGGCACGGGGGCTGCCCGAAGCCGGTAGCGCTGGCTCGGGCAGCTTGGCTCTTAAACAGAGCCGAAGTCTGAGAGGGGAGGAGCACAGCAGCCGCGGGAGGGGAAGTGCCCATCCGGTATTTTTCTGGACATGTTCGGCTTTTTGGCAATTCCCCCCGGATGAGGGTTTGATTGCCGAAAAGCCGGACGTGTCCGGGAAAAAATGGACATATGGTAACCCTACGTGACTGGTGCCCGGGGCCGTGGGCGCAGCTCCAGCCCCAGGGGGATGCAAATCCGGACAGTGCCGGCTGCCCGCAACGCTCTGGCGTCCACAAGCCCCCCGGGGGCGCCCCCCAGCCCGGCGCTGGCTGCCGAGCGGCGCCCAGAGACACCCCCCACCCAAAGGACAGGGGCCCGTGCCCCCCCTCCCCCGACGGCTTGCTGCCTCACAGGGGCAGGTTGGTCGCGTCGCAGGGGCCGCTGGGAGTTGTAGTTCTCGTCCGCTCCCCTCTCCCGGCTCTCCCTGGAGCGTGAGGCCCGGCCGGACTACAGCCCCCAGCATGCCCTGGGCAGGAGCCGAGTGTCGCACCGAGATGATGTCACAGCGGGCGACCCACACACACAAATTCGGAGAGCCTAGCCTCCCTATTTCCCCGGACATGTCTGGCTTTTTGGCAATTCCCCCCAGACGGGGATTTGGGGACCAAAAAGCCGGACATGTCCGGGGAAATCCGGACGTATGGTAACCCTAATCACTATGTAACCTATGAACACCTTGGGGGCCATCTGCAAGTGGTCCTTGGGACACAGTTTAAGAACCATCTGTTATTTCATAGGTAATTATTTGTTCACGGGCATAGTAGACTAGGGCATAATAAAAGAAAGTTCACTTTTACCCTTGGGGAATGACCTCACCGCACATTAAGTGGTGGGGGCCGTTGTCTGCTTGTAGGAAAACATGTCACCCTAGAGAGCCAGAGTGACTTGCTGTGGCAGTTTCAGACTGGGTCTGCATGGACTGTCATCATAGCTGGATTGCTTAGAGGTCTGGGAGGTGGTGATTGCTTCTTGTCCCTTCCCCTTATGCATTCCTGAAGCGGCTGGATGCATTCTAGCACTTCTTTCTTTTGCCTGTAGAAAGAAGGGTAGCATGTCTTTTATTGGCTGATTGTCACCTAAATCAGAAAAAAACAGAACCAAACAAACAACCCTCTTCCCCTTATTCTGCATATATGCTTAAACTTTAGTATTTTAGCTTGAGCTTGTCAAACTGGGAAGTGAGGTCCACAATCTGTGTTGCTCTGATTGAAAAACACAATAAAAATTCAGGCTAATTAGCTATAGAAAGGCTAGAAATTATTGAATAAAGGTACTGTGCTGCTGAGAGACTCTCCAAACACAGTTTGCACTTGGGCTTAATTCCAAAGCAGTTAATGCAGGGGTGGGAAAACTATGACCTGGGGGCCGCGTCCAGCCCTTCAAGCGTTTTAATCTGGCCCTTGAGCTCCCACCGGGGAGCAGGGTTCTGGACTTGCCGTGCTCCGGCACTTCAGCCAGGGAGCGGAGTCAGGGGCTTGCCCCGCTCTGCACATGCTGTGGTGCCGTGCGGCTCTCGGAAGCAGCGGCATCTCCCCCCTTTGACTCCTATGTGTTGGGGCAGCGAGGGGGCTCTGCACACTGCCTCTGCCCCAAGCGCCGCCCCCGCAGCTCCCATTGGCCTGGAATCACGGCCAGTGGGAGCTGCAGGGACAGAGCCTGTGAGCGGGGCGGTGTTTAGAGCCTCCTGGCTGCCCCTCTGTGTATAGGAGCTGGAGGGGGGGCATGCCGCGGTTTCTGGGAGCTGCTTGAGTTAAGCGCCGCCCAGAGCCTGCACTCCTGAACCTCTCCTGCCCTCCGAACCCCTCGGTCCCAGCCCGGAGCATCCTTCTGCACCCCCAGCCCCTCATCTCGAGCCCCACCCCAGAGCCCGCACCCCCAGCCAGAACCCTCACCCTCCCCCCTGCACCCTAACCCGCTGCCCCAGCCCGAGCCCCCTCTCACAACATAAACTCCTTATTTTTGGCCCTACCCCAGAGACTACACCCCCATCTGGAGCCCTCACCCCCTTCTGCACCCCAACCCCCAATTTTTGAGCATTTATGGCCCGCCATCCAATTTTCCTATCCAGATGTGGCCCTCAGGCCAAAAAATTTGCCCACCTCTGAGTTAATGTGAGCAACATAAGCCAGTAAAGTGATGTAATATGAAGTGGATTTAACCCTTTATGATTGCCTGACCCAGACAGGATTAAGTGGATGATTCGAGCATTATTTCTTAGTTTTGATGGATAAATACTTGAACAATTTAATTTTCTTTTAAAATGACGTATGAAAGTCTTAATATTTATTAGGGCTGTCAATCGCAGTTAACTCACGTAATTAACTAAAAAAAGTAATTGTGATTTTAAAAATTAATTTTGATTAATCGCACTGTTAAACAACAGAATACCGATTGAAATTTATTAAATATTTTGTATGTTTTTCTACATTTTCATATATATTGTATTCTGTGTTGTAATTGAAATCATAGTTTATATTATTTTTGGTTACAAATATTTGCACTGTAAAAATGATAAACAAAAGAAATAGTATTTTTCAGTTCACCTCATACAAGTACTGTAGTGCAATCTGTTTGTTGTGAAAGTACAACTTACGAATGTAGATTGTTTTTGACAAAAAAAATCTAAACAATGTAAAACTTCAGAGCCTACACTCAGTCCTACTTCTTGCTCAGCCAACTGCTAAGACAAACAAGTTTATTTACGTTTACAGAAGATAAGGCTGCCCGCTTCTTGTCACCAGAAAGTGAGAACAGGCATTTGCATGGCACTTTTGTAGCCTGCATTGCAAGGTATTTACATGTCAGATATGCTAAACATTCATATGCCGCCTCATGCGTTGGCCACCATTCCAAAGGACATGCTTCCATGCTGATGACGCTCGTTAAAAGAATAATCCATTACTTAAATTTGTGACCGAACTCCTTGAGGGAGAATTGTATGTCTCCTGCTCTGTTTTACTCGCATTCTGCCATATATTTCATATTATAGCACTCTCGGATGATGCCCCAGCATATGTTCATTTTAAGAACACTTTCACTGCAGATTTGACAAAACACAAAGAAGGTACCAATGTGAGATTTCTAAAGATAGCTACAGCACTCAACCCAAGGTTTAAGAATCTGAAGTGCCTTCCAAAATCTGAGAGGTTCAAGTGTGGAGCATGCTGTGCCCCATTGAAAGACTTGCCAGAAACAGACAGCTTCGTTACTGCCCTAAACGCCAGAGGCGTAATGTGTACATACTAACTAACTAACTAAACTGTATGAATTGTGGTATAGATCATTTAGATAATTTGAGTTCAACCAGCAACATATAAAATTGCAACGGTTCTTTATTCCACTTTAACCGTTTTCTCTCATTTATAAGTATATGTACAAAGAGTATGGTGCAACATACTATTTTTGTTTTCATAAGTCAGGGATGACTACAATTTATGAGTGACAACACATATAGTCATCCCCGAATTGTGAAAATAATACGTCTCTGTCCTCTTATGTATGCTTTTTATGTAAAATATAAAAACAGATGCATGTACATGCACGAGATAGATATTTATACCAGTCTTTCTGTAATAGTAAATTGCATTGTAATATCTTTCCTTAAGTATTCAAGTGGTAAAACATGTTGAGTTATCATAACTTGTCGCTCATAATTATTAGTCAAAGGAGACTTTTTCATTTTTGTGGTATAAACTAACTGGAACTATAAGCTTAGGCCATAAACTGTTAAACCTGCGTAGAAATTGAATGTACTGCCTGATCATTTCTTTTCTACAGGCTACAGAAAGTGATATGGGAGATGTAGATTTAACAGGTCTCCCAGAAGCACCTGTGGACTCTGAAGATGAAGAAGAAGAAGATGAAGATATTGACAGAACTTCAGATCCATTACTGGGGCGAGATGTTGTACGAGAGTGCCTTGAAAAAGAACCTGCAGACAAAACGGATGATGACATTGGTGAGAAAGATCTTGATATGATCTATTATATAACTCAAATAATAAAGACTTCTTTGAAATTTGTGTAAGTGCATAATTATTACTAAATATATAGCCTCATAACTATGGATGATGCTTTTCTGAGATTTTTTCCAACTCTTGTTATTCCCAAAGAATTTATAAACAAACTAGACTATTATTCTCTTATATATATTATGAGAAACTAGGTGTTTGAAAATATTAGCACTGAGTTGCTAAATACTTTGGTGATTACAGTTTGCTAATGCGGGGTATGGGGCGGGGGGAATAAATTTAACTACCGGAAGCTGGCAAATTTGTTTTGGAATTTTAGGCAGGGTTGGTATTATTATCGCAGTATAAAGAGGCTGAATTTAAGTTCCAAGGAATCTGAGTCAAAAAGAGATTTCTGCAAGCACCAAGCTAAAGTTGGCATTAGTTTAACACTAAAATAAAAATTGAAATAGTTTATACTTTTCCTCTGATTATTTCTCTGAACACTGAAAAATGATTTCATGTTATTGATATTATCTAGCTTACAATCATCATTCAGCAAAAATACTTTATAACTTTTCTAAAGGCTTGAAGTTCAAGTGCTTTTACACTTAGCTAGATTGATGCCGTAATAGTCAATCAGAGCACAATCAAGATTGAAAAGCCAGGTTCTTTTTATTAATGTTGATTGTAAAATGCATGCGGTGCTCATTTAGCCACAGGCACTAATAGTGATAGAAATACCACTGAGTAATTCCTTCAGTACGTTTAACTCTGAGGTTTAATATACCTGCAGGGGGTATGGTACCTTAGAGGCACAGGCCTTGCAGTCTTCATATCAATGTTTCCTTTATCTAATAGAGCAATTACTGGAATTTATGCATCAACTCCCAGCCTTTGCAAACATGACCATGTCTGTAAGAAGAGAGCTTTGTTCAGTTATGATATTTGAAGTGGTAGAACAAGCAGGAGCCATCATACTTGAAGATGGACAAGAAGTAAGTTACAGCACATAACATAATTTAAGCACTGTATGATACTGAAACTCAGGATTTTAATATGTTCAAATCTAAACATACAATAGCATTAAACAATTTGTATGTATAGTACTTGAACAGTAATCTGGTATATTGCAATTTATTTTTGTACTGCTACCTAGTAGTTAGGGGTTATTTTATAAAAATTGTATTTATAATGTCATAAAAGAATGGATTGTTTCTATCAGTAAAAAAATAAAATGTTCTGCCCAGGAAATAATATTCCTTTTCTGAAGTAATCTTTAAAAAAATGTTTTTGATCTTGTGCAATTGTTACCCACTGGCTTAATTCAAGTCTCCTCTTGTGCAAATTTGAGCGTCCAGTGGTCATGTTTTAATGCCTATGTAAAAAATATAGTATCACACCATAGGCTTCGTTGTCAAAAGGGTAGCAACAGGACATGCAAATATTTGGAAATTATTAGTACTTGGTAGATTGCGAAGCTAGAAATAAACTTTTTTATTTTGGCTCATCCTTCACCTACTGCTTACAAGTCAGTGGACAGTAAACAGCAGTTCTTGACATGTTGTATTGAATGAAATGTTACAAAATTGTAATGAAAGCATATTTAGTATCACATGGGCAAATACTTCTGGAAGATAAGCATTCATCTTACTTATTAGAACTTGCTGAGAGATCCACACTTTTTTTTTTAATTCATTCTAGCTTGATTCTTGGTATGTTATTTTAAACGGCACCGTGGAAATCAGCCATCCAGATGGGAAAACTGAAAGTCTCTGTATGGGAAATAGTTTTGGGATTACCCCTTCTTTGGATAAACAGTACATGAATGGAGTGGTTAGGACCAAAGTAGATGACTGTCAGGTAAGATTATACCTGTGTATAATTTTCTTGCATTTTTAAGTGGTTAATAAAAAAGATAATATGGTTTCATCTAACATAATGATATTTATTCTGGAAATAGAATAAAGGAAGTTGGCACTTGATGGTGGGGGTGAGACATTTGGAAGGGTGGGCACTCTGTTAAATTAGGGCTTGTTTACAGAATGCTTTAGTCTGCAATAGACGGGTGTAAATTCCAGTGCACACTAGCATGTTGTGCACTAAATGGCCCACGTGGGCCCTGGTGGCATGCATTAAAAAGTAGGATTGCCAACAGTCCCTTATTAGAAGGGGTGTTTTCCAAGATCAGGAGTTGCTGATTGCTGCAAAAAGCGACAAGAAATACCACTGGTGAATGTAGGTGAGTACTGATTATTATTATTATTGATGATGATGATGATATCAGGAGAAGGGGGAGGATGTGGATGCTAAAAAAACAGTTCCTTAATTTTGAAATGCAATGTTGGCAACCCTAATTAAAAGTTCCCTAGTGCAAGTTACAGGGCTACATTAACACACACTAGGGAACTTTTGGTGTGGGCCAGCAGGGTCCACATAGGCTAGTTAGTGCACAACAAGCTAGTATGGACTAGAATTTACACCCTTCTAGTGCAAACTGAAACACCATATAGACAAGCCCTTAGTTGTCGGTTCTCCCTTCTTATTTTGTAACAATTTTCTTGTACATTGCTGTCATCTGCGAAACAGGAACTTTTGTGTTGTGCTGAAGTAGCTATTTACCACTTAAGGTCATGGTATTTGTGTGTGTTTGAAATGCTATAAGAACAGTTAAACAGAAAATATCCATTTCCACTTTTTACAAGCTAAGTTCTCTTTTAAGATTGGTCTTTGCACAGTAACATCGTAGTGCTGTATGAGGGATTATCAATTTAACTTGGACTCTGTTTACAATTTAATATCTAGTGGAACTGGACAGGACTGGACTGATGTCAAATGATATGCTATCACTATTGCATTACATTTGCCCAGGTTTAGTGTGTGGCGATGTGTTTATGTACTACAGGTTTATTAATTGTCCCCATATTGTTCTGGGTCAGTTTGTTTGTATAGCTCAGCAGGATTACTGGCGGATTCTGAACCATGTGGAAAAAAACACTCATAAAGTCGAGGAAGAAGGAGAAATTGTTATGGTAAAGGAGCACAGAGAGCTAGATCGCAGTGGAACCAGGAAAGGACATATAGTTATTAAGGTGATTTTCTTTATTTACTTAATATTCTACCTGTCAATCTCTAAAAATGTTAATTTGTCAGAAAATACAGTGGGAACTGGAACATATATTCACATTTGTCTCTCCTAATACAGCTCAATAGAGAGTTGATTAGAAAGGATTTATATTTTTATATAAATACAAAATCTGCTTCTTATTAATAAAATGGGATCTATTCAGTACAGATTTTCTGATTTTATGTTAGAAACCACCAGTTAGTGTCTTTACATTCGTTAATCTGTGTTGTGTTAGATTAGAAGAGGGATTTTAAAACAAACGAAAGAATTGATGGAATGTTATTGTGCAAACCAAATGCTATTATAAATGACAAGATCGTGCATAGTCCTACAAAATGTTTAGGAAGGTTGAAATATGTGAACTGAACTTAAACACACAGATACTTTTTCTTTCTAAGCGTTTATCAGTCACTTGGTATAATTTGAAGAGAAAAAAAAAGTGTACTATGCATGGTTCAAAGCCTGGATATCATCACTGGGGTGACCATACTGTGTGATACTTCCTGAAAGCCCTTTGAACTTCTATTTTTAAGGCAACACCTGAGCGACTCATCATGCATTTAATAGAAGAACATTCTATTGTGGACCCAACTTATATAGAAGATTTCCTTTTAACATACAGGACATTTCTATCAAGCCCATTGGAAGTTGGGGATAAACTCCTGGATTGGTTTAAAGTTGACAGCCTCCGAGATAAGGTTGGTGTCAAATGAACAGACCAGCTTTTGTGGTGAAAATATTATCAATCTTTAACCCTTTTTTATGGTGCTGATAAAGTCTGGCTGTTCCATGATAATCTAAAAATACATATTTTTATAGCAATGTATTTCAGTAGCATAAACAGGTATTCTTCCACATAGTTGCACACATGTAAGTTTTGATTCTAAATTCAGATATGCCTGATCATAGCCTCTAAAATGTGTAATTGCTGATCTAAATATGTAAATGGCAATGTATCTGAAATCTAAGTCAAGACCTATTGTTGACAAATTTCACATAGAGCAGATATTTTCAACTGTACTCTCTCATATTCTGGGTACAATCGGCCCTCTCAGAAGACCCATTTTTCCAGTAATTCAGGGCAATTAAGTGTCCATGATTTCCTGGGCATATCACTGTTGCTTTCATGACAGCATTGGACCTATCTTCCATTATTTTCAAGGCAGCAAGAGCATTTGATTTAAGCAGCTTTCTACAAACCATGCACCTGAACTTTACTTCCACCACAGAAAAGGGTTGTAGATGGTGCAGTTGATGAAATTTACAATACTTCTGTATATGGAAGTAAGTGAAGTTCTGTATGAATATTCACGTGTACACAAAATAAAACTTATATGGTCTGATGGTTTTTGTTCATAGCCTATTTGAAAAAGATGGCAATCATGTTCTTAGCTGACTTTTTTCATATATACGAGTTTACCTGCAACAAAACCTGTTGACCAGCAAAAGAGCTGGTATTTAAAATTAGAGTCTTTTCTGTGCTTTTCAACTGTTTCATGTTGTTGTTCTTTCTCCCTTTTTTGTGCCATGCATTTTGACAATTAATCTTACTTTTTTTTTTAATTAAAAATGTGAAAATTGTCCACAGAGAACATTTGAAATAACTACCACATGATCTTAGTAGTCTGTCTGACAGGACTATTCCATATTGTGACAGAATATACTCCCGTGTCCACATCCTATACTCTATTGTAATAAACTTTGTATAAAGTATGGCTTGTGAGATACCATTTAAAAACTCAACATTTGCTGATCAATAATGTCATGGCAAAATGCACATAGCAGTATTTTATTATATGTGAAGTTATAAACCCCTAAGTTGAGGTCATGACTAAAAGTATGTTTTCCAGGGAAGTCTGCGGAGTGGCCAAACCAGTCCCTCAAAGACAAAGGGCAAGCTGACACGTCAGCCAGGTGTAAACAAGGTTGATGGGCCATTACTTGATAAGTGGCCTTTTTTTTTTTTTTTTTTTTTTTTTTTGGCAGGAAAAGGGATGGGGGAAAAAATATACATCTTAGCACAGAAACAGCATTAAGTTTCCTTCCACACAGAGTGCCTGTCATCCTGAATCTCATCTGGAAATGTTTTCCAAGTGGGAGGGGACTGACACTATAAAAGGGAGGACGAACACCCCAGGGCACCTTTCCTCTCTTGCTCTCGCTCTTTGTCGATTGATTCACTGCACTAGAAGGAACAAAGAAAGCAGCCATTAAACAGAAGAAGGGATCCTGGCCTAAGAAGTTTGGCCACTAAGACTGTTGAGTGCAGGTGTTGAGAAGAACTTCGCTTTCAATTTAAGATAGTTTAAGTTAGGCATTAGTTGTGTTTATTCTTTATTTTTCTTGTAACCATTTCTGACTCTTATACCTTGTTACTTGTATTCATTTAAAATCTATCTCTTTGTAGTGAATAAATTTGTTTTATTGTTTTATTTAATCCAGTGTGTTTAAATTTAAGTGTTTGGGAAACTCCATTTGGGATGATAAAATATGTGAATAATATTCCCATTAATGAAATAACAGACCTATGTAAATTTGTATTGTCCAGGAGAGAGCTGGGCAGTACAGGGCAAACATTTCAGGGGAAAAATCTGGGACTCTGGGAGTGTGTTGGGGTCACCCTGTAGTATAATTCAAGCTAGTAAGAGCCTATGTACTGGCTGCAGTATACACACAGACATAACTGAAGGTGACTTCAATGCCGGAGGCTGTTTGTGAGCAATCCAGACTGGAAGCTACAGCAGCAAAGCATTGTAAAGGACACCCCAGGCTAGAAGGCAGGGGTGACACAGCTACTCATTAATCTGGATTGTGCCCTGGGTATGTCACACACACGTCAAGCACTTTCAAGATTTGTCTTTTCTGTGCATAAGGAAAAGAGTGACTTCAAAATGGGCTGAGTATATAGATATAGATACTAAAAATGACTTGGGCCGAGGGTCTGGGTTGGATAACATTTTTGCCAATGTGAAATTACAAGCACTTTTGCATACAGCAACTTTTTTGTGGACTTGCAAAGAAAGAAAACTGTCTCAGCAAATAAAATAGGAAGTAATTTATTTTTAGACAAAAGAAACTGCTGTAATTGTTGAGCACTTTTGTTTAATAGAGATTGAGTAATTGACAGGCTGACTATGAGAGTTGTATAGTAATTCTGTAGCACAGTCAACTGCATTGTCAAAAAATGGAGATGAAGGTTCTTGGGATGTAATGTTTTATCATTTCTATACATTTCCTAGAAATTATGCTTAAAGAATTGACCATTCACAGTGGCAATTTGAAAAGTGGAAGGTTTCTGAATTAAGCAAAACTAAAAGTACTAGAAGGGAAATTAATTGGCGTTGACTTTGTGTGACTGTAGATAGTAGTCCAGACCCTCAGATCCAATTTGATTTTTCCTTTTCTGATCAGTTTAATTGTGCAGTGGAGGAAAATGACTCAGGGATGGTTTAAAAGCACTAAGAGTGACCTCTGCTTTTGGTTTACTTCTATGAAAAACCTGTGTAACATCAATGTAGAAAATAATGGCAATCAGATTAAATCCACATAAACAAATGTGTTTACATTGTACATCATCTCTTTTTCCTTACTATCAACTCTAAAAGCAACCCATCCAAAATACACCCTCATGTTTATCTTGTTTCTGAAGGTCACCAGAGTGGTCTTATTGTGGGTGAACAATCATTTTAATGATTTTGAAGGAGATCCCGCTATGACACGGTTTCTGGAAGAATTTGAAAAAAAGTTGGAAGATACGGTAGGACTAAAAACTATCAGTGTCATGCTTTCCAGTGAGGTGTTTTTTTTTCCATCTGTGATTTAAGAATCTTTTTAAAAGTCCTTGGGCTAGAAGAAGACCATCTACATTTAGCTTTTAACAGAGTCCTATTTGTCTAAATTGTACATATGGTTGTACAGAATCAAACAGTAAAATGGTATAGACTACTAATTTCTATCCCTTGATGGTATTTCAAGAAAGAACAGGGTTTGGGGGGGTTTTTTAAGTAAGAATTGGTTCCTTAAGTTCATAGATTCTTTTTTCTGTGGCATTGTTCTTTTCAGTCGTTCTTCCAATTCGAGATGAAGAAACATTGCATTCCTTTGTGTGTCTTTTGATTTACAGAAAATGAAGGGTCACCTCAGATTGTTGAATATTGCCTGTGCCGCCAAAGCAAAGTGGAGGCAAATTACTTTGCAGAAACCTTCCAGAGACTCGCCACTCTTTTTCTGTCTAGTTGGAGGAAGCGACAAGGGTTTTGGCATTTTTGTAGAGACTGTAGAAACAGGCAGCAAAGCAGCAGAAGCTGGACTGAAGCGTGGTGATCAGGTAAGAAAGTGCATAAAATTATTGATGTTTCAGATGTAATTTTAATAAAAATCCCTCCTGGTTTAACCAAGTACAGTAAATGCCAGATAACATTTGTCTGAAATATAAGACTTAAAATATTACTAACTTGCTCACTATGTTTACCAAACTATGTAGTATTTTAAGGATTTACGGTTTGCATCTGCAGTTCTCTTCTACAGTTAAAATATATATGAAAAAAACCCCAAAATATCCTAATCATGGTTTGTTTTAGGAAAATTGTTAAAAAGGGTTGTAATGAAGTACACTCACTCTCGAGTGCCCCCTGGCCAAGTGCGTGTGCCTGCACACACTCTGTTTGTGGTGGGTCTTTGCTGACTCAGTCCTACGACCAAGTCAGACACAGTCTGTTTGGGTGATAAAAGCAAAGCAAACTCCTTCCGGGATATAAGTCCAATAGGGGGCCTATTTCATTACCCTCTGTAAGGTCCTTCAAACTGTGGCCCCATCCTGGGGCTTACTCTTCAATCAGTCCAGCAGGGCTTATCACAGTACCCTGGCCAAACTGTCTCTCAGCCCCTTCTGGGCTCCCTCAAATTATTCCTGCTCTTTAAGCAGTCCTGGCCCTGGTGTGGGATCACATCCACCAGAGCTCCCTCCCTGAAGACTCTCTGCTTCTCTGGGCCTTTCTGGGCCCTACCTCTTCAGCTGGGCCACTAAAAGACTTCAGTTCCCATTCTGGGTGCAACAAAGTCTGACATGTTTATAGGTCATACTTATATTTAAATTGTAGCAGCTAATTTATTAGGATATTTAGTAATGCATGTTTTCATAATACCACTCTGATATGTAGCAGTATTGTAACTTCTGAAGCATTTATTGTATCTTTTTTATAATATTAAATAGTAAATTTAGAGAATGAAAAACGTTTTGTGACATTTAATCTAAAAATTCAGTTTTTGTCCTCTTTCTCCTAAAAGATAATGGAAGTAAATGGACAGAACTTTGAGAACATTACATTTGTAAAAGCTGTTGAAATCTTGAGGAACAATACTCATCTTTCCATTACTGTAAAAACAAACATTTTTGGTGAGTAGACTTGCATAGCCAATATACCTTACATGTGAGAAAGAAGACAAAGTTCCCTGTCCTGAAGGCCTCAGGGCTGCTCTAAGTTCCACCCATTTGCCTATGACCCCAAGGAGCCATTCCTAGGGGTTGATGATCACCAGAGCACAGAGGCCAAGTCCCTTTTTTGCCTGGGTACTCCCCCTATACCAGGGTCTGCATGGGGATGGAGGCAGGGGTAGAGGCAGCATAACCAGCTCTGTGCTCCCTGGGAAATCCTTTAAGCAGCTTTTTTGGGCCCCTCTGTCACCTGTTTTGACAAGAAATAGCAAAAGATGTAAAATCAGGTTTTTAAAAATAAACTTTTAATAATGGGTGTGAGCGCCATAACATCTGTTACATCTGAAAGAGAAAATAGGGAATGTATCAAGTATATGTGCAATATCGATTTTAGCTTTAAATTGTCATTTTTCTAAACAAATAACTTTTTTAAATCTCGGTCAAAATATCTGTTAGTTTTCCATAACCCAGGGCATACATGGTCTGCATCCAACAACACAAATACCACTGCAGTAAGAACAAGATGCTCCCTAAACATACATGGTTTCTTTTCTTTGACTCATGTTATATCTGAGGTTGCTGGTGGTCTTTTCCTCTCCTGGGTCTCATCTGCTCATCTGCTGCTTCTAATTACTTGTCTCCTATTCACTATTGATTTTCTGTTTTTAATTTTTTTTCTTTACATCACTATAGAGGTCAAAAAGTGGCATGAACTTAACTATAGCTTATTGTTACAAACAAAATGAGGACAAAAATAATTTTAAAAAACCCCTTTCATCAAATAACGTATGCTAATACAAGGTGACATGCAGCAGTACACCAACTTGTACAACCTTCTGCTGAAAGTTAACATATTCATATGAACATGAAACGTAGCTGCAACCAAGTCAGTGGAAAAAAAACTCAGGCTGGTCTAGCTCTCTCTGATTATCTGTTCAGAATTACAGCACTGTCCATATAAATGTATATGCGTGGATTATGAGCCCTTTTTATTGTTGCTAGATATTCAAGGTGCTTACTCTGTCCGCTGCTTGACGTATTTTAACAAATCCATCAGCTAAAGCCCTTTGCAAAGACTGTATTTGCTATTCTAATTTTTGAATAGAGTGCTAAATGCCTAATATGGTGCTAGTGAGTTATCAGAGAGTATATCAGTGAATCCCCACGCTCACACCTGAATTTCTTCTACAAAGGTGCACAGTCCTAAATTTTGCTATGTAATAAAAGCATGCAATTTGATTTGGTATTTGTGCATAGTATGTGCTGCCTGCCTGGTTTGGGTGGAAAACACAAGTAATCAGCACTGTGCAGCTGTAAGTTCTGTTTCAGTGAGCACAGCCATATGTGTTCAACTGAAAACACTACATTTCTCTGATGTCAGCAACCTCAAAGATCTAAAAAAATAAACTGCTTGGCAGGAATTCATGTACAGCTTTGAAGGGCAGGGTTTTATGTTATATAACAGAAACACAAATAAAATAGGTATAACTTTTTCCCCCATGGAATGGTGTTTTCTGGAAATATCATTGTTACCAATTGACCAGTTAAATCTGATAAGTGTAAAAGAATATTGGATGTGGAATATATTTGATAATATCAATGAAGATCAAAGAAGTGCCAGTCAGTCTTGTGGTTGTTCTTAAGAAAACCATCTACATCCCATTACCTAACAGATATAGACAAAAACGTTGATTAATGTAAATGTAATGTTTCCCCTTTTATCTAGCTAATTGTCTGTAGTGGATGTTAGCAAAGTTTTATGAAATGTGTTTTAATGTTTATTAATAAGAAAAGTGAAAATGATGACATTTCTTCTACTTCATTTCTTAATTTGTGGTTGGAAATTCCCTCCAATGCAGTATTTTTCTCTTTGCAGTCTGTTTTCCATTAGTTATTTAGGGCCTACTCTCTCTCCCATTGAATTCAGTAGCGAAACTCCACTTGATTTCAGTGGGAAGAGGAAAGGAATATTAAATTGACCATATTGTCAGAGTGCATGTTAACAACTATACTATTCAGTATTTCTTTTATGGTGGTAGGTGAGGATGGGAAGAAGGATTAAAAGAACCAGCTTTCCAGGAGGTAAAAAGAAATTATAATAGGTTTATCTTCTTTTACAGTGTTTAAAGAGCTGCTTAGCAGGATAGGACAGGAGAAAAATGGAGTCCCCCATATTCCAAAAATTGCAGAAAAGAAAAGTAATCGCTACTCCATCCCAGATATGCCCGGAGATATGGAACAGATGTTTCCATGCGAGAAAGGAAACAAGAAAATCAAAGCAAACACAGTATCTGGCGGAAGAAACAGAATCAGGAAAATTTTAGACAAGACACGATTCAGCATCTTGCCTCCCAAACTATTTAGGTAGGTTAGACTGTTCTGGTAGAAGAGTAACCGTTGTCTAATAAGCTGTTGTTTTCTAAGTGGCTTAGAATGTTCAAGTTTATGTGACTATTGTTTACATAAGTATAAGAAAACTACAGCAAATGTGACTAGCAACTGTAGAATTAGACCAAAATAGGTTTGAAAATGCCCTTTCCTTTAATGTGCCTAATTTCAAACCTGCTTTGCTCTTACATCATTTTGAATGCCTATCCACAATATGTAATTCAAATATCTGATTGATTGTCATTATTCTCTTTAGCACCAATTGTTATAGTATGAATATGAGGAACTACCTGTGCAATCTGGGCACTGGAAAGCATTAATTAAGTAGCTTTCAGTTTAAAATGAGTGGATATGTTAAATCTGTTCAGGTGCTTTTGTCTATAACAACCCATTTGGATTAACACCTTTTGTAACTGTATTTGGAAAAGTGTTTTACATAAGGAGTTTTTTTCCTTATGCACGTGGATCAGTACCTGCAGTTGAATGTGCAATATTTCTTTAATATTTGTTCTGTGATTTACAGTTCAGAAAACTCAACTCAAATCATACATTAATGACTACTAGCCTTCCAGCTACCAACACCCTGTTATACTGTGAATATATTTACAACATATTCAAAGACTAATTGTTTTAAGTTCTAAGAATTATTCTGGATAAGACAAAATATTGAGTTTGGATTTGCATTTTAATAAATTAGGTGTTAATAAAAGTAGAACAACATTATTTCATAAAAGTTAAACATGGAAAAGACCTAATTGGTCAACTCATTTACTCCTTTTCCACCTTTGTTGTTATTCTTTAGTGCTTTGTGTCCTATGTTACTGACTCAAGCACTGGCACATTAACAATTTGCCTTGGGAAACTATTTCAGTAGACTAATAGGTCTTATTGTTATGACACTTGTCTTGATAGTCAGCTACATTTTTCTAGTTCTCACTTTCATCCTATTCCTCCTTATTATAAACAAGTTGGACCATTTCCACACAGACACCCCCAAATCAGTATGCTCTTCTTTTAGTCCTTAAGTACATAGAATAGATATAAAAATGGCAGAAGTCTTTTAATATAACATGAGATCAAAGTGTGATGCCATTTTAAAGACTAAGAAACGTCCCTGTCATAGTTCATTTTTCCCCAATGTTAATTCATATTCAGACATCAGTTGTCAAAGTGGAATCTTCATGTGTTGTTTGTATTAGGTCTTTGCATCTGCTTGATTTTTTTTTGTTTTTTTTTGTTTGTTTGTTTTTGTCATCTGGTTTTCTCTCTGCACTTCTCTTTCTCTCTCTTCTGTATAAACCTTGTTATTTATGTTCCTCAGTAGAATCATAGAATTGTTGAAATGTTTACAGTATTTTCCTTGTGTTTTCAACATTGTCTTCTTTCTGTTACTGCATCACCTTCTCAGGGGATTGTTTTGGTAAGAAATTGCCTAATTATATGTTGTTGTGGGGTGTACCAATACAGCTTCCTCACAAGCATGGATGCTTTTTCACTTCTGTGCAGTTTCTTTGGTACTGTTGAATAGTATATATAATTCCAGTACTTTTCCTGCTATAAACTCAAAAGTCTTACCATTAAGTTTACGTCATCTCATGGGATTTATAGTACCATATGCTGAAAAGTATTGGATCACCCCATTCCTGCCCCTGGGCAACGTGTGGGATGCTTCAAGAATTTGTAGAATTTTGTCAGGTTACTGCACAATTACATTGACCCCATTTTGGTGATCCAATAATGTGATTATAAGCAAGTCTACCATGCCTCTCAGCTGGTGGCCCTATATAGTAAAGAAAAACTGGCACCAGAATTTTGAGTACTCCACTTGGACTAAAAAATTAGGTATCTTGAAAATGCTCACAGTTTGTGGTATGTTTTTATACTTACCTTTGTAAAACTGATGCCCAAGTTGATATTCCCTTTGGTGTTTCATTTCTTTTCTCACATCTTCTCCCTTTAACCTTTTCAGTTCCAGTCTTTGGCATAAATTCTTTCAGCTCAATAAATCAAAACTGTTATTGATAAGAACACCACCTCCCAAATCATAGTATCTGCTTCTCCCTCTTCACCTTCATCCTCTAATTCACCCCACACTTTGAGTTGATTTTGGCCACCCACATTTCACGAATCTATCATTTGTTTACATTTCCATCAGATCCTACACTCACTACTTCTCTGCAGAAAAGCTTAGTCTTATGTTCATTTCCTCTCACCTAAACTGTTGTAATTTGTGCTTCCTTTTCCCTTGTGTCGTAAAGTTGCAACCCTTCAGACCTCAATTTGTCCAAAAAGTGACTCATCTCATTCACTCTGTCTACCCAAAAGCAGAAACACAGCACGATTGCTTGCATTCTCAGAAATCTTCACTGGCTTCTCCATTTCTAAATCAGCACAAAATTCTTTGTCTTTGTTTGCAAAACCCTTTCCAGTCTCTAATCCATTTTTTTCTGATCCTTAGCCTGTTTCTGAAGCTTCCTTGGTTCTCCTCTTCCTCCCCCCCACCCCCCCACAACAGTCACTGTAACCTCACCATCTGGAGCAGAACCTGATTTAATCTGTCTCTATGCAAATCGTATCTTAAGATCCATCTTTCTTCCTTGTTCTGAGACTCTTAACCTTCTTTGTATAATATATTATCCCACTCTTCTTTTGCTCAATCATTCTCCCTGAAACTTGGCCATTTTCCCTCCTCACCTCTGTCCTATTACATCTATAGATGTTGCCTCTGCCATATTTTAATTTACCTTTATGAATTGACTAGAATAATATGTGCTGTCATTAATGATGCTTTTGTATGAGCAATGCTGCATAAAATTGTAGTTATGTATTTTATACAGTACTATAAATAGAAGTGAGATGTATGGAAATACCATAATTACATTAAAAAGGCTCCAGTGGATGCATTAAAATGAGAGATGAGGTAGTTTTGGTTTCGTATGGATAGAAACTTTGAGAAATTAAAGTAACCAAATGTGTTCTGCTAAATAAACCAAAGGGATTTCTTCTTCCTATATCTTAATGCAGAACTCCTCCCTGACTTCCCCGAAATCGTACTTAAGAAAAAGTATTTTGCAAATAAATATACACAAAACCATCAACTTAGTTGATTGTTTTGGCAGAGGTGCTGCTAAAATTCCATTTAATAATGGGTAAGACTTTTAAACTTCTTTTAACTCTCTGCCACAAGTGAATTATGTTCTTGCTTCCTATATAGAAGCATGACCTGGTGGCTAGATTTTTTTTTTCTTGTTTTTGTTTTTTGATGAGTGGCCAAATGCTTACAGTTTGTGCTTTGGGCTGCAATTTTCTCAGAGCTGCACCTCTTTCTTGCTTGATGCACCACTTTGCCTAATGCTAGTCACCCTTCATAGTTCTTCTTGTGCTTGGGCCTCTCCTTTACCTTTTTCCCCAGTTGATTTGTGTTGCTGCAATACGAATCAAGAGAAGCAGGGTGTGCAAACCAGGTAAAAATATCAGCAATTGCTCTTCTTGGAAATGAGAACTTTCCCTTTTTATGATCCTGTAACAGGCCCCAGGTTCCCTGTGGATCTTCCACTTACCTATTGAGAGCCCAATGCAGGATTAAACAGGTCTAGCAGTTTCTCTGCTAAACCTCAGGTGCTGCTTCATTCAGCTCTTGTGTACTTCGTCATGTAATACTCTGGAGCATTTCTGACTGGGGAAGAACCAGAGAACAGGAAATGTGAAAGCAGTAGCATCCAGGTCCCTTAGAAAAGCTGCTGGATTCAGAGTGCCCCTGTATGGGAGGAAGACAAAGGCAGTTTGCTTCATGTTGCAGAGAGAGCGGAGGTCCTTTGGAGATCACAGCATAATCTTAGTTAGGCAACCATATTTTTAACTCACACGATTAACTCAAAAAAACTTAATCACAGTTTTAATCACACTGTTAAAAATAGAATGCCAATTTAAATTTATTAAATATTTTGTATGTTTTTCTACATTTTCATATATATTGTATTCTGTGTTGTAATTGAAATCAGTGTCTATTTTATTACAAATATTTGCACTGTAAAAATGATAAAACAAAAGAAATAGTATTTTTCAATTCACCTCATACAAGTACTGTAGTGCAATCTGTTGTGAAAGTGCAACTTACAAATGTAGATTTTGTATGCTATATAACTGCACTCAAAAACATCAGCATGGACGCATGTCCCCTTGAATGATGGTTGAAGCACGACGGGACATATGAATCTTTAGCGCATCTGGCACATAAATATTTTGTGATGCTGGCTACAACAGTGCCATACAAACGCCTAGTCTCGCTTTCAGGTGACACTGTAACAAGAAGCGGGCAGCATTATCTCCTAAAAATGTAAACAAACTTGTTTGTCTGAGTGATTGGCTGAACAAGAAGTAGAGCCTAGAAAGTCCACTCAGTCCTAAAGTTTTACATTAAGGTGATAAGTAACAGTCAGCATGGATTTGTCAAAAACAAATCGTGTCAAACCAACCTGATAGCTTTCTTTGACAGGGTAACAAGCCTTGTGGATGGGGAGGAAGATGTAGACGTGGTATATCTTTACTTTAGTAAAGCTTTTGATACTATCTCGTGTGACCTTCTTATAAACAAACTAGGGAAATGCAACCTAGATGTAGGGTTTTTCCCGGACATGTCCGGTTTTTCCCGGACATGTCCGGCTTTTCGGCAATCAAACCCCCGGGGGGAATTGCCAAAAAGCCGAACATGTCCGGAAAAATACCGGCCGGGCACTTCCTTTCCCGCGGCTGCTCTGCTCCTCCCCTGACTCAGTCTTCGGCTCTGTTTAAGAGCCAAGCTGCCCGAGCCAGCGCTACCGGCTTAGGGCAGCCCCCGTGCCTCCGGACCCCAAGCCGCCGGCCGGGCACTTCCCTTCCCGGGCTCCAGCTGCTCTGCTCCGGCGGCGCAGGGTTTGGAGGCAAGGGGGCTGCCCGAAGCTGGTAGCGCTGGCTCGGGCAGCTCAGCTCTTAAACAGAGCCAAAGAGTCAGGGGAGGAGCACAGCAGCTGGAGCCTGGGGGGGAAAGTGCCCGGCTGAGGGCGCAGGGTCCGGAGATATAGGGGCTGCCCGAAGCCCGAGCACTACCGGCTTCACGGGTTTGCCAGGCAGCCTCCAGACCCTGCACCCCCGGCTGGGCGCTTCCCCTCCTGGGCTCTAGCTGTGCTGGGGAAGCGCCGGCCGGGGGCACAGGGTCTGGAGGCTGCCTGGCAAACCGTGAAGCTGGTAGCGCTTGGGCAGCCCTTTTCGCGTGGCTGGGAGGGAGGAGGGGGAGTTAGGGCGGGGACTTTGGGGAATGAGCGGAGTTGGGGCGGGGAAAGGGCACAGTTGGGGCGGGGCCGGGGTGGAAAGGGGCGGGGCCAGGGCCCGTGGAGTGTCCTCTTTTTTTTATTTTTTAAATATGGTAACCCTACCTAGATGGAGCTACTATAAGGTGGGTGCAAAACTGGTTGGAAAACCATTCCCAGCGAGTAATTATCAGTGGTTCACCAGTCATGCTGGAAGGGCATAACGAGTGGGGTTCCGCAGGGATCAGTTCTGGGTCCAGATCTGTTTAATATCTTCATCAGTGATTTAGATAATGGCATACAGATTATACTTACAAAGTTTGCGGATGTTACCAAGCTGGGACGGGTTGTAAGTGCTTTGGAGGATAGGATTAAAATTGAAAATGATCATGACAAACTGGAGAAATGGTCTGAAATAAATAAGATGAAATTCAATAAGGACAAATGCAAAGTACTCCATTTGGGAAGGAACAACAAGTTGCACACATACAAAATAGGAAATGACTGCCTAGGAAGGAGTGCTGTGGAAAGGGATCTGGTGATCATAGTGGACCATGAGCTAAATGAGTCAACAGTGTAACGCTGTTGCAAAAAAAAGCGAACATCATTCAGGGATGTAAGCAAGACACAAGAAGTAATTCTTCCGCTCTACTCTGCTCTGATTAGGCCTCAACTGGAGTATTGTGTCCTGTTCTGGGCGCCACATTTCAGGAAAGATGTTGACAAATTGTAGAGAGTCCAGAGAAGAGCAACAAAAATTATTAAAGGTCTAGAAAACATTACCTATGAGGGAAGATTGAAAAAATTAGGTTTGTTTAGTCTGGAAAAGAGAAGACTGAGAGGGGACATAACAGTTTTCAAGTATGTAAAAGATTGTTACAAGGAGGAGGAAGAAAAATTGTTTTTCTTAACCTCTGAGGATAGGACAAGAAGCAATGGGCTTAAATTGCAGCAAGGGAAGTTTAGGTTGGATATTAGGAAAAACCTCCTAACTATTAGGGTGATTAAGCACGGGAATAAATTGCGGAGGGAGGCTGTGGAAACTCCATCATTGGAGTTTTTTAAGAGCAGGTTAGAAAAACACCTGTCAGGAATGGTCTAGATAATTAGTTCTGCTATGAGTGCAGGGGACTGGACTAGATGACCTCTCGAGGTCCCCTACAGTTCTATGATTCTATGATTATTTTATTTTTAAATGTAATTTTTTTTTGTACATCACTCTACATTTGTAAGTTCAACTTTCATGCTAAGAGGTTGCACTATGGTACTTGTATTAGATTAATTGAAAAATACTATTTTGTTTGTTTTTATACAGTGCAAATACTTGTAATCAAAAATAAACATGAAGTGAGCACTGTACACTTTGTATTCTGTGTTGTAATTGAAATCAATATATTTGAAAATGTAGAAAACACCCAAAAATATTTAAATAAATAGTATTCTATTATTGTTTAACAGTGCGATTAATCACAATTAATATTTTTAATTAATTGACAGCCCTAATTTATATAATAAAAAAGATTAAAACGTTTAGCCATGACTAATAAAGGCATAGGCAGCTGCATTGTTCAGATGAAGTGCATAGGGCCACCCATATGGATATTTCTACTCCAATGTTTTATGCTGTGCTGAGCAACACTTTCACCATCCCACTGGTTATGCTGTAAATGGGCATGAATGTCTTAGCCTACAATGTGTATTCACCTGGTCTCTCTTTATATATCACCAAGCTAGTACGTCAGATACAATATGTAAGTACTTCTGTATTGGGTAATTTTATAAGGTGTTTTACATTGTAGCTTGTTTGGAGCTATAGTGCTTTTACCTCCAAACATTTCTTTGCACTAAGTCACACCCTAATATTTTTACTCTTATGCAGAATATTTTGGTAATGTTCAAAAGTAATCAATTAAGAAATGGAGTTAAATTAAACTAAAAGGACAGATTTATTCTGTGTTGCGATCACAAGGATTTTTTTTTTCTGGAATGTACTGTGTTTTAATCTGTTTGATCTTGTGTTGTGCATCGGATTGTTGTTAAGGAAGCCGTGACTTAGAGAAGGTTCTTGTTTTGCATCATTGCACCTACAAAGGAGAAATGATTTTTACTTTTGCCTGGGCTAAATGTAGGTAATTTTTAAAACTATTTTACAGTGATGGCAGTGTAAGCCAGTCACAGGATGACAGTATTGTTGGAACAAGGCAGTGCAGACACAGTTTGGCCATAATGCCTATCCCTGGAACACTCTCATCAAGTAGTCCTGATCTGTTGCAGCCTACAACCAGCATGCTGGATTTTACTAATCCTTCAGGTAAAATAATATGTCTCTCTATGTTGTGTATGTGTAATGAACTCTGCAACCCACTGGAGCACTCAGTCTGAGAATATATTAGTTGATGTAGCAAGGTCTATTTACAAATCAATACATAGAGATTCTGAATGTTTACATATTTTAGTAAAACCTAATATAAAGCTAATTTACAAAACTACATTTTTATTTATTGGTTCCTAACATTTAGATAGTGTTTACAATGACATTGCCACAGTGAATAAAGGCTCCACAGTGTTAGTTTACTTTTAAGCTTTATTTGCAACTTTTACTAAAAGTACCAATTTGAGGGGAAACAATATCTTTTACTGGCACTAAACATGTCAGCTGTACTCACCTGTTCATGCCATGGCCCTATCCGGTCCCAAACTGGAGAGAAACAACAAAACCCCCAAAAGAGCCTCACCTCTTAAGCCTTCGTGCCAGGTCTCCTTTGCCGTAACTTGAGAGCTCGCTCTTCTCTCTAAGCAAAAGCAGAACCTGCCATCTCAAGTGCCCTCCATTTAGAAGCTCTACCACTATTTTAGTGAGAGTGGCTTGGCCTTGTCTGCTCCCTCATCACTTCTTTACCATCTCCTCCCAACGCCTGTGCCCCTCCTATTGTAGCTTCTGTTCATGTGCAGTCCATGAAAAAACACTCTGAAAGCATATCGGGTAAGGGTAGGACCTGTATGGTACCAAGCTAGTGCTATTGGTCCCACACCTTGATGAGCATTTCATTCATTCAAATATATTTTTGAAAAACAAAAATAAAACTTTTCAGTTTTATTACCTATGCCTCTCTGTTGCTGCTGCTATAGGAATGGAGTGGCTGCAGGAGGCAAATGCTGGTCATATGCAGCTGCCAGTAAACATGTCAAGCCAGAATCATGTGTTTCCTTATTCTATATGTAAATTCTAAGCGTAATTATACATTCATTAAACTACCTTTTGGCTAAGATTTTATAAATGTAACTTAACGTTATCTTCGTAACTTCTCTTGTAAAATAGATGTACATATATATCTTATACATAAATATCCATGACAAATCACTTCCCTTCTTGCTGCAAATTCATTGTTTTTCTATATGTAAAAAACACACTTTTCTAAAAATCTTGATTTAATGTTGGTGTAGGATTTTCCATAGATTAACTGGCCACAGCTAATGACTTTCTTAACCAGTGTTCAGTTTAATAGTATGCGTGTGCAAAGTCATTTTTGAATGTAAGGAAGTATAAAATAGCTTTTTGGCAGATCAGCATATTACATTCATTTGACTATTGATTATTCTTGTAATCTGTAGATCTTATGTTTACATAAATGGATTTATTTTTGTTTTTGCTGCCTGCAGCTGTTGGTTTTTACTGTAAGTATCCTGAGTTCTGGCAGCCTAATCTTCTTTGTATTGCATGTCTTGTATGTTGAAATGAACAAATATTTGTTTACAATTTTTTATTTGCCTCATAAACTTTATTATTAGAATTATTGTTGTTGCTTATTGGACATATTTGCATGCCCTATAACCCATTTTTAACTAAACCAACTATTTATTTTGTGGGGCAGGTGGTGTGGCTTAGTGTGTAAAGCACTGAACTGAGACTAAGGAGACATGGATTCTATTTTACTAGCCTACTGGGTGACCTTGGGCAAGTCACTTACCCACGCTGTGCCTCAGTTTCCTCATCTATAAAATGGGGATAATGCTACTGACCACCTGTAAAGCACTTGAAGATCTACTGATAAAAAGTGCTATATAAGGGCTATCTGGTGGTGGTATGTTTGATTTTTTTTGTAATAAAACTTTTTGTTTGCCAACTTGAATGCCCACTGTTTTTTTCCTACAAATTGAATCATGAATGGGAAAATAGATTTTTAAAAATACTATTTACGTTTAAACAAAAACAAACAGAAAAACCAGCAAAGTGGTTGGTATCAGTATGTCTCTCTTTGTGACTCGTAAAATAAAGTAATACATTTTTTTAAAATATGCATTCCTATTTATAGGTTCTAACCCATGTATTTTGTAGATTTTTAACCGGTATATCAAGATAAGATTCTTGGTAAATTTTCAAAATTTCATCAAAATTGTTTGCTTTAAACATTGAATTTGTAGGTATTTTTACATCAAATACTGTTCATAAGAATCAGACAATATAATGCTTGTTTATTCAGCACGGACAGATTGTTTTGTAAGGTTTCATTACTCCTTTGAGGGTTATCGATAGATGGCCTTTTGTTGGTTTCTGATTCTTCTTATCAATGTACACACTTTTTCATAATAAAATATTTACCCTGTTCGTTCTCAGCTTTTCCACTTCAAATTAATACTTACATAAAAATTATTTTTACTTTTATTGAACAGTTCTTTGAGTACCCTCCCCACACCCATATGGGAGATCTAAACTTTAGTGGTCCACCATTCATCAATATGACCGAGGTGGCTTTTACTATACAAATAGTGAAAAAGTTGGTAGAATCACAGTTTTCATTCACCACGTTATTTAGGCCCGTCCCCTCTTCAACTCAGTTACAGCTGCTGCGGGGATGCTTTTTCTTCCAACTGGGAAAGGCTGCTGGTAGCAAATCATAAATTAATATTCTTTTCCCCTGGAAAAAGGGACTTCATCTTGAACGGGCCCTTAGAATATGTGCTATCTATTCATGCTAAACTATTTATTCGACCTTGTATTTACCAGTGACATTCTGCATAACTTTCTCAGACCTGAGGAAGAGCTCTATGTTGCTCAAAAGCGTGTCTGTCTCACCCATCTTGTTTCGCTAGTATCCTGGTACTAACACAGCTACAACAACACTGCATCCTGTGAAAGTAATTAACTGTTCTTAATTATGGCAAAAACAGGATGGATTTTTAGAAAAAAGAGAACAAATATTGAGAATTTACTTTTTATCTAGACCTAGGTGTTTCCCACCCCATCCGACAGATGAATACTTTTTTATCCTTTCAAGGGAAGTAGCAGTTTTGCATTTTAAAGGTGTTTTTTTTTAAATTTAGATATTCCAGATCAAGTTATAAGAGTTTTCAAAGCAGATCAACAAAGCTGTTACATTATAATAAGCAAAGATACTACCGCAAAAGAAGTTGTGAGTCATGCAGTGCACGAATTCAACTTGATCGGAGCCCCAGAAACCTACTCTCTCTGTGAGGTGTCTGTTAGTCCTGAGGGAGTCATCAAACAGAGAAGGCTTCCAGATCAGTTCTCCAAATTAGCAGACAGAATCCAGCTCAATGGAAGGTAAAATTGTACTTGTTTTGTTTTGTTTGACTTTGTCTTTAAAAGTGAAGCATTTTGAAAGAAATATCAGAGAATAGTGTCCCTATTAAAACTGGAGAAGAAAGTCTAGAATTGTCTCTTATATTACTGAGAATTGCTAAAGATGTAAGCATTTATTTCAGTGTACACAAATATTCTAACAGAATTGCTGCCCTAGGCTATGTGCAAATAAGCTGAATTATTTTAAACTGTAATTATAGTGTTTCTGCTTGCTGTGCTTATTTGACCTGTCTGCTCTTTTCCTGCTTTTATGGCAGAAAAAAATATTTTATGCATCCACTCAGCATGTAATTATAATCTCAGGCTTTCTTGGAGTGGGGAAGGGAGATCATTTCCACCTGAAGTTGATGAGAACTTATTCCTCGCATTCTGGTACTTATGATCTCTGATGCTGTCCATCTGGTAAATTGTACTGAATTCCAGTGCCATTAATCAGCACTAGAAGGAAGGCTTCCTACAGCTGCTAAGTATGTTTTGCTGGGAGGTGAGGGCTAAGGCTTTTCCTCCATAAATGCCAATAGCTCTCAGAACTCTCTTGTCTAGTGTCTCAGCAGTTTGCAAGAAAGCTTTCCTGGCCACTGCAACTTTTTCAGAGCTCTCAAACTGAGTTTAAGTGATGGTCATAAAAAACACTTTCACCGTGGATGTAGGAATGTGAGTTCCCCTACAGATATTTTTAGTCACTGGTATGGTGTTATCCATCACTCTAAAGGAGGAGAGGTTCATGACAAGTGGTAGTTGGATATCTGAATATTAGAAAAGTGTAATATCTGAGTAATACATGGTGGATAAACTTTAGTGTTTAAAAAAGTTTGAAATAAGTTCAGTCACTAGATAACTTAATTCAGAAGGTCAGTGCAAGATATACAATGGTTTACATTAAAAAGGAATAATATATATACTCTTGTGATGTTTACCATATTTACCTTCTAATCAAAATATAAGCTAACTTTCCTTTTCTAAAATGTAATATTACAGCTAGCCGATATTAACTTAAGATACGTGATTTTATGCAAATCATTGTGAGTTGTCTCACAAACATTAAGGGCTTTAACACATTGCCTGATGATCTGGTCCAGGCCAGAAGATATGTTAGAAAGTAGAAAATTCTGTTCAATTCTCCTTACAAGGCAATAGAGAATTTATGAAGGAGAGTCATTTCTATATCTGTAAGTGATCTCCTTTGGACCATGAAAGTGATTTTCTTACATGCCTTTTCATTTCCTGAGTGCTGTGTGCTTCATGTACATGCTAATATATTATGCTAATTTTTCCATCAAAAATAGGAAAATACATTTACATCAAGATTTCAAATATTTCTCAGGATCCAGGGCCATTCAAAATGTTAATTTACTGCTGCATTTGCAAATAGACAAGCTACTGACCTTTTACTGAAGGGCAAGGCTATTATCTACACTATTGCAGGCTAGTATATAGAAACTAATGATTAATGAAGAGGAAGAAAATATTATAATGGCCTCATAGCATATTAAACTTTTTCACTTTAGTAATGACAGCATTGCACAGTGGGTAGAGAAAGAAGCTGAGAGTTGGAACTCACCTGAGTTCCATTCCCAAATTGCCTCTCACTATTAGGTGCTAGGCATGTCCATTATAGATAACCTCGCCAGTTGGTACATCTGTCAAGTGAGGATAATGCTGAGGCATCAAGGGGTGATGTTAAATTTAATTGTATGTAAAGTACTTTCAGAATGTCAGAGGAAAGCTGCTCTAAAGTTTATTATTATAATACAATTTACCTTTAGGTATTATCTGAAAAACAATATGGAAACAGAGACATTATGCTCAGATGAGGATGCCCAGGAGCTGCTTAGAGAGAGTCAGATTTCTCTTCTTCAACTGAGCACTATTGAGGTCGCTACTCAGCTATCAATGAGGGACTTTGAATTATTTCGCAATATTGAGCCTACTGAATACATCGATGACCTCTATAAGATGGACTCCAAAACAGGAAATGCTCACCTGAAACAGTTTGAGGATGTCATTAACCAAGAGACATTCTGGGTTGCCACAGAAATTTTAACAGAGCCCAACCAGCTCAAAAGAATGAAGATTGTTAAGCATTTCATTAAAATTGCCCTACACTGTCGAGAATGCAAGAACTTCAATTCCATGTTTGCCGTTATAAGGTAAAGTACTATTATTTGGCAGATATTGATCATCTGAATTTTATATTTTTTACCCATTTTAAATTAGAGCTGAATATGATTTTGGCATCAAATGCAATTTTAATAACTTCCATTGTAGGGAAGAAAAGAATATTTAGTCTGACAACAACTTGTATACTGTATATTTTAGAACAAATTTTCAGGTTGCAGAGCATACCAGTCTATACAAAAAGGTATAAATTCACTACATTTCCCCCCCTCCCTTGCCCTCAGTTTTTTTTAAGTGTTTGTACTGTGGTATTTGTCATTGCTCCTTAACTGTTACCTGTGTATTCTTAACTGTCCATGAGGACAAGTTAAAGGAGAGAGAGTGTTTGGACGAGCTGTGTTCTTGGTTTAGAAACCTGCTGAATATTGCTGCTGTTTTCATTGGTTGCTTTGCTTCTCTGATTCCTGAGCACTTTGGGCTTTTGAGCATACTTCCTTTTCCCCCTTTTCTCACTCATCACTACTTTCTCCCTGTGTATTTGAAAGAAACCAGAGATAAGGCAGTTACATAATTCCCCCCGCCCCCCACTTGTAGACTCTTCCCCCACCCGTTCTCCAATCTGTCTCATCTTGGTCTGCTAGTTTAAATTTTCCTCCGTGTTCTAACCAGTCACTCAGCACCTTTTCTGTTCTCTCTACTTAATATATTTGGGTTCTTTCTTTGCATTTTGGGTCTAATTCTGATTTATACCATATGCAACTTCATTGACTTGAATAGTCTGAACCAAACAAATGTCCTGTTCTCAATTGCTTAGACCCCATCATTTGTCAAAAAGACAGTTCTTCACAATACGTCTATCTGGACTAACTTTTCAGCCAATCAACACTAATACTATTTCTGAGAATTATGATATTTGAAGTTTTTTCCACCCTTTAATTCCCTTAGCCTGATTTACAGAACATGTGTGATTCTGTTTTATTTGGGGCTATCCATTTGTGAAGCTAATCCTGAAGAGATCTGTACTGTGCATGTAGAGATGCAGAAATAGATACCCTCATCACCATTTCCTAATGCCTAGTTTCTCATGGGTAGGAGCTATTCTCCCTGACTATATTTTGTCTTCATCAGGCCCTCTAGAACTGAAGTCTTGTTCGAGAAATAAGCCTTTGTTTTTACCCTTATTTCTAAGGAAACATGCCTTTTTTTGGCTGTGCCACAAGTAACCCATTTGCAGTTTGGCATGCTGTGTCTGGATGATGCCTTCCTTCTCTTAGCATAGTTATTTCTGCATGGGTCTGTTTGGAGGGCACATTGTTATGACTGGTAGCTTTTGTTTATAAGAAGACCATGATTTATCTGATATGCAAATGATTTGGCAATAGTATTAGGGGAAAATTGTGCCGATTTTGTATTTAGATTAAAATTAACCAGTTTTGATGCTTTTTGAATCTGATATTTATACAACTGTGTAGTTGGGTTAAACAAAATTTCTAAAACATTTTTTATTCCACTAATCACGGCAATGGTGAATTACATAACCGCATGATATTAAAATGCACTTCCTTTTATCTTTGATATTTAGAGCAGTAATCTTAGACTTGAGTTTCCAAATCATTTTATTCTGGAAAGTTTAAAAAAAAAAAAATCTTATTGTGGATGATTTTATAAAGTAGTTACTTTTTTCCAATAAAATGTTAATTCATCCTTTCATACAGAGATGTATGAGCTGTTTAAGGTTGCCGATACGGTAATTGCAGAAATTGTTTGCATGGCATCCCTATATGTTGTGCTGATGGACTTTATTGAAACTAAAATTGTCATGCATTTCCTAAGGTCCATATAATCAAATATATGTCTTGCTACTTCAAACCGTCCCAATAGTGGCTCACAACGTTGCCCTTAGTAGTTCTCTATAATAAGTACTCCTATAAAAACTAAATCCTCTCAAAAATTGCTTTAGCACAGGACACCATCCCTGCTCAAGCTTTTCTTCCCTTATCTTGTGTATGTTATAAATCCTAAGAGGCAGCATGAAACCGTTCTGGTGCCTTCAGGAGTTTGTAGGACTCAGTGAGGGTCCTCCCTTATCTGTTTTTTTTTGGTGTGTGTTCAATATATTAATCATTTTAAGCTGCTTTTTTCTAAAGGATATAGATTGAGTTTCTGTAACCTTGTAAACTAAGACCCGTAAATCCCTGTATCGTGTGGTATTCTTGCTTGTATATTTTCTGTAATCTCCTTATAGTATGACCAGAATGATACAAATGTTTTAAAGTAACTTCATTTGTGCCTTATTTTCCTGCTTAAATCATTTCCTATATTATATTTTTGAATGTATTGCAAAATAACAAGTGTTTTCTACTCCTCTCTGTACTGATCTGCATAGAATAGTTTCATTGTGGGAGTTTAACCTTTTTGGGTCAGGAATGTCTTTCCGTGTTTAATATTTTTGGGTACTACGAAAAACTAATAATAATGTCCATGTTACATTAAAAATACCTTCTCTACAAGTGAGTGGCATTAAATCAGCAGATTAGACTAGTCTGAGGGTTGATGCAAGATTAGGCTTCATGACCGTGACACTTTAATCTGACTGTAAATTTAAATTCATATATTTTGTTAGATTTGTTTTTACTCTTTCAATCTGTATCTATATAGATACCGATTCTGTTTTAAGAAAATTAATAATACAGTAAAATGCCACTAGAAATATGTACTTTGTCTTAGGGCCAATTATTTTTTAATAAGAGTCGTCAAGCACCAGTACAACCCTGCTTTAAATAAAGTATACTAAAATATATTGGCTATTAATCAGCTTATTTGTGCACTATTATTATTACATTATTACTGAAGATACCTCAATGTATATTGATTGAAAGGAATTCTGATTTCACCTGTATATAACATCAAATGCTGAAGTATTACTTCGAAGCCTTTTCGTTGTTAATCTGTGAATCCAAATGCCTTCTACAAGAAGGGAGCACATTAAATGATATTCTTTTCCCTTCTTATCCAGCACTGGAAGCATATGAGTGTCATGAAAATCCTCTAGGGATTGAGCTAATACAAAATTTCAAGTATGCTTCAAAATTAGTAGGCCAGAGATGAAATACTATTACCTGCTAATCACACTCTGTGCTGCCAAGTTAGGGTTAACGGCAAAAGAAACACCTTACTAGTTTTCCTAAATGTAAATTCCTGGGGAAAAATACAGCATTTAGAGGATTAAATTGCTTCATTGACTTTATTATTTGACTGTTGTATTATAATGGAAGGTTTAAAAAAGTTTTATCATGGAAGACCTTATTGCAGTTGGAAAATTATTATCTGTGATGTTTAACCTCTCAAATTGAAAATATTATATTCACATTCGAAGTATTTAATGTAGTAATCATGCTAAGAAATAGGCATTTTGTGGATGTTATCTTTTCTGCCGGGCTGCCAAATTATCTAACAAACAAAAAAAATCAGTTGAACTGATTTTGACATGTCATGGTCATTAGTTTTTTGTGGGGCTGGAAAATGTCCTGATAACATATTAAAGGCCAGGTTGTAGCTGGGATTGAATGAGCACACACAAGGAAAGGAGTCAGAATGCAAGGAGCCTTTCTCTCAGTTTGTCCCTAGAGTAAGGCCAGTTGTGATTGCTATCCTTGGTCTCTTTGAGGCACAACTCCCCCTAAAAAGGCAACAGGAGGAAAGGACCATGACCAACCCTGCACACCAACAGCCACTGCATCTGGCTGGTTACACCAGGGAGCTCATGATGCACCCTCCTAAGGGAGCATAGCAGGTGCATTTCCTCTTTGCATTCCCCTCAAGAAGAAATTGTCTCTTTCAGTCCCAAAGCTTCCTTGTGGCTACCCTGTAAGCAACTCTATCCCCCTCCCCCAGTGTAGGGCAGTACTTAAATGCCCTAAGCTGCTCCTAAGGATAGTGGATAATCACAGTGATGATTTTAGAGGGGAAAAAAACTCTTCCACATTTCAGTTGTTATATTTCAAAAGAAATTGAGACATTAATTTTCTGCTAACGAGTAAGTTTATCTTCATTTCTTACTTTCTGTGGTAGCATAGACAAAATGTAATAAAACAAAATGATATCTAATCCCTATCATGTCATATTAAAAAGAGGCTTATTTATTTGCTGGCTTTCAGAAAGGACAATTGTTTTGGTTTCATAGAGCAGTGTCCTGATCAATAACAGCAAATCTTAGTTTAGTGATTTAAGTGCAACATAATCTAATATTGACTGTTCTGTATTGCTAATCTATGCAGTGTAAATGTTAAAATCATAGGTCTTGTTTTGGGTTGCAAACATGAGCAAGCCAGTTGTGACTGAGTAGAAAAATAAGGGGTGCAGCTGGATTTAACTGACCTACCTACCCAGCTAATAATATGGACAGAATGCACAATTGGAACCCAAATCTAATATCTACTGAAAGAAACTTCCCATAGAAAGCAGGTGTGTGAGAGAGGATGATGGACAAGCTATCTTTTTTTAGTAGCTATAATTTTTTTAAAGTCCTTTTACTTAGTCTAACTGACCTATTTTTCCTTTCTTCTTTTGTTCGGTGTACATATCAAAGCAAGATTTTTCTAACAGCTGGTTGCATTTGCACTACTGGCAATCTGACTATCAAGCTGTGTGTGTTCTGCTTCTTAACCCATCTATAATAAAGATTCTGGAGAATCAGAATTCACGGAATAATTTTGCTGATGCATGATGCAGAATAGAATGGATCTTGCTGTTCTGAAACTCTGTAAGGGTCCATAGTACTGATGAACAAAAGTCATTAATCTAATGACTGTAGGATTCTTATGCAACTTTAACTTAGTGGATGGAGATTTTTAATTTGATTTATAAAATGTGCACCTGTCTGTAATGTTTGGTGCATTTTACAATGCTTAAAAAGAGTCAGATGTAACAATTTTTTTGAAATGTCTGCCTCTTTCACTAATTTGCAGATCAACACTGTCCATTGTAAAGGTTCCCAATCTGTTCCTCCTAAGATTCTCCCTGCTTGTGTTTGTAATGAACGTTCTGTTCACTCCTCTTTCCTTCTTACTGTAACTGTACCTCCTAATCACTTCATTAACTTTTCACCCTTGATATCTTTTCTTTGGTATAGAATCTCACCGTCAAAAAAATGGTTGTTAACTTAGCTGAACACAGGTAATAGATTTGTCTTGGAACTATATTTTTTAATTGGTGTACTATGACTATGAAAGTATTGTCCTACTCTTCATGTCCCATTCAGTGTTCAGGAGAGTGCCCAGCAGTGGCTTATTGGTAACTTATTTGGCTGCAGTGTGGCAAATACCCAGATTTAAAGTTAGCCTTTAAAAATCCATTTTCCCTTTAAAAAAAAAAAGAAGAACCACCCTTCACCACCTTATTAAATGCAATAGTCTCCATTTAACAGCTGATAATGGAAAAAATTATCTTTTACAGTGGGCTAAATCTGGCACCAGTAGCACGACTCAGAGGTACCTGGGAAAAGCTACCAAGCAAATATGAAAAGCATCTTAGAGACCTTCAAGATCTTTTTGATCCATCTAGAAACATGGCAAAGTACCGCAACATTCTTAGCAGTCAGAGCATGCAGCCTCCAATTATTCCACTGTTTCCTGTTGTCAAGAAGGATATTACATTTCTACATGAAGGTAACTCCCTATATAGAGAAGTAATAAATCAAAACATAGAATAACATTTTAATACTTTCTTCTTTTGTGTCCAGTGTTCCAAATTAGTCAACTAAAAATAATAAGTAATATAATGCAAGATGTAGTCTCCTCTTGATTAAAATGAAATATAATGCAGAATGCATAATAGCGGAGGCAGATCCTAGACAAAAATTAAAAATTCTGTGGAGATAGTAAATATTTTAAAAACTGTACTTGATCTTCATTAAGTACCTCCAAGGTTATGATAGAAGAGCTTTTGACTGTAGTAAACAATGTTTGGAACACTTCAGATATGTTTCTGTCATAAAAACTCATCATTACAGTAGTTTCAGAGTTAGTTTCATGTAGTGGCTTGCAGAGGGTTACTTTTGCTTTAAAATATTTCTCTTTATTTAAAATATTTCCCTTTTTAACAGTTTTCCATTCTTCATTAGTAAAGGTTAAAGGATTCTAAATATGCCAAGTTTTCAGATCTGTTGTCTCAGAATTGTTTGAACTAATTTAAAAGGGAAAATGTTGTCAGTTTCATATTTGCACCATTTTAACATATGAAAATAAATCTGTGCATAGTCAAATTATTCCATTTTCCCCCTACTGACAGCTGCCACTTTAGAGTTAGATTAACAAGGGCAGAGCAAGCATTCCTATCTACTTTGAGTGGGCCTGACTGGCATCTGTATTCTGCCACTATACTACTTCCTGGTTTTGACTGATACTTGAATTAAAGGCTTTTGACATCTGCTGAAGGGTGATATTATGGGAGACAAATAACACGTCAGCCTTAGAAAAGTACTGCATATTGCTTATATTTGTTCTACATATTTCATTGCACAGGAAATGATTCAAAAGTGGATGGCCTGGTAAATTTTGAGAAACTTAGAATGATTGCCAAAGAAATTCGACAAGTCGTCAGAATGACCTCTGCTAACATGGATCCAGCTGTAATGTTCAGACAAAGGTGTGCAATTAAACAAGGAAGTAGGATTAAAGATAACTCTTATACAGTGGGTAGAGTGTGGGTTTGTGTGCATGACCACGTGTTTATGTTCCATTATGATTTCATTATCATTAACATTTATCATTAGAATGAAATCCGTAACAAAGGGTGTTTGTAAGATTAAGGAATATATTTTACCATAGTTTTAAAATGGAAATATTCCTGTTTATTTTTCATAATCTGGCTAGCACTTTAGGGTATGTTAGTACAAACGTTATTTATTTTATTATGCATCACAGAAAAAAATCACTACACCTGCGTACAGCCTGAGTATAATCAGGCTGTATGCAGATGGAGTGCAGAGTAGAACCACCACCATCTCCAATCTGGGACAAGACATGAGGCTACTTGTAGTCCATTGGCTGGAAAAGAAGCAGCAGCTATTCCATGTCAGGTGTGCAGGATGTTAGAGCCTCGAGATCCATGTAAATATACGTTCTGTGGGCCCGCCATATTGCAGCTGGTCGAATTGACTTATGCTGGAACAGTAGAGAGGTCCCCTACCCCCCACCCTCTTCACCCATGGTCCCCTTGCGTAGCCCAAGTGTAGGACTTTACTGTGGTGGCCTTGGCAGCAGCTGAGGCAGGGTGATGCCCTATACTGAATCAGTATGTTAGTTAAGGGTATGTCTTCACTAGCAACGTTAAAGCACTGCTGCGGCAGCGCTTTAACGTAGCTGTGTAGTTGCAGCACCAACGCTGGGAGAGAGCTCTCCTAGCGCTGTAAACCACCATCCTCCACCAGGGGAGTAGCTGCCAGCGGTGGGAGCCTGGCTGCCAGCGGTGTCTACACTGCCGCTTTACAGCACTGAAACTTGCAGTGTTCCGGGGGGGTGTTTTTTCAGACCCCTGAGCAAGAAAGCTGTAGCGCTGTAAAGTGACAGTGTAGACCAGGCCTTAGCCAGAAGGAACCTAACTTGGTATTCAGTTCACATGGTGATTTTTCAGGGTTGGCAGTTAGAAAAAGCATCATTTTACTTGTAATGTGAGCAAATTTAGTATGTAATTATTGAGCTACAAATGTGGCATAGCACAATGTTGTTTTGTCTACTATTGTTCTAAGTAGCACCTGTGATTAGAAGGGGAAAAGTCTTTTTTTCATTTCATTTATAGTCAGTTTCCTCGTTTCTCCTGTATAGTCAATCAGTTTCCTCTGTTATAAAAACTCCAATAAAAAGTTTTTGATTAAAAAGACAAATGAACAAAAAAATTTTAGTGCTCATGCAAATACTTTGACAAGTTCATTACTAATTAGAACAAAGCTTCTAATTCTTTAGACTATATTTGTCAAATAACATATTTTTCCACAAGTAATCAAAATGTTCCCGTTTCTTAGTATGTTTCTTATAATTACAATCCTAATGCATTAAATGCCATTAATCTCATAATACTTCCCACAATGTGAATTTTAGAATTTTTCTAAAAGATATAAAGGTTTCATTCTGTCTCTCAAAAGTAAATAATAACAGGTGAGCTGTTTGAATTTGATGATGCAACATCTAAAATTGATTTTTCATGTTAAATATTTCCCACAAGTTAACTGGAGTTTGGCTTTAAATTTGTAGGTTAAACATAAAAACATGCAATATGTTCTTCTATATTCATTAAAATATTGTATGGGTCTCCCCCCCCCCCCGCATTCCGTTAAAACCATATGTTATTCTTTGAGAAGAATGTTTGCCTGATAGCATTTTTTCTTTTCTATACTTTCCTGTCTACATCTTTTTCTTCCTGACTGTCAACTGTGATATTTTTCCTGTGCTTTTCTGTTCAAATATATGCTTCAATGTATATGGCTCTTGCTTGCAGGAAGAAGAGGTGGAGGAGTTTGGGGTAAGTGTAGAGATGAATGCAACTAAGATAAACAAAGGTTATGCAACTTTTAACATACTGCATCCTCCTCATTAGTGCATGCATTTGAAATACAGCATGCATTTTATTAACCCTGCATTACATATATTTGGTAAACAGATTGAGAGAAAATCAGGAACAAACGCTAATGTACAGTCAGCTTTTGTACCCCTGAGTGGATTTTATGTTCTAGATAAGCTGTTTCAACTTTAGTTTAATACAGAAAGATAAACTGTTATCTAATTACAGTGTAATGCAGAGTATTTTTGAAAACAAAATAACTTTTAAAACCTATCTCAAAAGTTCAAACTAGTACTTAGTTTTATACTGCAACCATGTATTGGGTTATTGTAATTATAATCCTCTCTAAACTTTGAGTCCAAGTGTACTGAGTTGCACAATATCTCACATTTTTTAACTGTACGTAAAAGGATCAAATCCTGCATTTGGGCACATTCCAAAATCCTCATTGACTTCACTTGGAGTTTTGGTTGTGCAAGGAATAGCGACCAAAATGATGAGGATTGAGAGTGCAATATGATTGGTTAATAAATATTCTAACCAATGCCTGCATATTACAATGACTTAATATATTGGAGCTGATTATTGGCATTACTTGGCTTCCTAGCTCCAAATAATTCTTGATCCTAGAGTTTCCATTAAAGAAAAAACAACTAAATAGCAAAAATAAATAAAACAAATAAAATAAAAACTAAAAATAAATAAATTTAAATAGGAATTATGATCAACATACCTCTTCTATTATTTCTTTCTCCTGAGTAGTATGAAGGACAATGACATGTTCCAACATCTTTCCAATTATTGTGAAAACAATTAAAATGAGAATGAGAAAATGTGTATGATTTTTAAAGGGAATTGACTTTTTAAAAACTCTGTACATAAGAAATAAAACCCATAGGTCATTAACGATTAAGTGTAAAGTTGTCTAGTCATCCACCTACACTTCTCCAGGTGGGATTTCCTTATGTAAATCAGCACAGTAAATTCTGCCAATAACGTCTCCCACTCCTCGCAGAGATCTCGGTACCTGTTCATTGCCTGTCCCTCTTTCCATCTCTCTGTATGTGATACTATAGAGAGGAGATATAGCAGGTGGTGCTGTGACATGAAAGTCTAGAATACTTCAGTGAGGACCTACAGCTGTGAGTTCAGTTCATGCTGAAGCCAGTTTCTTTTCTTTTTGTTTCTTTTATATTTATTTAAAACCCCATATACAGTCACCCTCACATACAGTCACCCTCACTCCTATGCTAGAAAGCCATTAAGGAGGGGATGGGTGTAAGCATAGGCCTTTAAAGGTGAACTGCAAATAATTTTTTTAATTGTTTGTGCCCAGTTCTACTATTTTATGATGCAAAAAGGCAGACTGAAAGCTTATGTGTCTCAGCATTTTTTCCTCCTTTTTTAAGTCGAAGGATGCGAAATCAGATTCAATATTTTTGCTAGATTGTTGGGGTCCAAGATGTGAATTGTGAATGCTCATCCTTTAGTTGCAGGGATGTTGAGTTGCGAACACAAACATCTTTTCTTTTTTATGTGTATTAAGGTTTGAATTTAAATAGATTTTAAAAATTCTGCTTTTGCTAACAAGTCTGACTCCAAATAGCTTCCCTTCTTAATTGCTTGGCTTTTGGTCTTCTATGATGATGACAAATCCGCTAGTTCACTAGTCATCCATTGCATTCCAGGGTGGACTTGAATCTCTAATGTAAAAAACAGGAGAGGGCAAATAAATATTTTTGGCTGCCATCGCTCACATTCAAGCAAAAAGGGGCACTAGCTCAATTTTTTCTCTATTTTAGGTCATGTTTAAAACCGTACATGAGATTCTGGAAGCTAGTTCCCATCCATGTATGCTTTGCCTGTGGGCAAAGGAATAGATTCTAATGGGGAAATCTGTTCCCTCACCCCCACTATCAGAGCAGAGTGAAGTTTTCAGGGCTTCACGGTAGCTACCACCAATATAAAGCTTGCTAGAGAGCTTTCATTTGGTACTGTACTGTTAAAATATCAGTGAGCATCATGGTTTATAGCATAATATGTGTAGTCTTTCATTGTTCCTGACCATAATTGATAGATAAGTATCTACTTTAGCATTGAATGTATCCAAATGCTGAAGATTCCACAACCTCTCTTGCCATCTTTTGCCATCCGCATGGCTGTAATAATGATACGTTTTTCATAATTAACCTATATCATCTTGATGTATTTGAGATTGTTATTATTTTGAATTTGACATGTGTGAGTGATTGATCCAAAAATTGATTAAACTCCTTTTTTTATATAGTGGACAGCTGTCTTCCCCCCTTCATTCTTTCCTTAAGTTCAACATGTCCAGTTCTATTAACTTTTCCTAAAACATTAGGCTTATTTTCCACCTCTTTTACTATTATGGTTACTCTCTTCTGAACACTTCCTGTGGATTTTGTGAAGCATTGTTACTTGGGATCCTGGCTCATTTGGCCTTTTGGCCTTATGCCTTCTTGTATACCTGTGAAATATGTATATTTCCAAATAATGGTTGCATATCCTGCCACCTGTGATTTCTTTAACAAGTCAATTACCTTTATAAATATGTTTACACAGCATTCACTTTTAAAAGAAAAGTTATACCTGTGAATGCTTTATAAGAATATTCAGGCATCGTTTATATGAGTTCGATTTAAAGCTTACTTTAGAACTTACCATGTAATGCAGCTATCATGATGAACATTTATAAAATATTTTCTTGATTTTAATATTGACCAAGATAGAGTTCTCGGCCATACCTTGACAATTGAACAAGAGGTGGATGGCAGTTTGAATCTACGAGAGATTTAGTAAGGGATTAATAGAGCTTTTAACCTTTAGATCAATAGTTCAAAGCTAGCAAAGTTGGATAATGACCAACAGATATAACAATGGATGCTTAAGTTAAACTATTTGATGATCTAGCTCTAATTCCTCAAGGAGCAAGTGAATCTAAATAGGCAGCCCTTTTGGCAATTTCAGAGACCAAAGATTAAAGGGACATGGAAGGCTTACGTACTCCTCCATAGACAGGGTATCTCCAAATCAGGGTTTAAGCATATTGATAGGCCAGTAAGAGCAAAGGATGGACTGTCACTGTCCTTCTATGCTTGCCATTTTGAGAAATAGAAGACTGCAGTTTCCTGTGCTGTCAGTCCAACAAAAAAAAAAAAATGCTTTGTTGTGGGCATAATTTCTAGCTGGCAAAGCAGAATGAGGATTGAGCAACATAATGCACTTTGTATATATGACATTGCTTTTCTTTTTATCACGACTTTACCAGTTCTTCAGACATTTTGGGGTAGGATAATTCAGTAATAGTTCACCTCTGCAAGAAATTAGGTTTTCAGTCTCAGATAAACATATGCTAAGGACCAAATTACTTAAACCAACTTCAACACTGTCGGTACTTTTGTCTGCCAGCGTAACCCAGAATTGAAATGGTAGGGGTTTTGCAGAACAGAACTAAATTAGCAAAGCTGTATAGGCAGCTTACACAGCATTTTGCCTGGTTCTTGCCAGTTCCACACTTTCACGAGTAATCCTTTCTAGACTCAATACACTCTTGTCATTTTACCAAATTACTTTAAGACAAATGTTGTTTTAATGCTATTCATCTCTTTAACTCATTTGCATCAGCATGCACGAGCCCTAACTGAAGTGTGCTGGTATTAATCTGCTTCAGCATATGCTACTGTAGCACTTCATTCTTGAAGTGAACCTGAAGTTTACTGATTTGCCTTTTCATTTTGTAGGTCTCTGAGCCAGGGCAGCACAAACTCAAACATGCTTGATGTTCAAGGAGGTGCTCACAAAAAACGTGCTCGACGCAGCTCACTCCTTAATGCCAAGAAGCTGTATGAGGATGCCCAGATGGCCAGGAAGGTGAAGCAGTACCTTTCCAATCTGAATGTGGAAACCGATGAGGAAAAATTCCAGATCATGTCACTTCAATGCGAGCCTGCATATAGCACTTGTAAGTAAAGCAAACTCAGTTAGACAAGGTTGCTGGTGGAGAGGATTACCCTCCTTGCCATACGAACCTGGTTACGTATGCTGTTGTGCTAGAAACATAACAATATGTTTGCATCGAAGGTGACCCCTTTAAAGGACTGTCACTTCTTGATTATGTACAGTATTTTTAAATGATGACCCTACTACTTCAAATATAAATTTAGGAATGTTTTTAACAAAAAAAAATGTCACGGTACTAAGAAATGTATGTGTCATTGCAGACACTAAAAAAACCCTGGCTGATACAGTTTCAGCAACCCAGCATTTGTCTTGGATTGCACTTGCACAAGTCTGGAGTGACAGCTCTTCTTTTTGACCTTCAGTTGTTAAGTTGTGCGTCATTTAATAAGTCTGCCAAAGAATCCAATTGTACATTTGATCCATTCTTGCTGCACTGTCACTTTACAGAATTAAGGAAGGATAAAAGTAACATTTACCATATGAGCTGCAAGGAAATGAAAAGACACAAAACCAATATAGAAACTAGCCATGGATAAGGAGTAAATAAGCAATTCTTGCATTATGGCTTACAATAAGAGTTGAACAGCAGGGAGAAAGTTATGCCAATATTGCCAGCGTTGACTGATGAGACTGACATGGTTTGACAGTTAAAAATGAAGGGCAGCAGCAGGAAAAATCTTGAAACTAAATTCCTTTGAGACTACCTTACTAAATAAGCTTTAGTCTCATCTATATTTTACCCTTATATACTACACCAGGGGACGTTCGGCACGCGGCTCTCCAGAGTAAGCACCCTGGCGGGCCGGGCCAGTTTATTTACCTGCTGACGCGGCAGGTTCGGCCGATCGCGGCCCTCACTCGCCGCGGTTCGCCGTCCCGGGCCAATGGGGGCGGCGGGAAGTGGCGCGGGCTGAGGGATGTGCTGGGTGCTTACCCTGGCGAGCCGCGTGCCGAATGTTGCCGACCCCTGTACTACACAGTTCAATAAATTCCTATCTTTTAAAATTAACAATTATAATTGTATGTGGTTTTGATACTTAGTTATTTTTGTAAATAAGTTATTGACACCTTAACTAAGGTGAGCTAGTGGGGAAGGAATTAAGATTGTTTGGTAGAAAGAAGAAAAGGTATATAGACTTCTACCTCGATATAACGCTGTCCTCGGGAGCCAAAAAATCTTACCACGTTATAGGTGAAACCGCGTTATATTGAACTTGCTTTGATCCACCAGAGTGCGCAGCCCCGCCCCCCCGGAGCCCTGCTTTACCGCGTTATATCCGAATGCGTGTTATATCAGGTCGCATTATAATGGTCTACAAATGAAAAAGAGGTTGAAAAGCACCGTACTAGAGTGCAGTCTTGTTTTATAGGAAAGTCTGTTAAGTAGTCGAGTGTCTGATCTACCTGTTGTTACTGTCTTCACTCCTTTTTTTTTTTTTTTTTTTTTAAATGTCAGAATCCAAGTTGAAGTGAGACCTGTTCCTCAAGAAATATGAGCCAGGTTTTACATGTCTCAAAGTATCTATGGGTAGGCTTGGCAGAATTCAATTTTTATTTTTTTTTATAATTTTGATGGCTAATACCAATGTTTCTTTATAAGCATTTTAATGTTTTTATCAATTTAAATGTTCATAGCTGTGGAAAATTAAGGGGGGGAGATTAGACAATAGGAGAATCAGACGATAATTAGTTAATGACAGTAGACACGGTTTGAGAAAGTTTAAAGCTTTATAACCATTAAAATACAAATAGTCAAAATTATACTAAGTATATATCCTTCAGTCAAACTCTAAGTTCTCATCAGCATTTTTTCTTTCTTTGGCTATCTGCTAATTTCTATTATCAATGGAAATATTTTTTCATTGGTATTTGTGCATACAGTGAAATCAATGTTTACTGATAAAAATCGAATCCTTCCAAGCCTATGGGTGTGTTTTTAAGGAATATGCAGGGACACCATTACCAGTGAGTGTCCAGTGCTGTTCCATTTTAGTATTGAGAACAATCTCAGAAATACTCATTAATTTTAGAAAGTCAGTTTGTGATTAGTTTCTTATAGAGGCCCTTTTATCACCCTATAATTTTCTGTTAAATGACACCTGCCTAACAGGTCATATTTCCAATTTTTTGACAGTATCTCATCTGTGAATTGTAGAGGGCTTTCTTTTTAAGATTTCTTGTAGTGTTGTTGCTTATACAAAACATTTATTAAAAGTTTTCTGTAATGGAAGTGATTTGGGGCTCATGTAAATGGCCATGCTTGAATCCAATTAGTGATTTTGAATTTCATGTTGGCACTGTCAGAGAATATGCCAAGTAATTAAAAAAAAAAAAAAAAAGAGTAGCTTGCATGAACAAAGAAAGCACAGCATGAACACAGCCTTTTTTCCTGCTTCTTGTGCTGTATGTTTGGCAAAGCATGGTAATAACACAGTTTGCTCACACTTGGAGGCAGAACCATGCACTACATTTTATATTCAGTTTTCTTCTTTAGTAGCAATAAAAGAACATATAATGTGGAAGTCTCAGTATATGATTTATGTGCAAACTTAAACGATGACCCTATAATGCTCAAGTGTCAGAAACATGAGTGTTACAAGGTTATCTTTCAATTCTTTTAAATAAATCATGGCATCCAGACTTCAAATACTGTTTATCCTGTTTGTGCAACACTTTGTTTAGATATGGAGTCTATACTGACTATTGTAATTCCGTGTGCTACAGCAATACAAGTCAGATTTTTGTGATGCTTTTACAAGATGGTATTAAATGAACCCATGAATAAATATAGTAGAGAGAGAGCTGTACTGATATAGCTGACTAGCTCATTAGCTCATTCCATAACAGAGGAAAGCAAACTTTATAATTCAAGTAAAAAATTAACAGCTAGTGGGAGTTGCTTAGGAATCTTGTACCCTTTCCATAAACCTTAAAAAACACTTTCACAATTGGAAGACTGCAAAAATGAAGACAAGGGTTGCTCTCTTCTCAGCTATCAGGTTTAGGCCGCAGCCAAAGTTTGACCACAGGAACTAGTGTTTTGACTTTTCTGTTATGGCTAATCCTATTTTCTTACTTTAAAACCATGGCGGAAGTGGAAAGAATTGTGACTGAAAAGTACACAGTGGCATAACCTACTATGGCCCTAATTTAGCAAGGTACATAAACATGCACCTAATTCATTTAGTCCCACTCCAGTCAATGGGATTAGTTCTGTGCTTAAATTTACACTCATGTTAAAGTGTCTTCCTGAGTTGGGTGGTGTGTGTGTGTGTGTGTATGTGTATATATATATATATATATATATATATATATATATATATATACGGATTCACAAGTGGATAATCTTTCTGAAGAGAGAAATGCACAAACACACTGCTTCTCAGCAAGGTGGATTGAATTAAATCAAGGTGATTTAAATCACCGATTTTAATCATGATTTAAATTAGTGTATTAAACATTGATTTAAATAATAGATTTAAATCTGTTTTCACCTTTGTACTTTGCTGTTATTTTCCTAAAGAGAGGTTGATTATCATTGATTGGTAACCACTAAAATATGTTTATTTGCAACTCACTATAGCCTTTGCATAAAACTTGGTACTTTTTTCCTAACCAAGAGAAAACACTATACACATTTCTTTAAGCAATTAACTATTTAGATTTGTAATTTTTACATTTTTAAATTTGTTAGAAAATGGTGAATGATGCATTTTTTATTTACTAGAGGGTTAATTTTTTTACTTATGATTTGTGAAGCTCTAGATGAATGGAATTTGGAATTCAATTAAATTCATAAAACAGCATTTTAAAGTATTTTATTAAAACTACCTTTAATGTGCAGTGCAGGCTTCATAAGAAAAATAAATTTGTAAAATGTGTTTTGCATTTAAAACTGATTTATTAAACAAAGGAAGTATTATCAGTAGTTAGTGAATTGAACTGATTGTTTCTGGTCAACTTGTCCTTCACGTTTTTAGAACTAGTAGAGGTCATCTTCTCACAATTACAGTAGTTTTAATTTCATGGACTGGAAGAGGAGAACATGCTTTCCTGCCTTTTCAGTTCCCAGTTAGTTTAACTGTGAATGAACTAGTCATTAAACCAGGTCCGTTGAGAGAAATTTGGAGCCCCAGTACATCATGTGAACTGGGGACCCAGCCCCTCCCAAATCCCTTTATTTATGCAAATGTTGCAGACGTTATGGGGGGGACTGGTATTATTTTCCCTGTTCCCTTTGCTCTCAGCATCCCTACATTGAACTGAACTAGTTGAATAAACTGAAATGAAGAAAATATTCTCTCTGCACCTGCAAAAGAGGCTGTTTCTGTCAAAAGCTGATTTAGCACTTCAACAATCTTGTTCCAGTGACTTCCACCAGTTCAGTGGTTTGACTTTCTTTAAAAGTTTGGCAGCAAACATGTACTGCTGGAGTAGTATTATTTTTATTTAATTTAAATTACATTAACAGATAATAGTTTAGACATTAACGTAAGTTATTATAACAAAATTAATTGTATATGTTTGTTTAAAAATACATTAAATTTAAAATAAAAAATCTGATTTAATTTTTTTTAATCAGTTTTTATTTACCTGGCTCCTGAAGCTGTTGTCTAAATACTAAAAATTCTCCTAGTTTTGCTTGCAGCAAGACTTGATACTACCTGGACTCTACCATGTAATTCGGTAATCCTAATGTTGCAAAATTAATTTAAAGAGAATAAGTCAGACACATAAATGTCATTAATATCAAAAACATGCTAGTTGATATCTGCTACAAGTCAAGGCAGTCTGATCACAGTGAAAGAGGGCTTCTCTGTCGGATGACCACACATCCCATTTTGGCTGGGACAGTTCTTTTTTTAAGCTCTGTCCCAGCTGTCCTGACTCTTTTCTCCCCTCACCTCCCCCTCTCCCCCAAACTGGGCATTTGTCCTGTTTGCTCTTGCCAACTGCTGATCAGTTGGCAAGAGCAAACGGGACAAATGCACAGTTTTGTCAAACAAGTAGAATGCAATCCCTAGTGGGGTGCAAAGGAACGTGGGGGCGGGGTGGGAATTGGCAACACCAGCCCCACATGGGAGGGAAAGCAGCCCACCACGCAGAGGAGAGAGTTCAGGACTATGCTGGCCCTGCATGTGGGAGGACAGGGATCGGGCCGGCCCCATGTGGTATCCCATTTTCCTTTTGGGAAAATACAGTCACCTTACTTCTTTGGAACTGCCCAGGATATAAATACCTGGTCACCTGGAAGGACAGTGACCTCTCACATGCACCTCATCCAGCCACTTCCTGTTTCTCCCTGCTCTGTCCAGGTAAACTTTCTCATTCCTTCCCTCTGCCACCAATTTCAGAGGGAGCCTCCTATAAGGGAAGCTACCTCTTTTCTTCCAGCTAGCTGGACAAAGGACCCACTGCGTACAGTTGCTGTGAGGACACTTTCTGTATAGTTGCGATGTTCATGCTTTTCAATGTTGTAATTTTGCACTGAAATCTAAAATATGCTATTAGTGAAGTTCAGTTATAATGGGAGTAAATCAAATAATTTCTCATTGCATTGTGTACCTACATAACTATTTGAAAAAATATTGAAATATTAGGAATATTTTTAACTTGTTTTTATGTATTTGCCTCTGAAATCTAACAAGACTGGAGCGCCTTGAATACATATTATCTATGTTATAGTATAGACTGCTGTTTAAAAGGTGGCTGTTGTCTGGTCAGTCATTTTCTTCAATATCGCTAAAATAAATCGTGTAAATTAGAGTGCAAAATTACTAATATTCCATTTTTTCCCATAACAGTGACCAAGAATTTAAATGAGAGAAGAGGCGCAAAATCTTCAGAAATGTCACCAATACCCATGAGGTCAGTTGGTCAAACCACAAAAGCCCATCTGCATCAACAAAACAGAATGAGCCAAGTTCTCCAAGTTCCAGCTGTTAATTTGTACCCTATTAGAAAAAAAGGACCAGCTAAGGACCATGTCACCTTCAGTGAGTATCTGCAATTTGTATTTCCAGTATTCAAAGTAAATTGTGGGGTTAGTAAGTTTGAGAAGGGGAGAGGGATTGGATTCCAAATCAACCAAATATTTGAAATATTTATTATGGAAGCATTGCAATAGTTCAACCTCAATAGTTCAAGGTTTCATTTACCCTTTTCATTTACAACATGTCTCAAACTCATTTCCATTTAGTTATGTATAAGAAAGCATAATGTTTATCCCACAAGAGAGAACAAAACATACCTTAAATTATTTGCACAACTAAGTTTCTAATACCTTTTTTAGTTTTAATGTTTCTAATTACAAATCCCATTGTATGTAAAGATACTTTCTTGCTTTAGTTTCATAGGCCTCTTCTATAACATATATGTTGGCAAGAAAACAACCATTACCTCAGACAGTGCTATTTGAAAAAGTAGAACTAGTTCAGTTTCTGAACCAGACTAATTAAAGTAACAAGCCTACCATCATAACAGGGCAGATAGCAGGTGATTCACCATTGTGCCTAACAGTATATATTTCTATTCTTCTGAATGGAAATCTTACAACTGAGTAGAATTACATTCCTTTTTGCTTTCATGACCTAATGAATATAATACATTTTACTGAGTGTAATCACAGAAGTAAATCACCGGAAATTTAATATTTCAAACTGTGGAGTACCATTGTAATGGCATTATGGTCAAACAGAACAACATATGTTTTAGTGTTATTAGTAACTCTTAGTAAGCATCAAAAATTTTTATTTGTTTCCCATTATCTAAATTTACCAATGTCTGAGGCTCTCAGGGTTCTATATTAAAATGCTGCTAAATAATATCCCTTTGACCTATTTCCATCTCTGAAATGTATGTTGCTTGCTTTTTTTTTTGCCTTCATGACTTTGAATGATACATAATATTTTAAAGCTAAAACAATTTTAAATGACATTAAATTATTCAATAAAACATTGAATAAAGTTAGTGAATAGCGTAAAAAAATTCTGCATCAATTTCCACTTCAAAACTTAAAGAAGACATCAAGAAAGTTAGTTCAACTTCACAAAAGTTGTTTTCCCCTTATTCTTACTGTTATTTCAAACATGGACATAGATTTGCTTTCTAACTTCCTATCTTTAAATTGGCCAACAGAAATTGATTCCTCTCATAAATTGTTTTATCCCTGATTATTTGAAGATGCAGGTTCTGTCAGTCACAGATTTTAGCACTGCAATGTGAGTGAAAAAAACAAAATACTAAGCTCTTTATCGCACATCCTGACTCACTGCCTCTCAGCTTCTTAACCAACACTATGGCACATCAAATGTTTTTGCCACATCTTACATATCTTTCTTTAAAATCTAAATCCAAAGGAATAAAGTAAAGAGTGTTAAAGTGATGTCTTTCAGGGAATATACCTTTTTATAGTAAGCTTATTTTCCATCTTCTTCTTCCCTCTCCTAGTTGTAGGAAGTAGAGTAAATGGCGGACTTAAATAGCTGTTAAATTTTATTCATCCACCATATCATTTGAAGTACTCCAGCTGAACAGACTCAACATGGTATTGGAGCTTGACTGCCAGAACTATGTGGGTCTGTTTTCACTTACTCTTACTTCCTTTATGAAAAGTGTTTAGGACACCTGTTGAACTAGTGGAGCTCAGGCACCAACAAACCCTCATTAGTCAGATCCTTCTTTAACCAGTTTTTTAAACCTGACATTTCACCTCTGCATATTTGGATGCTTACCACCCGATATGATTACTAATAACTGACAAAATACATTGGTGAGATAGAAGTACAATACTTGACTTAGTCTGTAATACCCCTTAAGCTTCAGGAAAAATAATCTTTCTGAGGAAGAAGTTGCTTGGGGAATAAATCTCTCCTCAGAGCACTCATGGAATTTAGTAAGAATGATTTCCAGGCCCAGCCCAATTTCTTCTGAACTCTGTGGGGTGTGAAGGCCAAATATTTGTCCTTCCTCAGGCTTATGTGGTGCAAAAGGCGGTACTAGTCTTTTACTGAAAACAAATTTTAATTTATCTATTCTTTTATCGGTTTATATTGATAATAAAGAGCAGCCTCATTTTCTTAGGTCATGAGCAATAAAAATACTACAGCAATTGAAACATGAAGTCACTTGCACAAATACTGAATTTTAATTTTCAAATAAATACGAGGCTAAAATTTTAATGGTTGGCATGTAATCACCTCTTTTGTGCACATAGATGACTGTTTTAGCACCTAAATATCTATTTTCATACACAATAATCTGATTTATATGTGGAATAATGGTAATTTCCCAGGCACGTAGACATGCAATTGCAGTGCATTTTTCTGTGCAAACCTCAGGCCTCCTCCTTTAAAAATTTGGCCTCAGTGTGTTCTCTATTAAAAATGGCATATGCTTCTGCTTTAATCTACTTAAGTGTCTGTGCAATTTGAGTTGTGCTTAATTCATGGTGTAACTGCGAAGGTGTCTTATTTCTCTCCTGGATGTTTGAAAAGTTCTGTGTTTCACTAACAATGTATCAGGAGTTTAACTGTAATATACTACAGTACATAGGACTTACTAGTGGAGAATGAGAAAAGCCAATTTCTATGTTTTGCTTCAACTAAGTTCTCTATATGCTTTTTGGGGGCGGGGTGGGGGGAGGTTAGTATGAATGTAGAAATTCAGAACAAGTGCTGGAATGACAGCCCTGGATACAAAGTTCTTTATCTCCTGAAGTGGTGCGGCATGGACAGTGACCGTATACACTTCCCCATGCTGTCATAACAGTGTATTGGGAGGAGATTTCAGGCTTCATAGCGTATTCAATCCTTAATCTTTCTGCTAAGGCTCTCTAACAGGGTGTCAATTGTGATGGTTCCTATTGCCACCTGAAAGCTACTAAACTCATTTGAGATGGAACACTGAGCAATCATCAGATAGCAAATCTTTTGACCACTTCTGACCGGAATGTCAGCCCACTACTGCATTACTAATCTCCTTAAACAATCCAACGCCTCTTTCTGTTCATGCTTTTACACTAGTCATTATGCAACTTCACCCTTGGTTGTAATTAAAACAGATATCAAACATATTGCCTTGAAAGTAGAACAGTACAAAGTAAATTTCTGTCATCGTCATAGGTACGGGTTCTCCTCAGAAGTCACTCAGTTTGTCTGAGGAAGTAAGTAGTAAGAAACAAGCAGAAGATAGTATATCTATGGCATCCTCTTTGCACTCCAGTCCTCCTGCTTCTCCTCAGGGTTCTCCACACAAAGGTAGGAGTATATGCTTCTATACTATACTTAAGCTTCCATCTCAGGAACTCAGTATTTTGTTATACTATAAAGATTGTTATGGATTTATCATTTATTTACATGATTCTGTGAGTATAGCAACTTTGTCAAGAAATAAGTGCTTTTTTATAGTAAGAGTGGATGAATGTATTTCTGTAAAAATTAATATACAATACACAATTTTCCAATTTCAGTATGTACATTTTTGAGATTTAAGTCTGAAATTACCTTGTTAAAATTTTGAAAAGCACTTAAGTCCAGTTTTCAAATTGAGTTAAGCACTTAGGAGCCAAAGTCTCATTGACAATCTATGTGATATAAGCTCCTGAGTACCTAAATTACTTTCACAGATGGGATTTAGGTGCCTAAGTAATTTAGGATAACATTTCCAAAAGTTTCTCTGTCTGAGCACTGCTTTTGGTGAATTAATGTATGTATGTCTTGAGCACTACACTGTTAAATTAATCTTATACCTGGGACATTCTACCTCTCTTGAATCTTTTCCCAATCATACTGTAAGTCTTTGTTTTACTAGCTTTAATGTATTTTTATTATTAAAATTGACTTTGCAAAAAACATTGCTTTTTTTCCTCCCTCCATCAAAAATAAATCTAGCCAAACCCTGGATTTTTGCTGAACTACTGTGCAGACATGCTGTGACAGGAGATGCAGGTGCAATGCCAGATAGAATTCAGGATCTTGGTGAAAACTTTGTTACTTACAAAGGTGTATTGGAAAATAAGTAATGCATCCTGCCGAATCCTGGGTCTCACCATTTACATTTTTGTGTTTGTATGCTGAGTTTTCCTTGCTATCATGATGTTCTGTGGGTCCACTTGTTTTTAAACCCTTTGCCTTGAAGGACCTACATCACAATATTCACTAGTCACATTTGGATGGGATTCCCTTGGAAGCCGGTTAACATCACACTTACTAGTCGGCCAGAGTGGTCACTACTGAATAGTGTAAGGCATTTGTCCCACCTTCCTTCACTCTGAACTGTTGTCTCTGAATTATTGACATCCCTGAGAATGAGGGATTGGATTGGGAACCGTGCATGGGAATTTATTGATCATCTTACACTTCTCAGCAGGAGATCGTGCTTGGCAAGATCTCATGAGAATTTGCTTCTGGCACCACAAGACACTGTTTCTTTTAGGAGGGTGTCATTAGTTTTTGTTTTATCATCATAATACATATATAAAAGAAGTGTCTGTGTGGCCTTCTTATTGAATCCTGCTGCCGATGCTTATTCTGATGAGGTTTTCAAGCGTTACTTTTGCTTGTATGTTTCTGTAAACATGTGATTTACATTAACTTTCATATGGTTCCATGAGAATCATATTTCTTTTCTTCTGGATGATTTCATTAGTTTGACTTGCTTTTATCATGTAGGGTTTTTTGTTTGTTTTGAGGGTTTTTTTTTTTAGCACCAGCTTGTTTTGATCAAGGTAGTCTATATCCCATCTTGTATGTTGTAGTAACATTCATTACTGAATTAAAATTCAAAATATACTTCACGAATGACTGAAATATCCTATCTCAGTCCTGAACTTCAGTTAGCTCTCCTATTGCAGGTTTTATTCTTTTTTATTCTCTGAGCTCTACCCCAAGGAGGCCTTATGCAAGATTTAAGAAAAAGTCTTTATTAGGTTAAAATAAAATGTTAATTTTGCTGTCAGATATTTTGTCATTTACAAAGATTTGTATGTTGTGTGTTTCTTTGTAGTTGGTAACATCCAGAGGTCTGATAACTGTGGTCAAATGAATCTCTCTGGTTCCTCCTCATCGCTTGCCAGTGAAACCAGCAACAAGAACAGTGGGCAACGCAGCTATGGAATAGGTGGGATTTATTTGCAAAAGAAAATTCAGGAGATCACTGGCAGAGCAACACATAGTTCTGGCAGTAGTGAAAAGAAAGAAAGTGAGGATGATAGAGACAAGGCAGAAGTTGAGAATAAGCACAGGAAAAGAATGAGATCCCCATTTGGAAGACATAGGGAAAGAAGTTTCTCCAGGGAGAGACCAGCTTTTACAAGTAAAAAGGAGGCAGATCACATTCAAGCTACAGAAGGAAATGAAAAACTAAAGGACATAGACAGTGATGCCCTAAGTACAAGTAGCCATGGCAACAGTAATACACTTGTCTGGTTCTGTCCACAATTGAGGCCCAAGAGGAGGAAGACTATATGATGCACTTTCTCCATTTTATATCAGGCATTTAAATGGTATCAATATTGTACATATGCATTTATTCATGTTCAAGTGTGTGTATATATATATATATATATATATATATATTTTAGTTACTAACAAATACCCCTTCACCTAATCTTTTTAAGGGCAGTTCTTCACCTGAGACTGGCTTTAGAAATCATTTAAAATATTTGAATTAGTGTGCTTTAGTGCTAAGGTTAGAAATTCTATGTAAACATACAATCCTCATTTATTTACATTACCCAGTAAATTTTTGTTTCTTGAAATCCACAGAAATATTAAAATCTGTAACCTATTATTTAGACTTAAAAATACTCAATATTTCTGCAAACTCCTGCAAATATTGCTTAATAAAAGCAGCCACTGTATCATGCTGCCTTATGTTTCTGTCAGACATACTTTAATGTTCCTTATTGGTGACAGGGTAGTAATCTTGATTGCCCAAGAATGTACATTATGATATAAATCAATCCCTTCCTGCTTTTCAGATAGCGCAAGTCTGTTTCACAACAACTACAAGAACTCATTTGTAAAGCTCTTTGAGATTCTTAGATGAAGAGTGTTCTTTAAAAAAAAAAAAATCCACTATAGTGGTGGTGTTTGTTATGATGGTCTAATTGTTTAATTTCAGGAGTCAGCATCTGGATAAAAGGTCTCTTAAAAGTTATACATGTGTGTAGGTTGGCTTTTCATTAAGAGGAAAAAGTAATAACGATACTTAAATATTTAAATTCATGAAAGACATAAACAGATGAAATTTAGAAATATGTGGTGTTGCATATTAATATACTGAAAAGTAAAGAAATTGAGTTTATTCTAAAATGCCAATCTTAAATACATTTATTTACTCTTAAAGTTACAGTTACTCTAGTTTGATAAACATGAGCGTATCTGTCTCAAAGTTTAATTTGTGTGCTCAAGCTTCAAAAAACTGTAAAAAGAATCTGTAAATATATTTGAGTTATACAGCATGGCTATTGCCTCTAAAGTCAGGTTATTTGATCATTGTTATCTTGGTATGCAGGGCATCAGTCATCATGCTGAGTCATATATGTCACTTAAATTGCTTTCGTATAGATGGGTCTGTTCAGATTTTTCTCTGATTCTGAAGTAAATGTTTCACTGTCCAGTACAAAAGTAGATTTTTACCTAAAGATGAAGTGAGAAACTGTTGATTCATGCTAGTACAACTGGGAAAGAATCTTGATCTGAGAACAGCTCATCAGCTGCAAGCTTTGTATCATCTCCTGTGAAGAAATTAGATAGTGCTTTGATTAATTTACCAGGAAATCTTAACAGAGGCTAAGTGAAGTCTCTGTTCTCAAATGTCCCACTGTCCTCATCAAATGAAGGGTCAATTCTTATGTGTATGTATGTGTTTGTACTCACAATAGAACGTATTAAAAGAAGGTAGAAGCCTTAGTCTAAGGCATGCTTCCCTCAATCAAAGAATGACCCACACATGGTAGAGGAGACTGTTATCTTAAACAAAATGTTAAAGAAAGCAGATTTGAGAGAGACCTGCTCATTAGTTAATTTTATTTCTGATTTACCTCTATTTTTATTCCAAAAAAAGACTATCATAGTTGGACAGAAAAACAAGACCTGACCTGACTCACTACAAGACGCCACTATTTTCTGCAAATCAACTCTTAGACCACATCAACCCAATTATTAATATAAACAAAAAACTTCAGCGATCCAGCCAAATTTCCATTGACAGCTTATAATTTATTATGAAAAAGAGCTTAGAGGGATCAGAAAACCAATTGCCATAATTTTCTTTTAACAGAGTTTCAGTTCAGAACGAGAGAGCAGTTTAACTGTGACAGACATTGCAAATGATATGCTATTGAAAATGCATTCTGTTCTGTACTCAGAGGGAAAGCACAGAAAAGCTGCAGGAGGCCAACCAGTAAAACTGCTATCATTAGTACCAAGATATCAGCTGCTAGCAAAACCATAATAAGCTTGCAAAATATGTTACTTCATTTTAAATAGATTTCAGAGTATGTTGGTTACGATGTAAGGTAACTGAGCTGATGTATTAGAAATAGTTCCACTCAGAACCAGGGTTTGTTTTGACATCCTGTACTTTCAGTACCTTTTTTTATTTTTGCTCATGCATATCTGAAAGAACATGTGTCAGTCATGAAATGCCAGGCAAGTACCCATAGCACGTATATAACTAAAGTCTAGGCATGCAGGGTCCTTGTTTGGTAGGTAATGGACTTTTCTGTCACTTGTTTTCAAAAACAAAACACCAGCTCGAGGGAGAGTATTCAGTTTGTTTGAATTTTACAGTGTACCTAACACAGCAAAATTGGTCGGAGTGAAAAAGAAACCTCTGTGTATTTCATAGTAGTGTTCAAACTTTCTGTTTGAGATGTACCTACAATAAAGGAAGCAAACAGGAGCCTAATGAAAGCTGGTGTAATTGACTTCAGGTCTGAATCTGATTCAATGAGTCTAGCGCTATAGCGCAATCCCAGACAAATTTACTAGAAATGACAATTTTGTAACATGACAATGGACACCTTTTGGTAGTCCATCTCTTAATTTTGATAGCCCACATAAACCTCAGTGCAAAAATTATGCATGTTACCAAAGCTAGGGAGGAATGATGTGGACCACTCTATTGTCTTTCCTCTTCCTCCTCCTAATTTGTCTCAATCCATCCCTCTTCTCCCCCCCCCTCCCCCTTTGAATCTTTCTCTGTATTTTCCCTTTCTACTCTAGTTCAGGCTGGCAGATAACGATACAGAATTACTAGCAGTCCTTCACTATGCTAGTTCAGCTGTAGTGCCTGCTGTGATTGAAACACTCACCATCCCAGTCATTTTACTCTCAGCACGTTTGGTAAGCACTTCCATGGAGAAGCGTTAGGCTACACTCCAGCTTCCAGCATTGATTGTCAAAAATGTTAAGGGGCTCCCATGACACACCGATGAGGTTCAACTTGCACTTGAGGACCACTAACTTAAACTGAAAATTAGCTTTAGAGTAAACATTTAAGTATTTATATGTCCATTTACCCCTGTTTTCACCAGAGTTGGGAAGCTAAAAAGTTAGAGCCTGTTCACCTAAAATTGATATATTCCCTGAGCTGTTTTTGAAAGGGTGATGTGTGTGTTAAATTTAAAAACAAAAAAAGGAGCTCTAATTTGAAATCTAGCTGTTACAGGTGATTTGTGCAACTCTTACCATATCTTGGACTATGCTATTTAGGGATGAATATTGTTATGTATCCCATAAACTAGCCTCAGCATATTTAAGCACTTAAAAAATATCTGCCATGGAGGAGACCACAGACATAAATGTGCAATCATTCTGATGGCTGCGCTTTTTAAGCTCTTATACCGGTACCCTCTGTCTGTGGTTGACAGTGTCATTAACATGAACATCCTCTCACCTAAAACTATCAGGAAACTCTTTTATGAGACTAGTTGATTCAATAGGGACCCACAAATACAGGTCTTCAGGAACAAAGTGCCTTGTCTCTGTGCTCCAAGATCAGGATAATTTTTTAACCCATATTTCACACATGGCATAACAGTACTCTGGCACTGAACTGGTAGAGCTGACTTTCAGTTACTGTATAAAATCACATGAAAAAACATTTGTAACTGTAGCAACCCTTGTATTAAAATACAAGGCAGAATCTTAGCTGCTTGACACAGGTTTTTGTATTTATATTTTTCACATAGCATCCAGAGTCAGGATTGCCAGTGATAAGAGGTGAAAGATTAGGTTTAAACTTGTTTGAAGTCCAATCACATTTGACAGGAAAGGAGTGTTCTGTTGCCTCTTGAAAAGAACAATTTGGTGCTCCTTAAGTCATATGGGATTTTTCTAACTTGACAGCCTTCCATGCTGCCGCTTGGTTTCTGCAGCAGTGCAGAGTGGGTAGTGAATTAGATTCCTGCACTGAATGCAGCTGTGAATATTCCTCCTAACTTGTCAAGGCCTGAGGTAGAATTAATATCTACAAACAACAAACATAAGAAAATTAGCTGGAAAAGAAATATAACGATTTCTGATTACATTTACTTTAGTTACTATTCTTTAAATTTGTTTGTATTAGAGTAGCATCTAGAAACCCAAATCAAGGATCAGGGCATCATTGTTCTAGGTGCTGCACAGACAAATAACAGAGGACAGTCCCTGCTGCAGAGAGCTGGCAGTTTAGGTGTCCAACAGGATACAAGAAGTTGACAGAATAGACATACGGGGTGGGTGTGGGGGAGGTGAAACCCTCAACAAAATCTCCCCCAGAGCTATTAATCTCTTCTTTTCCCTCCCAGGCTGTAGAAGAAAAGACTTGGTTGGTTTATAGGGGTTGTATTGTTTATGTATGTGTGAGAGAGAGAGAGAGAAAAGAACATGTTGAGAGTGGTCCAAGTAGAAAAAAATAAGTTGTACATTTTGTTCTGTAAGTGGTGAGCTTACTGTGGGAGTGCGTTACACAGTGCAGGTCCAGCTGCTTTAAAATTTCTACCTCCCATTCTTGTGAGCTGCCCACTTGTTTCCTGATTCATAATGGGGTAAATAAGAAAAGTGAGATGGCGCATATGTCTTATCCTTCAGTGTTTGTAAATTTTGGCAATGATCAGCATACCCTCATTACACCACGTGTCTACACTTGCAAGTGGGGGCATGATTTCTAATGAGTAGGCATACCTGTGCTAGCTTTAATTTAACATGTACTCTGATTGCTAGCCCGTTCTGAAGCCTGCCACCACATCTGGTGTTTTGCGAACCGTGATCTTCTATCTAAACTACTATTATTGCCCAGATTAAAGCTGTGCTACAGACATGCCTTTGCTTGCAGTGGAGACACCCCCCATTTTCTGTTGAATTTCACGCATAATAGGTGGTACAGGAAGATTGGGGGAAATGCATTGTTTCACTAGCTAAGGTTGTTTTATACTTGTGGCTGAGTGGTTGTAGCATTGAACTAACCTGGCACATCAACCTGGTATTCATGGGGCAATTTGCTGTCATTGCTAATTATATATAATGTTAAGTTAACCTCTTGGTTTAAGTGCGTCTTGGCTGTAAGTACCAGCTGATTTTGGTATTAGCACGTTGTACTGATAAATCCTGATTCCTGTTACGAAGGGTAGTGGCATAAAATCTACAGTGAAATAGGCATGCAGGAGAAGGATCTTTCTGAATAGCCTCATTGAAATATTTTTAGTGCTTTAATGTGGTGGTGAATAAATAGACTTCATCTTCTCTTTTTGATGTTTTTTCCTATTTCCTGCATGTCTTATCTCATTTAGGCTATGCCCTCATACCATCCACTAAATCTGATAACTTCTCAGACTCCAGCCACAGTGAGATCTCATCGCGGTCCAGCATCGTGAGTAACTGCTCTGCCGACTCAATGTCTGCAGCCCTGCAGGATGAGAGATGTTTGCCTCAGTCTCTTATTGTGATGGATTCAGCAGGAGCAGCAGAAAGAAAAGAAGTTCCTCAACCATCGGCTGAGTATAGTCAGCCTAGCACTGGGTGAGAAGTGTTTGTGCTGTGGTACTTGGCTGACTGACGTAAGGAAAAGGAGCAAAACACTTTAGTCAAGACGCAGTTAAGGGTCATGCTGTAATTATTATTATTAACTTGTTGACAGCAATCCGTGTGCTAGCTGCTTTAAAACGTAGGGGAAGACATTTTTTTTCGCACAAGGAGTTTGCAGTATAATTTAGACAGACAAGAGCTTCTCTGCATCAGCAGGTTTTGGATAAATGTCTCTTGCAGGAAAATGCAAATACACTGCAAGCTTGAAGGATATTTAACAAATTCCCTCCTGTACAGTGCTGAGGAAGGCAGCTGAATGAAAAGAGCATTTCTAGCAGTTATCGCTGGCAATCAGTAATACCAGTCACATCAGTACTTTAATGTTTAATATGTAACCCAAACATGTTGTAAGTTGTTTTTATGATTGTTGAGGCTGATTAGAAACTAGTTGCTCATCTTTTGCCTCCTAAGGTTCCCATACCAGACATTTTGTTGCCTTCTTGGTAAGATGGCTGCCACCAGTAGCTCATTCAAAGATGCCAAATATATCTAAAAATGTTGGGCTTGATCCTGTGACAACGTCTATTGAAATCAAGGGGCTCAGTATCTCTTGAGATCAAATGCTGTCTTTTCAACCACAATGTATTTTATTCAGGGAGAGAGATTCTCTTTACATTTGAAATATCAAATACCTGGGCTGAGCTAGTGGTCAGTTTTTAAGGAGTCATATTAATGCTTGATATGCCACACTGGCAAAGATCTGCCCGTGGAGAGAAGTGAATGAATTTTTCTTATGAAAAAACACACACTTTTCATTGTTGAATACTGTGAGGAGCTGTGTCTACTTGTGTAGCCGTGAAACCCAACAATAATGCGAGAAAGAATAATCAGTATTTTGTAGTGCTTTCTCCTTATCAATGAGACTATTGGGGCGGGGGAGAGAGAGAGAGAGAGCATTGCTAAGATAATATAACTTCTGAATATTTACCAATCCCAGTTTTTCCAGTGTGATAAAATTGGAAATAGTAGACCTATTTAAAGGCGCATTTTATAAACTAAAATAATTCTTTTCCCAAAAGTACAGCACCTTCCAGTTTCGTCAGAGATGCTGACATTTATTTACCACAGACAGAATAGTTAATTAAATACCCCAATGTGGCAGGGTACTGCACCACATAAAATCACAGTTTTTCAGAACACATACTGTTGCATTAAGGATAGTATTGCAGCCTGAACTTGGTATTTTCTTGTGTTTTATAGTTTAAAATCAAATCCTTCCAACTCTGTATTATTGCTGTGTTTTAGTTTCCATAATTTTTTTGTGAAAGAAATATTTTTTGATAGAAGAGTTCAAAAGATAGAAAGGCAAGGGAATAAAAAATGCTTCTAACGTGATTCTGACGTGTTCCTAGATTCCACAACGTGTCAATATACTGTACATGTTAATGATGAATTTTATATATTATCCTTGATACTCATTTATAGCACAATCCAGAGCTGCTCAGAGAAGTTTTGAATGGTGATTAGCAATCATCCTTTCTGTATTCTGGATCCATATAAAACCAAGCTTAATTGTGCACTGACAGCATTAATACAATTTCTCATTGAAATAAATAGGTGCTAAGTAGCTTCCTTTTGAATCTTAGTATTTCTGCCATTTAAAATCCTCTCTACAAATGCCTAAGCCACTTTGTCACAGTCCCTGAGTAGGCTGCCCCTGAGGCCCTTTGGCAGCCTGGAGTGCTCTCCTTTCAAGTAGAAGGCTTATGCCTCCACTTCTTTTTAGGGTGAAATCCAACCACGCTCCAACTGGGTCTCCAAGGTACACTCCTGCTTTCCAGCCATGTTATGTCACAGGCCCAGTAGTTTGGGAGCACATAACATATGTTTGCAGTGATACAGAAACAGCTTCTTCAAAACAAAGCATGATTTATTTTGTTAAAATAACACATAGAATAAGTGAAATTTTATAAAATATTTTGGATTTTTTTTACATTTTCATATATATTGCTTTCAGTTACAACACAGAATACAAAATGTATATTATTTTATGACAAATATTTGCACTAAAAATGAGAAGAAATTTTATTTTTCAATTCACGTCATACAAGTACAGTAGTGCAATCTTTGTCATGAAAGTGTAACTTACAAATGTAGATTTTTTTTTGTTATATAACTGCACTCAAAAACACAACACTCTAAAACTTTAAAGCCTACAAGCCCACTCAGTCCTACTTCTTATTCAGCCAATCGCTAAGACAAACAAGTTTGTTTACATATACAGGAGATAATGCGGCCCTCTTCATATTTACAATGTCACCAGAAAGTGAAACCATACATTTGCATGGCACTTTTGTAGCCTACATTACGAGTCATGTACATGTCAGATATGCTAAACATTCGTATGCCCCCTCATGCTTCAGCCACCATTCCAGAGGAATGCTGATGACGCTCGTTACAAAAATAATCCATTAATTAAATTTGTGACTGAACTGCTTAGGGGAGAATTGTATATCCCCTGCTCTGTTTTACCTGCATTCTACCATATATTTCATGTTATAGCAGTCTCGGATGATGACCCAGCACATGTTCATTTTAAGAACACTTTCACTGCAGATTTGACAAAACGCAAAGAAGGTACCAATATGAGACTTCTAAAGATAGCTACAGCACTCAACCCAAGGTTTAAGAATCTGAAGTGCCTTCCAAAATCTGAGAGAGACAAGGTGTGGACATGCTTTCGGAAGTCTTAAAAGAGTAACACTCCAGTGTGGAAACTCCAGACTCTGAACCACCAAAAAAGAAAACAATCTTCTATTTGAATCATAGAGTAGAATAATAGAATATTAGGTTTGGAAGAGACCTCAGGAGGTCATCTAGTCCAATCCCCTGCTCAAAGCAGGACCAACACCAACTAAATCATCCCAGCCAACGCTTTGTCATGCCAGGCCTTAAAAACCTCTAAGGATGGAGATTCCACCAGATGGTGGCATGTGACTCAGATAATGAAAATGAACATGCGTCAGTCCGCACTGCTTTGGGTTGTTATTGAGCAGAACCCGTCATCAGCATGGATGCATGTCCCTGGAATGGTGGTTGAAGCATGAAGAGACATATGAATCTTTAGCGCATCTGGCACGTAAATATCTTGAGACGCTGGCTACAAGAGTGCCATGCGAACGCTTGTTCTCATTTTCAGGTGACATTGTAAACAAGAAGCAGGCAGCATTATCTCCTGCAAATGTAAACAAACTTGTTTGTCTGGGCGATTGGCTGAACAAGAAGTAGGACTGAGTGGACTTGCAGGCTCTAAAATTTTACCTTGTTTTATTTTTGAATGCATTTTTTGTACATAATTCTACATTTGCAAGTTCAACCTTCATGATAAAGAGATTGCACTACTATAGTACTTGTATTAGGTGAATTGAAAAATACTGTTTCTTTTGTTTTTTACAGTGCAAATACTTATAAAATAAATATAAATTGAGCACGGTACACTTTTATTCTGTGTTGTAATTGAAATCAATATATTTGAAAATGTAGAATACATCCAAAAATATTTAAATACATGGTATTTTTTGTTTAACAGTGCGTTTAATCGCACAATTTTTTTAATTGCTTGACAGTCCTAGTTATTTCTCTACAAACCTGTGTTTTATATTTCTAATTTATTTTGTCTTCAAATTTAGTTGGTCACTAACTAGACCTGCTATAATCAGAGGGATGGCTGTCGCATCTTCCATGAGCAATGAGGAGATCTCCCACGAGCATATCACAATAGAAGCTGCAGACAGTGGCCGTGGAAGCTGGACTTCATGTTCAAGTAGTTCTCATGATAACTTTCAGAATATCCAAAACCAGAAAAGTTGGGATTTCTTGAATTCTTACCGCCACACTCATCTAGATGGACCCATTGCTGAAGTAGAACCCACAAACTGTTGCTCTGAAGAGACTCATTTGTATTCTGAAGCCTTTTCCAAAAATAACCGACAGTCAAAAGCCAGCACGGAACATGATCAATCTCGACAAAGCTGGGCCTCCTCAAGCTCCCTGTCAGACACGTATGAAACAAACTATGGGACAATTAAGCGGAGAGGGCTTGAGCACTCCACAGCGGAGCAGACTGAGGTTTTGGACTCTAAGCCAGCCACTGATGCAAATTATAAAACTGTTACTTCAAGTACAGAAAAAGGCCTGATAGGTAAGCCAAGCCAAAAACCTATGGAAGCTTCCACATCTGTTTTGCATTTTAATATTAAGTTGTTAAGAAATTACATCAGCAGATCTGGGGGCTGGGTTGCATATTAAATCCAGTTTTACATGTGGTTTTAATCATAGTAGTACCCAGACAATGTGTTTTCAAACCAACTTTTTTTTTTTTTTTTTTTGAACTACGAAAATTAAAGGAATAAAGCAACATGCTTCCTTACAGCCTTATGGAAATGCAGGAGGCCCATGTTCAGGGAAGTGTCAGGCATTTCTGCATATGCTCTCTGTGTTCCTTTATTTCTTGAAACTCCTTTGGGATCACCTTTTTTTAACCCCCCTCTTTTGCTTCTATCCCACACAACGCTTATTGCTGCACATTTTCCTCTGGCAAGGAGGTCTGGACATGCCTCCCGTGGGCATGTCCTTCCAGCAACCAGTAAGGGAGGAGGTTGACTAGTGATGCAAAGAGACTGAGCACACTGTGTCCATAACACTCCTGTCACAGGGAGCCCAGAAGTGATGCAGATTCCCTTCATAGCATCACGTTGCACTGCCTGCTGTTAGATTGCTTAGCCAACTGACGTTTGCATACTACTGGAGAAAAGCACACTTTCTCTTCACATAAAATATGCCTTCCAAAGGCATATTTTATTAATGTGCACATGCCCTTTCAGTGACTTAGTGAGTAGGGTTGCCAAACAACCAAGACTAAAGGAGTTGGGTAGCAAACAAGATTAAACATCAAGTAAAACTTTCTAAAAAATTGCTGAAGTTAGGGGGTGAAACTGAAACCCAATTTAATTCCTGAGCAGTTTGCTGGAGGGATGTACTTTATCATCATAGGGTAATTGCCTGAGCAGACTTATCCTTAGGTCACATGTAGGGTGGAGGCCTTCTCTTTTTCTGGCTCTATGGAAAAAGTGAGCTTGTCTAAGAGAGTTTTCGCAACCCCCTCCAATTTACTTTGTATGCATTTCCTTCCAGCACATGCATACACACCCTGTCCTAGCCTAGTAACATATCCTAACTACTAGTTCACTCTTGATCAGCTCTGACATTCTGGCATGTGAGTCACTCAATGCAGTCTTGTTTATCTCTTACTAGGGTGACCAGACAGCAAATGTAAAAAATCGGGACAGGGGTGGGGGATAATAGGAACCTATATAAGAAAAAGACCCAAAAATTGGGACTGTCCCTATAAAATCGGGACATCTGGTCACCCTATCTTACTCCTTTCTCTCTTGTTTCCAATTCTGTTTATGTCCCGCATCGCACACTTTTCTTTGCATGCAGCGATGTTGCTGAACTGTATGTATTCATTGTTAAGAAGCATTCAGCAACATAGCTCAACAGAACACGCACTGCATCCTATTCAGTGAAGAGGAAAAATAGGTGGATGTGGATCTTGGGTCACAAGTAGATGTTGAATTTTGCAAACCCTTCATCCACACTTCATTATATACATCACATCCAAGATATTCTAGTTTTAGTTCACCATTTGTTTAGTCTGTTCTGGGGTGGGAAGATGGTTTCAGAGATGACACTTTTGAAAGAAGAGAAGATCTCAGTGGGAACAAGACAGAATAAGGGAGTCTCTTAAGGCAAAGGATCGATTCAGTAGAACTCGCACTTAATTTCTCATGAAAAGCTATTAAACAATCAGTCTGTAAACACTTTTCACACAAGGAACTCATGCGCTTTTAAAATGCTCATTAATCGGATTGTTTTATATGCAGAATGGGAGTGGGGATATTGAACCTTTTCTTACGTGGGATCTTAGTGTCCCAGTTTCTAAGTGATTTATATTGTGAGAAGTTACAAGAATAATGGAGATGTAATGGTATGGATGCTAGTATTGGTGCTACATCCAACTCTACCAGTGGATGGCACTCTCTCGCAGTCAATATTCGTAGATAGAGGCACCTTTGGGAATATAATAAGAAAATTAAAGTAACAGTAATAATATTTTGCATTCAAATGTTTCTTCTTCAGAGCGCTTTACAAATACCTGAGTAAAACATGCCAGATTATCCGATAGTTTGTACTTTTTTCCCCCCTTAAATGAGGGGGATGTTAACACCTTTCACTTGCTGTAGGGATATTCACTTTCCTTTTTATCTGTTTAATAGCCACCATTCACGTAAGTGAGGATGGCTGGTTGGGACTTCCTGTTGGTGGCATTTCTCTTGAGGTGCTTGAAGACCATTTGCTGCAGGAGATGTTTGCTGCATCTAAGACATCCTCTTTCCTCTTGAAATTCATGAATTGGTCCCTGATTCCCACACATGGCTGTGCGAATAGCACTTTCACTGATCTTTTTCAAGTAAAATTTTAAGACATGTTTGATACTGTTTTCTTGAAAGATAAGAGCCATTTTATTTATAACTCTGGAGTTAGTCGACATACTTCACAAAAACTAGGGGTCACCCAATGAAATTAATAGGCAGCAGGTTTAAAACAAACAAAAAGAATTACTGTACTTCTTCACAGAATGCACAGTCAGCCTGTGGAACTTGTTTCCATGGGATGTTTGTGAAGCCAAAAATATTATGTACAATCTGTCTCTTAATGAGAGCTTCATACAGAGCTTTTGATTTCTTCCTGCAGCATAGATAAGCGTAGAATATGTACTAGTATCATACTGCATATCAGCAAGTGTAGTAGAATCTTGTTACAATAAAGTCAGTTGTTTAAAGAACTTCTCTTTTGGTTCATGAACAGGGCTGGAAGTCAAAGGGTCTGGTTCCTATGCCTGACTCCACCACAAACTAATTGTGACCCTGGGCAAGTCAGTTAACCTCTCTTGTATTTCAGTTTCCCAACCTGAAGAATGGAGGTGAAGAATATTTACCTCCCAGGATTACTGCAAGGATAATTACTTTAATATTTGTAGAGCGCTGTGAAATCCTGTGATGGATGTTACTATAGAAGTGCAGAGTATTATAACTACTGTAATTGTAATTGGAGTATTTCAATGCATTTGAATAACGTGAGACCATAGTTCAATTGAACTTCAATTGACTTTTCACCATATGAGTTCAGTCATTTTGCTATTACACTGACTTTTCAAAATAAGTATAAAGTGTAAGTTAAAAGCATAAAAATCTGCTGCTGCTGTTATAACCAGTGTTTCTGCATTTGCCTTTTGTTATCAGTTTCTGTTTTGTCATTGTAACACTTCAGGTTTTTTTTTAATGTTTTGTTTCCTTTGTTTTCTTCATTAACATTTCCATTGCTTATTTCTTGTACCAGTGTACTGTGTCACCTCACCTAAGAAGGACGATAGGTATAGGGAGCCTCCGCCCACCCCTCCAGGATATATGGGGATTTCTTTAGCGGACATAAAGGAAGGATCACCCCATCACCCACACTTAAAGCCTCCAGACTATAGTGTGGCAGTGCTGAGGTCAAAGATGCAACATAGTGACCTCTCTAGACTTTCATCAGCTTCTCTCAGTAGTGAACCAGTGGCCTGTATTTCATCGAAGATGCCTCAATGGCATAAACGGCAACCGTCCCATCCTAAACTAGCAGATATGACTGACGCAGATAGTGAAGAGGATGGTATGTTAACTAACTTGATAGATGTTAAATGAACTGCTATGTAAATCAAGTCTCAGTAATGTGCTAAGTGTTACCTCAGAATGATGTTCTTGAGTTGTTCTCAGTAATTCTTTGAGATTGAAACTGTTTTTAAAGAAAATGTATATGTTCAAATTAAGTGTGCCTTTGTGTTTTAAAAAGCACATGTCGCTAAATGGGTTCTTTATCAAAATGTGTGAGATTTACAAAAGTGTAATTAAGATACTCATGATCAGCGGTTCTCAAACTGTGGGTCGAGACCCCAAAGTTGGTCATGACCCTGTTCTAATGGAGTTGCCAGGGCTGGTGTTAGACTTGTGGGGCCGGAGCTGAAGCCAAAGCCCAAGGACTTCAGCCCTGGGCAATGGGGCTCAGGTTACAGGCCCTCCACTTGGGGCTGAAGCCCTTGGGCTTCAGCTTTGGCCTCCCCACTCAGGGTGGTGGGGCTCAGGTGGGTTCAGGCTTTGGTTCCCCCTCCTGGGGTCACGTAGTAATTTTTGTTGTCAGAAGGAGGTCGCGGAGCAATGAAGTTTGAGAACCCCTGGGCTAGATTCTATACAGTGCTATCTTCCCCTTCAATTCTATATCTTTTATTTGATCAATTCTGATGCCTTAAAAGGACACTGTCAGGTTAAAAATTATATTTAAAAAAATACTATCTTGGGTTATTAATTCTTGCAGAATATTTGAAATCCTAATTATGATTCACTTCTTTGCATTTCTCTCAATCTGGACAGTGGAAACAAGGTTGTTCCATTTTTGGTTTTTCTTCCATTTCTGGTTGGTTTACATTGCAGTTGTCGTGTGAAAATGTTGCAAGAGAATGTTTTAAAGCATTTTTGGAACAAAATAAATTAATGGAAACTTTTTTGTTGCTCTTAGGTTTTGTAAAAGTTTGTTTGGGCCAAACTTGAGTTGACAGTGCCTTCTTAAACTAAATTCTTCGACATCCTTGTTTGAAGTGACTGTCAATACTGCCATAAACAATCCTTGCTGCTTTCAACAATATACACTGCTACCTCAATATAATGCGACCTGATATAACACAAATTCGGATATAACGCGGTAAAGCAGTGCTCCGGAGGGGGGAGGGGTGGGGCTGCACACTCCGGTGGATCAAAGCAAGTTCAATATAACGCAGTTTCACCTATAACGCGGTAAGATTCTTTGGCTCCCAAGGACAGCGTTATATCGAGGTAGAGGTATATATGTAAAGTATTATGCTTCAGAAAGCTGTTCCTGTATTTGTAAAAGATCACTCCATACTAATGAATCGGTGCTATTCTTTCAATCTCCCAATGTGTTATGCATTAGTATTATCAATCCTTTCCCCCACTGTCAATGAACTGAAGCTTTTGAATTAGAATATAGTACTGACTTGCTTGAATTTCCATCTGGCTTAAAAACAACATGCATTTAGAGTCAAAGCCTTTGTGATATAAGGCAATCCTATTTTTGCATTGCATGATATTAGATCATTCTGTGGTGTATATTACTCTTGTATACCATGATGCCAACTCATGAGCTATGAGATAAAAAGATAATGATTTTTTTATCCAAGCAACATTTTCTTCCAAATTTTTGCAATGAAACTTATTGTACAGTTCTAGATATTTTTCCTTTTTAGTTTTAAAATGCTTGGATAACTTTTCTCATTTTAGAAAATTGCATGCTCCTCCCCCGTCCCATTCTGTATGGTTTGGAGTCACTGGAATGCATTTTCCAGTGCATTCAAAGTAATATTTTGAGAATACGCAATTTCATCTTTTTTCATGTATCTTCATCAAATGGCTAAGAAACGTGTAGGATGGTAGAGGAATTTTTTGAATAAGGATATTTATTTCATTCTGGTCATTAGATTCTGAAAGCATTACATGGCAGTACAATCTCCAGTAAATGGTGGGGCTTGGTCAACATATTGAATAATGTACTGTATGTTCATGGCAGATGTCTGATGTAACAATTTACAATGTGTTTTTCTTGTTTTACAGAAGATGAACAAGTATCAGCAGTCTAACCATTGGGCTATCTATGAAAACCACTTCAAATCACAGGGGACATGGGAATATGAACCATATGATTGTTAGCTAATGCTGACAACTTGCTGCTACTAACCTCAAAAGTTGTATTTGCCTCAGTCGTGGACAATGTGAACCTGGCTGGATCATAAATCTCTCTAACTTACTTCACTTTACCACAGTCAGCTACCACAGCCTAAGAAAACTATTTATGCCTGTGATATAAATACCAGTTTCCAAGGAGTACAGACTACCTGAGAACTGAAATCAGTCTGATGGGAAGGACCAATCTTAGTACATTGGGACCACCAATTGTCAAGAACCACTTGAAACTTGGAAGCATTCTTCTGTATAATACCTTATAATCCTTTGGTAGATTTCTGTGATGTATATTTTCCACATGACCATTATAATTCTAAAATTAAGAATGTTATTTTACATACTTAAGCAAAATTGGGGACACTGCGGCAGTATCTGAAAAAGTAATTTATTTATTTGGAGTTTATGGAGGGTTTTCTTTTATTCGTAGTGGGAGTGCTCTGGTTGGCTAGTGTGAACACTGACAAAGAAAATGGGTACTAACTTAGATACATGTCAATATTCTTTGTGCTATTGAAACAGACACAGGTAATGGGCCTACTAACTCATTTAGAAATACCCGGATTTTGGGTATGTACTTAATGTAAATGGAATCAAGGATTTGGAAGTTAATGTGCATACAGCAATGAAACACTGCCATCTCTTGGTCCTGCTCTAGAAAACCCTAAAAAATATCTGTGGAAGTCTTTAACTATCAGCCTGCTGGGAAAATAACTGGAGTTCTTCTCATGCATTCCCCCAAATTAAAGGTTTGAAACGTGGAGGCTGTAGTTCCTGTGAAATTATTTGGTATGTTCAAAACTTTCCAAGTAGGACGGTAAACAAATGTTGCACTGCATAGTGCAGCATGTAAATCCACTGTTAGCAATAGAAAGGAAAATTAGTGCTCTGTGGGTTCTATGATCATCCTATATTTTTTTTCTACTTGTACCAAAATTCAAATATTTTAGGTACTGGAATTATTTAAAAGGAAAATTGTTACCACTGCCATTATGGAATAAGTAGAAAGTTTATTAATATAGCATTTTAACCATAGACCATTGCACATAATACAATAAATAAATACAAATTTAATATCAACACAAGCCATTATGGAATAATATTTGTGAAAGTGAACATTTGAGATATAGTACAATATAGTGTATAACTGATTCTGAAAACCTACCACATTCATCCAATGAATTAGATTAGAATGTTTCAAGTTTTAGAGTGAAATGCTGGCCCAGTTGTAATCAGTGGGGTTTTTACTTGGATGGAGCCAGGATTCATGTTCTTTTTGTACAATTAGGGTAAGCTAAGTTGCTTGCTTTAACTTTACTTAGCCAACCAGAGCACATGGGGTAAAACTGGAAATACCTGCAGTTTCTTTCTTGTTCTAGCACAGGATAACCCAATCAAATAATATAATTGGAGATGAATGTATGGATCTGTGTTTTAACATTTTACTTGTAAATCTTAATGAGGATGTTTACAGATTAGATAGATGTTTGTCATTTTACAGGTGCCTCAAAGAACGTATCTATTACGTTATGAAGAGTTTTAAAAAATTTTTTGTTTTGTTTTTCCTGGTGTAGGGCAAATGCAGCATTTTCTAAAAATGACACAAGTACCAAAAACAACCCAAAGCATTTGATGTGCATCACCCATATCTACTTGGGGCTGATGTTGACAAACATGAGAATGTGTTCAATCAAACTTTGGCTTGTGTTCATGTGTGTGCCAGATTTAATATTATTCTGTGGCTGGAATGTACCCTGTATTGGTCCTTGTATCCTGAAGTCCTAAATCAGTCGAGAGCAGTAATGTGGAGAGAGGCTGCCCAATTCATAATTAGTTGATTGACTATATGTTAGATTTTTTGGTATGAACATCTGAGTAAATAGCTGAAAAATCATATTGAAAAGCAGATTAGCTATTTCTTAAAGGATACTTTCTTCTTCGTCAAGGCCTTAATGTTTACAATGAACTTGTGTAGGCCTTAATGAATCAAGATTAATATAAGTGTCAAAATGGGCTACGGCAAAATGCTTACTTTCAGCATATATAATGTTAACTTCTTAATCCTTAAAATGACGTCTTGCAGGATATAAATTGCAAATTCTAGTAATCCCACAGTAAACTGTAATTGTTTGTTAGCTTTTAAGCGGCATGCACAATAGGCTTACCGTTTAATCAGAAAATCATGTGTTTTGTGCCAGATAAATTAAGTCCTAAGGTTTCAGTGACCTCAGATATTGATTTGTAGTTTATTTCAGCCTGTTGAACAAACGTAAAGGATTAAGTCTTTGTTCTTGAGGTGACCTCCTTCCTATCTAAGGGCCTAATACTGCTTCCACTGATGTCAGTGGGAAAACTCCCAATGACTCCCAGGGGAGCTAGATTGGGGCCCTCATCTGGTCCATTAAGCTAGCCATCTGATATTGATTACCCATTTAAACTTGGTGTTTGCACATCAACAGCATCAATCTGTTCAGCAGTACTTTTCAGGACATTGTTTTTAAAGTGAGTAAAAGTCTTGCTAATCATATTTTCCTAATAGACAGTACAACTAGTGTAAATAAATCATGCATAAACTATTGATAAATGAGCTACTTTTTCTGCTTCTTCTGACTTGGACAGTGTGGCTTGGCTCTGCTTGTCCTTGCTGTGACTTTGTTTGTTTTTTAATTCAACTGATCACATTGATCGGGGACAATAGCCAAATGTAGTGTGTCTTGTATGGATTTGAAGAGACATTATCCCTTTTTTCAGCTTTGAAAATTGTGAATTAAGACTGCTTAATTCGGGTTTTACGTTGTTTCATGTAAGTGGTTTCTCATGGAACCAAAAAATGTGAGCTGACTTACCTGTACAGCACTCTGTCCCTTTTGATTTCTTTCTCTTACACAGACCTAACTTCTGCTGAGCAATTCATGTCCTGACTAATATTCTTCCTCCATTTACATTTTGTTTCTTGCTCTTTCGCTAATTGTTTGTTTGCTCATAAGTGATGAGTGAAGGATTTGATTTGATTAAAACCAATTTGATTTTTTTGCCTGCATTGTGATATTTCATTGTGCTATTAAAAGCTCAACCTTCCAAATCATTCGGAAAGAACCTTCAAACCAATCGTAGAACCTTTCACTTAACTGGCCTCCACATAATGAAATTAGACAACTGAGCTTCTGTTATGAGTTTGCCTATCCCATAAATACAATTCAGTAAACTAAAGGGGAATTCCTTCAAATATTTGCGATATGCTTCCTTTAAGTGTCAACAATAAGAGTTGAATGATCAGCAGTCATTACCAGAATGGGAATATGAGGCCTTTTCTTACTCGTGCTTAATCCAAACTCACTGAGTAGTCATTGGGGCCAGTGAGGCTTCTTATGTGGGAGATGATTGCAGGGTGAGATTCATAGCTTCCTTCTAATTCTTACAGGTCGTGATTGTGCAATGTGCCTAGTGTCATCCTTGCCCATTGAAGTCAATGGGAGATGGAGGTTGGCCAGCACTTCCAAGGATTGAGCCTATAGGAAACAACCTTTGCAGAAAGACTCTGCTTTCTATCAATAATTCTCTTGCAAAAGATAAATCTGAAAAGTCTTTCTTCATTCTTTCTCTCTCAGATCACGTGGTTGCAGACAACAATGCAAATCTATGTCATGTTAAGCTTTTATATAAATATTAGAATTAGTTTTTTAAAAAAGATATACAGTACTTACGACTGCCTTCAGAAAAACAGATTAGAAAAAAGGGATACTCTCTCTTTAGAAAAGCTTTATACATTATATTTTAAAAAGGGGAGAAAAACCCATCTTGAATTCCCAATTCAGCTTTAGCTTATGTTGTGCTTTTTTGTTTTATCTTTATTTTTATATACCTGGAATGCAGTTTAGCTTGGTATTAATAAAATTCTAAATATATGAGCATATTGGCAAAAACTGCACAGATGTAATGATATTCCAATAGCAATTGTACTGCACAAGTCAGTGATTGTAAAGTATTCCGTAACAAGCAATGTGTCTCCTATTTTTTGATACCTCTTACACTTATGTCTTTTAGAAAGACAGTGCCTCTGTATGCTTTTTGTATTTTTACTGAGTGATTGTAAATATTTGTTATATTTTTGGTTAAGAGAATGTTTAAAAGTACTGTTTATTATCCAATCTACTAATATGTTGGAATCAATAAACAATCTACATACATTCATTGTTTTTAACCTGACCTTCTTTGATCATAAAAGTGTGTAACCGAGCAGAGGATTCCACTGAGACAGAGTTCAGTCCTAGGGATATGCAAAGTGTGCAGTCAGACGTGGCATTTTGTTGTCTGTGGCACCACCTTCAGCCCTGGTGAGGAACAGCAATTAAGTGAGTGTTTCTGTTTTAAATAGGAATAAAAATAGGACAGAGCAATGGGAGCCTGGTCGGGGAGGGAGGGATTGAGGAATTTGGCACCTTCAGTGTTGGTCAGATTTTCTTGACAAAATGCTTAACCTTAGGTATGCAGGCAGAGAGACTGAGACTGAAACACAGAGCTCTTTGCTGTTCTGCTGCATGACTTCTCCCCTCTTCCACAAATGGGCAGGCATCTTCCCTGTGGCATTGGGAGGTGGTAAAATGTTGCTGCTGGGGGCTGTAGGACAAGGGCCTGCAGCTCACATCAGGCCACTGGAAGTTTTGCCTCCAGCTATGACACAAGTTAACTTAGGTTCAGTTTTTCCCACTAAGGGCTTGTCTATACTTACGGCTAAATGGGCACTGCTGCAACTGATGCAGCCGTGTCGATTTAGCGGGTCTGGTGAAGACCCGCTAAGTCGATGGGAGAGTGCTCTCCCGTCGATGTCTGTACTCTAGCTCCCCGAGAGGCGGAAAATAAGTTGGCAGGAGAGCGTCTCGCGTCAACACAGTGCGGTTGTGTAACTGAGGTAATATAATTTAGGTCGACTTACAGCTTTAGTGTAAACCAGCCCTAAGTTTGTTTTCCCCTTTGAATTTGCATTTTTTTTTCCACAGTAGTGACCTCCTTCCAGCCTCCCGTCTCCCTCTCCTCAGTGGAGCTCCCGTCTCCCCCTACTCAGTGGAAGCCCTGAGGCACTAATCCTCTGGATTCTCTGGTACAGCACCTCACTACCAGGTGCCCCACCCTCACAACCACGGAGGTGGTTCAGGAAGTGCTATGCTTGTACAGCAACTTTCAGGAGCAGCTATGGGCGAGCTGTGGCCTGTCTGCTTCCAACCAATCCTCATTCGCCTAGGGCATATGGTTTTGTGGTCAGACAAGCATGTTGGGGCCTATTCCCCCTATAAAGCTGCTATGGGAAAGTGTAACCAGGAGCACCAGTTTTGCAAATTAGGGACCCCACACAGTCTGCTCAGGGGTAAGTCTTACCTGTTCCCGAGGCACCATGTCCCAAAAGAAGCAAGTGCCTGCTTAAGGAACTAATTTACAACTTCGATGAGTAAGTCACATAAAACGGGGTCTCAGCCTTTCTCCTGTGTGGTAACTTCTAGCTTTGCTCTGCTTCAGACTCCTTTCCCTTCGGCCTGCAGATAAATGCTCCTGGCTTTGGCTTACTGCTTCTGTGAAGCCTTGTCTCAGTATCAGAGCAGGGACTGCCCCCAGACTCTCACTCTGCCAGGGAAAGGACTCTGTCTCTCCCAAGCAGGAAGGGATCTCCCCACCTCCCACGCCACAGACTAATCTCCACACTCAAGGGAGCACTCCAGGCAGGCTGTGCCCACAACAGAAGTCCATAAGGACTCCATTTCCCATGTACCTGCTCTAGCATGGGATTACAGCAGGGCAAGTGAGAAATGCCCTCCCATGTACAAAACACCCTCTGTTTTACTTAATCAAGGCCAAGTGGAAGTACTGAAATGGGCACCAGACAGGTTGGAAAAGCAATCAGGCTTCCTTCCAGACTCCCAAGGCCTCCTACTGTACACTTCCCAGTTATTTGCCCCTCTTCAGTTGAATAGCCCCAGACTAGGACAAATCGTGTTTTACCTGCCTTCTGTAATAAACCACTGGTGGCAGCACTGCATTTAAAGAATAGTGGTACAAGTCTCCCCGCACCCACCTGCCACTCCCCATGTGTACTTCCCTTTGGAACAGGACGGCAGTGGCTCATAAGCTCAATATCTCAGGAGGGCAAGAGGTTCCTTCACTGCATGTTGTAATAATATAACCAATAAGACCAAACCCTTAACCAGTCAAAACAGAGGTCTCAAAAGTACAGGAAAATATCTTCCCTCCTAGATCCTAATTCCTACAGCCACAGTCTCCTGTTCAAGATTCTGGTCAGCCAGGCTCTTTCCTCAAGATGGACGCTTTATTTGCTCTTCCTATTCTTCTCGTTGAGCTTGAAACACCCAGCGGCCCTTTCCTTGTTTTGAGATTGCACAGAAGGGCAAGTGGATTATGTGGGTGGTTTTGCGCTCCCGGAGTGAGAGTAAGTTGTGTCAGACTAGCTTCCAGTGCTGCAGAGCCACATCTTTTTACACAAGCTGATGCAGTGTTGGATATTATTTATCATCTAATTATTACAGCAGATAACACCTAAAAGTCCAAGTCATGGACCAGAATTCCATTGAGCAAGGTACAGGACAAAAAGACAGACCCTGCCCCAAGGGTAGATGTACCCAATCAGTGTCTGCACCATGGCTGAACATTCCCTGGGCCCTCTCTTTCCATACAAGGGAAGCACTCACACTGACTCACCATCCACCTGTGAGGTCTCTCCTTGGGTTGAGAAGGAGCAGGGAGAGTCTAAACTTTTCTGTGTCGATTCTTGCTCTGCACTCATCACCATAATATCTGAGCGCCTTCCAGTAGCGCATTAAGCGAAGCGACTAGCATCTGTCACGTGTTTTCTCAGTCCAATGCAGGGAAAGAAGTGGAGCTCTTTCCCTTCCCTACTGTGAATTTGTTCTGTCATGAACCCTTTTTGCTTTTCAGACAGGAAGGAGATCCCGCTCCCCTTCTTCCTGTACTATTCAAGGTGACTCAGGAGAGGGCAGGAAAATCCTCAACAACCCAGGAGGGTCCCCACAAACAGGATTTTTTGAGAAGTCCCCCTCCCACCTCAGGAATTGTCAAGACCACGTAAAACACAAAAGGCCCAGACTCTGTTAGGTACAAGTGCCCATCCCTTGCCTTGTTCCTGGAGAAGAATAGTTTTAAATATAATAAATTAATGCATCCACCACTTTCCTTGGGAAACTATTGTACAGGTCAATAGGACTCATTATAAAGGACTCCTTTTCTCTTGATATTCAAGGTAAATTTCCCTTAATTGCATCCAGTTGTTTCTAATTATACCCCCTTTGTATGCTAAATAAATCCCTCCTGTTTCAGGTTGCTTATCCTGCTACAACCCTTTCTTTTGTCCCCTTGATGTGTAAGTGACACCGATTTACACTCATTTAAGCAACATATAACATACAAAACAGTTATGTCGCCTCTTCATTTTCCCCCTTTCATTTAGTTATTTATGGATCATCTGAAGGGTAAATTCACACTGAACCTTAAGAAGAAGTAAATAATTTTCTAGACTTGAGGTTGTAACCATAGGAACATAGGAATTGCCAGACAGGATCAGACCCAAGGTCTATCTGGTCCAGCATCCCAACTCTGACAGTGACCAGCACCTTCTGTCAGACAGGATACTTCAGGGGAAGGTGTGAGAACCCCCACAATCAGCAAATCTGGATAATCTTCCCCTCCCCCCAACTCCACAGGTCTCATTCTGGTCTCTGATAGAGATTGCTTTAAACCCGGAAGCATGAGAGTTGAAGCTCTGAAGCATGAGGTCCATGAGACGAGACCAGCAGGCATTCGCTATCATATGCAGAAAACATTTCCATTGGCAGAAGTTTTCACTCAGCCTGTAGAGCACAGGAAAAGACTGAGCCAGCCAGTTAAACACAGGAAAATTATGCAACAAGTGGCTACAGCTCTTCTGAACTCTTTCTGTTAATTATAGAAGACTAAGAATGCTTTAAAATTGGAAAGTAAAATGCGTCTGTTTTCTATTTCCCAAGGGTAGCTGTTTTCTTCTTTGACAGATTACTTCATAGCATGTGCTTCCCCTTTGATCTCTGGCATCCCAGCATGGCAGACTTCCTGTATCTTGATCATATTGGGTGTGTGGCTGATCTCAGAGACACCCTACTATTTCAAATGGCGGAATAAAACCTGTTACAGCCACGTCTAGGGAACAAATGCAAACCTCTTAACCCTAAAAGAAAAGAAAAATGTCAGGGACCGGTCTAGCAGTAAATGGGGATTCATGCCCATCACTCATATCTAGTCGTAGGATTTAGAAGCCAGAGGGTGGGGGTCTCAAAAGGGCTCAATGTTGGCTTTAGGTCTATTCCCATTTAAGTCAATGGTGAAAAACTCCCACTGGTGTCACTTGGAGCAGAGTTAAGCCACTGTTAGCTTAACTGCTTTCACCATTGAAAATCCCATGTAAAAGGGCTCATAACTCTATTGGGAATATTGTCGCTGTAGAGGATCACTGAGGGGCATTTGTTTGAAATTTGGCACAGGATACATTGGTATTTAAAGAACTGCTGAGCAATCAGACACAAGCTTTTAATCGGTTTGTCAAGCGCTGGCATCTCTTATTTCGGTGTCAGAGAAACAAAGCAAAGGAAATGGAGACAGACACTCGCCCCCCACACACACATTTAAAGTATTATATTTACGACTTATTTTTTAAGCCCTTTGGTTCTTTTGCCTGCACTTCTGAGCTCCTTCAGAAGAGAGCTCAGATCTGCATTCAGATCTATATCCTTTGTAAATCCAGAAAGAGACAATATCTGTTGGTCTATTTGTAATGTGTCAGACAACATCGTCCTGCTGTGCAGTAGTTTGATCATTGAGCATTAAAAAGGAACCACAACGCAAAAGCTGAGGAGTGTGAATTAAATGCAAGGGTGGTGGGTGGAAAAATTGCCACCAGAGGGTAGCATTGCATATCATTTTAGCTGGTTGCTTTTGAAACTCATCCTTTTGGGAATCCAGGCTTGAGTGCAATTAAGTAGGGCAGCCGCTGTCAGGCAGGTTTAGATGTGCAAATATTCAGCGCACCAGTAAGGAAAAGGCTGCGTTAAAGTCCTTTTAAAATGTTTATGCCTGAACAATGAACATCCCATTGTGCTTGCAGCCTGAGTCACTGGGCTATGTGCAGGGAACTAGCAAAGGTCTGAGGGATGGATTTTTACTCTCTCAATCCATAGGCAGGTTGCAAGGCTTCACTGCAGCCCCTCTTCCATGCTATAGGCTGAAGTACCAGCTCCTGCCTTTCTGCCTCCCCTTTTCAGGGAACCCCCAGGCGCCCTAGGCAACTGCCTAGTTTGCCTAAGTGGTAGCACCAGCCCTGTGTATGTTCACATGTTCACAGCCCCAAGTTACTAAACGACTAATCTCCTTATAGTGTTTCCTTATCACTGAATAGCCATTTAGAAGTAGAAAAAAAAGGCACGTAATAAAAATAAGTGTTACTGCTATAGAAATCAATACAAGAGTCTTCTCTTATGGACTAAATGGCTGAGATACTCCAAGCTGCCTAAGGGATTTGGCTGGCTGATTCCCATTGAAATGACTGGGAAATGGTTGTTCTAATCATCTAGACACCTTTGAAAATGACAGGTAAAACATTGTAAAACTTTTTTAAAAGTCATGGAGTCCTAGAAATGTAGGGCTGGAAGGGACCTCGAGAGGTCATCTAGTCCTGTGCTGAAGCAAGATCAAATAGACCTAGCCTAGACCATTCCTGACTGGTGTTTGTCCAACCTGTTCTTAAAACCTCCAGTGACGGGGATTCCACACCCTACCTTGGAAGCCTACTCTAGAGCTTAACTAGACTTGTGGTTAGAAAATTTTTCCTAATATCTAACCTAAATCTCCCTTGCTGCAGGTTAAGACCTTTTACTACTTGTCCTACCTTCTGTGGACATGGAAAGCAACTGATCACTGTCCTTTTTATAACAGCCCTTAACATATTTGAAAATGTATCAGGTCCTCCCTCAGTTGTCTTTTCTCAAAACTAAACATGCCCTGGTTTTTAACCTTTCCTCATAGGTCAGGTTTTTTAAACTCTCTCTTCTAAACGTATTTCTGGTATGTCTCCAATTTGTCCACCTCTTCCCTAAAGAGTGGTGCCCAGAACTGAGCACAGTTCTCCAGCTGTGGCTTCACCAGTGCTGAATAGAGCAGGAGAGTTACTTCCCAGGTCTTATATATGACACTCCTTATATATACACTGTAGAATGATATATATTTTTAACAGCTGCATCAGCTTGTTGACTCGTATTCATTTTGCGATCCACTGTAACCCTCAGATCCTTTTCAGCAGTATTATTGCCTAGCAGTTATTCCCCATTTTGTAGTTGTGCATTTGTTTTTCCTTGCTAAGGGTAGTACTTTTCACTTGTCTTTATTGAATTGCACCTTGTTGAATTCAGACCAATTCTCCAATATGTCAAGGTCTTTTTGAATTCTAATCCTGTCCTCCAAAGTGCTAGCAGCAGTCAGTTCAATACTAATAAACTCAGCAAACCCGTAACAACAACATAAAATAAAATAGATTTCATAACATAGGTGTCAGCCAAAACTACAGCAGAAAATCCTGTCCAAACAGCTATTCAGAATTCTGATGATGTAGTTGTTGTTGACTTGTCCTGCAACAATTGTATCAGGCCACAAAGTTCGAACATAACTTCAGCAACTTATACGTGGTCCTTTGTAATGGCTTGATCCAAGATGTCCCATCAGAAAAGCTTCACTTTCCTTACAATATTACATTCAAAAACATGGGAGGTGGTAAGCCGGCTCCTGACGCATCTTACAGAGTACGGACATATCTTCGTCCCATTGCTGTTGATTTTCATTCATGCAGTGTGCCCGGCCAGCAATCCACAGCAGTGGATATTATTTTCTGAGATTCTTTTATATCAATCACAGAATCTGCCATCTTTTGACCTTGTACTTCAGCTAATATTTTCCTTGTTAGGGCATCAATATTCTCAACCATTGTCATTCCGACCTGTGTTTCTGATCTTCCAGTTTTGGCCAGGCCATTAGGTATCTCACTCCTGTACACACCAATTTGTGATGGAATCCATTGACCAAGTCACTTTCTTGTCTCACTGTTTGATCCTTTGAGCCTCCTTATGAATTATATTTTGTTGATAGCGTTCTGGTTTCTTCTAAAGGAACCAAGGATCATTGCCCGGCAGTCAACAAACATCACACCATCCACCTCTTTGTGCTCTGTGTATTTCTTGCAGTGTAGTGAGAATAGCTTTCAGTTTGGCCACCTAGCTCAAGCCTGAACTGGGGCTCTTTCTTGTTCTCGCTCTATAGGCCATGGGATGAAGACCCCACAATCACCGTTCTTGAAGGATTTGTTTGATGAACCATCTGCGGACACAAGAATCTGTTACGCATACTGGTGTACTGATCCCATGTTAGGTCTGTAATGCTGGTAGACCAGGTGCCAGCTCATGTCAAAGTCCCCAATCTCAACTGAACACTGGCAAATACATAGCTGGAATCAGTCTGGCTCACTTGTGGGTTAGTGTTGTTAAAATAAGTAGTAGAATTATAAGAATACGTTTAGTGTTTAGACTTTATTGAATGCTTGTGAGTTGCTTCATGCATTATTCTCCCTTGTAATCTCACTGTATCCCAAATGGTAATGTAACATTTGAGAAGTTGTATTTTGAGCTTGCAACTAACTGTAAGACAGGAGAGAGACATTAACTAGTGTGATGTGCTCATTGCCAACAAAAGCTGTTACATTTGTTGTCTTGCCCTCCCACTGTGAAGATGAGTCATGCAAGTGGATTCTTCCCACCAGCTGAGTTTACAGCCCAGATCGCATGGTTGGTGGGGGATAAAAGCCCCAAACAAAAGGAACTGATTACCTCTATGCTGCTTGGACTTTGGGCGTGGGTAGGGTTTCTAGGCATAAGCCAGAGATCCCAGCTGCTTCGCCTGCATTAGTCCTAAGAGACAGATAGAGCTTGTTTATTATAGAAGCTTCTATTTCCTTTTGAAACTTAAGATAGTAACTCATGTGTGTGTGTATGTTTACCTGCTTTAACCTTGTAAATAACTCTTATTTCCTTTTCCTATTAATAAATCTATACATAGTTTATTATAGGATTAGCTACAAGCATTGTCTTTGGTGTGAGATCTAAGATGCAACTGACCTGGCATAAGTGAGTGGTCCTTTCGGGCTGGGAGTAACCTGAATATTGCTGTGATTCTTGGTGTAAGAGACCATCTATTACAAAGGTACTCCCATGTGGGTGGCCAGATAGGTCGGAATACCCAAGAGGATGGTCTGTGACGCCATGTTAAGGCTGTTATAATGCCTCAGGCATTTACACTTGATAGCTGGTTGGTGAAATCAAAGCATAGAACTCACAACCAAGTTGGGGTTTCTGCCCTGCTTCTTAACAGTCTCCCTGGAGGCTGGTATTTATGCTCTTGAGCCACTGCAGGCAGCATTACATGGCCATAACCTTCCAGCCAGCCATGCCAAGAACTAGGTGTCTTGTATTTAACTGCAGAAGGTCAAAATAGGTGTTCATCCCAGTATCTATGCACGGAGCAGATTTAAGCTTCCAATTGCTCAGGATTAGCCTTTGGGCCTTCCTGGCTCATCCCTTTTCCAAATGGCCAGGTATGGGCAATGATCGAGTATTTCTAAAATAAGTGCCATTGAGTCCCAAGAGTCATGATGGTTCTTCTCCATAAAGCTCGTTGGGACTTCCAGCTTGTTGGTTTTGGTTTATATTTTATAGCAGTGCCTACAGGCCCCCATTGAGATTGTGGAAAAATACTTCTCTGAGCACTTCAGAACCTTCCAGCAAAGGTTGTCGTCATGATTATTTGTATTAGAGTAGTAACCTACAAGATCATTCTCCGTCATGCTGTCCCAAAGACTTTACAATCTAAATAGACAAGTCAGACAAACGGTGGGAGGGAAGTACAACAGGTACTGAGAGGGGAAGTGACTTGCCCAGCATCCATCACACAGCAGGTCGGTGGCAGATAGAGGAATAGAACTTGGGTCTCCTGATGCCTAGGTCAGTGCGCTATCCACCCTGCTTTCCATGACAATAATGCTGCCACACTTACTCAACCTGGGACCCCCTTCGAGGGTGACTAGATGTCCTGATATTATTGACTTTGTCTTAGGCAACTATTACCCCTCTCTCCGTCCCGATTTTTCACACTTGCTATCTGTGAGACTAACAGAAGTATTGGGAGCATAAGCTTTCGTGGGTAAGAACCTCACTTCTTCAGATGCAAGTAATGGAAATCTCCAGAGGCAGGTATAAATCAGTGTGGAGATAACGAGGTTAGTTCAATCAGGGAGGGTGAGGTGCTCTGCTAGCAGTTGAGGTGTGAACACCAAGGGAGGAGAAACTGCTTCTGTAGTTGGATAGCCATTCACAGTCTTTGTTTAATCCTGATCTGATGGTGTCAAATTTGCAAATGAACTGGAGCTCAGCAGTTTCTCTTTGGAGTCTGGTCCTGAAGTTTTTTTGCTGTAAGATGGCTACCTTTACATCTGCTATTGTGTGGCCAGGGAGGTTGAAGTGTTCTCCTACAGGTTTTTGTATATTGCCATTCCTGATATCTGACTTGTGTCCATTTATCCTCTTGTGTAGTGACTGTCCAGTTTGGCCAATGTACATAGCAGAGGGGCATTGCTGGCATATGATGGCATATATAACATTGGTGGACGTGCAGGTGAATGAGACGGTGATGTTGTAGCTGATCTGGTTAGGTCCTGTGATGGTGTTGCTGGTGTAGATATGTGGGCAGAGTTGGCATCGAGGTTTGTTGCATGGGTTGGTTCCTGAGTTAGAGTTGTTATGGTGCGGTGCGTGGTTGCTGGTTGCTGGTGAGAATATGCTTAAGGTTGGCAGGTTGTCTGTGGGCGAGGACTGGCCTGCCTCCCAAGGTCTGTGAAAGTGAGGGATCATTGTCCAGGATGGGTTGTAGATCACTGATGATGCGTTGGAGAGGTTTAAGCTGAGGACTGTAGGTGATGGCCAGTGGAGTTCTGTTGGTTTCTCTTCTGGGCCTGTCTTGTAGCAGGAGGCTTCTGGGTACACGTCTGGCTCTGTTGATTTGTTTCTTTATTTCCTTGTGTGGGTATCGTAGTTTTGAGAATGCTTGGTGACACCATCAGATCAGGATTAAACAAAAACTGTGAATGGCTATCCAACTACAGAAGCAGTTTCTCCTCCCTTGGTGTTCACACCTCAACTGCTAGCAGAGCACCTCACCCTCCCTGATTGAACTAACCTCGTTATCTCCACACTGATTTATACCTGCCTCTGGAGATTTCCATTACTTGCATCTGAAGAAGTGAGGTTCTTACCCACGAAAGCTTATGCTCCCAATACTTCTGTTAGTCTCAAAGGTGCCACAGGACCCTCTGTTGCTTTTACAGATTCAGACTAACACGGCTACCCCTCTGATACTTGCTATCTGGTCACCCTAACCCCATCCCACCTCTCTTGAAGCATTACATTTCCATCCAGCTGTTTATGATAAGGACGCCTGTGGCATGTCAGTGATTTTTACTAAAAATATCCATGAGAAAATATCCATGAGGCTCTGGGGTACCCACACTGCCTGCAGAGGCTGGGCAACTGTGAGGACCCACTCTGATCTCTGGAGCTCCAGGGTCCCCCAGAGCCAGCGGCACCCGGGAGCTCCAGAGGTGGCCAGTAGCTGCGGCCCTGTAACCTGCGGTGGCTCGGAGCTCAGGGGCCCATATTCTTCCAAGTTTTCTTCTCAAGCATCTTTTATACTCTGTCTTTCATTTGTAATACTTGTCCTACCTTTTAATAGTTAGGGAGGCAGATTAAACATTTTGGGCCTTGTCTTGACTGCTTTTTCACACTCTTGTCTGGCTCTGTATCTGATTTCCATGGTAGAAAGTTATAGTAGCTCATTCCCTAACTGATGAATGGCTGTAGAGTTTTCCTGTCCTACAGCTCTGTTTATTAGAGACACAAACAAACTATTAAGAAAATTGGTAAGTGCTTTTCCAGCGCAGGTTTTATTGAAAGGTGAAGTGCCGTTATTGTCATATTGCAGTGAGGAATTTGTTTTCTAAAATCAAATTAACAAGAAGCAGTTTCATTAGTGAGTATTGCCGCTTAATGAGTTATTTTGATTTCAGGCTTTTTTTTTTTTTAAAGTGTCCTTAAAAGCTATTTGGAACAGCCTGAAGAGTCGTCGTTTATTTAACTAAAATTGCTTTAATTAGATAACTGAGACCAGAATGTCTGATAACACCATAAATATAGTTAAAATGCCACAGAGGCATCATGAGTTGGGGTTACGGTTCTCTGTCAGACCTGAGTTGGAGTCTACTTAGCCCAGAGTGCGTGATTTGAACAGTGCAGTGAGGGTGAATATAGGACAAACACCTTTTCATCTGCCCCTCATTACAAGAAAGAGCCCTCATGTTAGATGCATTTTCAGCTTCACACAAACCTGAGGTTATCCCACTCCTATTGTAGATTTTCATCAGAAATACTGACGCATGAAACTGAGGGTGCAGGCAAGATTAGTTACATGAAATAAAATGACTGCCTAGCATGTGACGCTTCCTGTACTATTCTTTTTATTATCCTGTCCCTCTCCTACGGCCTTTGTCACACACTGGGCTTGTTTACTAAAACTTGACCTCCCTATTTCTGCAAATACAATTTGGTGTGGAGCAAATGAGGACCCAGAGACCTTTAGTTCCCAGATTGTGGTCACTGCTAGGGCTACATTTCCTTATTTGAGCTTGTAGATAACTAAGCCCTTAACATTGTTCCCATTATTGTTTGCAGGGTTAAAAAAGAGCTGGCCGAGTGTTAAAGATCAGCCCCTGGGGATCCCATTGAGAAGGTTATGCTTACTCTAGATGATAAGGATGGCTTTGTGGTGAAAGCACAGGCCTACGTGCAGGAGACATGACATCTATTCTCACTTCTGCTACTCACCTCCTTTGTGACCTTGGGGAAATTATTTAACATCTCTGTTGATTTGCTAATCTGTAAAATGGGGATATTTCACCATCATCGTAGGGGTCCTGTCAGGCTAGTCATTAATGTTTCCAAAATGTCTGTGGATAGAAAGTCTATTAGAAGTATTAAGGCATGATTGACAAATGCAAGCTGTATTATCCTTGCAAGCCAAATTGTCCTTGTTGCATGATCACAGTCTTTATTATGTTGAAATACCCAAACTGCATGTGTGTGCTTTAGAGGCCGAGTGTAGATTAGATGCTGTGGCAGGGAAAGCTGTAGGAACCAGGAGTCCAATATTCCCCAACCAGTACGATATCTTTCTTCATGCATTTAAAGCCAGAGTTTTGTTTTGTAAAAGGATAAATGAATCTCCTGAAAAGCCAGTGCTAGCAAAGAATTATCAGCCAGATTCCTGGGAAGAACACAAGTGATCTTTGTAAATATCCTTCCCTATCTGTTGGGGCTGCTATAAAGGAAATAGAAATGATAGTTCTATTGTGGATGTTTCATACATTAGTTGTCACATTAATGATAATGTTGCCCCTTTGGTCTAAGTGGTTAGCCAAAATACAGGTCTTAGCTTCTGTTTGGATGAGAAATCAGTATACACGTTGGGTATATGCCTGGTGTAATCTTGGGTCCTGTGGCACCTTTGAGACTAACAGAAGTATTGGGAGCATAAGCTTTCGTGGGTAAGAACCTCAGTTCTTCAGATGCAAGTCTGAAGAAGTGAGGTTCTTACCCACGAAAGCTTATGCTCCCAATACTTCTGTTAGTCTCAAAGGTGCCACAGGACCCTCTGTTGCTTTTTACAGATTCAGACTAACACGGCTACCCCTCTGATACTGGTGTAATCTTGTTCACTTACCCAAAAAAATACAGTTCTGTTTCTCAGACCACACTAGAAACAGAGAACAGGATGGGGTTTTCTTGGTCAGAAATCCCCAAATGTACCACTGCAGAAATGTACCACTTCTCTGTGCCTGAGAAGTTGTGTCTCTTTACTTCCTTTCAGGTTCATGCTGACCACTCCTTCTGCTTCGACATGCTCCCTCCAACACACACATAGCCTGCAACCAGTATCCCGTGTTTGCAGCTAGGAAAAAATCCTGTTAATGCACAAGTTTTAGCTCTGGCTTGGCCATGTGATTTAGTCCTTTGGGTGGTAGCCCCTATCATCTGCGGCTGGTTTACTTCATGAAAGGGCTAGGTTGCACATTCTGTTGAGCCAGAGAGTGTTTAGTACATCTGTTGGGTCTAATGAGGTCTGTGATTGTCTGTAGATCCTCACGGCACCCATTTGTACCTTTCAGCATAACAATACTTTGGATCTATGTAGCAATTGTTCATCTGTAGATCTCTACATGTTTTACGAAGGTGGGAAAGCATCATTATCTCTGTGCTATAGATGAGGTAGCTGAGGCTAAGACTTGCCAAGAATTGGGATTAGAACCCAAGTTTCCTGTTTCCAAGCCCCATGCTTAGTCTACTAGATGTCACTTGCCCTTGTCCAGTTTGGAGAATGTGGGCAATAACCCCACTATCTCTCGCTTGTAAGAAAGCTCTCTAAGTACTCCGCACAGCACTGGGATGCAGAGTCCTGCAAAGGCCTGATTGATCTAGGCCTCAGTCCAGAAAAGCATTAAAGCACACAGTTAACTTTAAGCTCACGAGTAGTCCCAGATCAAGGGGCTATAGACAGGAGATGCACTGTACCAGGAAAATAGTTGAGACTTGAGCCTGTAGCACCAGCCCAACAGAGTGATTGCTTCATGACGAAAGAAACATTTGGGGGAGAGTAGTGTCTTTAGCAGATACAGGCATTCTGTGCCCTGCCACAGGCTTAACTGTACAATGCTCGGTCTCCTTTGAAATGGAAATCAACAGTTTTTGAAGCATATGAGGACCGATAAGGCCTTTCAAGATAAGAGTGAGGATGCTGATGGCTGAACCATGGTTTGCTGGTAAAGCCTGTACTTGTGATATGATTCTGTGTCACTGACATTATCTCCATATGGATATTGGCGTCCTGAACTTGCCACTCTCCCTTTTCATTGGGATTTCTGGTTTATTTTTCCTGAAACCAGTATTGCCCTTGGGAAATATTCATCTCATATATAGGAGAACCCAGGGGAAGGAAGGTCTTATGCACACACATGCAGAATCACGCATTCAGACAGAATAGGAAGTCTACATGGTCCATTAGACAACTCGTATAAGGCATTTTTCTTAAATTATCTTGTCTATTTTTCCTAGCTCCTTAGGGACCTGATTCAACCTGCTGTCAGCCAATAATTTATTTGTTGTGATGTCCATGCTCTAGGTAAGCCCCCGACAGCTGAGAGGAGAGGGAGAAGCAGAGGTGGGTTGCTGGTTGCAGTGAGGTTGTGGCTTTTAATATCAACTATTCATCCAAGTTTTCCCCCCTTCCCTTCCTTAGGGAGTCAGAGTTTTATTAATGATTGTGATCTCCTGCAGCTGTTAAAAGGAATTGAGATGTTCTGTGTTGGGATAATGTTTGAAATTTATTCACTCTCCCCTCTGAACTCTTTTCCTAGCAGATGTCAGACAATAGGTTTGCTTGATATGTTTCCTGTTTTACATACAACTTCCTAGTGAGTAATTGTTTTTCTTATTGCCCAGCTGCAGCAAAGTACCTAATGTGCCCTCCTGGTGTTTAATGTGGAGTATATGCTACATCAAGGCAAAGCATTATTGGCTGCACTGATTTTTTTTTTAATTAGATGTACTGCATACACATTTTAAGGAAGGTGTAGGACTAAGGCTAGCTAACCTAGGGATACGTTCTAAACGCTTATACAGGAGCATGAGAATAGATGCCAACTACCCAAAAGTGTGAGTGGAAGGTGAGGGAAAGAAAGGTTTGTTAATGAATGGAAAAAGAAGGGAATGCATTTTTATATTAATAAATCATACTTTGAACTTACGATGCATCAGTGCATTTGTCAAGGGATCTCAGAGCATTTAACATCCATGCATACTTCTCAATGCTCCTGTGAGGTAGATGAACGTTCTTGTACCCCTTTTGCACATTGGTACACTAACGCGGTTGCCCAAGGTCACAGAGTGAGTCAGCAACAAAGCAGAGAGAATACTGACCATGAGTTTTCATTCCCAGTGGCCTGTTTAGCCACTAGACAGACTCCGTGCCCTATAGTAGCATGAGTAACATGAAAGTTAGGATCATGTATAATAATTAAAAACAAACCAGAATCAGTCATGGAATTTACAAAATCAGCTCCTACTCCTGGCACTATCTTGTTTTCCATTTCCCAGGTTGTCCGTTATTGACTATTTTGGGAGTGGTGTCTTGCTAACTGCATTGGTGCTTCTTTATTCAATATGCTTATTTCCTCCAGATCTGCTGAAAAACTTTCACTCTACAAAAGAGCTGTCGGCCGAAGTTTGAGTTTCATTCGCCGAGAACATTCAACCAAAATATTTTCTGATTTTCTGCTGGAAAGCAAGTCTCAAACAGATTTTACTGGGAAGAATTAGTAATTGCTTATTACACTGGAAGAATATCACAGCTTTATGTGTTTGAGGAAAAGTCAAGAATTGCCTCTCCAAAGTAAATCTGAAAAGGGAGATTAATCCTCCTTAAACCACAAAGGGGGAATAGTGCTAATTTAGCAGATGTTGTTGGCTAGAAAAGTCTGTTTTCTGCTTGCTATAAAAATAAACTTTGAGATGTGAACAAAACTATTCCCGACAGTTGAGAATTCATCTAACACCCGCTTTTCTGCTTTCCCTTTCTTCCTCCTCCTCCCCAAAATTACTGCTCTACTCAGTGGGGTTCTTGTAAAGGTTTGCAAGAAATATCGGTTAGGGGTCATTCATTATTTTATCAAAAGTATAAAGTCCTCCGGGAAGGGAGGAGGGGGAAACAGCTTTAGAGCTCAGTGTACCCTGCTACGATACACAGTGCTGAAAATCCCTCCTTGCCTTTGCTCTGTGTGTTTGATTCATGGACCATTGGAGGGGAAAAAGAATACTTCCTCCTCCTCTTCTAAACCCTGTGGCAGAAGTGGGTGGGTGGCCCCTCTAAGGGGAAGAGGGGCTCAACTAACCTGATGTGACTGTTCAACCCAGGCATCAATCTGGGGGAGAGGCCCCATAAGGGAGTTGGATCTAGGAGGGGGTTAATGGGAGTCGCTGTTACACCTGTGGGGGGGGGGGTGTCAGGTGGAGTGGAAGTGAGACCAGGGGGGGAAGGGAGCACATACAGGTTTCTCCTCCTTGTTGAAGCAAGAGATGAGAGGGAGTGCTGAGGAAGGCTGTGGGAAGCAGGACAACTAGCGTCAATAGCAGCCTTTAGGGAAGGGAAAGGAACTGACAAGGACTGCAGGAGATGGGGCTCTCTCGGCAGTGGGCCCTAGGGAGGGGCAGAGGACAAAACAAGAATGCAGAGCAGACTTAGGCTTTAAGCCTGCTAGCGCAGAACATGCTGGAGCTGATTTACTTGATTACTTACATTTTTGAGGGGCCGCAGGGGTCCCAGGCCTAGAAAAGAGGGGCTGAATATCCATTTGTGGTATGTTGTGTTTTCAAATCTGGATGTTGAGACATTGTTACCTTGGAAGGAGTGAGGCTATATGTGACCTGCTGGAGGGCAGAGTTACTATAAGAACTGGACCACCAGAGTCTGAATGGCTATCGAAGGAGGTGACCTGGGGAAGGTCCTGCTATGCCACACCCCGGCCACAAGGAGGGGTGCCAGCTAGTGAGTCACACTTCTATACCCTGATTCAGGAAAGTACATATGGCACCTGCTTTACTTTTCGAAAGCACATGCCTTAAGACTGTTTTGCCAGCTCTTGTGATTTTATCTCGGCTGTCATATGTTGAGTGTTTCTTAACGCCTCAGCTCCTGGAAGCAGGTGATGATGAGACTCTCAGCTTTCATTTAAAAAACGAAGTGCGTTTCTAACCCTCACAATTGTGGAGTAAAGATTGGCAATCAAAAGAACCCAACACTTTTGAAAGGGATTTAGGCACTCAGGACCCTAAATCCTATTGACAGCAATGCCTAACTGGCTTTAAAAATCTGGGCCTTTGTCGCAAATATATTTTACAACCTCGGATGAAAAGTGCTGTATAAGTGCTAAGTATTATTATTATGAATTATTTCTGTGTCCAAGGAGGATTCTGGTTTACTCCAAGTTCAGGATCCTTGAGCTTTTTGAAGTGGAAGGTCCTGAGTTCTGTTCACACTGGGAGTTTAACAGCCAGGGTATCACCATTAAAGGAAGAACAGGAGTACTTGTGGCACCTTAGAGACTAACAAATTTATTAGAGCATAAGCTTTCGTGGACTACAGCCCACTTCTTTAAAGGAGAGCATGAACTGTATTTTTGGAAAATGACCTGATGTTTTCTGTAAAGGGGCAATGTCTTTCCTCTTCAGTTCTTGCCACAGCTCATCCTTTGATGGTCCACAGAGCTTGGCAGATGGTGTCGGGGAATAAGAGACCAACTTTCTCTACCTGCTATTGAATGCTTCTCCTGGGGATAAATAAGACTTTTTTGCTGAACTGCCAGTTCCATTGCTTCCGGAAGCCTAGAAAGATTTTATTTGTTTGAGATGCATGCTAATCAGGTTCCACAAACATTTCAATTCATTTCTGTATATTCATTAGAGGACTAGAGTAATTACCAGTATGACAACTCTGTAAGTCGATCTTGGCTTTGGAGATATGAGGAAAAATGATAACTACATTTCAAATGTAGATCTAGTTGCATTTAACATTTATGAGTAGCAATAAAAGTGAAGGTTGCACTTGTATCTGCAGCATCATACCACACAACATAATTTTACACACTCAAACATCTGTTTCAGGATCATAGCTGAGAGTGTCAGATAATTGCCTTTTTTTTTTTTAGACCTATCAGTTAGGCACCATCGAGTTTATTATGAATTCAAACTAATTTATTAGTAAACAACACTTGTGTTGAACAATGTTACAATACAATAGTCATGGGAATTGTAAGTATTCAAGACATTTGGAGCAAGAAATTTACATGCTGCCAGTTCAGGATGATGTTGATACATGATGGAATTAACCATTCTGCGAATAGGGGTCCATTGGCAATGCTAATGCTGTGTAAGGATGCTCCAAGGAAGATGCCAATGATTTACCAGCTCTCCATTAATTCCCGCTAATTAGTATCTGGGAAGGATGGCAGTGAATAACAGTGAAAAGATGTTTCAGCTTTCTTGAAAATAAAAGGTAGATTGAGCCCTCCTGCCCCCTTGTAGGGATACTGTGTGCACCATATCTGTATCTCAGTCTTATATTTTTGAGATCGTAGAGTAACACTGACAGTATTCCTGTGCTAGGTAAATAGCTGATCCCCCTCTGAAGGACTAAGAACCGAAGATCACAGGCTGGGATGGCACAAAACAGTCAAATATGATACCAAAACAGGTACAAAAAAAGAGTGGCAGGTAAGGTGTGTCATAGAACAGGGGAGTTTTGATTATGCATTTCACCTTGTGCACAAATATTGCTACTAACCTAGCAGAGTCCAAAGAACAGTTAAATGAAAGATTAGAAATCTTTACATCCCCTTTCCCACTGATTACCAGTTCACCTTTCTCAATAAGAAAAAGTGTTGCATGAGCCTGGAATTTCTAGCATTGTTTCCATCACAATGAATTGTTAACACAGTAAGAAACTAGAGTCAACCTACTTCTGTAAAATAAACATCAAATATGGCAGCCACCACATTCAAGCACTATTTTGCCTCTTCCTCCACTTAACTTCATCTGTGCTATTACTTCTTTCCTTCCCACCTGTTCTCCACATTGGGGCAATATGCTTGGGTCATGAAATACAGACCAAGCAGGAGGGTTTAGGATGGGAGTTGTTGATGAAGACCTTGTTTTTCTTCTCAGTAACGTCTGTGACATTCTGGGATGCAATCCATACCCAATCAGGGGCTGTCACAACCTGCCCTGCAATCTTGGGTGTCTCACAATACTTTGCTGCTGTATCTCCCACCTCGGCCGCTCACAAACAGCCTGCCAGCATGCACATCACATGTTGAGTATCTGTGTACAGCTGCAGCCTGCCAGCCACACAGCAGTCACACTGGTTTCCACCAGTCTCGGTTACTAGTCGCAGGGCAACCCCAACGCACTCCCAGTCTCGTATTTCCCCCCCCCCCCAAATGTGTGTTCTTCACTGTCTAACCCTTTCCCGGATAGCCCAGATATTGTAGGTCTGTTGCCACTGACAGGGGTCAAGGTACAACAGTTTGCTACTTTAAATGGCATTACCCACACAGTTCAGTTTAAAGACAACACTGGATTAGTTTTGATTAAAGAATAAAATGAGTTAGTTTAACTACTGTGACAGACCCAGACCAATGGGGTACAGGAGTCTGGTAGAGGGAAAATATACTGGTCACTGGATGAGTAGTTTTCTGTTCCCTGAGTGACCAGAGCAGGGGCTACACTAGAGTAATCAGGAACCTGCTAGAACCAGTTAAGGCAAGCAGGCTAATTAGGACACCTGGAGCCAATTAAGAAGAAGCTTCTAGTATCAATTAAGGCAGGCTTAATCAGGGCACCTGGCTTTTAAAAAGGAGCTCACTTCAGTTTGTGGTGCGAGTGTGAGGAGCTGGGAGCAAGAGGCACAAGGAGCTGAGAGGGTGTGCTGCTGGAGGACTGAGGCACACAAGCATCAGACACCAGGAGGAAAGTCCTGTGGTGATAATAAAGAAGGTGTTTGGAGGAGGCCATGGGGAAGTAGCCCAGGGAGTTGTAGCTGTCATGCAGCTGTTACAGGAGGCACTATAGACAGCTGCAATCCACAGGGCCCTGGGCTGGAACCCGAAGTAGAGGGCGGGCCTGGGTTCCACCCAAACCTCCCAATTGACCTGGATTGTGGGTTCTTCCAGAGGGGAAGGTCTCTGGGCTGTTCCCCAACCCACATGGTGAATCTCTGAGGCAAAAAAATCTGCCAATAAGTGTAGGACCCACCAAGATAGAGGAGGAACTTTGTCATACTACCAAGAGAGAGATGTTAAGTGAGTACAAGTATAAGAGATTAAAGGCAGCAATGGTCACTAGAGAACTAAAGATAAAACGCTTTCTAGTAACTAAAACTTAACAAACTTGACTTGGTTCAAAGTGAAATTCTTACCACAGGTTCCCAGCAACATTGCTGACCAAATTCTTAAGTCAGGATCTGCCCCAAAGTCCAAGGGGCCGGTTTCTGTTGTCTTCTTCAATGAAATAGAGATGGATAGGGAGAGAGACCATGGGTAGAGTTGCCAACTGTCTCATCATACAAACCCAAATGCCCTTACCCTGCCCCCTTCCCTGAGGCCCCGCCCCTTCTCTGAGGCCCCACCCCACTCACTCCATCCCCCTCCCTCCATCGCTCGCTTTCACTGGGATGGGGTAGGGGGTGGGGGCATGGGCTCTGGGCTGGGACCAAGTGGTTCGGAGTGTGGGAGGGAGCTCTGGGCTGAGCCTGGGGCTATGGGTTGGGGTGCAGGAGGGGGTGTGGAGTGCAAGTTCTGGTAGGGAGCTTAGGTGATGGAGAGGGCTGGGGGATGGGGTGTAGGAGGGGGTGCGAGATACAGGCTCTGAGAGGGGGTCAGGGCTGGGGCAGGGATTGGGGTGCAGGAGGGTGTGAGGGATGCAGGCTCTGGGAGGGAGTTTGGGTGCAGGAGGGGACTCAGAGCTGGGGCAGGGGATTGAGGTGTGGGAGGGGGTGAGGTGTGCAGGCGCGGGCCAGGTGGCACTTACCTTGGGCAGCTCCTGGTCAGCGGTGCAGTGGGGCTAAGACAGGCTCCCTGCTTGCCCTGGCCCTGTGCTGCTCCTGGAAGTGGATGGCACATCCTTGCAGCCCCAGCAAGGTCAGGGGTCTCCAGACATTGCCTGAGCACTAACTCTGCAGCTCCCATTGGCTGAGAACTGTGGCCAATGAGAGCTGTGGGGGGCGGAGCCTGCCTTAGCCCCACTGCACCGCCGACCAGGAGCTGAGGTAAGCAGGGCCCCGTGCATTGTCCCCTCCATGCGCTTCTCCTGGAAGTGTCCAGCACATCCCTGTGACCTCAGGGGCTGTGGAGTCGGCGCTCGGGGCTGGTGCAGTGAGCAGAGACCCCCTGCCCTTCTCCTCCCGCCCCCAGGGGGCACAGGTCATGCTGGCGGCTTCTGGGAGTGGGGCCAGGGCAGGTAGGAAGCCTGCCTTAGCCCTGCTGCGCCACCAGACTTTTAGCGGCTTAAAATCTCCTGGTTTGTCTTCAGTAACCTCCAGGAGATAGAGCCTGATTCTGGGAGACTCCTGACGAAACTGGGAGGGTTGGCAACCCTAACAATGGGGCGTTTTTGTCCCTCACTTTTATGAAATCACCCTTTGAAATGCTTTTTCCTGAGGATTATCCCTAGATAAAGTTCATTCTCGCAATGAGGACAGAGGCAAGGAGTCTCATGGTGAAAGCGGTTCTCTGCTGTTGGTTGCTAAAATTCAGATTGGTCTGCTCCTGCCCGCTTGCTGTCTCAAGGACGTTGTTTACTACTCATATGTAAACTGAGGTAAACACACACTCCTTTGCTTAAAATAGACCTGCTTAACTCCTACTGCCTAATCAGGGCTACGTGGGTTTGAATATGTACTAGCAACATCATTTATATAATGTTGCTATACATTTTGCCATAATATTATTGATCTGGGAGTTATTATTTTTCAAATGATACCTCACTAGGCATATTTTGTACAGATTCTTCCAAGAGGGTATAAGGAGTGAATACAGGGGTGCATTCAGTTACAACCTCACCATCTCTTTGTCCACCAGGACTGATTGAACTGCAGTACAGTAGAGTTACGAACCTCGGGAATGGAGGTTGTTTGTAACTTTGAAATGTTCTTAACTCTGAACAAAACATTATGGTTCTTTCCAAAGTTTACAACTGAACATTGACTTAATACAGCTTTGAAACTTTACTATGCAGAAGAAAAATGCTACTTTCCCTTTATTTTTAGAAGTTTGTTTAACACAGCACTGTACTGTATTTGCCTTTTGTGTGTGTGTGTCTCTGCTGCTGCCCCATTGCGTACTTCTGGTTCCAAATGACGTATGTGGTCTGAATTCAACAAGCTGAAATTCAATAGAAATACGAAGGAAAAATCAAATGCCCAACTACAAAAAGGGGAATAACTTTCTAGCTGGTAGTACTGCTGAAAAGGATCTGGAGGTTATAGTGGATCACAAATTGAATAGGGGTCAACAATGTGATGCAGTTGCAAAAAAGGCTGATATTCTGGGGTGTATTAAGAGGAGGGTCATATGTAAGACATGGAGGTAATTGTCCCACTCGACTTGGCACTGGTGAGGCCTCACCAGGAGTCCTGTGTCCAGCTTTGGGCTCCACATTTTAAGAAAGATGTGGACAAATTGGAGAGAGTCCAGAGGAGAGCAAGAAAATGGATAAAAGGTTTAGAAAACCTGACCTGTCAGGAAAGGTTAAAAAAACAACAACTGGGCATGTTTAGGCTTGAGTAAAGACGACTGAGGCAGGGGGGGAGGGGGCGGGAATGACCTGATAGTCTTCAAATATTGTAACGGCTGTGATAAGGACTGTGATCAATTGTCCTCCACATCCACTGAAGGTAGGATTAGAAGTAATGGGCTTAATTTACAGCAAGGGAGATTTAGGTTAGGTATGAGGGAAAACTTTCTTACTATAAGGAGAGTTAAGCACTGGGAGAGGCTTCCAAGGGAGGTTGAGGAATCCCTATAATTAGAGGTTTTTCAGAGCAGGTTGGACAAACACCTTCCCAGGTATGGTCAGGGCCATCCTTAGGCATACGCAGAATATGAGGTTGCATAGGGCACCTGAAAATTTGGGGCACCACTGGTTCTTAGGCCTGGTCTACACAATGACTTTAATTCGGATTTAGCAGCGTTAGATCGAATTAACCCTGCACCCGTCCACACAACGAAGCCATTTATTTCGAAATAAAGGGCTCTTAAAATTGATTTCTGTACTCCACCCCGACGAACAGAGTAGCGCCAAAATCAATATTGTCATTTTGAATTAGGGTTAGTGTGGCCGCAATTCGATTATATTGGCCTCCGGGAGCTATCCCACAGTGCACCATTGTGACCGCTCTGGACAGCAATCTGAACTCGGATGCACTGGCCAGGTAGACAAGAAAAGCCCCGCGAACATTTGAATTTTATTTCCTGTTTGCCCAGCGTGGAGAGCACAGGTGACCACAGATAGCTCATCAGCACAGGTAACCATGCAGGCCAATAATCGAAAAAGAGCACCTGCATGGACTGTACGGGAGGTACTGGATCTGATCGCTATATGGGGAGAGGATTCAGTGCTAGCAGAACTTCGTTCGACAAGACGAAATGCCAAAACTTTTGAAAAAATCTCCAAGGGCATGATGGAGAGAGGCCACAATAGGGACTCAGATCGGTGCCGCGTGAAAGTCAAGGAGCTCAGACAAGCCTATCAAAAAACAAAGGAGGCAAACGGTCGCTCCGGGTCAGAGCCGCGGACATGCCGCTTCTATGCCGAGCTGCATGCAGTTCTAGGGGGGGCCGCCACCACTACCCCACCTCTGACCGTGGATTCCGAGGCGGGGATAATCTCATCAGCTACACCTGAGGATTCTGCGGACAGGGACGAGGAGGAGGAGGAGGAGGAGCTTGCGGAGAGCACCCAGCACTCCGTTCTCCCCAACAGCCAGGATCTTTTTCTCAGCCTGACTGAAGTACCCTCCCAAGCCAGTATCCAAGACCATGACCCCATGGAAGAGACCTCAGGTGAGTTTACCTTTTAAAATATAAAACTTGTTTTAAAAGCAAGCGTTTTTTAATAATTACTTTGCCCTGAGGACTGGGGAAATCCTCCAGGGACATCTCCATGAAGCTCTCCTGGAGGTACTCCAAAAGCCTTGCCACAAGGTTTCTGGGCAGTGCAGCCTTATTCCGTCCTCCATGGTAGGATACTTGACCACGCCATGCTTGCAGCAAGTAATCTGGTATCATTGCATGACAAAGCCTGGCAGTGTGTGGTCCCGGTGTTTGCTGGCATTCAAGCAACATCCGTTCCTTATCTTGCTGTGTAATCCTCATGAGAGTGATATCACTCATGGTAACCTGGTTGAAATATGGGAATTTAATTAAGGGGACAGAGGTGGCTGTTCCTACTGGGCTGTTTGCCTGTGGCTGAAAAGAAATCCTTCCCTGCAGTTAGCCAAGCGCAGGGGGGGAATTGGCCCTGAGCTTTTCGCGTTAGGCTAGCAGGGATCTTCCCTGATACCAGCCACGCGGTAGGGGGAGGGATAAAGCGATCATCCCAGAGAATTGGATGGTGGGGGTTTACTTTGTTTTCTGCTGCTGAAGGTTAACAGGAAAACCGCAGCAGTCAACGGGCTTTGCTTAGTATGTGGGAAAGGAGGGCGCAGAAGCCGAAAGACAATGGCTTACCATGGCCGATGCAAGCTGAATTCTGTTGCCTGGACCTGCGTTTGTGATCTCTAACACCAAAGCCACAGGCACTCAATATTAAGATGGAAAATGCGACCTTGTACTGAAATCACATGTGCTATGTAATGTGAATAGTGTTGTTCACCATGAAAGGGTATAAGCATTGTTCTGTAAAATGTATCATTTTAAAAATTTCTCTCCTTTTTTTTCAAACCTCCCTCCAGCAGCTGCAAATTTTTCAAGCCTTCCTCCTCCGTCCCGAAGGCTATCTCAGATAAGGCGGCGGAGAAAGAGGACGCGAGACGAGATGTTCTCGGAAATAATGGAATGCACCCTCAATGAAAGAGCTCATTTGAATGAGTGGAAGGACACGGTATCTAAATACAGGAAAGATGCCAGTGAACGTGAGGTCATGAGGGACGCTCAAGATGAGAGGTGGCAGGCTGCAACGCTGGGGCTGCTGCGTGATCAAACGGACATGCTCCGGCGTCTGGTGGAGCTTCAGGAACGGCAGCAGGATAACAGACTGCTGCTGTAGCCGCTGTATAACCTCCCTCCCCCCTCACCATGTTCCATATCCTCCTCACCCAGGCGTGTAAGAACGCGGGGGGGGGGGAGGAGGGGAGGCTCCGTGCACCCTCCCACTCCACCCCAGTGGACAGCCCAACCAAAAGGCTGTCATTATATTGAATTTTTTCAGTGGCCTTTTACTTTCCTTCTCCCAAACCTCACCCAGATCTCCCTATGTTTATAATCAATTAATAAAGAATACATGATTTTTAAACAATAGTGACTTTATTTCCTTGAAAGCAAGCTGGGGAAGGGGGAGGGTGGGTTCCTTACAGAGAATGAGTCAATAAAGGGGGCAGGTTTTCATGAAGGAGAAACAAACAGAAATTTCACACTGTAGCCTGGCCAGTCATGAAACTGATTTTCAAAGCTTCTCTGATGCACAGCGCTTCCTGGTGTGCTCTTCTAATTGCCCTGGTGTCTGGCTGTGCGTAATCAGCAGCCAGGTGATTTGTCTCATAAAGGTCTCCCCCTTACTTTCACAGAGATTGTGGAGCACACAGCAAGCAGAAATAACAATGAGGATATTGGTTTGGCTGAGGTCTGAGCGAGTCAATAGTGATCACCAGCGACCTTTTAAACGGCCAAATGCACATTCTACCACCATTCTGCACTTGCTCAGCCTGTAGTTGAACAGCTCCTGACTCCTGTCCAGGCTGCCTGTGTATGGCTTCATGAGCCATGGCATTAAGGGGTAGGCTGGGTCCCCAAGAACAACTGTTGGCATTTCAACATCCCCAATGGTTATTTTCTGGTCCGGGAAGTAAGTCCCTTGCTGCAGCCGTTTAAACAGATTAGTGTTCCTGAAGACGCGAGCGTCATGAACCCTTCCCGGCCAGCCCACGTTGATGTTGGTGAAACGTCCCTTGTGATCCACAAGTGCTTGCAGCACTACTGAAAAGTACCCTTTGCGGTTTATGTACTGGGTATCCTGGTGCTCCAGTGCCAAGATACGGATATGGGTTCCATCTATCTCCCCACCACAGTTAGGGAATCCCATTGCAGCAAAGCCATCCACTATGACCTGCACATTTCCCAGAGTCACTACCTTTCGTAGCAGCAGCTCAGTGATTGCTTTGGCTACTTGTATCACAGCATCCTCCACAGTAGATTTGCCCACTCCAAATTGATTCCCGACTGACCGGTAGCTGTCTGGCGTTGCAAGCTTCCACAGGGCTATCGCCACTCGCTTCTCAACTGTGAGGGCTGCTCTTATCTTGGTATTCTGATACCAAGCCACACTAAGCACATTAATTCGGTGGTGTGCGTCCATGTACCGGGGCTAGTGTTCATTTCCAGAGCATTGCACTGTGGGTACCTATCCCATAGTTCCTGCAGTCTCCTCCGCCCATTGGAATTCTGGGTTGAGATCCCAATGCCTGATGGGGCCAAAAACATTGTCGCGGGTGGTTCTGGGTATATCCTCCCCCCTCTCCAGGGAAGCAACGGCAGACAACCGTTTCGCGCCTTTTTCCCGGGTGAACAGTGCAGACGCCATACCACAGCAAGCATGGAGCCCGCTCAGCTCAAGACAGCAGTCATGAACATTGTAAACACCTCACGCGTTATCGTGCAGTTTATGCTGAACCAGAACCTGCAAAACCAGGCGGCAAGGAGTAGGCCACGGCAGCGCGGCGGCGAGAGTGATGAGGATATGGACATGGAATTCTATCAAACCGCGGGACCCAGTGCTTTGGAGATCATGCTGTGAATGGGGCAGGTTATAGCCGTGGAACGCCGATTCTGGGCCCGGGAAACAAGCACTGGTGGGACCGCATAGTGTTGCGGGTGTGGGATGATTCTCAGTGGCTGCGAAACTTTCGCATGCGTAAGGGCACTTTCTTGGAACTTTGTGACTTGCTTTCCCCTGCCCTGAAGCATCATACCAAAAAGAAGAACAGGAGTACTTGTGGCACCTTAGAGACTAACAAATTTATTAGAGCATAAGCTTTCGTGGACTACAGCCCACTTCTTCGGATGCATATAGAATGGAACATATATTGAGGACATATATATACACACATATAGAGAGCATAAACAGGTGGGAGTTGTCTTACCAACTCTGAGAGACCAATTAATTAAGAGAGATTGTAATGGATTTTTTGCCTTTAGTCCTTTTGGTATGATGTCCATCTTCTTTTTGCGGACATTATGCAAGGCACTGCATTTAGCCGTATGGAGTGAAAATCCATCAACCTCATGAAAAAACTCGTACAGATACAGACAGACATCATCTTCCTTTCCAAATGCAAGCAGATGGACATCATACCAAAAGGACTAAAGGTAAAAAATCCATTACAATCTCTCTTAATTAATTGGCCTCTCAGAGTTGGTAAGACAACTCCCACCTGTTTATGCTCTCTGTATGTGTGTATATATATCTCCTCAATATATGTTCCATTCTATATGCATCCGAAAAAGTGGGCTGTAGTCCACGAAAGCTTATGCTCTAATAAATTTGTTAGTCTCTAAGGTGCCACAAGTACTCCTGTTCTTATTTTAATTACTATAGTAAAAAAAACTTGCTTCCAAAGTCTTCCTGTCCTTTCTGTCCATCCCTTTCTCCTTTCACACCCCCCACCCCTTGAAGAAAGCCCTTAAAGGGACAATACCCCTTTCCTTCCAGATAGCTGGACAAAGAGTTTCCCTTTCTTTACTTCTGACTATCTGATGAACTAGTTTTAAGAGAACCCTCCAGCGAAATCAGTACCTTTTAGTAAGATATAAAATCCTTTGTTATGCCTAAAATCTTTGGAAACATATTTTTTAAAGCTGGTGAAATTTCATAAACATGTCTATTGTTATGGAGATCACACAAAGTAAATTAATGTTCCCTTTTTCTAAATGCAATGAACATTGTTATGAACACACTAAACCTCTGTGACTGATTAATTTAAAATAATGTCTTTGTTTCAGTGAGTTAAATATGCAGTAATCTGGAATGATTACTTTATGAAGGCTTAAGAGTACATTTAAAATATAAAATCAGTTTAGAAATACTGATTAAGAAAATGTAAAACAGAGAAGAGCTGCATCATGTATTCCATAATATTTAATGTTGTATTCAGCAAGACAGCTGATTCGCCCTTACTATAAAGTTTTTGCAAATAAATCTCTGACAAACTTCAGGGCATATCAAAAAACCTGTGACTGACTTTTTTTATTCCCAAGTTTAGTGCTTTTAATTAGGTACCTTCTGCATGTCCATTCTGCATGAGGGAGAGGGTACGCGGGTCTCTGCGGAGAACTGTGACTCTCCGCCATTGTGAGGCAGCTTGGGCATCTCGCTGTCCTTTGCTGCCTCGTCCCTCTTCCTGGGCTGCCGTCAGGCATAGGGGCACCAGTTTAATAATACTGCGTAGGGCCTCATAAATCCTAAGGACGGCCCTGGGTATGGTCTAGGCTTACTTGGTCTTGCCATAGTGCAGGGGGCTGGACTTGATGACTTCTTGAGGTCTCTTCCAAATCTTACATTTCTATGATTCTATGTTCTCTCAAATCGATTTTCACCGTATGTCGTTATTACATCTGTCCGACCGATTGTATTTATTACGTATGCATATCCCCATCAAGTGCCAGTGTCTCTGAACTATGCTCAACTACAAGAGATATTAGTTTTATGCTGTTTCGTTAGTGTATCTCTGTTTGGAAGTCACCCTCATTTAGTAATCACTGAGTTTAGTAGTCACACCTTTGCCATCTGCAGAAGAAATTAATTACATTTAATAGAAGTCGCCCTCAGTTTTACAGTAGTGGGGGAAGTAATTAAATGTAATTGAAGATGGGACTTCTAAACAAGGACATATGGTTTCCAACCATAGAGTTGACATCAGAAGGAACAAACAATTAATCAAGGACGGACAAAAACAATGTTGTGGGCTAAAGGCATTATTTCTTGCTTGCTCTTTTCATTGCAGTGATAGTGCAATAGCCTCTTTGCTTAATCGAAAGATACTACAAGCCAAAAGGGGGAAAATCCATTGGGATTAGAATAGTTTGTATAGTTGTAGGTAAGTGTCATGCACATTGGCCAGTACCCAGGCAGTGACTTTATTTAAGTATTTATTTATGTCATAGCAGCACGACAGGCTTGGGAGATTCTTGAATTTCTGCTCTCCTTGTTTCCTGAAATAGAATATTTCACTGCAGTTCTCTGTGCAAAAAAGATTTGAGGAGGAAGGTGATTACTGTTGCTAGAGACAGATGTTTTGCCGTAGCAGCATTACTAGTCTGAAAAGCCCTTAATGACTGAATCATATATTAAAAAAAAATCATTGTCATCCAATTATAAAGTGTAAAACTTAAAAGCTGACCTTTGTGAAGCCATAGGCTTACAGAACTCGAGAGCCTGGTCAATGAGAAATTAGCCAATTAAATGATTAAATACAGCATTGACTGTTGTTTTGTTAAAACGTTCCTCTTCAAATCCAGTAAAATTACTCAGCAACTGCCACTGGGCTTAATAATATGCTCTCTCACCGTGTAGAAGTGACATCTTACACTGAAGAGAAGTTGACATCTCCCATCAAGAATACCAAAGTGGGCTAGGGAAAGGAAAAAGAAAACTCCTGCCAAGTCCACTAGGACATAAAATAGTTGTCAGGCAACGTGCGATGTGCTTTATTATTAACAACAATTATTATTAATACAATAGAATCCAGAGACTCCTTACTAGAATCTGGGCCTTATTGTGCTAGGCATTGTGAAAAACAAACACAGACACATTAAGAAATGGTCCTGCCCTGAGCAGTTACAGACAAAGTATGGGGAAAAAGGAAGTATGGGGACTCCCATGCTACAGGTGGTGAACAGAGACACTGAAGATTCTGTTACTTGCTTAAGCCCACCTAGTGGTAGAAACAAGAATTGAACCCGCATTTCAGGAATCCCAGGCCTTAATCACAAAACCATCTTGCCTCTGCAGCAGTTGAGCCGTGAGTGGTCCAAAGACAGTAGCTTTACCAAGTGGGCTAAATTTGTAGGATTTTGTGAAGCTTGTCTACCTTCCATTTTAATGAGATACACGTGAGAGCCCATCTCATTTTTGTCACCAGTTCTCGTCTAGTGGCCAGAAATAAGAGGTCTGATTTTCTGTGCGCCACTACTTAGAACATGCAAATCCCTCAGTTTGCCCGTGCCTATGTGTGGGCACTTGTGCAATTGCTTGTGTGTGCAGAGGAAGCACACGTTTGTGTGCACTAAAGTACAAACACACACCTATTGGGGCAGTGAGAAGTATTCTGGCTGCATTATCTTTTGAAGAGAGAAATACTTCACAGTTGAGAGTAATTCAGCTGTGTGGCCTATGTTCATATACTTGAGTCCCTCCTTTTACATACAGTGTGTAGACTAGATAAGTGGTGCAAAGAATTAGCTGCAAAAATATTCCAAACAGTAAATACATTTGTCCAAATACCTGTTTATTGGCTCTTGTCAAGCAGAAACACAGCTTTCGGGAGTTTGTGTTGAGAGGCAGCGTTGTTCAGTGGATACTGCACTGGATTCATCTTCAGGAGACCTGGGTTCTATTCCTAGTGCCGTCACTGCCACTTTAGGCATCCCACATCTTCACCTTGTGCTTCAGTATCCTGCTCTGAAAAGTGGGGATGACAATTCCTTCATAAAGCACCTTTGCGCTGGATGGATGACAAGAGTTGTCTATTAAAGAAAGGGAGTTGGAGTGAGGAGGCATGGGTTCTATACCTGATTCTGCCTCTTATGTAATCTGGAACAGATCATTTAACCTCTCTGTGCTTCCCTTTTTCTGTGTATTACAGAGGGGGACTCCTTCTGTGAAACTCTTTGATATCTAAACAAATACTTTGCCTCAGTTTTTAATGAGGCTAATGAGGAGTTTCGGGATAATAGTAGGATGACAAATAGGAATGAGGATATGGAGGTAGATATTACCACATCCGAGGAAGAAGCCAAACTCGAACAGCTTAATGGGACTAAATCAGGGGGGGCCTTCATCCAAGAATATTAAAGGAACTGGCACATGAAATTGCAAGCCCATTAGCAAGAATTTTTAATGAATCTGTAAACTCAGGGGTTGTACTGTATGACTGGAGAATTGCTAACATAGTTCCTATTTTTAAGAAAGGAAAAAAAAGTGATCCGGGTAACTACAGGCCTGTTTGTTTGACATCTGTAGGATGCAAACAAATTTTGAAAGAGAAAGTAGTTAAGAACATTGAGGTCAATAGTAATTGGGACAAAATATAACATGGTTTTACAAAAGGTAGATCGTGCCAAACCAACCTGATCTCCTTCTTTGAGAAGGTAACAGATTTCTTAGACAAAGGAAATGCAGATTTCAGTAAGGCATTTGATATGGTTCCACATGGGGAATTATTAGCTAAATTGGAAAAGATGAGGATCAATATGAAAATTGAAAGGTGGATAAGGAACTGGTTAAAGGGGAGACTACAATGGGTCGTACTGAAAGGTGAACTATCAGGCTGGAGGGAGGTTACTAGTGGAGTTCCTCAGGGATTGGTTTTGGGACCAATCTTATTTAATCTTTTTATTACTGACCTTGGCACAAAAAGTGGGAGTGTGCTAATAAAGTTTGCGGATGACACAAAGCTGGGAGGTATTGCCAATACAGAGAAGCACCGGGATATCATACAGGAAGATCTGGATGACCTTGAAAACTGGAGTAATAGTAATAGGATGAAATTTAATAGTGAAAAGTGCAAGATGATGCATTCAGGGATTAATAACAAGAATTTTTGTTATAAGCTGGGGACGCATCAGTTGGAAGTAACAGAGGAGGAGAAGAACCTCGGAGTATTGGTTGATCACAGGATGACTATGAGCCGCCAATGTGATATGGCCATTAAAAAAGCTAATACGGTCTTGGGATGCATCAGGTGAGGTATTTCCAGTAGAGACAGTAGCGTAGCTAGGGGAGGAGCAGGGGGCGCAGCCACTGCCCCCGAGCACAGTTTCCTAAAGTTGCACCTTTCCAGGCAGCCAGCACTGGGCTCCAGACTCGAAGTCCGGAGCTGGGTTTTGCATGCGGCCGCCGGCTGGCTCTGAGCTCCGCACCGCCCTCCCCCATCCCCAGCCCTGCTCTCTCGCTCTGGGGCTGCAGCGTCGGCTGGTTGCCTGGCTCCCTGGGGATGAGGAGGAGGCGGCTCCCTAAGCCGGGGTGGGCTCTGCGGGGAAGGGAAGAGGTGGCAGCGCAACCCCCCAGCGCAGTGGGGAGGCTGAGGAGCAGCAGCCCCATTGGTCCCTGGTTTAGAGGAGGATACTGCTCTGGTAGAAATGTGCTACTTACAGCGTACTGAGCATGCTCAGTATAGCTGCTGAAGCCACTGCCCTTCACCCTGCCCTTATACCCGTAGGATTTTGCTGACTGCTTTTGACAGGGCTTAAAAAGTGGCAAAGGGGGCGAATTGGAGGAGGGGGGGCATGGTCTGAGCAGGGGTGGAAATTGACTGGTCAGGGGGATCAGGAAGCTGGAGGCAGGGATAGGAGAGGGGCTAAAGGGCAAAATCAGGGCTGGGGGGAAGGAGCAGGAGTTAAGTTTGAGGTGAGGCGCTGGCAGAGGGTGATCAGGGGCAAAACCCAGCACAGTCAGGGGCAGAGGGGGTAGCAATTACCCAGGGCCGGCTCCAGGCACCAGCCCTCCAAGCATGTGCTTGAGGCGGCACCTGGAGGGGGGTGGTGCTCACCTGAAGAGAGCGGGGCCGCGGTCGGGCACGCCGCCCTCCCCCCGGTGCTCCGGCCGGCTGGGGAGAGCGGGGCTGCCCTCCCCCGGCGCTCCGGCTGGTCAGGGAGAGCGGGGCCCCGGCCGGGCTCTCCGCCCTCCTCCCGGCGTCCGGCCGCTGGGGAGAGCGAACCCGCGGCTGGGCTCGCCGCCCTCCTCCCGGCGCTCCGGCCGGTCGGGGAGAGCGGGGCCGCAGCCAGGCTCAGCGCCCTCCCCTGCTGCGCTCCTCTCCAGGGGGCCGGGGGTGGCATGAGACTTTTTTGCCTGGGGCGGCAAAAAAACCAGAGCCGGCCCTGCAATTACCCCAGTGTGACTGAAACACCAGTGTTTGCAAAAATGGTGGGGGGGCTGGGGGGCAGAGGGGTTTTTTTATTTTCCCTCTCACAGACAGCACCTCTCAGCATCGGCTTCCCAGGGCTGGGTTCTTAAAGGCACAGGCACATCAATACAGCTCCTCTTTGTCTGATCTAACCTACTGAGGCTATGTCTACACTACAAATTTCAAAGCGCTGTGCTCCTGGTAATCTACCTCGACGAGGGGATTAGCTCTGAGCACTGGAAGACGAGCCTGTCCACACTAGCGCTTTAAAGCGCTCCAACTTGCTGGGGGGTGGGGGATGGGGGGTGGGGAGGGGGTGATTTTTCACACCCCTGATGCAGCAAGTTATAGCGCTTTCACTTGCCAGTGTAGATAATCCCTGAGACTTAATTCGGTGAAACATTTTACATATAGCCCCTCAGAAACAAAAGAATCCCTTATCAATAACATTAGCAATAACATTAACAGACCAGTATATCCAGGACATTACTAGCACACTTTTCCCCCACCGATACCAGTAGTTGTACTGTAGTCTCCCATAGCTACTTACGTCACAGCTTTTTTTGTTAAAACTAAATTGGGAAGAAAGACTACTGATTCAGAACTTGTTTAATGGTTATGTTATTGCTAAAGGGTGTAGTGGGGTGTAGGCTTGGAGGGAGGAAGGTTTCTATGACGTAGGCAAGATCAGGTGATTTATCCAAAACCAGAATATGAATGGTGCTGGTCTTCTTGGTTGGCTGGCTGACCTTGAATTATTGTCAAAAGTTAGAGGGTGTACTCTTCTCCTTTCTCATATTTTGGTTGAGGATTCCATTGATAAAGGGATTGCCCTCAAATACCTGGCTGTAGGACTCTTCCATGGTGTAGTTTTCATCTTGGGTGGCCCGGTCCTAATTATATTAAACATGCACTTTAGTCTCTGTAATTATCTGTTCTAACGCTGTAGCTTTTTATGAAGGCAGGAGTAAAATACAAGTAGCTGCAATAGTTACACAGTTAACTAAAACTGAAAATTTACATAATTTAAATCAGACTCCTAATCTTAATTTTTGCTTAATAAATAAGTCCATTAGAAAACTCTGTTGGGAAACTGCTACAGTTTAGTTAAAAAGTGCCCTTCTCCTATATAGGTCATAAGAATCCTATCTGTCTGAATACTAGCTGCTCTTTCTTTCTCTGATCTGCAGAGTGACTGATGCTTTTCAGATATCAGTTGTGGGTACAGGAGGATTTAATTGCATCTTCTCTTGGCCCCAGCTACTGTTCTCCCTTCTTGTTGCATTGATAGTGGGTGGGTGTGTCTCGCCTTTTTTTAAAAAAATCATATATGCTAGGGACAGTCTTGTCCTCTTCTCCTCTCCTGATGGCAGTGTAGATGCAGGCAGTGCAAAATGTACTACAGTAATATAATATCTCAAATGCAAAGCTGCATTTCACTGATCTGAGGTTTGAAGAACAATGTGGAACTAGCTATTTTACGGGATGTCTGGATTTCATTCCTGTAGTAACAGAACTGGTGATAGGAAAGCAGGAAGAAGTTTGTTTTTTGTTGGTTGGTTGGTTGGTTGGTTGGTTGGGGGTGTGTGTGTGTGTGTGTGTGTGTGTGTGTGTGTGTGTGTGTGTGTGTGTGTGTGTGTGTGTGTGTGTGTGTGTGTGTGTGTGTGTGTGTACACAGCTTAAATTGGTTAAAAACCCTAACTTTCAGTACTTAGTTTTTCAAAAATGTTAGACTGCCAACCTGTGTCGTAGAGATGTCTTTTGTTTTTTAAAAAAAACCCCATGAATAAAGCTACTTTAAGGGAAATTACTGCTTTGTCCAACCCCGAAGAGCTATGAGATCTTTGCTCGCCAATTCTCATAAAGCTTGTATTTGTCATGCCTTTTTGGTGACTTTAGTATTGCGGTCTATTATAAATAAAGTGCACTTCATTGATTGATTTTAAAATGAAATTAGTAACTGGAAAAAATGGCCAGTACTTTTTTAAAACCTGTGACAATTATAAACTACTGTAATCTGTCATTTACTTTTTAGAATCTAAAGTGTATCTAAGTATAATCTAAAGTTCTCCTGCAACAGGCCAGCTGTGCAAACCCTTCCGTGGCTGGATCATTCTTGTGTTTTTATTTTAAGTACAAATAAATATGTATAATGAATTTAAAAGTATGTAATTAGTAATTTGATATGTCGGGTGGCGCCTTTTTTTGTGTTCGCTCCCCCTGATGTTAGAACCTGGCTACGCCACTGAGTAGAGATAAGGAGGTGTTAGTACCGTTATATAAGGCACTGGTGAGACCTCATCTGGAATACTGTGTGCAGTTCTGATCTCCCATGTTTAAGAAGGATGAATTCAAACTGGAACAGATACAGAGAAGGGCTACTAGGATGATCCGAGGAATGCAAAACCTGTCTTATGAAAGGAGACTCAAAGAGCTTGGCTTGTTTAGCTTAACCAAAAGAAGGCTGAGGGGAGATATGATTGCCCTCTATAAATATATCAGAGGGATAAATACCAGAGAGGAAGAGGAATTATTTAAGCTCAGTACCAATGTGGACACAAGAACAAATGGATATAAACTGTCCATCAAGAAGTTTAGACTTGAAATTAGACAAAGGTTTCTAACCATCAGGGGAGTGAAGTTCTGGAACAGCATTCCAAGGGGAGCAATGGGGGCAAAAGACATATCTGGCTTCAAGACTAAGCTTGATGAGTTTATGGAGGGGATGGTATAATGATAGCCTAATTTTGGCAATTAATTGATCTTTGACTATTAGCAGTAAATATGCCTGTGGTGGGACACTAGATAGGGTGGGATCTGAGTTACTACAGAGAATTCTTTCCTGGGTGTCTGGCTGGTGAGTCTTGCTCACATGCTCAGGGTTTAGCTGATCGCCATATTTGGGGTTGGGAAGGAATTTTCCTCCAGGGCAAATTGGCAGAGGCCCTGGGGGTTTTTCGCCTTCCTCTGCAGCGTGGGGCACAGGTCACTTGCTGGAGGATTCTCTGCACCTTGAAGTCTTTAAACCATGATTTGAGGACTTCAATAGCTCAGACATGGGTTAGAGGTTTGATACAGGAGTGGGTGGGTGAAGTTCTGTGGCCTGCGTTGTGCAGGAGGTCAGACTAGACAATTATAATGGACCCTTCTGACCTTAAAGTCTATGATCTTCACATGGAAAGTGTGATGTGTGTGTGATTATTATTATTATTATATTCTCATAATTATAGTTAAGTGGGAAACATAAATATTAACAACCCAAAAACAAAGTGTGGAAACAGTAGAGTCAGTTACATTGCCTTTCTCTTTAATTTATTATATATATTCTCTTTTTCTTTCTCAATCCTCCTTAGGCTATAGGAAAAACCTATTTTAAACTTACTTCGCTTAAATAATTTGAGTCCATTGCTCATTTAAGTTTCAGATCAGTGTCCAAGCTTCCCCTCACCCCCGCCCCCCCGAGTTATTTTCTGTGCCTGTTAAGCCCCCTATGTGCTGCTCCCCAATGTTTGGGGCACCTGCCACCCCCACGCACACACCCCCCAGAGTGTCTCCTGACACCCACTTACTGCCTCCTCACTGCCCAGGAGCCTGGAGCCTGCAGCACATGTTGAATCCGCTCCGCTCTGCAGGCTGCCGGCTTTCGGCATGTCCTAGTGTCTCTCTTCACTAGGGCCAGGGCAGGCTGCCCTTCCCCTGCCCTTCTGCCCTAGTCCTGAGCCTCTCTCTTCAGTGAGGTGCTGCCACCCTGGAGTCGCTCTAGGTAAGCGGCGCCAGGCCGGAGCCCGCACCCCGCACCCGAACCCCCTGTTCGGAGCCTCCTGCCACACCCTGCACCCCAACCCCCTGCTGCACCTCTCACCTCTCCTGCACCCCAACTCCCTGTCCTGAGCCCCCTGCCACACCCTGCACCCCAATCCCCTGCCACACCCCGTACCCCTCCTGCACCCCACACCCCAATTCCCTGCCTTGAGCCCCCTGCTGCACACCTCCTGCACCTCAACTCCCTGCCCTGAGCTCCCATCACACCCCACACCCGTCCTGTACCCTAACCCCATCTGGAGCCCCTGCCACATCCCACACCCCAACTCCCTGCTGCACCCCTCACCCCTCCTGCACCCCACACCCCAATTCCCTTCCCTGAGCCCCTGCCGTACCATACACACTTCCTGCACCTCAACTCCCTGCCCTGAGCCCCCATCACACCCCGCACCCCTCCTGCACCGCCTGGGGGCAGAGAGGGGGCAGAGTTGGGGTGAGGACTTCGGGGAAGGGGTTGGAATGGGGGCAGGAAAGAGGTGGGGCAGGGGCGGGGCCTCATGGAAAGGGTGGAGTGCGGGCAGGGCCGGGGGCAGCAAGGGATGGGTGTCAGTGATGCGGCCCTCGGGCCAATGCACTAGTCCTCATGCGGCCCTCGTGGTCATTTGAGTTTGAGACCCCTGGTGTAGATGGTTCTCTGCTGTCTTCCATCCTTGGACTTCTTCTCATAGTTTGGGATGCAAACAAGATCTCTTTTAGCATCAGAGGACTTCAGTTCATAGCATAGAACAGAAGAATATCACAGTCCAGAAACTGTATGCATCCTCTGTTTGTTAACCAAAACCACACTACAAAGCCAGGAATTCTAGCTGATCGTCCTTGGATTTCCTTCTTCCTTGTACTACACGTTTTGAAATACCTAACAAAACCATGAACACATCTTGCTCTGCTCTGTGCTCTAAACAGCAGTGTCTCAGTTATCATGCAGATGTTTGTTCTGTGCCTACCTGTGGCTGTGACAGCAAGAAGTACTGCACTCTGTGAGTGTCAATAGTGTGCCAGGTTTTTTCAGTGGGCAAATGATGTGTGGCCAACTAGAATTCTTCAGATCAATAATTCAGTGACAGACAGCTAGAATGGAAAATAACAGTAAGCCTAGCATTGTTCTGTACAGCACAAAGAATGAAGAGACACATAGCTGAATTCTATCCACATGTCAGTTCTGTCAGCGTATATTAAGTACTATGAATAAATGTTGTATATTTCTCTTTATAGATTAACACGGGTTGGCTTGCATAGCTGTGTAGCCCAGTAATGTAAAAGAGTTCTGAGACATGTCTGCTGGAGAGGGAAAGTGGCACAAGTTAACCAGCTCCCAGAATGAACTAATTTTCATTATCAGGCAATGCCCGAGCTAGTTCGCCCTCAATAGAACTTTAGTGCTGTCAGTCGTTTCTCAAACAGCCCCGTTTCAGCCCTTACACCGGGGCTGAGCTTTTTTTAATGGACAAATAACAGCTCTAAAAACGTACAGTGTCACTTGCAAATGCACCTTTAAAGATAGATAACACTCCGTAGTATTTTAGGCCCCAACCCTGCAATTCGGTGCCCCTAGGAAGCCATGTTGAAGCCAGTGGATCTCCACGGGGGTTTGCCTGCAAGGATCCAGTGGAAGGATTGTTACACGTACAGTGGAAAATACATTTCTGGCCCGTTAAAATTCCTCCTGTCCTTCACTGGGTTTTCTATCCCACAGCGCAGGGTGTTGAGTTCCGGTTAATAAGACACTCCTTTCCTGAAGTACATGAGGCGTTTTAAAGCTCTAGGGCTGTGTTTTTTACATCCCTTCCAATACTCTTCATGCTTTATCAAACCTCCCCATTGTGTCCACCAGATAATCTTACTTAGGCAGTAGGCACTTTGTCAGTATTGCTGCAGGGCTGTCTAATGGCATGGCTACTACTACTTCCCTTCTAGAGACTGAGGTCACCATCTCCACAACGCAATTAACCTCTACTGGCCTAACAAAGGGTCTCTTTTTCTTCACTTGGTCTTTGGCCCGGGGAATTGTTCTGCATGGAATTTGCTAAGAGCGTTCACTGTGTTCGCTACTTTAACGTTAGCCTGACCTTACCATCCTAACTCTTTCTTTGTGTTTCAAGCCCAGAATTGTTTTATGGTGAATTTTGAGAATGATTAGAATCATAGAATATCAGGGTTGGTAGGGACCTCAGGAGGTCATCTAGTTCAACCCCCTGCTCAAAGGGAGACCAATCCCCAGACAGTTTTTTACCCCAGTTCCCTAAATGGCCCCCTCAAGGATTGAACTCACAACCCTGGGTTTAGCAGGCCAATGCTCAGACTACTGAACTATCCCTCCTGCTTATCTTTAATTGTGAGGTTTTTGGTGATTCAAAGCCATCGAGAAATTCATGCCCCATTCCACCACTCCTTCCATTTTATGTACCTAACCATTAAGAAAGTTAACCTTTTAAAAACATCCCCATTGTTTGAATCATTCAGCTGCTATTTTCTTGTAACTTCATCCTTCTGACTGCTTTGTATGGTTTCATGCTCCACTAACTTTGATCACAATGCTGTCAATGCCTTGCGAATCCATCACCAGAAGGGAGCACAGATACAGTGAATATAGAGTATTGCTTTGAAAGCATTCCCAGTATTTATCAATACGCTCGACTTTGTAAGGTGGAAGTCCACAGAGACAAATTCTGAAGTGGCCTTTTGGCCCATCACTTATTCTGCCTATGGGTTGACTAAACTGTCTTGCATCCCTGAGCCTCACTTTATTATGTGGGTCATCCTTCTGTCTCAGTAAAAGCCTGCTGTTGCAATATCAATTGAGCTGTCGTTTTTGGCTCTTGCAGAGAGTCCTATGATGGATTTATACCATTTCTAACAAAATTAGGAGAACTCTAATGCATGGCTTTTTTTTTTTGGCATCAATTTGCATCTTTTTGAAGAAATGTGACTTCCCCCAATGGACTGGCTTGTTGAGAGGATTTAGTCCTGCTGCATTGCAAGTTAAGCTGGTGTTCAACAGTGAACCACACAACATGGGGTGTGATTGTGACAGGATTTTCCTCATTTAGATATTCTATGAAGTGTGTGTGTGTGTGGGGGGGAGGGTAGGGAGTGACTTGAGTTGTACACTCCCGATCTCTGGTGAGGATTATAGTATGCTTCACTAAATTGCCAAGGAGAATTAGTTGGAGGTTGAACATCTACCGAGGAGTATCCTTAAATCCTGTTTTCGGTTCTCACAAAAATCTAGTATTTCCATGACAAAGTAAAATCCATTTTGACATGCTTCATGTTTTTTTTCCTCCTCATTTGGTTTTGTCGTCTCCATTTCAGATGTAAGTAAGGCAAGCTGACAAGACAATAAACCATGTAGCTTAATAGCTGCTTCTTGTTCATTACATTTTACGTCTTGATGGGATTTTTGAAATTGGTAGAGCTAATCCTGAACTGACATTGCTTTAGTGTAAAGATGGGCCAAGGCCATTTATTTGAACCTGCTGAGGCTCTGATTAGAAATGAAATGGGACTTAAATCTGGAAAACCTCCTATAGTTTTCCCAACTGTTTGCATTTTCTCTGTGTCCTTCGTTAGTGGTCTGTCCAAGATGGTGTTGTACAACTATTCCCATGTTGCCCGAATTAACTCCAGTGTAGAAGCAATGATTGCTCGTCAGTAAGCTAGTCAGTACCCAGTACTTGTATTGCTTTATTGCGGTGGGATTGAATGTTACCATTTTCACTACAAAAAGCCATCTCACTGGTGAAAATGGACAACATTCAAAATTGTTGTGAACACTGACTTTTTTTTGGTAAAAATATATATACCACTGGTCCAAGAAACAGCTCCATGCAGCTGATCAATTTGGAGTGGCACAGATACTGGGCAAAAATTTTAAAACCAGTCTGTGCCATTGGCTTTCAGTGTGATGTAAACTTCAAAGAGCCAAATTTTCATAGTTTTTTTTCATAGTTACTTCGGTGCCTAAAGATTGCAGATAGGCCCCTACTGGCATTTCAAAAACAGGCATCTAATGTCCACTGATTTCAGTGAGACTTAGGTGCCTGACTTAGGAACTTTTGAAAATCCTGCTTGGTGCCTATCTGCATCTTTAGGTGCTCCAACACCTTTGAATAATGAGCCATATGTTCAGGGCCATCGACTAACTGGTAACATTGGGCATAGTGCTGAAGGGGCAGAGGTTACAAAAAACCGAGGCAGCCACTTCCCAAAGAGCCGACCCCATTTGGGCAGGTAGGTAAGTGCTGAAACTGCGATCTGAAAGTGGTAGAAATCTCTGAAGCTATTAACAATCGCTTTTCTATTTCTAGGGCAGTAAGACTTGAATAGAGAAGGCAGTCCTTTTAGGATGCAATATCTGTTGTGCACTTCGGGCACTTTGCCTTGTGGACAAGATCCTCTGTAAGCTCCTTTCCCACTTAGAGGATAATATTTGCCATTCCTCAGAGCAGTTTTTTGACACTCATCTGTGGCTTTTCAAGGGTTACCACCACCACCAGTCACACCACTTAAGTTTACATAAGTGAAATTCAAATGAGCTATGAGCCAAGCACTACAAATATTGTGCTGTGAAGTTTGGGTGCGAGTTACAGGGGAATAATCTACTATTTTAGTTCCAGTTCTTTAAAAAGAAACAACTCTTCCAGCTGCTGCATTTAATCCAGTGTAGCTGGTACTGAAATGCCACTGTTCTGAAAGACCAGCTGAAAAGAGTTTTTAGATTTTTGACAGTTTGTAGCTTAAAAAAAACATGTAATGATTAAAATGGTATTCTGCCGGCAGCTTGCTGCCTGCTCCTTTTTTTGATATTTTAGATTAACTGATTTCCGATATTTTGTTACCAAGTAGCTTCTGAGAACCCTGAAACAGTTAACTTTTATTCCTTGTGCATTTTGATTTTCACTGTCATGGATTTTTTTAGTTGTCAGTGAACTGGAGTTGAGACCACGACGCAACAGATGTAATTGGCAACAGATCAGTCATTATGAAAGGGTAAATGTGATACCAGTGGAGATGGTTTCCCATGCACTTTATCATTGTTGCAACAGATGTGAAAACTGGAAGATTCGCCCATGAAGAACAATCTACGTGCCTGTTCCAAAGCCCATTGAACTCAATGGAAAGGCTCCTGTTGATTTCTAGGTCTTGGATGAGGCCCTAGATGGTTGCTAATCTCATTCATAATATCTTCAAGCTCAAAGGAAATTTCCCATACAAGTTCCGCTTCTGCAAGAAAAGCCAACCAAAACACAATGCACAAAAAGATAATATATACAAATCCATATGAAAAACCCCATTAAAAATCTGATGTTGAAACTGAGAAGAACAAAGAGAAGTGGAAGGAGAGGTTGACATTCCATCTTTAACTCATCCCTTTGTAGGGTGACTAGACAGCAAATGTGAAAAATCGGGATGGGGGTGGGGGGTAATAGGAGCCTATATAAGAAAAAGACCCCAAAATCGGGACTGTCCCTATAAAATCAGGACATCTGGTCACTCTATCCCTTTGGGCCTGGGCACTGCAGAACTTGGTCCATTGGACCAGGGAAACTTATTTTCAGAGTCAAACTGTTTTTGTAATTCTAAAATTCCAGTCCCGGAGAGGCCATAGAGAGGTAAAGTAAACCTGAATTAGAGCAACATCAAACTCACCCACAGTGCTTTTTGGGAAAGGCCATGTGAGGCTAATGTTCATTAGTGAACTGGCCCTATGTATTCATGAGTTGTACAAAAGAAAAGTGTAGTGGTTAGTGAAGGAACAAGAGCGCAAAGACTTCTGGGTTGAAATCCTGCCCCCACTGAAGTCAAAAAGTTCAGGTGCTGCCTACCGTCTTTTTCCTGGATAACTTTGTGGATGACTAAAGAAGTGGCAGTATTATAACATGCAAGGGAAAATTAAAGAGGTGAATGACTTTTTTATTCAAACTGGTTAAGAAACTTTTATTGTTGTAAAACCTCATTGATGAAAACCTCTGCATAACCCTTGAGAGGTGTGCGTTGTTAAAGTTTCAGCACACCTGCCCCTTCAATTAAGTACTGGGATCTCACATGATCCATATCACTAGGACTTCCAAGTCCTCTAGTAAACAGCAGGAAAGAGTACACTTGATATTTCTGACACTGCTAATCAGGCATGATAAGGAGAGTTAGGGACACAGTCCTGACGCTGTAGCCTAAATATCCTTTCATTTGTAGAATTAAATTAGACCCAGAAATTATTTGTGGGTTTTGGTAAAATTAAGGCTCTTCAGGCTTACATCTGGCTAGCGCTGCATCCATGTATAAGGCGACAAACTATTTACAGGTTTCAGAGTGGTAGCCGTGTTAGTCTGTATCAGCAAAAACAACAAGGAGTCCTTGTGGCAATGTAGAGGCTAACAAATTTATTTGGGCATAAGCTTTCGTGGGCTAGACCCCACTTCATCAAATGCATGAAGTGAAAAATATGTTTCACTTCATGCATCTGATAAAGTGGGTTTTAGCCCACGAAAGCTTATGCCCAAATACATTTGTTAAACTATTTACTGTGTATAGTCAACTAGTTACTTTTCTGAAATAGCTCTTTAGTCCAAAAGATGGCAGTGTTTTTCTATTTCCCTGTAAAGCAAATTCCCTTTCACAAACCAGCTTTGTTCACTATTGAACTTCTCTCCAATGCATTATTTTCCATTATTTGTGAAGGCCAAATTACTGCCTAAAAAAAAAGTGTCTGTCTGTCTATCTATCTATAAACTAATATCACAACATTCTGATGAAAAATAGCACAGGGAAGGCGCTTTCCTCAGTTATTAATGGCCAGTATTTGTAATATTGTGTTTCGTTCTGGAAGTCTTGGTGGAGAGATGCAGCTTCACGGAGTGAATGTCACTTCAGCTGGTGTTTTATACATTTTACAAAGAAAACTCAAGCATATTTTTAAAATTTAATATTAAAAAAGGAAAGACACGTTTCATTCAGTCCTGTTGGCCTTGTAACAAAGAGGCTAGGTCCCTGTCAGTACAGCCATCTGAACTAGCTTTCTGGGGATTTTCCCAGGCTAGGGAGAATCCCTGGGTGCCCCAGAGCTGCATCCATGGGCAGGGTGATGAAGTGAAGCCTGACTTCTGGCATGCCCCCCTGGAGCCATAGACAGCTAGGAGTAACTGGGAGTGGCACCAAGGCTGCTCTAAGTGGTGCTAGGGAGAAAGCCAGCCCATGGTTGGTCCCAGGACCTGGAAGCTACAAAAGGGGCATTAAGTAACTTTTCCTCCTCCTCTATCCATCCCCCAGCCCCCTGAACCTGCACTGAATGCAGCTTGGGTGGACCTGAGGATACAGCTGCATGATCAGTTATTCAGTGGTCACCCACATACCTGTTCTCTCAAGGCTAGATTACTATGGTACACTCCACCCGAGGATAACCTCAAAAGCCTGCAGCTAGTGCAGAATGTAGCTGCCAGCTGGCATCTACATAGGGAAGGGGGATGGGTGCAACTTTTTAGGAGCAGGCCCTCACTTCTCTCTCCATGGATCCTCGTGCTGAACCTGACCACTTTTAAAACGAGAGGTAAAACAGCACGTTGTGCAGGGATTCCCCTGCCTGTAGATCTTGGATTCATTGGAAACTTGGGTCCAGATCCTGAGCCCCACTGAGATCAGTTTGTGCTGCCAGAGTGGCGTAAAGCTGTCTGAAAGGGGTTGCTGAGGGATCCCAAAGCATGGCGGAAACCTGGGTTGGAGTAAAGCTGGGATTACTCCATTGCACTAGCTCTTCCTGCCCCCCGCTCCCACACTCCTCAACATGAAAGGACAAGATCTGGAGCCAGAGGATTGGGGAAATGACATTCTGAGAGGGGAAGGGGTACCTGAAATAGTAACAGGAAATGAAGAGTTCCGACCCCTTCTCTAGCCAGGTGAATATCAGCTGGTAATGACCGCAGAGCAGTCATGGCAAAATGAAGCAGACTATTACTGCAAGCAGGTCGCCACTGCATCATGCTTCCTTTACAAGCCAATAATATTGCTCCCTGACAATATGCTGCTTCTGTATGGGACTGACTGGCTGTGACCAGCTTAGTTGCACCATTTTCTCTACTCCTGAGACCTGTTGTAGTTAGTCCATTAGGTACACATCCCACATCTTAAACAAGGGGAGGCTGTGTTTTACTAATGCAATGCAAGCTCAGTGCTGCTAATACAAAACTCTGCAGTTTTAAAAGACATAAAAATAAGATGGAGTGGTAGAAGGTTGGATGAAAGTAGCTGCTTGTGTAGTGTAGTTATTTTCCAGCAAGAAGCTATGACATACTGTAGGCTACCTCCATAATAGCTAGTCTGGTCTTGCTGTGCTGTTACATTTTTTTCTCTCTCCTGGGAACTCTACAGGATAACTGATGGCAGTATTTCAGTCCCTGTATAATGTCCATATAACTGCCTGTGGCAACCCAAGAAATGAAAATATAAAAGTACAGGGAGTTTAAAAAACAGGTTGAGTGATCTAAATGCACCTCCATCCCCTGGTGAATTCACTTAGTCTGATTGCTTAATCGGAGGTGATAATGCAGGATTATTTGATCTGGCAACATCTATACTGCAGTTTATGAGACAGGAATAGTCAAGCAAAGATCCCAGCAAGGGAGATAAAGTGAGAACAAATTGTTTTACTTCTGTAAGAAAATGCAAATAGGAAAAGACAAGGGCATCTTCAAATAGAAACCTACACAAATCCGTGAAGTTGTGTTTTATTATGTATAATACTCCTAAGAACAAAAAATAACCTCCTATAATAGACATACAAAAACAAGACTGAATAAACAATGAGTGAAGCTGTTTTCTAAGTTCAAAGGTACTCCTTAAACACAAGTCAATGGGATCTCTGGATACTTACCCCTTTAAAAATTAGGCCATTTATTTAGCGGCTTAAATCTGCATTCAGATGGCTAACTTTAGGCACCCTTGTTTGAAAATTTTGGCCAAAATACTTGGGCAATTTTAATAACCTCAGAATAATGTGGACAGTAAGAAATATTTTCTATAATACATTGCTGCTGAGAGATTCACGCATGGGTGTTTTTTGAAAACTAACTTGCAATGGTGCTTCCTGAAACATGTACAAGTGCATTCATATTGATTCTATTAATGAAAATTAAGCGTGTACAAATTTGCTTCATTGGAGACTGCGGGGTATGGAAATGGAAAGTTAATCATACTTAGCATTTATATAGAGTTCATCGTCAACATTCTTTACACATATTCAGTCAGTGTCAGACCCTTGATTGGAATACTGGAGTTACCAGCTGCCAGGCCTTTACTTATATAGCCAGACCATGACACTCAGTAGGAGGGAGAGAAAATGAAAATATTAAGTGTCAGAAATAAAGATCTAAAATCCAGATGATCTTGACATAAGATCAAAGTGGTTTGGGCCCAACATTCAGATAAAGAAATATTGCGAAGATTTTTTTTTTTAAAGTGAAAACAGTTTTTAGCTTGGATTTAAACATTCCACTGTGGGGTTAGCAATCCAGACAATGCAGTGTTGTGCTAATGCATGAAGACCAAGAAACAAAACTGACCAGAAAATAAATGTGATGTTGGCTAGTCTATTTTCAATGCTTAAACTGGGCTAAACTGGTGATATGTAAATCAGGTGTTCTTTTAAACAAATTCTCTGCTTTAATAATCTAAAGCTTTATTGGTAATGCAGGCAAGGAATATTATTTTTAATATGCTTTTTAACTGAGTGTCTCATTAAATGCTTGGATACAATGGCAATGAATAACTTATGGACTGATGGGGCAAACATATGAATGGAGCTATGTCCTGCATCAGGGCCTACCGCCAGTAGTAGTGTTTGCAGGATTAGCACAGGATTAGTGTCACTTCCTGCAGACATTCAGGGCCAGGTTTTCAAAGGTATTTCGATGCATAAAGATACAGCTAGGCACCCAGTAGGATTTTCAAAAGCATCTATGCAAGTTCGGTGCCTAACTCCCATGGGTTGCTAATCCTACTAAGTGCCTAGCTGCATCTTTAGCCACCTAAATACCTTTAAACATCTGGCCCTTATTGCTTGTCTGAAATGAGGCAGCAAGGCATTTGATGCTTTAATCTTCAGATAAAACAGAGGGATGCTATAGGTTCCAGTGGTTGATAATTAAACAGTTTCTGAGAAGTCACCGAATGGTAGGACTTTTCAGACCTATGATGAGTTCAAAATTGCTCAAGCCAATGAGAAAATAATTGCTGCAGATGTGCTGGTTCTTTTATGCAGGAGGCCTGCTTCAAAGGCCTTTAGCTGTTGTTGTTTTTCATTTATGTTGGAGTCAGAAGCAGGAGAGATTGATATTGGCAGCAGCACATGAAGCATATTGAGACTTGCCTGGGTCAAATAATTCTGCACTCTCTTATCAAATGGTACTTTTAGGGATATTATTCCAGATATTGGTTATATTAGTGATCTGTTTCTTCCAGTAACTGAAAGGCAAGTGTAGCCTGTCTGTATTTCAAGAAGACAACCTCCCTTGACAGAGACAGAGTGGAGAGGGTTTATGCAATTCTGCATATAAATTACTTACTTATTTTGATAAGATTGTATTGAAATCCAGAAGAGAGATTTGAGCTATAACTGTAAAATGTCTATCACCATGAAATAATGCCAGCATTTTATGCTTTTTGTGCTGAATAGCTTATATCTCCCATCAAATAGATAGATACCATAGATGGGTAATATATATTACCCTTTGTGTCTACATATATACTGATAACCTTAAAGGATCAAGGCCTTTTCTTTCTAGTCAGACCGGACATAAACAGAGAAAGCTGCCTGGTGGATCAGCCAGCTAAGAGCGTGAACACTTTGCAAGTCATTGTTTTTCCTTTTGACATTGATACTGTTAGTTCATGTGATATCAGGGTGCTGGAACAATTTTTATCGTGGGGGTGCTGATGAGGGAAACTCTGTATTTGGTGTTTGTTATTACTACTTCAAACCAGGGGGTACAGCAGTATCCCTAGTTCCAGCACCACTGTGTGATATTGTTTATTTGTAAGAAAAGGCAACTCTCTTTTTTTGGGTCTGTATGTATAAGAGAAAATGAATCGTAGTCATTAGGTTTCCCCACAGCAGAAATGGATTTTCTCCTGTGGAGAGTTTATGGTCTGTACTTTTAAAAAAGCAAAAGAAAACGACCCTGTGGCTTTCAAACGACTAATTAGCAGGCTTCGGAAAAATATATTATTCAAATGTTTGGTAGTTCAAGCCTGAGAGAATGTTGCCGGTGGTTGCCCACTATAAGCTCTGCTCACTTAACGACTAGCTGGGAATCAGTCTCACTAAAGACAAGCAGACAAAGGCTTGAGTTTAAAGAAGGGATGCACTGGGTCTTCCAACTGGATTTGATTTGCACATGGGGCAATTTAGAATTTGGCATAATTGGAAAAAAATTCCCTATCCTCTCCCATCTGTTTACTACCCTAATGATATCCCCTCAGTGATTCATGCTTCCTCAGGCCATATCCTCTTGGGCCTTTTTTTAAAAAAAATGTGGTTTCGTTTGAGTAAATCAAATAGTTACATGATCCTCATGTATTTCCCAGCCAGGTCACCGGCTCTGATTGCTGTGTGTTCTAATTATTCAGTCCAGGTTTAAAATCAGCCAGCATCATCTGGTGTGAGCTTTCCAGTTTGAATCTTTGTGGGCAGGAAGAATCAGAAAAAGGGAAGACCTGCCTCAGAGTTTTCCCAAGTCAGTCAGGTAACTTCGTTAGAGTTGACTAAATTCAGTAAAGTCAACATTTTAGAGGCATTTCTATGACTGGCTACTCTGCATCCGTTGTAAGAAAGCAGATTGGAACCAAGTACCTAGAAACGTATGCGAGCATTAATTAGAGCTTTCAACAAAACCCACCTGTGAAGGACGTTTGTTTGTTTGTTATTGTGCAGAGAACCAACTCCTTTCAAGTCTATCCCAACCCCAGTAGTTCAAGAGATACAGGGAGACAAAGAGTTTTGGGATTGATAAATGGACAGCCCTGAAGTTCAGGTTAGAGAGGCAGAGGCTGTGGAGGTGCCAGCCATACTCACCTCCACAATCCTGGAACTGGAGTTGTCTGGATAAACTAGACCTGCCTAATCTTTGTATAAGTCAATCATGCATATACACTGTTGGGTTATCCCCTCCCCTCCTTTGCTCTTATTATGCTTTGTTCCTTCTCCTGAGATTAGACGATACTTTGTTTTGGAAAGACTGTTTTGTCATTGTGTTCACAGCTCCCGGAGGGCAGATTCACAAGGCTTGAGCCCAGTCAGGCCTGCTGAGGAATCACAGTTGGTACCCAGGATGCTGTACTCTGGGTAGGGTGACCAGACGTCCCGATATTTGCTTATTTGTCCCGCGTCCTGACCGAAAGTAGGTCGGGACGCGAATTGTCCCGATATTTTGCCTCCGCTCACAGGCGGAGCGGAGCCCGGAGGGGGTTCGTGCCCCCCCCGACTTTGCCCCCTCCTTCCCCCATTGGATCCCTCCCCAAATCCCTGCCCTGGCCCCGCCTCTTCCCCAAGCACGCTGCATTCCTCCTCCCCCCTCCCTCCCAGGCTTGCACTGATCAGCTGTATGGCGGCGCAAGCGCTGGAGGGAGAGGGGAGGTGGAGACAGAGCAAAGGCAAGATGGTGCAGGGGGGGGGGGGTGGAGCTCCGACGGCCATTTTTTTTCCCCTCCGCCGCCAGCTTTTTTTTTTTTTTTTTGCTCCACCCCCCCACCTGTGTGATCTGGTCACCCTAACTCTGGGGCCCTGTACGAGAGTGGGAGCAGTTGCAAGGTCAGTCACCTAAAGAAGATGCTCCTGGAGGAGGAGCCAAAGGTGAAGATAGCCCCGAACGGTCCCACCACAGGCAGCCGGGAGCGTCGTGGAGAGCTACAGAGGAGTGCACAGCCCAGGAGAGGCCATGAAAAGTGGTTTTCCCGCAGACATGTACCATAATAAAGCAACATTCTAATACAAATTTGCAGCACTGCAAGCTGCTTCTCTCAGCACAGATGCAGAATACTTGAGTTCTGATCCAATGAGGTATAGGAGGAGCTACCTTGGCGCCCAAGGTCTGCACCATTGAGCTGCCTCTGTGGGCCCAGATGGGCATGGTTAAACCAAAAGTCAGATTCCAGGCTGGTGGATTGACTGTGTATGAGAATACCCTGCATAGGGAGCAGTTGGCCCCTGAGTCTCACAGAAAGCTAGGACAGCACTTGCCTGCATGTCTTTCTGACACACTATAGATTTTTTAAAACATTCCATTTTAATACAATGAAAAGGATGATTTCTTCATAAATTGATGCTTTGCCGTGTTTTATTAAATTAATGCACTCTGCATTACGTATTATCTGAGTTTGTATTCAGTAGCCGCCCTTTTTTAGAGTCAAATAAGTGACTAACAACTAAAAACCAAAGTGGATCCATCCCAGCTCTTGTATACCACAGGCAAAACGTGCTTTTCTCTAGTATCCCAAGCCATGTTCTTTGACTTAGTTTGCGAGGGTGCTGTGCATGGTGTGCATTTACTCAGTAGTTGTTGGCATTCGCCATAAAGCCTGCTATAGAGAACTGGCATGAGAGAGTACAACAGGAAATCCAAATTATGTGCAATGTCATTACATTTGTGGGGCTTTTTACTGCTTAATATCATGTGGTGCCAGACCACCTGTTTGCTTCCAATTGCACATTTGGATTTTTTTTTCTTTGAAATTATTACACTGGCATAGTCAGTGCTGGGGATTTTTTGCCTTTCAGAAGGAAATTAGGGTAGCTATATAGAGCACAAATAGAAATATACTCAGCTGTTGGGCTCGTTTTTATGTATCTATGTTGCTCCCAGAAGTACCTCCTTGAAAGGACAGTACTTTTGGGATAGCATATGCCAGTTAATTGTTGGGTTCTTTTGGTAACATCATGTGTTGTGGTAACTGCTTCAAAGCAGGTGAGTTAGGGAAACTGACCTTCTCGCAGAACTCAACATGCTCTTTTTATCTCTTCAAGGTGGTAGCCCTGGTGCTGGAGACATTTTAAAATGTGGATTGAACAAAGCATTCAAGAATAAACTATGGGGAAAGAATCCTGCGCTGACAGGGGGTGGAATAACAAATCGTTTTTCATATCTAATTTTTGTGATTTATTTCTGCCCTTGGGAGTGGTTTAAAATAGTCTCTCCCCTCTTTGTATTTCCAGGGTGGGACCATTCAATCCTGAGCATTTTCCATGCTCTAACTATGTATGAAGAAACACTCATATACAGATGGCCTGATCTTGCAGAGGGATCATTCCCATCAGTAATGCCTGATGTCCTTTGATTTGCTTAACATGAATGAATTGGTGCTGTTCTGGTATGATTCTTCACCCTGTGTAAGTCTGGGGCTGTAAAGATGCTCAGGTGTGTCTTTGTATTTAAGTTATTCTATGGACACACCTTTCTGGCCATTGCTGGTGTGTGTGAATGGTTTAGTAAACGAAGGCACATTTTGAGTAGTTCTTGGTCCAAATTCTATTCCATGAGTATAGGTCCCTAGAATATCTAATGATTTCAATGGAGTTACTTTAGATTTATATTCATAACTGAAAGCAGAATTTGACAGCTGCGTGAATAATTTTTGGCTGCATTATTCAGCAGCATGAATGGCTTCAGTCACATCAGTATTGTGAGGAGATTCATTGGTATCTGTGTCTGTCTGTCACCTCTTTTTCGGTGTATTTAACAGTGACGCGGCTGGCCCATGTCAGCTGACTCGGGCTTGTGAAGCTATAAAAATGCGGAGGAGATGTCCAGGCTGGGGCTGGCACCTGAGTGCTGGCAGTAGCATGACTAGAAACAATCCCCACTCTTGGCAGGATGCTGTCACGTGGAATGTTCCCAGGGAAAAAACCTCAGCTCTCAAGTCAGTCAATGGAAGATGCTACAGATATTTTTTAAAGATCTGCGTTTACTTTAACTGTTGCAGAATACTCTGCATGTTCCTGGAAGCAATGGTTAACAATATCTTAGTTTTGACTTAGGAAAAACATTCTTCCAGAAAATGAAAAATTGCTTAAAATATACTTTCAAAATAGCAATGCCATAATGCCACCTCTGCAATAACACCCGTCATGCATGAGTGATGAGACTTCTGGATATGAGAGAGTGGCCCTTAGTTTAAAGTACAATTTTTTTCTTACTTTACAATTATCAAGATCAACTACGATGTATCATAAAAAGATCACAATTCGGAACTATAATATAGGTTGAACATTGATACAGAAGCAGCAGCATGAGTAATACTTCAGAATATTCAGAATTGACGGGTATTCTATTAGTCAGACGGTTATAATAGAGGCAGTAATTTAGGGAGCAGGCTTAGAATAAATGCCAAGGATCCCACTATGTTTTGATTATCATCTTGGAGGAGCTGAGCAGTTGAAAGATAAGTCGGAGTGGTACAGGGCAGGGATTTAAATGCATGCTTTTCAAGCACTCTCTGTTTTTTAATAAACTGGGAAGATGCTTTACTATAGTATACGGAGCTTCTGCGAGGCAAACTCGCAGCCAAGCCAGGGCTGCTCCTTCAGCTGGGTTGTGTCCACTGCTTCCCTGGATGCTTTCGAGGAGCAGTGGACGTTGTCCAGGGTTCTCTGCTTGGTGTCCCCCTCTGGATCCCTGGGCACATCACTCCTGGTCCAGTTTTTCATTTGTTGTCCCCTGAAATTATTTGATGTCTGGGTTCAATGGCTCCTCCCCTTAAGATGGGTGGGGCTTTAGATATGGGCAGGCTTTAGATAGGCCACGCATTACCACGCCAGCAGAGCCTGCAGTGACTCAGCCCTCTGGCATGCAGCAGCAACCTATCGCTAAGCAGAGTCTGGGTCAGTTGATCCCCAGACTCAGATACTTCCACAACCCCACCAGAACTGCAGATCAGTCTTAGCAACAGTGCTACCCGGCCAGGAACCCTCCTGCTGCCTTGCTGCGCACCAGACTCTTGAGACTCCCAGTCTGCTCCTGTTCCTGGTCCTACCCCAGCCTTGCCTGAGACCTGTCCCAGTATTGTCTTTGCCCCACACCAACCTCACTCCAGACCCATTCCAGATGTGCCTCCACCTCCTGCAGACCCTTGGACTCTGAATACCTGGCTTTGGCCTTCAGCCTGTATCTGGACACTGGCTCTGATATCAACTTGGCTTATCTTTGGACCCTGATTACCCAGCTTCGATCTCTGGCCTGCACCTGGACTCTGCTTATGGCTCCGATTCTGGTTTGTCTACGGACTCTGATCCCGGTTTTGACCCCAGCTGCAACCTATGCTCCAACCAATAGGCCTGATTATCAGAGGCTGCGCCTGACAGTTTCTGCCAACTTGCCAGCTTGCTGGATAGCTGCTCATGGAAGAAACTACATAAATATGTAGAAATCTACTAATACTACAATATGTGATACATAAAGGTATATCTTATTTTAAGCAGAAGTCTAGGCGCTTGAGTTGGCTTTAGCCAAGTTATTTGATCTCAGTTTGTGCCTCAGTTTACTCATCTGTAAAATGGGTATAAAATAACTTGGGTTTTTTTTGAGACTTCCTGTTTATAGAGAACTTTGAGAGTCTCATATGAAAGGCACTGTATAAAGTACACAGTATCATTATAAAACTTCTTTAACTACTGCTGTGTATGGGCCTTTTTGCATTAGCTTTTGTCTGGAGTGTATTTACAGTTCATGTCCCTCAGACTGTAATGTGAAATCTTAAAGATCAATGTCCATAAAAAATAACAATTAAATATAGAAAAGAACTGTTTAGGATAAACACCGATTTCTTCCATTGTGCCCACTGGCATGTGGACCTGACAGTCTTTCGCTTTTTGTTTTGTTATTCTAAAGAATGCCACTTAGAGATCTCAGATATTCTACATTCAGTGTTTGTGCACTTTAAATGGATTAATGTAGTCAATTCTATACTGTGCAATCAAGAAGCCACTACACAGCATTCAGAGTTGCAGTGCTGCAGTCATCATAAATCTCTGTTTTTGTTTTTGTGTAGAGCAGCTTGGTTGTTCAGAATGTTTGCCTCTCAACTCATTCAGCCTCTCACTGAAAGATGCTGATTTGTTTTTATTCCCCCTTTCCACAAACTGCTAAACCAAAATGTTCAGATTAATTGAAGAGCCATACACAGAAGAGGAACACAGCACTGACTTTTCAATTAACAGAGACGGCAGTATTTTGAGTAATACATATATATATATATATACTGGAAATTTTTACGGTCATAGGACAAAATTCAGCTGTTGTGACATGCTAAAGCACTGTAGAGATCTGTGTCTGTCTATTTTATCTAGTCTAATCTATACATCCATGGAAATAATAATCACACGATGATGGCAGAGCCATGATAAATTCATTTATCATGCACCTTTGACCTATCTCACATGCATTGTGGCCATTGTAGCTTGGTGGAGTTCATTGGAGCTTCCCACTCAATTATTAAACTCTGCAGTCTTCTCCTGGCAGACTCCTCAGCCCATCTGGAGCTAGGAGCTATCTGGGTGTAACTGCACTGCAGAGTTTCCTGGGTCTGGGCACCTGGGTAAGTCAAGCCTGCCTGCAAACATCCGCACTCAGGCCTAGGTGGCTGTGTCCTCACTGGACGTTGCAGTAGCAGTAGCCGAGGTTCAGCACTTGGATTTCTGGAGACGGGGATCCCAACGTTCTTAGCACCTGACTAAGACTGAGATGCTGTAGGAATTGTTTTGTGGTATATTGTGGGACAACTTCTTTGTCCTCCCCAAGCCCCTGCATGGAAGTGTCCTTAGCTCACCTACACAGTAGCATAAACCGTTTCTAGCTTAGCATGTTCCTCACCTCTGTCTATTCCAGCCTTTGTTAAGGCATGAATCCAGCCCGGGTGAATGAACTGTTCCGGCTTTTGGCTGTGGTGCAGACGGAGAGAATGGGACATGGTGGAAGGCATTTCAGCAGTGGCTTGTGACCCTCAGAAGATGGTGGCGGGTCTTGGCAAGGAGATCGTGCAGCCTGGATGCTGCCATGGTGGAGTTGAGACAGCTGTTGCATGCTACCATTGCTGCAGATCCCCCATATGCAGACTGGCACTTCTGATGCAGGAAAACTAGCCCAGAGTGGTGGGATGACCTCCTCATGCAGACCTGGGAGGGCTACAGAACTTCCTCATGAGGAAGGCCACCTTCATGGAGCTCTGTGAAGAACTTGGCCTGACCCTTCAGCACCAGGCCATGCAAATGAGGGACGCCATACCAGTGCAGAAACAGATAGTATTGCCATCTGGAAGTTGACTACCCAAGACTGCTACAGATCAGTGGACGACCAGTTTGGTATAGGGCAAACAGGCCAGAGTGCTGTTACCAATATTGGTTTTAATGCTGTTCCAGGTCAGAGAAGTCTTCAAGGATGTAAATCTGATGGATATCCCTGATTAAAAGAGGGATCAATTTTTCCACGCCTCTGGTAGAAGACCATTTATATGCAAAGAAAATATTTTTTATCTCCTGTTGACTGATCAATGAATGGAGAAGGCTAGTAAGCTTGGCCATTGGAAGTTTGCCCAGGCCAGGAATCTCACTCACCGTGTTGTGTTTCTCTTGCATGAAAAATTTTCAAGCATCCCCTGAAAAATTCAGATGGATATTAACAGGAGGCTGAACTAGGATGAAGAAGCTTGATAAGAACAGAACTGCCTTTTCCCTTGACCCTCACCCACCTGGACAGAGCACCAGGAGGTCAAGTACCACTGTCACCAAGGGACTTTTTCACTTAGTATAGCCACTGGGACTTACAATGCAGGCTGTCTGGGACAATGCTGTAACGCTGCTGTGTTATGACACAATAATGGTACACAGGTATGATGGACTGACCTTTTTATAACTCTGTGTGGAAATATGCACTCGTGAGTGCAATCCCAGCTTTGATTCTTTTTTTCTCCAGTAATCAGTTCAAATGTAGCTAGAATAAATCAATTGCCTTCAATTACATACAGATGGCCAAGCCTGCTCTGATGCCATCAGACTGGGACTATAAAACCAGGAAGGCATAAATAATGTGACGTACCACCAGTGTAGGTACCAAAAATCTTCATAGACACTTCAAATTCTCCTGTTGTTATATCTCTAAAAATGTGTGTGTGTTTGTGTTCATCATATATCCCTAACTCCAGGGTAAAGTATTATCTAACAAGATGATTGTAATGGTCAAACAGTCACCATTATAAACACGGGAAATTCAGAGTTATATTAATCTTAAAAGAACAACTCCATAAACATTTGAAAGTATTGAAATGGATAGGTAAGGCTGCCAAACACCCTTAACTCTGTCCCCATCACAGTGCTAGCCTCGTTTTCCTTTCTGATGTACTTTGTAAATGTGTTACTTTTTTGGTAAAGGGCATTTTATTTGGCTCTTAAAATTAGAAAAGTCGTTATTCTGATAAAGTGCCATATACCATCAACACCCTTTCATCTTCACCCATTTGGGGGTTTTTTAATGAGTGCATTCTGCAGGCAAGTTAAATGTGGAACATACATTGTTCATAGAATCATAGAATATCAGAGTTGGAAGGGACCTCAAGAGGTCATCTAGTCCAACCCCCTGCTCAAAGCAGGACCAATTCCCAGCTAAATCATCCCGGCCAGGGCTTTGTCAAGCCGGGCCTTAAAAACCTCCAAGGAAGGAGACTCCACCACCTCCCTAGGTAACGCATTCCAGTGTTTCACCACCCTCCTAGTGAAATAGTTTTTCCTGATATCCAACCTGGACCTCCCCCACCGCAACTTGAGACCATTGCTCCTTGTTCTGTCATCTGCCACCACTGAGAACAGCCGAGCTCCATCCTCTTTGGAACCCCCCTTCAGGTAGTTGAAGGCTGCTATCAAATCCCCCCTCATTCTTCTCTTCTGGAGACTAAACAATCCCAGTTCTCTCAGCCTTTCCTCATAAGTCATGTGCTCCAGACCCCTAATCATTTTTGTTGCCCTCCGCTGGACTCTTTCCAATTTTTCCACATCCTTCTTGTAGTGTGGGGCCCAAAACTGGACACAGTATTCCAGATGAGGCCTCACCAATGTCGAATAAAGGGGAACGATCACGTTCCTCGATCTGCTGGCAATGCCCCTACTTATACAGCCCAAAATGCCGTTAGCCTTCTTGGCAACAAGAGCACACTGTTGACTCATATCCAGCTTCTCGTCCACTGTGACCCCTAGGTCCTTTTCAGCAGAACTGCTACCTAGCCATTCGGTCCCTAGTCTGTAGCAGTGCATGGGATTCTTCCGTCCTAAGTGCAGGACTCTGCACTTGTCCTTGTTGAACCTCATCAGGTTTTTTTCTGCCCAATCCTCTAATTTGTCTAGGTCCCTCTGTATCCGATCCCTACCCTCTAGTGTATCTACCACGCCTCCTAGTTTAGTGTCATCTGCAAACTTGCTGAGAGTGCAGTCCACACCATCCTCCAGATCATTAATAAAGATATTAAACAAAACCGGCCCCAGGACCGACCCTTGGGGCACTCCACTTGAAACCGGCTGCCAACTAGACATGGAGCCATTGATCACTACCCGTTGAGCCCGACGATCTAGCCAGCTTTCTATCCACCTTACAGTCCATTCATCCAGCCCATACTTCTTTAACTTGGCGGCAAGAATACTGTGGGAGACCGTATCAAAAGCTTTGCTAAAGTCAAGAAATAACACATCCACTGCTTTCCCCTCATCCACAGAGCCAGTTATCTCATCATAGAAGGCAATTAGGTTAGTCAGGCACGACTTCCCCTTCGTGAATCCATGCTGACTGTTCCTGATCACTTTCCTTTCCTCTAAATGTTTCATAATTGATTCCTTGAGGACCTGCTCCATAATTTTTCCAGGGACTGAGGTGAGGCTGACTGGCCTGTAGTTCCCCGGATCCTCCTTCTTCCCTTTTTTAAAGATGGGCACTACATTAGCCTTTTTCCAGTCATCTGGGACCTCCCCCGATCGCCATGAGTTTTCAAAAATAATGGCTAATGGCTCTGCAATCTCACCCGCCAACTCCTTTAGCACCCTCGGATGCAGCGCATCCGGCCCCATGGACTTGTGCACGTCCAGTTTTTCTAAATAGTCCCGAACCACTTCTTTCTCCACAGAGGGCTGGTCACCTTCTCCCCATGCTGTACTGCCCAGTGCAGCAATCTGGGAGCTGACCTTGTGCGTGAAGACAGAGGCAAAAAAATCATTGAGTACATTAGCTTTTTCCACATCCTCGGTCACTAGGTTGCCTCCCTCATTCAGTAAGGGGCCCACACTTTCCTTGATTTTCTTCTTGTTGCTAACATACCTGAAGAAACCCTTCTTGTTACTCTTAACATCTCTTGCTAACTGCAACTCCAAGTGTGATTTGGCCTTCCTGATTTCACTCCTGCACGCCTGAGCAATATTTTTATACTCCTCCCTGGTCATTTGTCCAATCTTCCACTTCTTATAAGCCTCTCTTTTGCGTTTAAGATCAGCAAGGATTTCACTGTTTAGCCAAGCTGGTCGCCTGCCATATTTACTATTCTTTCTACACATCGGGATGGTTTGTTCCTGCAACCTCAATAAGGATTCTTTAAAATACAGCCAGCTCTCCTGGACCCCTTTGCCCTTCATGTTTTTCTCCCAGGGGATCCTGCCCATCTGTTCCCTGAGGGAGTCAAAGTCTGCTTTTCTGAAGTCCAGGGTCCATATTCTGCTGCTCTCCTTTCTTCCTTGTGTCAGGATCCTGAACTCGACCATCTCATGGTCACTGCCTCCCAGGTTCCCATCCACTTTTGCTTCCCCTACTAGTTCTTCCCTGTTTGTGAGCAGCAGGTCAAGAAAAGCTTTGCCCCTAGTTGGTTCCTCCAGCACTTGCACCAGGAAATTGTCCCCTACGCTTTCCAAAAATTTCCTGGATTGCCTGTGCACCGCTGTATTGCTCTCCCAGCAGATATCAGGGTGATTAAAGTCTCCCATGAGAACCAGGGCCTGCGATCTAGCAACTTCTGCTAGTTGCCAGAAGAAAGCCTCGTCCACCTCATCCCCCTGGTCTGGTGGTCTATAGCAGACTCCAACCACGACATCACCCTTGTTGCTCCCACTTCTCAACTTTATCCAGAGACTCTCAGGTTTTTCTGCAGTATCATACCGGAGCTCTGAGCAGTCATACTCCTCTCTTACATACAACGCAACTCCCCCACCTTTTCTGCCCTGCCTGTCCTTCCTGAACAGTTTATATCCATCCATGACAGTACTCCAGTCATGTGAGTTATCCCACCAAGTCTCTGTTATTCCAATCACATCATAGTTCCCTGACTGTGCCAGGACTTCCAGTTCTCCCTGCTTGTTTCCCAGGCTTCTTGCATTTGTGTATAGGCACTTAAGATAACTCAATGATCGTCCCTCTTTCTCAGCATGAGACAGGAGTCCTCCCCTCTTGCGCTCTCCTGCTTGCGCTTCCTCCCAGGATCCCATTTCCCCACTTACCTCAGGGCTTTGGTCTCCTTCCCCCGGTGAACCTAGTTTAAAGCCCTCCTCACTAGGTTAGCCAGCCTGCTGGCGAAGATGCTCTTCCCTCTCTTCGTTAGGTGGAGCCCGTCTCTGCCTAGCACTCCTTCTTGGAACACCATCCCATGGTCGAAGAATCCAAAGCCTTCTCTCCGACACCACAAGTTGTTCTTGTACAACTTATGAGTGGGGTGTCAAAACTGCAAACCAAAGAGCATCTCCAGGGGACTGATAGAAGAGGGGGATCACATAGATGGCTATCCAGTGTCAGGAGCGAATTACAAACCACAAGGGCCCCCTACCTCAAGCCAAAGGACATAACTGGCAAATCCAGCAACTACCCGTCTACCTGCCCTTTCTATGAGGAGTTTGGGTGCTCAGCTCCACCCGATGTACAGAGCCTAGCATCATGCATGACAGGCTGTCGAAGCAGAACAGTCTGAGTTTTAGACTGGGGTAAAAGGGACAGGGATGGCACCAAAGAAAACCCCCCTGGCAGAGGGAGCAGAAGAACAGGAGCAGACCACAGAACTAACCATGTGGCCACCTGAGTTGGGTGATGTCCTGGGGGCCATATTCCTAGGATCTGTCCAGGAATGGGCTGCAGAGGAAGTAGAAACAGAGCCAGAACCGCAGCCACATAAGTGGCTACTGCTATCTTTGTTGTTATTATGGGGGAAATTGCAACATAAATGGGAGGGTTTCCTCTCAATGCAAATATTGTTATGGAGGATGTTATGTGTTTTGGGGTGACCTTCAGTTGACTATTTCCCTGCCCCCTCCTTTCTCCCAACATGATTCCAAATGTGTGTGGGGGGAGAGATTTAAACACAAAGGTCCCCTGTAGCAAATTTGGGTCAGATGCTTGATCTTGTATAAAACTAGCAGACCTGTGCCAGAAACAGCAAAAATCTATACTCCCCTGCTACATAATCTCTAAACTGAGAGTTTATGCGCACTCAGGCCATTGCTTGGTATGTAGCTGCACCACCATAAGAGCAGGCCAAGGGATGAATTGTGACACGCAGTCACAGTTTGTTCCCTGGTTCACCCCTTACTCCAAGGTCTATGTAAACTGCTGCTGGTCTATGCCAGTAAGAGATTGTTTCACCCTCTCTGCCAGCCAGTGCATTAGGAGGGGATGGAGCTGTACACCCACTCCTTTATGTTTGCTTTCCCTGCTGCATTACATAAGGGAATAAGGGCACTCTATACCACTTTACTCCTCTGCATAGGCATTCAGGGCCTTAAATATGTTTTTACACAACACCTTGGAGTTTACCATAGGAACACAGTGTGTGGCTAGAATACACCTATTGGTAATTGGGCTAAATACAAGAGTAACTGGATGAAATTCAATGGACAGTGTTATACCAGAGTTCAGACTAGCTGATATCATGGTCCCTTCCCTTAAAATGTATGAATGCTATTGAAACACCTCTCCAGCGCATCATCAGAGATCTACAACCTATCCTGAAAGATGATCCTTTACTCTCACAGATCTTGGGAGACAGACCTGTCCTCGCTTACAGACAACCCCCCAACCTAAAGCAAATACTCACCAGCAACCACACATCACTGAACAAAACCACTAACCCAGGAACCTATCCTTGTAACAAACCCCGATGTCAACTCTGTCCACATATCTATTCCAGTGACATCATCATAGGACCTAATCACATCAGCCATACCATCAGGGGCTCGTTCACCTGCACATCTACCAATGTGATATATGCCATCATGTGCCAGCAATGCCCCTCTGCCATGTACATTGGCCAAACCGGACAGTCTCTACGCAAAAGAATTAATGGACACAAATCTGACATCAGGAATCAAAATACTCAAAAACCAGTGGGAGAACACTTTAACCTGTCTGGTCATTCAGTGACAGACCTGCGGGTGGCTATATTACAACAGAAAAACTTCAAAAACAGACTCCAACGAGAAACTGCTGAGCTAGAATTGATATGCAAACTAGACACAATCAACTCCGGTTTGAATAAGGACTGGGAATGGTTGAGCCATTACAAACATTGAATCTATCTCCCCTTGTAAGTATTCTCACACTTGTTATCTAACTGTCTGTACTGGGCTAGCTTGATTATCACTTCAAAAGTTTTTTTTTCTCTTAATTAATTGGCCTCTCAGAGGTGGTAAGACAACTCCCACCTGTTTATGCTCTCTGTATGTGTGTATATATATCTCCTCAATATATGTTCCATTCTATATGCATCCGAAGAAGTGGGCTGTAGTCCACGAAAGCTTATGCTCTAATAAATTTGTTAGTCTCTAAGGTGCCACAAGTCCTCCTGTTCTTCTTTTTGCGGATACAGACTAACACGGCTGCTACTCTGAAACCTTTCATTGAAACACCCGCTTCCCCACAGCTACTCTTTATTTCGCGACTGTAAAAATAATTAACCTTATTTTTTTTAGGCCTAGATTTTCAAAATAGTTCAGCTCCCAGTAGCTCCCATTGTTTTCATTAAAGGGGCTGTGTTTGTGTGTGTGAGAGAGAGAGAGAGGGAATGGTGGTGGGGGAAGAGATTCTCCGCTGTCCTCAGTGAGAGCTGTTTGATGCTGAGATCTTTTGAAAATCTGGCTCTGATTGTGGCTTTTGAAAATCCTACTTTTAATTCTCAGAGCACCCCTAACTAAGTACCTAGGCACTATTCAATAATGATTGCAAAATGTTCTTGCTAAGTTCTTCCTTGAATCTTGGTTGCAGTGCAGTGTGCGCTCTCGCTGATAGAACCCCGCTGACACAAACACGTAACGACAAGGACGTCTCAAAAGCACAAACTGCTCACTGACAGCGTCGGCTCACTTGGTAACCTTTTGCTTGCGGCAATTACCACTAATTATTTCACCGAATTAGAAAAGTAGAAAAATAATTTATAGGGAGTGCTGGGGACGCACTACTGCATGATAATGGGATTTTACAACATGCTTGGACAGAAAAGACATGACTTTAAACATATTTTGTTTGTGTATATATATAAAAAAGAAATATCCTCTTTTGATATTTGTGATATTTCATACCAAACCTAAATAATAAACCAAATCTTGTAAAACATAAAGCCATGCCATGGCTGTTATTTATGTATGGAATAAGCATTTCTCAGTAATTTAGAAATAGTATAGAATAATACAAGTGCCTCTTAACTTTATTTTCCTGGGTACATACATGAGTGTCTGTCTAAGCAAAAATTAGGTGCTTCTTTTGTCTATATCATCTGTGGTTGCAGTTCTGTACCACAGAATAAAGGCAGATTGCACTTGGAAAAATCAAACCCAATCATAGCACATAATGTCTTGAAAGTCTTTTCTCTCTTAGAAGGGAAGGAAGGAGAAATGCTCTAATCTCCTAGTAGTTGATCATATTTTTTTCTGCTGTACTGTCAGAGCTGGGGATGGTAGTTAAGGTTTCTGGATTCTATTCGACCCCTGCCAAGTAACCACTTGTGTCAGGCCTCTGGCGAATCACTTCACCATTTTGTGCCTCCACTTTTCAGTTGTAAAATGGATATAATGAAACCTACCTGCATCACATAGGTTTTGTGAGGTTTAGTTAATTAAGGGCACTTTGGAATCTGCAACTGAATGATACAATGTAAGTGTTGACTGGTTATGGGTTTAAATCAAGTACTTTCATTAAGATGATGAAACTATACTGAAAATATTAGTTGATCATATGAAGCTATAAACTAGTAACAGATTAAAAAGTGATGAGTTAACTATACTACAAATATTTTTGGGTGAAAACAATGGCCTAACACAAAGTAAAGTATATTTTCAAAGTGCTAACTAATGACTTGCCAGAATTCTATGGTAAATTAAACACACACAGAGTTCCTTTATTGTTTTGAAAGATTGGTTTTGAGTGCTAATAACAATCCACCCATGCTTTATTTTTTACGCTCCATCCACAGACATCCACAAATTCCTGTTTAGAATTCTGGCTGGTGTAATTCAAGAGGTGTTTCCTGTACTAAGAAATACTAAAATTACAACTACCACTAGACAGCATTTTAAACTATGTACCGATTAGTACATTGTGGAACTGATTCTTCTCTCAAACTAGTTTCCCCCCGTTCTATCTCCATTGACTTCAAGAGAGCAATCCTTCATTTATGTGAGCGCAACTCAGAGACTCAGGTGCTACAGGGTCAGTCATTGTGTGCACAGAATACATACACTCACTTAGTGACTATTGTCTAACACTGGTACCTTGAACCCTCCCTCTCTAAAAAGAAGGAATTGAAAAGCCAGTGCACTATTCTGAACTGAATAAATAACCCAATCTAACTTTTATTCATTGACTCCTGCCCCCCCATCCCCGCAAAGAAAAATACTGTTTCAATGTTGTAACCAAACAGAATATTTGCTGAACACTAGGTCTCAATACCCATGGACTTTCCCATGATCATCCAAGGAGATTTGGTCTGGATCAGTATTTGGATAGAGAACTGTAAGGAAAACCTTATGGATCTGCCGGGACTGGTATTGGTGATTCAGTAGAAAACACCCTCTCAGTCGGTACGTGGACAATTCCAAAACAAGGTGACAGGTAGAAGGTGGCAGCATTCTGGGGGTGGCACAGTTCATGTAAGACAAAGCATAGGAGTGAAATTCTGGTTCCATTGACGTCAACTTCTTAAAAATCCTGCAGAGCTTTTCACAAGAGAAGTGGCATTAACTTTAGCATCCTAACTAAATTCCAGTGTAGGTTAATTACACTCTACCTGCTTGCATTTTCTCCATAGTTCAGTTGGTTATAATAACCCTCACTTCCTAACTAAAGCTGTTGGGAAGACTTGCTTTGTATTTTTAAGTAGCTCTTTACTCCCAAGTTCACTGTGTTCCAGTGGTGGGCAAGTTGACATCATTATTGATAATGTTACACCAGTGGCGGATTTAGAGTTAGTGGGGCCCTGTGCACAGCTTCATTACCCAGCCAAGAAAAAGAACATTCTTTCTTATCCCCCTCTGCCCCGTTTTTCATTCTTTTTTTCTTCATCCTCCTCCTATATTATAATTAATGGGAAGTAAATGAAAATAAAGTGAGGTACCTTGTTTGGGGCAGGGGGTTGGGGTGTGGGAGGGGGTGCAGGGGCAGTCTCTGGGAGGAAATTTGGGTGCAGACTCTGGGCTGGGGCAGGGGGTTGGGGTGCAGGAGGGGGTGCAGGGGGCAGGCTCTGGGAGGAAGTTTGTGTGCGGGCTCTGGGATGGGGGCAGTGGGTTTGGGTATGGGAGGGGGGCAGAGAGCGGCAATTACCTTGGGTGGCGTGGCTCCCAAAACAACCGGCACGCACACCCCTCTGGCAGTGGCTCCTAGGTTGGGGGGAGGTGGTCTCTGTGTGCCAATGCCCGCAGGCGCCACCCCCCGCAGCTCCCATTGGCCACAGTTCCTGGCCAATGGGAGCTGTGGAGTTGGTGCTCAGGGCGGGGGCAGCACGTGGAGACCCCCCTGCCCCCCCCGCAAGGACATACTGGCTGCTTCTGGGAGCGAAGCGGCACGAAGGGAGGGAGGGAGGCCAGAGTGGTATGATCTCACCACTATTGCAACCCCTGAAAGAAGCAGTGAACAAACACCAAAGTAGCTCTGTACAAGATAATGGCAAGAAAGACTCGCTTTCTTACTATGTTGTCCCTACAAACAAACCAACCAACCAACAAAAAGGAAGTACCTTTGGAAAGCAGTTGTCTTGAGCAGTGATGACTAGTGACCTGCTGAAAACACCCATCACAGCTGACCTCCACCTCTTTAGAACTCTCTGAACAGACACACCAAACGCATAGCGTGGTGTGTGTGCGTGTTGACCTTGAAAGGTAAAGTAGGGTCAGGATTTGTGTAAAACGATTAGTGATTTTGGATGCCTAAATTTTTGGATGTCAAACCATAAAGGGGTTTTCATAGGAATTTGTCCCCTGAAATACCTGGAATCACAAATCACTTTTGGAAATAATTTGTCTTGCCGGACACAAATAAGTGTTCAATAGGAAACAATCCTGCATTGGCAGTAGGATGGATTTGATTGATTTAATAGGTTTTTTTTCTAGGTCTTCTCTCTATGATTTTGGGTCTGCAAACATTCCCTGCACCAAAGTCCCTGTGAGCTGGAAACATACTATGCCAAAAAAGCACTTTGAGATTGCATGAAGATTCGTAACAAATAAGCCAAGAGCCACTCTGCAAAGTAATGATTTAGGCACGAGGTGTGTCACATTTTCTATGGCCATTAGTTCAGCAATAGTATTGAACTGACCAGGAAGCGCTAGAATGGAGGGAAAAAGTTGATCCTGTCTAATGAGACAGATTTGATTTCTCAAGTAGAAATCATATTATTAAAGATTTGGCACCTTCAGTTGATCAGATTGGATATACATTTGGTAGCACAGGCAAATACACTGGACTGCTATTTATCCCATTGACACAGTGCTACAAGACAAACTTTGCCTCTCTACAAAGGAAAAAGGACACTAAACTATCTAAAATGCTCTAATAAATTTGTTAGTCTCTAAGGTGCCACAAGTACTCCTGTTCTTTTTACAGTGCTACTAATTTGCTTCAGGAGTTATGGAAAATAATTACACTATCAAAAAGAAAAACAAAAGGGGAAAAATAAGTTAGGGTTTGAGGAGACTCAAACTCTCTGGGCTTTTGCTGTACTTGGACATTTTATAACATCCTGCGATACTATCTCTATATTGATTCACATCATTATGCAAATACCATAAATTGCAATAAAATCAATTAATGTGCCATTAACGCTCATAAAAATGTGTAATCACCAGTTTACCGCTGAGACGGTATTTCTGGTTTGATTGCTGGCAGTCTAATGGCCCTGCTAGAAGAGGACTGTGAACAGCACAGTTGCTGAATTATCATTGAGAACGCTAGTTTCTATACTGCAAAAACGTGGGGCAAAAATTTCAACTTCAGTGTCTAAAGCCAGGCACCTAACTGCGTATTTAAGCGCTACTAAAGAAAGGCTGGGATGAGACTGTGTGTTGAGCTGCTAAGAGCTCCGGGGGAGGAAGGACAATGCTGGCTCTTAGCTATCTTTGCACTCCCGTGATTCTCAATTAAGACACCCTCCCCAGGTTGCCATTGTGGGCCACAGCACAGCCCTAAATTTCTGCAGAATGGCATGCTGTTGCCTCACCCCAACAGGCTCCTCTTGCCCCCAGATCTGCCTCAGTCTGTCCCCTATGCTAAAGGCTTGTGAGCAGCCCTCAGAAGTCAGCGGCATGATTGTCTCCACCAGTTCTGACACTGGGAGAAATCCCCCTCTGGCTAGATAATGGGACTTTTTGGGTCCCTTTACTACTTTGTTACCCAGTATAATGTGACTGGAGCAGGTGCGAGGCTCTGACCCCATTTTTCAGAAGTGCTGAGAGTGGCAAATAGCCTGGCTTTTTAAAATGATACCATTTTTGTTTAGGCCTCTAACTTTAGGTGCCAAATTGGAATATTTTGGCTTGGGTTTTTAGATGTCTAACGTTTCTGTGTGCTTGCCTGGTTTGTTCTCTTTAGCTGTAGCTATTCACAGGGATAACTCTTTAATTTGTCTTGCAGAAGAACCTGAAGCAAGCCTGCCAGCAAATTGACATGTGAAACAAGTGTGACCAGGTCTTCTGAGATCATTAGTGCTGATGTGGAACTTTACATCTTCAAAGCGCCTTATAAATAATAATTACATAGTACTTTGTCTAGGCTCAATCATTGAGAGGTAACAACTATTAGCAAATCCTGCTATGTCCAGATGTGGGAGCCAGTGGGCTCTGACCGCTGTGAAACCATTGTAGTCCCACTGTGCATGGCAGAATGGGGCAGGATTTAGGCAGTTTGTGTAGCATGGGATGTGCACCCTCTGTGAACTGCAGAGGAGAGCACCATGCCTTCTTGCCTCTCAGAAGGAGATTTTTGTTTGGAGGGGAAGATGGGGATTAGTGCTGCTTTGACTGATTATGCAGCTACACTGTTTGACTGATTATGCAGCTACATGCTTGCTTCCATGCACCAAAGCAGTAGGCATCTTCTGCTACTCAGCCTTGCCCTGCTAACCAGGGGCGGCTCTATGTTTTTTGCCACCCCAAGCACGGCAGTCAGGCGGCCTTCGGCGGCATGTCTGCGGCGGTCCGTGGTCATGCAGATTCGGCGGTGTTTCTGCGGGTGATCTGTCGGTCCCGCGCCTTTGGCGTACCCGCTGCCGAAACTGCGGGACTGGCAGACCTCCCACAGGCACGCCGCCGAAGGCCGCCTGATTGCCACCCTCACAGTGACCGGCAGGCCGCCCCCCACGGCTTGCCGTCCCAGGCACGCGCTTGGTGCGCTGGTGCCTGGAGCCACCCCGCTGCTAACAGCAGGAGTCAGAACCCTGCTTGAAGAGACTGAGTAAAATCTGCTGACTCGCCGTGGAAAGTCTAGTTTGTTAATTTCATCCGACTTTTAGGGTAGGTGTGACTTCTGGACAGAAGTGCAGTGGCAGATAGGTTTCAAAGGGTGACTGGCCCGTTTAAGGAGAGATGCACCCCCCCCCACCCCCCCATGATTAATCTGAAGGGCTCCTGATCCTTATAAAGACCAGGAAGAGCTTAAAGGAGCTATAGGACTGCAGGGAGCAGGAAGGCTCCCGCAGTAGCCACTGGCTTGGGAGGGGGGAGGAACAAACCTGTTAAGTGATTTCTGGGAAGATAGCTCAGGAAGCGAGAACTACACAGAGTATGAAGGCTCCTGCAGGAGTCCCTGGGTCAGGACATTGGCTGGGAGAGATGAGGGAAAAGCCTTTGGGAACGGTAGCCCATACGGGGCTAAGGAAGTTCTTAATTTTAGTATTTTGCCTAAGTTTCTGTTTAACCACTAATTTGTTCTCTGGCTCTGAAGTAGGGTTGCCAACTTTCTAATCGCACAAAACCAAACACCTTCGCCCCGCCCCTTCCCTGAGGCCCTGCCCCTTCCCCAAGGCCCCACCCCCACTCACTACATTCTCCCTCCCTCGTTGGCTCGCTCTCCTCCACCCTCACTCATTATCACTGGGCTGGGGCAGGGGATTGGGGTGTGGGAGGGGTTGAGGGCTCTAAATGGGGGTGTGGTTTCCTGGGTGTGGCCAGAAATGAGGGGTTCAGGGTGCGGGAGAGGGCTCTGGGCTTGGCAGGGAGTTGGGGTGCAGGTTCTGTCTGGGGGTTGCGGGCTCTGGGGTGGGACTGGGAATGAGGGGCTTGGGGTGCAGGATGGGGCTCCAGGCTGGGAGGTGGGGCTGAGGGATTCAGAATGTGGGAGGGGGCTGCGGGTTGAGGTGGGGGTTGGGGTGCAGAAGGAGGTGCGGTTTCTGGGGTGGGGTCAGGGATGAGGGGTTCAGAGTGTGGGAGGAGGTTCTGGGCTGGGGCAGAGGGTTGGGGTGCAGGGGGCATGAGGGCTCTGGGGTGCAGAACAGGAATCTGGGTTTGGGGGGCTTGGGGGCTGAGGTAGAGGAGGAGGGTATGGACCCTGGGCTGGGGGGAGTGGGCTCTGGGCTGGGGCCGGGATGAGGGGTTTGGGGTGGAGGAGGGGGCTCTGGGTTGGGGGGGGGGCTCAGAGCTGGGGCAGTGGGTTGAGGCTCGGGGTTGGAGCATGGGGCATGGGCTTACCTCAGGCAGCTCCTGGTCAGTGGTGCAGCAGTGCTAAGGCAGGCTCCCTGCCTATCCTGGCTCCGTGCTGTGCCCCGGAAACAGTCAGCCAGTCTGGCTCCTAAGCTGGGGGCAGGAGGCTCCGCAGCGCACGTTGCTCCCACCCGCAGGCACCACCCCTCCCTGCAGTTCCCATTGGCCGGGTGTGGAGCTCGTGCTCGGGCAGCGTGCAGAGCCCTGTGGCCCACCTGCCTAGGAGCCGGACCTGCTGGCTGCTTCCAGGGTGCAGCGCGGGGCCTCAGAACAGGTAGGGACTAGCCTGCCTTAGCCCCACAGCACCGCTGACTGGGCTTTTAATGGCCCAGTCGGCGGTGCTGACCAGAGCCACCAAGGCCCCTTTTCGACTGGGTGCTCCGGTCGAAAACTGGAACGTGGTCACTCTACTCTGAAGCAGACTTTGGCATCGCCTGGATCCTTGCTGGGCCAGTGAGCTAGCCAAGTGGCTTGCAAAGGTCCCGCAGGAAATCCTAGCACAAGTCATGGTTGAGTAGAAAGTGTAGGCTGAAGATTCCTTTTTTATTATTAAAGTTACCATTAAAGTTGAACCCTAAGAATTGACTTTGCCTATCAGGTTGTTCTGATGAATTCTCAGTAGTGATGTAGCATATGATTCTCCGTAGTATCTGAGTGGTTCCCAGTATACTTAATCTTCATGGTAAGATTCCTAATGGACTCCATAGAGTTTTCTGCTCTTCATCCTTGACTGATTAAAGGAGGCTCTTCTTGGGGAATGATTTCTCAAAGAGGAGGCCCTAAAGGTAATCAGTTTCTGCACTGGCTAAGGGAATTCCCTGTTAAGAGACCTTTCTCTCCTACTCTCACAGGCTTTGTTCTGGGCTTTGAGAGCTGCTTTATCCCAGAAAAGCACAGGATTTACTCTACAATAACTACAAAAAAAAATAATCCAGCATGTCGTTATAGCTTTCAGCACTGTGAAGCTGGTTCCACGTTCCCCGGGAATGAAGCCTATGGACAAGCAATGCCTGGCAGGTGCTATTGCTAAGAGAATGGTTCTTGATTCACTGTGCTTCTTGTTTGTGGTACTGCTGGTGAACAAATTGGGTGCTATGTCCTTCTCCGACCCGTCTTCAAAACTACTGACCCTGCCCTTAGACCTTTGCACTTAACGGGAGGAAATTCAGCATCCTGCCCTAAAAGGGGGAAGAAAAGTAACTTACATAGTTTTTATGGGAACTTATTTTATGTCCTAAGCTGGGGAACCTAATCACGTCAGTTTGAAAATGTTACTGTGAAGGATTTTTTACCCGAGTGCAGTTTCATGTAATACTGAAATATCTTCATTATCTTATCGAGCCTCAACTCTCTGTTTTGCCTTAACAAGATCTTAATGTGTGTGTCAAGGCCTGACCTGTCTGAAGGGTAGTTTAGGAGAAAGTGCAATTGGCCTATAAATAATTCACTCCAGTGCCTTGGCTACCATTCACGGTAGCCCTTTTAATACCCTATAAACTCAAATGTACCATGCTATTTCTCTGTTTCCAACAGCTCTCTGGGGGACAGAGATAGGAATAGCACCATCAGACCATATGCTGTGGAGAGCAGAGCAAATGAAATTGCAGTGGTACTGACTCACACATAAGTGCTTGATTTTCTAGGTCATAAAGTTCATGCAGTAAAACATAGCTTATTTCCCTGTCACGGTATTATATATATTATATATATACGTTGAGAAAGTTTTAATGCCACGGGTCTTATTCAGAGTGTGATACCTTCTTTAGCGTCAGACTCTGGCAGGGTGCTAAGAAAGTTGTGAGGTTAATTTAAGATTGCCAGGTGTTTTGGTGAGCAGGGAGCCCACTGGAGTCTGTGTGTCTCAGGGAGTTTTCTGATACAGCAGTAATGTCACGCAAAAAGGAGTGAAAGAGGAGCAAGCCTTGCCCCAAAGCAAGTAGTTTAATTTGAAACGTTAATGCATGGTGTCTCTGTAAGGCCCCTGCCTCTCCTGTTCAGAGAACTCTTCGGAACGCCTTTCTGTGCAGCCTGGATCTCGGGTAAGTAGCTGCTCAGAGTGTTTCCTCGGTTCCTCACATAGATCCATTCCTGGGTTGTTTGTTCATTTTAAACACAAGTGGTGGCTACATCAATTAAATCATGTTGCTTTCTCTGTCATTGGGCTGTCTTGGTCTCATCTCTCCTTTTAAAGTGTCATTGACCAGTGAAGGTTACAGCATTACAAGATGGAGAGTTTTTCCAAAGCAGTTTTCTGCGCAGCGTGTGCAGCTTTGCATATACATGTAAATAGGCAGTTAGATGAGCAGCTGCCTTTTCTGCGGTGAAGTACTTATTTGCATGAACAAATGCAATTTAGGTGACCACTTTTGAGAACTGGGCCTGGAATGTATTTATCAAACATGTGAGACTATAGGCAGGTCTACACTACCACTTAAGTCGATCTAACTTGCGTCGCTCGGGGCGGGTCTTTTTCACACCCCTGAGTGACGCAAGTTACAGTGATTTAAGTGCTGTCCACACTGGTGCTATGTCGGCAGGAGACATAGCTTCCATACTCTCCTGTTGGCATAGACCGTCTTCACCAGCTGTGCTACAGTGGTGCAGCTGCAACAATGCAGTGCTTCTAGTGTAGACCTGCCCTATGTCAAAGTCCTATGGGACTGGAAAGTAAAATCAAGAATTGTCTGTGCTCAGGTCGCCAAAGAATGTCTGAGCAATCGTCTGAGATCCAAATATGGGACTCCATGAGGGAGAGAGACCCAAAATGAAGCACACATCCAAAAGTAATTGCACATTTCTCTTTTTAAATGACCTGAGCTATATCATTTCCCACAAGCACCATACTGGCTTGCTTCCCACCAGGACACCAATAACTGTCATTCAGGTAATGGTCTAACACACAAGATGTATAATACAGTTCCCCTATTTAACACACACGGAGCTAATATTGGGTCAAGCAGCAAACTCTGCAATGTCCACATCCAGCCCATCTCTATATCTACACTCCTGGAAATAAACACGGAGAATCCAAAGCCAGTGCTTAGCTAAGTGTGAGTCTTTGTCCTGACCATGCCGTATTTGTTGCCTTGTAATTGATAATCACAGAATGGTGGTTACACTGGGCTTAAGAGATCGCACAGGGCATCAAGGTGCAAAGGAAATGTGTTGTCAGCTTGTATCATTGGAGTCTGACTCTCCACTCACTTATACCAATATTACATCTGTGTAACTCCACAGACTTGGGTGGAGATACTCCTGATGTACACCAAGAAGAGAATCTGGCCCTTGGGCACCTTGATTTTGTAGATAAGTCATCCCAAACTAATCCATCTCTTTCCTCGGTTCAAAAACATACATTACCTTTAAGGCAGCTGTCCCAGCTGGCATGAGACCTGGAATCCCCAGGTCTGTCTTGTACAAGGTCTTCCATTAAGCAGTACAAAATTGGTCCATTTATAATTCATTTTAAGGTCTAAATCTCAGGATGATGATGTTGAAATGACTATAGCTCCCTGGAAGGCAGCCAGGAATTGTCCTACCCTTCTCTTGTTCTTCAGAAAGAAATTTATTTTCGGCACAAAAACTCAATTAGAACAACAAAAGTGAGAGAGGCACTGCAGGGAACAAAAGCTCTCTCCGTGCCATGACCTCCTTTCAAGAGCTTTTCAGACAAGGGGTGGGCTTGGGCTCTGGCATACTGGAGCTTGCTCATAAATGTATACTGCAAAAGCTCTCCAAAGTCCTTCATACCCCTAGTTCAGTGGTTCCCAAACTTGTTCTGCTGCTTGTGCAGGGAAAGCTAGTAGGTCCCTCAGCCCGCGCCGCTTCCAGCAGCTCTCGTTGGGCTGGAGCAGCGAACCGCGGCCACTGGGAGCCATGATCGGCTGAACCTGCGGATGCGGCAGGTAAACAAACCAGCCTGACCTGCCAGGGGCTTTCCCTGAACAAGCAGTGGAACAAGTTTGGGAAACACTGCCCTAGTTCGTAGGGTAGACATAGCAAATGTTGAATTAGTTCTCCCTTTCCTGCCTTGACGAGTCATTTATTATGACTAAAACGGGGGTAGAGCTTTGATTTACTAATTCCCAGGCTGAGCAGAAGAGCCATTTCCATTCCACAAATTTCCAATGTCCAATAAGTCAGTGAATTCATAACATGATTGGGAGTAATTTGAGAGGTTTTAATCCTCCCTACAAGAATATTTTCCTTAGCTAGCCTTTCTAACTAGCCTAAGATCTGCAGGTTCTGTTTTCATGGTTCTTAGTAATTTTCACCCCACCTCTACAGTACGTCCCACCACCACCACCAATGTGGTACCATTTCCTGAATTCCCTCTGTAAGTATCCATTTGCCTCGCTGATTGCCAAATAGAAATGTCTCTTCTATAATCGTCTCCTTCTCCGGTTGCCTGATTCTTTCAATAGTGTCAGAACTCAGGGATTGTGATGTGAAATATGCTGGACTGTGGCCTTACTAAATGAATCTGACAGGAAGAATAGGCCGATTAGCAAGGGGAAAGCTTATGTTTACATGCAAATAACCAGGTCATTAGAATGATGGTAATGGAAACAACGTGCACTGGAAGTTTAATAGGGTTTGGGGAGAAATTTGGAAAAAATCATTCTCTGTTCTGCCCTAAAGATCTCTGCTGAATATTCAGCACTGGTTCCATATGTGGAATTTCAGTTGGTATCAGTAGGATTTCCATGCATGGATTAATATGGACTATAGACACTTACAGGGGAGAAAGGAATTTTATCCTTAGGTTTTATTTCCTTTGTGTCACTAAATGATAAGGGTTGGAAGGGACCTCAGCCAATCACCTAGTCCAACCCCTTGCTCAAAGAAAGACCAATCCCCAGACAGATTTTTGCCCCAAATCCCTAAATGGCCCCCTCAAGGATTGAGCTCACAATCCTAGGTTTAGCAGGCCAATGCTCAAACCACTGAGCTATCCCTCCGCCCAATGAGCAGTGAGAGAATACAGCCTCCTCTGAATCTCTGCAAAGTGAAGTGCTATGGTGTCTCCATCAACATCTTCCAGTCTGTCTGTGACACCTCTGCATTATACCATTTCAGAAACCCATGTACCAGCAAAGTGAATACCTGCATGCTCATTTTGAAGCAGGTGTTATCACAGACATAATTCCAGTGCTGATTGCCCTGGATTGGGAATCGAGAGGAAACAGACATTTGAGAAGAACTGATCTTTTTAAAAGCAAATCATGTCCTGGGGTGGCCTGCACCAAGGTCCCTCTTTATCAAAATCAACCTAGTTCAGTTGGGTGTGTAGACAGAAGGCTTTGGTTGCAATATACAAACAAGGGTGGTTTTTAATTTTGTAAAACTGACAAAACAATCTTGTCAAGCTTCTCAATAACTGTTTTCTAGTTTTCTTTTGAATGTAGGGTTTGAATGAACCCAATAGCTCAAGAGTAAATCTCAGTTGACCCAGCCACGGTTTGCCTACTTTTGCACTTGAAAAAACCAGGAATGTTGCATCATTTCAATGGAAAACAATAAATCATCTCCAGATTCTGGCTACTGGGATGTTAGGAAGACAAGATTAACTTCTTATCATTGTTTTCACCGGTTATTTTTTTGTAATTTGAAGGAAGGCAGTGTTTTGATGGTTCGGCCCCAATTCAGCAGTGAGCCTCCCAGGACATGGTCTGATTTTAAAAAGATCAGTCCTCCCCAATTAATGAACATTAAGCAGAGAACACATTCCTTTGTTTGAGACAGACCTGTTTGCCAACCTCGATTTAGAACATGTTAATAACATCACACCGTGGAATCTTATAACTTTACATACAGTGTTGAGACACATTTTATCAGGATGCTAATGAACAGCGAATTATGTTTTCAAGTGATACATTACAAGGCATACTTTGTATAAAGATGATTACGATAGTGTGTTAGGGTGCAGACACGGGTATATACTGTCACAGCAACCCTACATGCCTTTAAAATCCAGGCCTAATTCAGATTTCTTGGGTTCTATTCTACTACTGCTTCACTCCGTGACTTCAGGGAAATTTAACTGCTTCTGTGTGCTAGTTTATCCAACTATAAAATTGGGTATAATGACAGGACATATAGTCACAGTTTGGTGGAGGGTCCTTTAGTTTGTAAAAAGTATCTTGCCCCAAATGGAATAGAGAAGTCCAGTATTCAGGGCTGGCTCCAGGCACCAGCCCACCAAGCTTGTGCTTGGGGCGGCACCTGGAGGGGGGCGGCGCGGTGCGGTGCTCCGGCTCCGGCTGCCGGGGAGAGCGGAGCCGCAGTGGGCTCGCCGCCCTCCCCCGGCGCTCTGGCCGCTGGGGAGAGTGCCGGCGCTCCAGCCGGTCGGGGGGGGGGGGGGGCGCGACGGGAGGCTTTTTTGCCTGGGGCGGCAAAAAAGCCAGAGCCTGCCCTGCCAGTATTGCTAAGCAGAGCAAGATTACTACCTTGCTTGTAGAACAGGAGTGGGCAAAGTTTTTGGCCCGAGGGCCACATTGGGGTTGTAAAACTGGATGGAGGGTTCGGGTAGGGAAGGCTGTGCCTCCCCAAACAGCCTGGCCACTGCCCCTTCCCAGTTCCCACCCCCTGACCCATCCAACCCCCCCTTCTCCTTGTCCCCTAACTGCCCCCTCTTGGGACCCGTGCCCCTAACTGCCCCCTGGGACCCCACACCCTATACAACTCCCCTGCTCCCAGTCCCCTGACTGTCCCAACCCTATCCACACCCCCGCCCCCTGACAGGCCCCCTGGGACTCCATGCCTATCCAACCCCCCCTGTTCCCCATCCCCTGATCGCCCCCCCGAACCTCCACCCCATTCCACCGCCCCGTGTCCCCTGACTGCCCCCTGGGAACCCCTGCCCCTTATACAACCCCCCCGCCCACTTACCATGCTGAGCAGAGCATGCAGAGCAGCATGTCTGGCTGCCGCTCTGGCCAAAGCCAGACACGCTGCTGCTCTGCTCGGCAGGAACGCACAGCTCTGCCGCCCAGAGCGCTGCCTGCGCGGTGGTGTGGCTCTGCGGGAGAGGGGTGACAGCGGGGGAGGGGACGGGGGCCAGCCTCCCCGGCCGGGAGCTCAGGGGCCAGGCAGGACGGTCCTGCAGGCCGGATGTGGCCGCAAGCCGTAGTTTGCCCACCTCTGTTGTAGAATGACATTCCAGCCAATGAGTGAAGGTGTTAGCAGGAGAGGCCATGTAACAAAAGGACCATTATCTCCAAATGCCTGGAACAAACATTGTAATGTCTCTTTATATGGCAGTTACTCTAGTGGCCAGTCCATTGTGTGGAAACCAGGTGGTCTGTTGTTAGCCATGCGCATCTATTCAAGCAAACTTGGCAGGGACATCTTGCTGAGCAAAGCGGAACACAGAATATATGTGAGTGATGAGACTTTCTCTTCGTAGGGTTACACAAACACCTTCCCCCCTAAAAGTACAGTGCCCCTTGAGAGGCTTGTTTTAGTTGAGCTGTCCCAGGGCTACTTTGTTTGGTTGAACTGTCCACTTGAGTAAAAGCTGTGGGAGGGTTGCGGGTTTTTTGTTTGTTTGTTCAACCTTCACAGGATGATTTATAATATGAAGCAGTTTTAAAGAGCATGGGGTATTGTTTCTCTTACCATAATCTTTTCTATTGTGTGTTTCGTTTGCTGCTTATAAATGCAGGTGGCTGTGCACAGCTGTGAATGGCAGGGAGAGGTTTGGTCAAAGGTTTTTCAGTTATTATTAATGATTAAACACTTGTGTTGCATTTGTGCCTCGAGGCTAATCAGGGTAGACCCTGTTGTGCTGCGTGCTATACCAAAGAGCGTAGAATCTAAAAGACACAACATGGAGAATGAGATGAAAAAGCAGGCTGGAGGAGGCAGGGTAACAACAACCCCCTGCCAAAACCACCGAAAAAACTCTCAGCCAATGAGTACCTGTGATCACAACTTGCCACCTGCTTAGTCATTCTCAGGCTGCAGCTTTCTGTCTGTGTTAGAGCAGAGATGAATGTTGAGGAGGAACTAGAAGAAGGAAAAGGCAGTGTACGCTTTACAGTCTGGACTGTGAGCTTTTCCCACATGTGAGGAGTGGTGTGATGGGGTGTTCACCCCACACCTAAGTTCCCTCTAAGCTGCGTGGCTGGGCAGCCACTCAGCAGTCTATCAAGTGTCGTGCACTTCAGGTGTCCCTCCCCTCACTGCCACACTGCTCCTGCCCTCTGCCTTGGAGTCCCTGGCCAGCTGCTCCCGGGAGCCTCCTGCTTGCTGTGCTGAATGGGGAGGATTGGGGGTGCTGATGTCAGGGTGTCCCCTCCCCCCACTCATGTACCTCATCTCTGCAGAGCAGGGGGGATGACACAACAGGACTCAGGACTAGGATGTGGAATGAAGCTTGCTGGCGGCTGCTGCTGTGTCTGAACAAGCACTCTCTCTCTCGCTCTCTCTCTCTCTCTCTCTCTCACACACACACACACACACACACACACACACACACACACACACACACACAGTGTGTAAGGTGACCAGATGTCCCGATTTTATAGGGACAGTCCCAATATTTGGGGCTTTTTCTTATATAGGCGCTTATTACCCCCAACCCCCGTCCCGATTTTTCAGACTTGCTATCTGGTCACCCTAACGGTGTGTGTGTCTCACATAGGCACACACCTCCCAAATATATACTTGTACTGTATTATTGTTGTTGTTGTTGTTACTTCTTGATACTTCCTGTAATTCACATATATTCACTGTAATTTTATTCTTTCAAAGTTCTGTTTTTTGACTGGTCTATGCATTTCATAATTTTTATTTCTCTCTTAATGCTTACATTTAATTCTTTGAGTAGTGAGTTCTAAAATGCCTAACCTGTCCTGGCTGGAGTAATTATCCCCATGGTAACTTTAAAAAAAATATATTGTATCTAGGTTTTTGTGTCTATTGGTGGCACACATTACCTTGATATTGGTGCACATAACAAAATTCATTCCGCACACGGATGGAAAAAAGTAGAGGGAACATTGGCCCACACCACCCTTGAAGGGGTTAAAATGGCTCAGAAGGGGCTACTTGACAGGAGGGGCTGCACCTGTGTGAGTTGTAGGCTGGATATACAGCCCTAGTTGAATTTGGAGGGAACCCAGCTGGGTCGGAAGAGGCTGGGCTTGTACAAAGCCAGGGAGAGGAAAGAATAAGGGGGTTGTCGGGGGAAGAGAATTGGCAATCACTCTCTGGGTTGAGAAAAAGGAGTAAGAAAAAGCCTAGGGAAAACTGTAGCAAGGGTGAGGCTGCATGGACCTTAGCTGCTGATTGTAGGGTCCAGGCTGAAACCCAGTGTAGAGGGTGGGACTGAATTCTGTGGCCAGCCACTGGGGCAGTGGCACAGATAGGGCAATGGACTTGGCAGAGTGCCTGAGGTGATTTGCTTCGAGAGACTTTGATTCCCCAAAGGAGGGAAAACTATAGTGACCTGGCTGGAGGGCCACACCATGAAAAGGAAACACTGCAGCTTGTGATGGGAGAGAGAGGCCACAGAATGAGAGACTGGGATGAGGGGCTGAGAAACCATGAGAGCAAGCATCAAACCAGTGGTGAGTTGATCCTCAGATGAACCACAAGGAGGTGCCACAGTGGTGAGTGGAGCAAACTCTGTGGCAGGTGGCACAGGAGAAATTATTGAAGTGCCTGGCTCTCCAAACTAGAGCTGAATCAGACTTGGAAAATGGCACACAGGCCGTTCTGCAAGTTACAAGGCTGATTTTATTTAGGTAATGTTCGAAATAATTATTCTTGAACCTCTGAGTGAATTTAATGCTCTGAAAAGTTAACTAGTGCCACTGGGCCAAATTCTACCTTTATTTACACCTGTGTAAATCTAAATTTTTTTTTTTAAATTAATGGAGATATCCCATCTCCTAGAACTGGAAGGGACCTTGAAAGGTCATTGAGTCCAGCCCCCTGCCTTCACTAGCAGGACCAAGTACTTGATTTTGCCCCAGATCCCCAAGTGGCCCCCTTAAGGATTGAACTCACAACCCTGGGTTTAGCAGGTCAATGCTCAAACCACTGAGCTATCCCTCCCCCCCCCCTGAGTCTAGAGTGACTCTGCTGATAAAATAGGAGTAATTCTGGATTTAGAAGGGTGTCTCTGAGGGCAGCATATCGCAGTATGAAATCAAATCTTTCTTTAGACCACAAGTGAAAATGAGCTTTATAGTTTCATCTTATTCTCTCTCCCACCTCTGATTAGCTCATGGGGGCCGGGGGCTCACAAGGCCAGGTTTGAGGTGCTATGTGCGGGAAGCTTACACTGTCTGACTATTCTCCCTTCATTGTCATTCGTATTAAATTTTGTTAACTTTCAAGTGCTGGGAGAAAGATGACATTCACATTTAAAACCAGCTTGCCTTTACCAGCCCAAATATTTTTGAATTCTTTGCACATCACTTGGCATTTGGGTCACTTAGATGTGAGTGATAATAGTTTAAATAAAGTGTAGCTTTTTAGTCAATGATAAGCAGGAGATAAAGCAGGCAGGCTGGAGAGGACCACCCTTTTGCTTTCACTTGTACTAGGAAGCTGCCTCATATTTCATTTTTTGTGTTTTATATCCTCCCTGTTTCATAGGTTCTGTAACTAGGGGTGCTGCCTTGAAATGGTTTCCATCATACAGTTTGGTTCAACAGCTCTCAACGCCCCCACTATACAAATTGTTCCAGCACCCCAGCCCTGTTTGTACAATTAAATTGGTGCTTCCCCTGTATAACCCTTATTTTCAGGGTTTATTTTTAAAGTAGCCATAAAAACTCAGAGAGTGACAAGTGAAATACAAAGGAAAGAATTTAACAGTTAAATCAATTAAATCTGACTATGTGTTTAACTTGTAGAGGGCTTAAATCCTGTATCCTCATTCATTATTTACTTAGTCCTCACCCATGGAATCAATAAGAATTTGCTTATATAAGAAAAGGGCATCAACACTTTCGTTCTAAGAATTTAAAAAGCAACAGAGAAGATAGTTTAAGATGCTTTCTTCGGATGTTAATCGTGCACTTTGATGTGCGCCAGTTGCTAACTATCTGGAATTCAGAAAAAAACCTCCCCCCATAAGCATGTTTTCGCATGGCTATCGATTACAGGGACTTTACATCTTCTTTTGAAGGTCACTGGGGGAGTTGGTTTAAAGAGGAATAGCAATTCCTATGTTCCTACAGATGTAAATGACCTTCATTCAAGCCTCATTATAGCGTGTTAGCCTGGTCGAAAGAAAAGATGGAAAACAGATAACAAAAAGCTGGACTAAGTAAGCTGGGCAAAATAAGGGATTTAAATTTAGCTAGGGCTCAGATTCTAATCTGGACTCTGAGCAGAATGAATTTAATCAAATAAAGGGCACAGTAAAGAACTGGATCAGGCTTTCTTTTCTCAAGTATTCCACTCTGGGCATAAAAATTAGTAAGCCCTCAGAACATCAGAATGTGGCTTTGAGAGTTGAGCTAAGCAGCAACTTTAGGTTAAACTGAGCAAGGCTTTTATGTACCAGGCCATTAAAAATAGTCTTAATTATTTTATTGTTTCATGAAATTCTCTCAGCATTGGGGTGATTTGAGCTTCTGTCTTCACTAAGGAATTTTGGCAGCTGAGATCGGCAGGCAGGGAAACGTTTAAGAGATTAGCAAACAAGGAGTTACAATCATCCAAAACAGGACACGATAAAAGCTAATAAGAGTTTCTGAGCATTTTGGCAAGACAACATAGGTCACAGTCTGGAAAGATTCTCCGGAAATGTTACTATGACAATTTTAGTGCCTGATAAATATGATTCCCAAGAGAGAGCTTAGAATCAAGTGTAACTCCAAGGTTATGGTCCTTGGGTACAGGATAAATAAGATTACCATCAAGGGGAACAACTGGGGAAATCTGAAAAATGTTTTCTTATACCATTTCTTTCAATAAATTATACCTTCCATTGCCATCAGTTTAGATGCCCTACTGTTTTCCATGATTTCTTGTTCTTTATTTATTTGAAACATTGCTTATTATTTATCGTAATGTCTTGTGCAGGCTTCTTTATAGTCTCCATTTTTTCCTTTTCTGATCTTTTATTATACTCCCTGAACTTCACTTGTCCTTTGTGACTGATGTTTCATAGCTTACACCTATCTCTTTATAACCTGGATTACATTTTCCCCTTCCCTGTTCATCTGTATTGGCCTAGAGCTGTGTGGAACCTTCAGCTCAAACCACAAACTCACCTGAAGTCTAGCTTGCTTTGCGGTTCACCTGAATTCACACATGAGCAGTAGCTTGCACAGATTTTGTCCATGTCCATGAACTGTTTGTCAAGGGTGGAGGAAAAACCTTTTTTTCATTCTCTGGATTTTAATAAACGTTGTAAGACAACTGTTTGCTGAAGTATTTTAGCTTCTAGCTGTGCTCACTGGGGAATATAACCTGGGACAAATCACTTGGTATCATCCAATAGAACCATCAGTTCTGGTTCTAGTGAACCTGTGCAAATGCATAGAGTCCATTAAACCTAAACTTTGCCTTTTGAGTTCACGCTGAGGTACAACCATGGTGAAAAGTGGGCTTGTTCAAACCCTAATAGTTTCAAGGTCCATCAATCTATGCAAACCCAGTGGTGATGTCTGTTTTATAATTAAATCCAGACTGTCAATTAGGAACGTTAGGAGTCACTATAATTATTTTTAAATTACCATTTGCATGCCCTGGTGTAACACTGGCAGTGGCCTTATTTCCCTGTGGAACTTAAATGATTCTCTTACTCACTTATCCAGACCATCACCTAAAGATATTTTATCCCCTCCATTCTTGTAGATTGTTTTGTAGATTTAGGGTGCAGTTTTATTTGGCTAGAATTGGATTTTGGATAATGGCCATATATAGAAGCTTGGATAGGCTTTTCCAGAAATTCATATAACCTTTTTATCCCTTGATTTACCAGTAATTACACTCTTTCTTGACATAAAATCATCTGAAATAGAAGGCTTTTGATGCTGTAGTATAAAGAGATGCTGAACAGTACTACTGTGTTGTACTGAAGGGCTATGCTAGTGCCAATTTCAGAAAGTGATGCATTTATCTGTCAGCAAGGTAAAAGAAAGTGCTGAGGCAGAATGAAAACTGGATGGCGAGAAGAGAATAAGAGGGAAAAATTCCTTTCTTTTGAAGTCAATCTCTGAAAAATGTTAAGGCTAGTGACTTCTCTTAAAAAGACCAGTAGGAGAGCCAACCATTAGCTGCAAAAATGCTGGAAACAGCCCCAGTTTGCTATTAAATTTATTCACAATCTACATGTGACTTAAAAATGTGCATAGCAAGCCTAAACACTGTCTGAAATCAGCAGCCTTAGATGAGAATTCATTGCCTAATTTAAGATGATTGCCCTTATTTGGCATTGCACAATAAGAGGTAGGGTTATGATCCTACAAACTGCAACTAATTTCACCATTGAAACTAATAATTTTGCATGATTCAATGTGGTACTTAAGACCATACAAGCATTTTAATTCTCACAGGAAAAAAAGTTACAGCTTTACATAGTAAATTCTTCTGCACTGCAAAAGAGCTACAATTTTCTGTTTGTTCATTGTGATGAATTGCAGTTGTAGTCACTTTAATACGGAACATTGCTATAAAGATAGCAAATACAAAAATTCTTTAGGTGTGTGTTTGGTTTTAGCAAAGTCGTGATTTTAAGTTTCTGCATTCCGGATTATTTCTGCCTCTCAGTGGGATAATGCAATTTACAAGATGTACTCTGGCTTTTGTTTTCAAGGAATAATGGAAAAACTCCCAATATGTCTTGCAGCAAGTTACACTAAATGTGAATGTTCTTTTTTTTTTTGCTTCAATAACAAACTGATGCTATTTAGGATCGAGACCATAGACTAACATTCCCAAAGTTGGGCGTAATTTAAGGTTTAAAACCATCGTAAATCAATGGACTGTAAATTAATGGACAGCCCTCAAATTGAAGGCGGATTCCTAATTTCCCATTTTGCACATGACGTGCCTCTGAACCGTCTATGCTGCTAAAAAGGACATTTAAATTATTAAGTTTATGGAATATGCCTGACCTAGGGATCAGAGAATTTGCTTGACCACATTTTAAATACATTTGATGGCCATATGCTTGAAATCTGCTCATTAAACCAGGCAGCTGTCACTGGTGCCACTTTCTCATATCTCTGGCTGTGCTGAAATTTTCCAAGAAAGCATGGTGACAGAGCAGTGGTGTTGCCCCATATCTTCCAGATTGTGCCAAATGTATTGGAACCTCTTACTCCTGGGAGAACCTCACTAACATGAACGTGTATTGTAGGTAAGTGTTGGAAGGAGGCAGAAGCTTGGCAAGTGGCACTGGGAAGAGAAAGGAAGAATATTTCAGACTCTAGGAGGAAATGTCGTAGTATATTAAGAGAGGCGAGACTCCTGCTTTTATTCCCAGCCTTGTCACTGTATCACTGTATACTTTGAGCAAGCCATGTGATCTTTGTGTCTCAGTTCACTCTTAAATATGATTATACCAAGGACCTTACAAGAATGACACATCTTAACCTGGACATCGAAAGAGGAGTAGGAGGGAGTCTTAAAAGTAGAAGAAACATTTTCATTTGGAAAAGGGGCTAATTTAACATTGCCGACATGCAAGAAAAGGGAGGACCCTCTGCACCCCACACTAGTGCTTCCACACACTCATACCCATTGGGAAATGGTACATTTCTGCTACACCATGTCCTAACCATGGCCCCAGTTCAGCAAGCTACTTAATCACACCTCTCACTGTCAGCCTGTGAGTAATCCCATTGACTTCAGTGGAACTACTAAATTGCTTACAGCTAGGAATGTGCGTAAGTACCTTGCTGAAACAGAGCTATAAATGTAACCAAATTAGTTTGTTTGTTGCATGAAAGTTTCCTGAGTATGCTCTTCTAAATACAACTATGAGAGAAGTAACCAGACAGACTAGGAATTCTCTATCCTCAGTTACTGAAATTGCTGCAAACTCAGGTATTGTTTGGTGTAAATGAAGCCTAGTTCTGGCTCCCTAGGATAGCAAAATAATAATAATTAAAAAATTGTGTGTCAGCTGCCACACAGAAAGTGGTCTCTGATTTATTTTTGTGCAGAAAATGTAAGGGAAACAGAGTCCAATTATTACAGTGCTGTCTCCCAAAGTGACCTGATTATTTCGGTTGCATCTTTAGTGACAAGCCATATTTTTCTGAAGAAAAACGTTATTGATTCTAATGTTTCTTGGGGCCTTCTTACAGATAGAGTCCTCCAGCTTCATGCTGACTTTCGAACACAGCCCCATACACTGGTCCCAGACTTCTGGATGGCCCTGCTCTTTTTGAAGGAGCAACTCCCATTCCTCTCATTATATCACCTGTATAGCTATGAACATAAACACCAAGTACAAACCATACAAACACAACAATAAAATACTCAAACAAAATTACTATTAAATATGTGTAACCTGAGCCCATGTCTAAAACAACCTATCCCAAGGTCCTCATACTCACAAAAGTTTTCAGAGGAAAGCAAGAATATTATTAAGGGTTTAGTACATGTCAGTAAACAGTCTGGGCCTTGGCTGTCTAAGGGAGTGCCTGGTTTTCCAGGTGTTGTGATCATAGGTGAGATCAACTGAGGCACTCAAACTAGTACTCTCTTTTTAAAACAAACAAACCAGCACCAGTTTGGCTGGATGTTCTCCGTGAGGGTCACCCTTAGCTTTGTAACTTGCTCTTCCGCTCTTGCTGACAGAGTCCGAGTTTGTTGACCTATAGGGCATGCTGTAGAGCAGGGGTTCTTGAACTTCATTGCTCTGTGGCCCCCTTCTGACAACCAAAATTACTACAGGACCCCAGGAGTGGGGACTGAAGCCTGAGCCCGCCAAAACCCCGCCACCCCTGGGAGTGGGGGGCAAAGCCCCACTGCCCCAGGCTGGGGGGGCCAAAGCCGAAGCCCAAGGGCTTCAGTCCCACGCAGGGGGCCTGTAACTTTAGCCCCGCAGCCCAAGGCTGAAGCCCTTAGTCTTGGGCTTTGGCTTTGGGCCTGGGCCCCAGCAAGTCTAAGCCAACAGTGGCTACTCCATTGCGACCCACTTTGGGGTCCCAACCCACATTTTGAGAACCGCTGCTCTAGAACTTTCTTTTTTCTTCTGGACTTTTTATTTGGAGACATAAAAGCATGAATGGATCTGGGTAGCTGGGTCTGAACTGTCCAGTGGTCTAGATGAAGAAACTCGACGTGGAGGCAGAGTAATTGTTTTGATCTCTTCATTTGTAATGCTTGTTTACTTGATTGTAAATCTATTGAGAGTTGGTTGTATTTTTAAAAAAACCAAAAGCCAAGATTTACAAAAGCATCTTGGGTGCTCAACTTGAGACATCTTAAAGGGGCTGGATTTTCAGAAAATTCTGAACATCAAAACCTCTTTGAGAATGTCAGATTGGGCACTAAAGTACAGACACCTCCAAATCACTAGTCACTTTCACAAATCTTGGCCTAAAGAGATACATAACAGGTGAATGAGTTCAAAAGCACTTCCCAGTAGCTCAAGGGGCTGATCCTGCGAGGTGCTGTATGCCTTCGACTCCCAATTAGATCAACAAGAATGGAAGGCATTTAGTTTCTTAAAGGAGATGCCCAGTGATTCATGGGACCATCCCTAAAGATTGCTGTGCCCGAGAGGCATCTGAAACAAATCTCAGTAGCGTTCAGGAAATATTTGACCCTGAAACCAAATAGTTATAAAAAACTTTGATCCAAGACAAACTGCTGATTTATTTTAGCTTTCATTGAATTGCCAAAGGAATCACTGAAAGTATTGATCATTGATTAAACATTCTATAGTGAATAGAGGATGCACAATGCTTGCGTATTTCTTCAGATGTGATAATGGCTTGTACCAACTCTGAAACTCCCTGATCACATGTTACTCCATCTAATTCCCACAGATACATTTTCTTAGCAAAGAGACACTAGAGCAATCCTGGAGTCAGCCAGCCTCACATAAATCACAGCTGGGTGTTTAAAGAAATGAAATGGAGTGCAAGTCTCGTCTCCTCTTCAGTTTCCAGGTTAGTTGAATAGAGCAAATCCCACGCACACACCCCCTTTTTTTTTTACATGGAGGGTTTGAAATTGTTTTTTCTCTATTTGTTTTTCTCAAATTCTTTATTTTTCCAAGAACTCATCTTGGACATACATTAAAATTGGTTTACAGGAGATAATGCTGCCCTTTTCTTATTTACAATGTCACCAGAGAGTGAGAACAGGCATTTGCATGGTACTTTTGTAGCCAGCATTGCAAGGTATTTACGGGCCAAATATGCTAAACATTCGTATGCCCCTTCATGCTTCGGCTACCATTCCAGAGGACATGCTTCCATGCTGATGACGCTCGTTAAAAAAATAATGCATTAATTAAATTTGTGCCTGAACTCCTTGGGGGAGAATTGTATGTCCCCTGCTCTGTTTTACCCGCATTCTGCCATATATTTCATGTTAGAGCAGTCTTGGATGATGACCCAGCATGTTGTTCATTTTAAGAACACTTTCACTGGAGATTTGACAAGACGCAAAGAAGATACCAATGTGAGATTTCTAAAGATAGCTATAGCACTCGACCTAAGGTTTAAGAATCTGAAGTGCCGTCCAAAATCTGAGAGGGATGAGGTGTGGGGCATGCTTTCAGAAGTCTTAAAAGAGCAACACTCCAATGCAGAAACTACAGAACCCAAACCACCAAAAAAGAAAATCAACCTTCTATTGGTGGCATCTGACTCAGATAATGAAAATGAACATGTGTCAGTCCGCTTTGCTTTGGATGGTTATTGAGCAGAACGCATGTCCTCTGGTTATCAGCATGGACGCATGTCCTCTGGAATGGTGGTTGAAGTATGAAGGGACATATGAATCTTTAGTGCATCTAGCAGGTAAATATCTTGCGATGCCAGCTACAACACTGCCATGTGAATGTCTCTTTTCACTTTCAGGTGACATTATAAACAAGAAGCGGGCAGCATTATCTCCTGCAAATGTAAACAAACTGAGCGATTGGCTGAACAAGAAGTAGATCTAAGTGGACTTGCAGGCTCTAAAATTTTACATTGTTTTATTTTTGAATGCAGGTGGTTTTGTACATAATGCTACATTTGTAAGTTCGACTTTCATGATAAAGAGGTTGCACTACAGTACTTGTATTAGGTGAATTGAAAAAATACTATTTCTTTTGTTTTTTTTTACAGTGCAAATACTTGTAATCAAAAATAAATATAAAGTGAGCACTGTACACTTTGTATTCTGTGTTGTAACTGAAATCAATATATTTAAAAGTGTAGAAAACATCCAAAAATATTTAAATAAATGGTATTCTATTATTGTATAACAGTGAGATTAATCATGATTAATTTTTTTAATTGCTTGACAGCCCTAGTATTAAGCACAAGGCTCTGTTTTCGAGCCATCTGAGAAGACTTTTACAAATTATATTGAAACAAAGGATGACAATCGGGAGACGCCCTTCAGGACAAAACAAAAAGAGCTTATAATGCAGGAGGGCAGCTCATCCAATCAATACAGGTTGATCTTTCCTTACCTAGTACTAAAGGTGTGAGATTTCTCATTCAACAAGGCCTCCAGAAAAAAACATTGCCATTGATAATGGAATTATACTCTCACGTGACACATCATTATGCATTCAGCAGGACCCAATCTTCCTTCTCATGCACTTTGTAATTTTCTATTTTCCCCGTTGGCACTAATTCAAACCCCATCTTCAAAAACATGAATATGTTTTAGACATAGCTTCTATATGAAGAGGTATAATGGTATCCGGCTAGGGACCTTTCTTCAGGCTCTGTCCTTCCTACTGTGCAGGAGAGTGGCGGAGACCTCAAGCCCATGAATAATCAGAGGCAGAGAGCTGGTCATACTAAAATTCAAATTCATTGACAAAGCGTAACAGAAGTGCTATAATACTACAATTTAGTAGATAGGTAATAGGAAAAAATAGTGTACACAGTGAGTGATATTTAAAAGTGGAGCAGAGTGAATCATTCAATCATTGGGGGGAGGGATAACTCAGTGGTTTGAGCGTTGGCCTGCTAAACCCAGGGTTATGAGTTCAATCCTTGAGGGGGCCATCTGGGGATTTAGTTGGGGATTGATCCTGCTTTGAGCAGGGGGTTAGACTAGATGATCTCCTGAGGTCCCTTCCATCCCTAATAATCTATGATTCTATGAATAACATCTATGTCTTCCCCTTTTTTCAGTTTAGGGACTATCCACGAGCGTATCATGATTTCCCATTAGACCGAGAGGTTCTGTTCTCCCTGCCTCCTAACACAAGAACTAGTAGTAGCATTCAATGAAAATGAAAGCCAGAAAATGCAAAACTGCTAAATGAAAATACTTTTTCACATCATCCACAATTAGACTGTGGAACTGATTGCCCCAGGATGTCATTGAAGCCAATAACTTAGCAAGGTCATAGAGGGGTTGGATATTTATATGGATAACAAGAGCATCTAGCATTGTAACTGTTAATGCTAACAAAAAGAATATTGGATGGGAGATAAAACCTCTTATTGGAGAGTTTAAACCAATCTCTAACTATTAGGGATTGAGATGAGACTTTCCTGGGGGACAGATTATTCCACATCTGCCTATTGTGGGGCTTCTTGCACTTTCCTCTGAAGCATGTGGTACTGACCATTTTCAGTGACAGGATACTGGACTAGATGGACCATTTGGTCTGTTGCTTTGAAATGTAATCATTATGCGCTTTATCCAAATCCCACAGAAATCAATGGGAATCTTTCCAGTGGCTTCAATGGCCTTCAAATCAGATTCTAGTTGAATTTATTCAACACATACCTTTTTCATCCCAGAATAGATTAATTGCAAACACTGAAAATTTAAGCCGTGTTGCTTTGCTGTGATTGGTCAAGTAAATTGGATTTCCCCTATTGGAAGAGCACACTTGGGCTTCTGGTGCTGGTGCTCTTTTGTGAATTCAAAATTTGGTTTCCATGGATATTCACACATGCAACTTTGAAATTCCTTCTCTATGAACACTTCTGATGGTAAGAGATGATTGAACGTTCACAGCAAGTAAGCCACAAAAGGAGCATTAATAGAGCTGAAACAAATTCATTTAAAAATTAAAATCGCATTTTCTGCATTTACCCTAGCTCAATTATATTTAAGGCCACCTAAAAATAGGACATGGAATGTATTAGGAGTGCAGGCAACATATCAAGCATAGCTCTGATTGTTTGATAAGTATAGCTAGAGGGATGGCATCCAACAGATTAATAGCTGTGATGAGGTTGCCAAGGGGAATGATTAACTAAGGGGTTAATATCATGATCCTTTAATAGTTTAGAATATCCTGCTGTGTGGGTACATGCACCATGTGTCTCAGGGAAGCAGACGGTGTTTGCTATTGTTGTCTCTCTGTACAAATCAAACTTGGAGTAATTGTTCATAAATGATTTTAAGTTCGCACCACCTACTTATCATATTGGCTTGACATGTCAAGGCTTCCAACACATTACATATTTGGGGTACTCAGAATTGAAGTCCATGTCAAAACAGATTTTTCAGCTCTTAAGCATGTTCTGAATGACAATGCATTTTAAGAAAGTAAAAAATGATTGATAAAGCTCTCAAACCCCCCATTCCTCCCCCCAAAAACCTCCAAACAAACATTTCAGTTATCAGATTGCTATTTACTATATTAGTACCTGAACCATTGCAGGCTGTTCCTCATACTAACTTGTTCTATTCCGGTTTACACCCCATTCATCCCAACAAGCAGAGAAATAACTGATCACTCCATTCATGAAAAATGAAAAGAAATGTACTGCTTAACTTGAATTATTTTTTCTTAGTCCCTTTGTTTATTTTCCTTAAAAGAAATACCTTAGCATGCTTTTTTGGTCCAATTCTGAAATCCTTTAATGTATTTTGGGAATAAATACTCTAAATTTAAATCATTTGGTCTAGAGTACTTGTGTCAAATTCATCTTGTTTAATACCACTGAAGTCAATGGAGTCGCACCAGGGATAGACTTTAGCCCCTGTTTAGATTTTATGCCACAATGCTCCAATCCAGAAATCCTTAGGAAGGTAAAAAAACTTAGTGGAAGGTTTGCCTGCAAAAATCTTTTAATAAAGATTAAAACCTAATCTTAATTGAAGTTCTAGGGGTTCTTCTTGTAATTTTGTACAAGTTCTGACTAGAGACCGTCAAGTTTAGAGAAGTATTTATTTTCAAGAGTCTTCAGTTTCCTTTGGCCAATACTGGTGCCTCTCTCTTTATTAGGTGGCAGCGGATAATTTGTATTTTTTTGTTTTTATTGTCAGTGGTGCCAAACTAAGGTGACCAGATGTCCCAATTTTATAGGGACAGTCTTGATTTTGGGGGCTTTTTCTTATATAGGCACCTATTACTCCCCACCCCTGTCCCGATTTTTCACACTTGCTATCTGGGCACCCTAAACATCCCTGAGTGACTTGGATACAGTGCCCACTCAGTGGTTTGGCCATTTTACTGATTGCCCTTAGTTTCAATGGGATAAGCACACACATGATGTATGGCCGAAAAGGCAGTTTTTCTGGAAACCTATATAGTCACTGGGCCAGATCCTCAGCAGATGGAAACCAATGTAATTTCATTGAAGTCAAGACAGCCGCAGTCTACATCAGTCATTTCTTTGTATGAGAGCCTGTCTCCAGTCATCAGGACCGGCTCTAGGAACCAGCAAACCAAGCACGTGCTTTGGGCGTGGCACAATTTCAGGGGTGGCATTCTGGCCACCTTATTTTTTTTTTTGGCCTGGGGCGGCAAAAAACCTAGAGCCAGCCCTGCCAGTCATGAAGTTTGTATGTAAACTAAAAACTCCTCCAGAGTGAGAGGCAGTTTGGAGCTGGTGTTCCAGTTCAGGCTCTGCCATATTGCAAGACGCAGAAATAATAACAGTACGATTCTTCAGCTGGCAGCACAACACGTCAGAATCTCATCTTTTCTGGCACAACAGCAAAGGAAGTGAGCTCTCCAGTCCTCACAACACTGCTCCTCCTTTCTGTATATTGCTAGGCGTTAAAGTGTCAAAGCTCTTTTTGCTCCCTATCTGGAAGGAAGCAGCACTGCTCTATAACTCCCGCTTATTCTTGGTTGGTGTGGTGACCAGGGCCGGCTCTAGGCACCAGCCGACCAAGCATGTGCTTGGGGCGGCACCTCAGAAGGGGCGGCCAATGTTGGGGTGGTGGGAGGCGCTCGAGGGGTTTTTTTTGTTTTTGTTTTTGTTTCAGCCAGGCAGCGCGGGGGTGTTTCGGCGGCGTGGTGCTGGGGGGGGGGGGGGCTTCGGCGGTGTGGTGCTGGGGGGCTTCAGCGGCGCAGCGCTGGGTGGGGTGGGGGTTTTCACGGCTCGGCGCAGCGCTTGGGGGGTTTGGGCGGCCCAGCGCAGCAAGGCGCTGGGGCGGGGGGTGGTTTGGGCGGCCCGGCCCGGCGAGGCGCTGGTGGGGGGGCAGCCCGGCCTTACCTGGCACTCCGGGGGTTTGGGCCGCCCGGCCTGGCACTCTGGAGGGGTGGGGATTTGGGCGGCCCGGCGCGGCGCTGCGGGCGGGTTTGGGCGGCGCGACGCTGGGGGTGGCGGGGGGGTTGGGCGGCCCGGCGCGGCACTGGGGGGGGTGGGGGTTTCGGTGGCCCCGCCCGGCCCGGCGCTTGGGGGGGGGGAGAGGTTGGCGGCGCGGTGCTCGGGTGGGGGAGGGTGTTACGGCGGGACGGCACTCTTCTTTTTTGCCTGGGGGCGGCAAAAAAGTTAGAGCCAGCCCTGGTGGTGAGAGAGCTGCTTTGTTGATTCAACCTACTGTAACCATTATAAGTGGTAAATGGAGTCTTAAGCTCCACCTATCGTTCCAACATCAATCTTATTTATTCAACCCAAGCCTATATCTCATTTGCAATAAAAGGAGATGCAGTAGTCCTTGCTGCTGCCATAAATAGCATGCTGCACCTCCAATTATATGATCAGGGCCCCTTTTGTAGAAACTCTGGAGTCGTTCTTTGTGTGAACTGCTTCATCCTGCCCTGCAAGGTCAAACAACATTGCAGATGAATATGTAATGATTTCACTCCGGCTAAATAACATGCAGTTTCTCATCTTGCTTGAAATTGATTCTCTGCTGCGATTATGATGGCTGCCTTCTTGGCAGACACACTGGGGATAGAACTGGGGACCTCCAGAGCTAAAATCATGAGCTGCTAAAGCAAAAGAGCCAAAACTCTGTGGCTGAGGGGTTATAACGGACTCATAATTTCTGTGCACTGGTACGGAGACTTATAACACCTGCTCACAAGATTCTGCATGTGCATAAAAGGGTCTAGCTCAAATCTGGCCTTTTTCCAGTTTCATATTGGCCTGGCTTGCATGCAGTTCCCATGAAAGTAATTCAAGGGAATTACTTGTATGAGGGTGACTTGCTGAAGATGCCCCTCCATGGTTGCCTCAAAACCAAACTAGCATCCAGTCTGAATGACTTCTTGCATTTGATTTGATTTATTTTTTACCTAGCAACCTTTGCTGCTTGTATAAAGGAATTATTTGACCTCTGTAAGAATATCATTGAGTAGCTGGTGTATAGGGAGAATTCCTCTTCCTCTAGCTACTGAAAAGGAGCCTCTTTCTCTAAGTTCACCATTGAAAGCTTGAGCAGTGTCCAAAGGCCCATATGAACACAGAGCTCCACCACCAATCATATACTGGCATAAACAAGAGACTGACTGAAGCTATCTACCATTAGTGAAACACGGTGGTGTCTGCACCTTTCCCATGTTTCCCATCTCCTTTCCCAGATTTTGCTCAATATTTAGTTTCATACTCATCGCATGAATTTTAATGTGCAACCGTTTCTGTGTTCTGTCTATTCCCTGCTCTGATGCTGATTCATTGTTGGGGCCTTGAATAAATGGTTACCCTTTCTGACTCAGTTTACCAAGCTGTAAAATGTATTTAGTACCATATATCTCTGGCGGGGTTTTCAGAGGCTTAAGTTCCAGCACTGGTAGTAACTTTTGTAAAGCACTTTGATAGGCAGCCTGCCAAGTATTTTATAAGTTTTTAATAATAAAATGTGTTTCACACCAAGGAGAAAATTCATGAATACCTCCTTGTAATTGAGAGGATGCTCATTTTGGTATTGCGATTATTCGTTCCGTGAACTTACTGGAGAAATATTTAAATGAATACAATGCCTTCCAGAGACATCGGTGTATTTTGTGAGGGTGTTGCTCAGAAACACATGAGGTTTCTATTTCCATAGCATCTTTGACCATTTACAGTTATCTCTAATTCTATCATAATCTCTCATTAGTTTTTACCAACAATTCTCATTGCTATAGTAACGCCACTGAAATTTCTCTGCCTAAATAGCCATGCCAATTTCATCAGGTCAAAATCTGACCTCTACATCTAATTGTCTACCTTTGACTGTGGTTTTTCTTTTCTCCAAGTAGAGAATTTGCTGTGAGAGGGAGCCCGGAATTATTAATGAAGTATTTTTTCTTCCTCTTCAGCTTAAACTGTATTTTATCTTCAGTGTATTAAACTATGCATATAGAGGAAAAATAAAAACCCTCTTGAGATGTAATCATCTTGTTCCCAGGCATATTATTGGTGGCAGAGCTGTATATTACAAAATGAAATAAGTGAAAATTCATCAGCATCATAAAAAAGATACATAGTAGAGATTTTAAAAATAGAGTATAAAGCTATGCAGAAAACATGGAGCGTCATTGACTATAAACTATACAGCTATGAATCACTGTGTTTAAGATATGGAAGCAGTGAACTCCCTGATCAAAATGATGCATTCAATATTGAAAATCATGAACTGAATATGAAAGCAAATATTTAGGGGTATTTTTTTCTTTGTATCCCCAGAACATGTACTGCAGCAGTAGTGTCAGCGCAGGCTTCCCAACACTACCCCCAAAGATGTGTCTCAGCTTGATCCTGAAGAGGTGGTAATTTATCCTCCAAGTGAATTTTGTTGTTGTTTTGCCAGAAGCTGGCAATGGGCGACAGGGGATGGATCACTTGATGATTACCTCTTCTGTTCATTCTCTCTGGGGCACCTGGCATTGGTCACTGTCGGAAGACAGGATACTGGGCTAGATGGACCTTTGGTCTGACCCAGTATGGCTGTTCTTACGTTCTTATGAATTCACTCCTTCTGCTAAGACTAGCCAATACAGGCTGCCAGCTGTAATGGTGGGTGATTTTTTTTTTGTTTAAATTATTAGTATTAAGAACTGGACTGAGACCACCATTTCATTTCACAAAGCTGATGATGGTTTCAGAAACCATCATCCTTTTCAGATCTGGGCTGGGTGTGAGCCACTGACTTATACAAGTGAATCCATGTCATGTTACCAGTGCCCTGAAGCATTCAATCTCCCCTTCATTTTTACTCTGGAAATCTAATCGTGCGTATGACAGATGCTTATCTCTGTGTGCATAGCTGGATGGTGGATGGCCTCTGTTTTGCCACTTAGCTTCTGGAATAATATCTTTTGTGTAAACAGCAAATTTTCTCCCAGCTGCAGCTTATGAAAGAATTTTACAGGCTGGGTATTTTTAAAATGTGTTTAATTTTCTGGGACATGAGGCATATGACAAAAATAAGAGATCAGCAGTACAGTATAATCCTGAATTTTGATTGGCTGGCTGAATAAAAGTGTTATACATTCCAGAACTGTATACAGTTGAACTGCCCTGGAGACTAAATTATCCTCTTCTGCCTGACAAAGGTTTTCTTGCCAAATGAATGGCCCAAGTTGGGCCTGTGAATGACAGTGCTCTAATCATAAAACCATCATATTTCACAGGTTATGACCAATAGTGAAAGGAATTTTGAATTAATTCAGAAGCAGAAATGGTCTAGTTAATGTGTATTAAGATGCTTTGCAAAAGGTATTGTGAAACTTCCATTATATCCTTCTGAACTCGGGTCTTCCCAGCTGGAGAGCTTGTGTTCTGTTCATCCTGTGGAGAAATATACAATATTTCCCCCTAAGCTAAAGAGTCAAGATGGGTAAAAAAACTGCAATAGCTTATAGTTCTCCAAATCAGAGAGGTGCTTAATGAGCACAATACTGTGGAGTTTGGGTTAATTTAATGTTTCTACCCTTGTTTTCATTTGTGATGGCAGAACTTCAAAAGTTCTGGAGTCTGATTTTCATTAGGGTTGGGATTTTCAAAGGAGTGTAAGTAAATTAGATGCTCAAATTTCATTGAAATCCAGTGGTAGTTGGGTGTGTCTATTTTATTCTATACAGGTTCATGAACCATGCTCATCTCCATAGTATCTTAATGCCCTCCAATAATGCATTAAGCGACGTGACTAACATCCATCACACGTTTAGTCCTCCTTGGAGAGACAGGAATGTAGTGGGGTGTTTTGTGTTTGAATGTTTTTCATTACACACATTGCTCTTTGTAAATGAGAAGGCAAGATTAAAGAAATGTGCTCTCCACTTAGCCTGGAAGATGGTGAGGTTCTTAGTTCCTGGGAGAGTTCATTCCATAGTCTTGGGCCAGCTCCTGAGAACGCTCTATTTCCTGCATACATGAGCTTTACCCTTGTTGTAGAAAGTTCCATTGTGCCAGAGGAGTATAGCTGTCAACCATGGTTTTCATCCTGGAGCTATAGATCTTTTAGTTGCCTTGGGTCCAGGCCATGGAGCTCCTTGAAGATAAGGACTTGGTTATTCTATGGGAGACGAGGATGGCTTAATGTGTTTTGAAGATCCCAGCCTAAATGAATGTCCCAACCTGATGAGTGTGCAAAATGGGACTTGAAAAATCTTCAAAATCCTCTCTCATAGAATTTTCCAAGATGGTTGTTTCTGGTTGCAGCCAGAAAAGCCTCTCACACAAGACTTCTAGTTCAGGTCTGCGGGGGGACGGGGAGGAGGCAGTAATAGCACTTCTCTGCACATTTCATAATCCTCCAAAAAAAATAAAAAAGTACATTACAGTAGCACCTATAGGAATCAGGGCCTCATTGTGCTAGATACTATACAGGCACATGAGAGGCAATCACTGCCCCAAAGACCATGCAATCAAAGTAGACAAGACAAAAGGTTGGAGAGGAAATGGCATCACAGAGAGAAGAAGTGATTTGACCAAGGTTACACTGAGAGTCAGTAGCAGACCATGGAAGAGGATCCAACTTTTCTGTGCTCTATCCATTGGACAATGCAGTTGGACAATGTGTGATTTAACTTCTGAAAATGAATCAAGATTTCAGAGATTCCAAGCTGTTTTCCAGCCCTTAGTTTGCCCTGTTATGTATGAATTTATTTCTTTAGATGTTTAAGAATATAAGATATCTAAACATAGTCAGCATCTTTTCTATTTAAAGACTAAATGCCTGGCCTTGTACTCTATGAACCACCACATCAAAGCGCATTTTGGGTACACAAGGAATGTATTATCGGGCCACTAAAGGGTACCAGCCTTCATCAGTAATTGCAAACCAGAAGAAAAGCTTCTATACGGACCTGAACACTATGAGTACGTTCACATTTGATGAGTGAGATTCTATGAAGTAAGTTGGCAGAACTGTGGGGGTGTCTAGAATGGATACATAAAAAAACAAACTGATAAAATGATAAAGCTGTTCTTTTCAACATTAGCATTCATCCAACAGCTGTTTCCTATCATTTAGACTTTCAGATTAGATTTAAATAGCCAGCCCGTATGTTTCCCATTTATACAGTACACTGAAAATATTGTCATTGTCAGGCGTGCTCAAATGTACCACACTCACATTGAGTGAATCTTTCTTTGTTTGCAAACATGTTTAAAAAAGTAAATGAAAACTGAGTTTCTAGAACGATTGCTGCTTTTTCTTTTTTCCTATCTTTGCACATTTCCCCCTCCCTTACACCAGGAGGCCCCACTGGTTTTACAGTACTGTCACAGGTTCTTGGCTAATTGCACCTCTTACCCTCCTTTGTTTCTTTGAGTGCACCCTCTTGCAGGCAGGAGAGAGAGCTGTGGACAAAGCCGCCTTAATTGCAGGGCTTCAGCTATGGAACAAACTTACAAAGGAGATCAGACAAATTGCTGTCTTGTTTTAAAAATTCATTATTGGTTGTATAACTCCTAACACTGTGAGACCCTGATCCTTAATCAGAGCCTCTAAAAACTACTACAATACAAATAATTAATATCTCATTTCAATCAAACATCCCTGGAACTTTTTCTTGTGAAACACACTCTCCAATTCTTTTTTTTGTTACCCATGGTTACAAATTTTTAGGGAATGATAATTTTTATTCAGTTACATGTCCGCTTGCTAAATTCATTATAACAACCTTATATCTACTCTGTTTTATGGGCATATTCTGGTACTCTGTACACTTTTGCTTTATGTATCATAGAATTTTGTTTCCTTTTAAAGTTGCCTGAGCTCATTGCGCATTTAGTAGATGTTACTGTGACTAACCAAACTCCTTTAATTCTTTCCACATGTCAAATATACTTATGATGTGGCTTTTCTTCATCATGACAACCAAACCTTCTCAGGTTATCTAGTTCAGTAATCTCATGAAATAACTCAGTAATACTTTCCAAAGCAGATAAAGAAAAAGTAATTGCTCATTTATAATTCAATGCCATTCATATATAATCATTCCATTTGAAGTGTTAGCCAGGGGAAAGGAAAAAGCCAAACACACTAAATTCTTGTTATTTTAAAATTCGTTTTTAGCTACCAAGATGTCCCAAAATACTGTCTACTTCAATGAACTTTATAAATTTTTACTTCAGTGAAATTCTACTGTCTACTTCAGTGAAATTTATAAATTTCTAGTTCAATAACTCTGGGGTTCCTTAAATTAGTTCAAATTCTCCCCCACTCCAACTTCTGTTTTGAAACAAGTTTCTAGTCAGGAACATTATTGTTCAAAAGTTTGACCCCTGAACTAGAGAATAGCAACTTCCCCTTCCATATATTTTCAATGAAAGATAATACATGGGGAACTCAAGCATCTGTATCACTCAGGATTATGTTAAAAGAAATGACTCTCCAGCTAAGAAATTCCCCAAATAGCTTCCATTTGTCTAATGGGACTCTCATTTCAATCTCCAACTTCTTATTTTCCTTGAAGCTTCTCTCTCAGATTTGGGGAAATTGGAAATGAGGGGAAGTGTCCTAAAAATAGTCATTCCAGGAGACATGCACCACTCTCCCCAAAAGAAATGTATCGACTTGTTTGATAATTTCGCCTGTCTGGCTCTCTCTTTCTGAATGGCTGATTTGGAACATAGGAGCTGGGATTGAGTAACCTCAGGACAAGTTCTTCATCATTAACATTTCAGTGTTTATCTTCTCCTTTTTCTAAGGTGCTGAGCTTGGATGTCTGGATTGGCAGCAATTAACCCAGTTAATGAATGCATGGCCCTCTATGAAGTGATGGATTATTTTGTGCAGATTCCGTATAGCCACTCAACCCTATCAAATACCCTGATGGCACTGATCAGATGAGTTGAGGTAGGAAACACCAAGTGATTAGTTAATTAAGTATCTGTAAGAAGACTGCATAAAAAGAGAGCTAATCGGTCTAATCTACTCTGTCCATCATCCCATGTTTGTCACTGTGTTATCTGAGCACCTGGGATAATCTCACCCCAGTACCTTGACAATGATTTTGCCTGTGACTAATAATAATAATAAAATGAAAAATAAAGCATTCTCCTGGGTTAGAAACTGGAAAAGAGGGTAGGATATGGGCAAAAGCTTAACAGTGGGGTGCCCCAAAATTCCATACTGGGACTTGGGTTGGTTTGTGTATCTGGAGAAATAGGATTCTTGCAAAGCAGAGCCAATTAGGCCACAGCTCAGTCTCCAGCTGGCTCTTCAGCCCCTCCCCTATTTGCGTATCTTAGTGTCTGTTTCTAGTCCAGCCAGAAGCGGGTGAACCAGGGCAACTAGAGCTACAGCTGAGAAACTCTCAGCCTGCAGGCTGTTACGCATGCAACTTCTAAACTAACTTCATCCTCATTGCCCTTCTGTGACTAGAGATGACTTGGCCGCATCTGGCTAGTCACACTCCACCTCGGGCAGTGTCCATGCACTGGGTGTGTGATTGCTGCCTAATCAGAGGGTCAGACATCTTGTCTACCTAGAAGCTCTTCTGATCTTCCAGCTGTTCAACCAGCCCATTCATTCCACAAGCATTCCAGGAGGGAGGGGGAAAGCCACTTCACAGGTATTCAGAGAGGGAGAGGAGACAAAAGGGGGTGGGGGAGTGTAACAGACCTTTTGAGCATACAGGTTATACATAGCATACAGATCACTGCTGCTCCTACAACAATGGTTGGTTGTTAAAGCTCCAGCTTCTGGAATCAGGTGACTACCTGAATCTCAACTTTCATTTTAAAAGTAAAACAAGTTTCTAGCACTCATATTTGCAGAGAAAAGCTTGAAAATGGAAACCCTAAATGCTCCAGACCTAGAAGGCAAATATAAAGAATCCTCAGTTTATTATTTTTTAAATCTCATGACTATTTGGGGCCTGATTCATGATTTTTGAACAACAGGGGGGTTGGTGAGACTGAGTTTGTCCTAACTGTAGATGGAAGTTTTCAGACAAGTAAAGTGGAATGTCCTGAAGGGAGGAAAGCGGGCACAGGGGAGGATGCTGCTGGGAGCAGGAGGGGGGAGGGAGCAGATGCAAGCAGAGGCCCTGAGTTGTAGCTTTTGCAGCCATGCAGGCGTGGGATGATGTGTAACTCTTCTATGTATTGTACCTGTATTCCCTGGGGGAATTCTGCGCTACTGTGCAAGTGCAGAATTAATGTCCCCTGAAGATTTTACTTTTTCCTTCAGAATAATTGATTCACATACGTCTCCTGGGCAACAGTCCCAAGTGGGTGCGTATGGTTTAGGCATGGGAGCAGCCTTGGAGGGTATGGTCAGGGGCGGCAGGTTTGTAGAAATTTTGGTGCCCAGAATGCCCAGAGCTGCCCCCCCCAAGCTCCGCCCCCCACCTGTCTAAGGCTCTGGGAGGGAGTTTGGGTGGGGGGAGGAGGTTTGGGTGCAGGCTCCGGGCTGTGTTATTTTCACAAATAAAATATGCAGAATTTTGTAGAGTTTTAAAATATAGTGTGCAGAATTTTTAATTTTTTGGCAAGAATTCCCTCTGGAGTCTCCTTGGGGTCCTCTTTCTCTGTTGGGGGATGGAGGTAGCTGCTGTTGTACCATTAAAAAGTGTAAAAAGGCAGAAAAAATTATTATTATTTTTAGAATCTCATGATTTTTGCAACCAAGGCTTTGACCTTTTGGGGGAGGCAGGACTGATCTTTGTTGGGGTTGGCAACGTGGCTTTCTAGAAACTAACGATGAAATCCTGGCCCTATTGAAGTGTATGGCAAAACTCCCATTCTCTTCAATGAGTCCAGGAATTTGCTATAAAAATCTGTTCCGGGTGAGTCCAGCTGTAGGAAGCAGGAGGTGCTTTGGTGCAGGAGGATTGAGCCTCCTGTGATGCATCCATAGTGAGCTGTGTCTTTGAATATTCAGGGGTTATAATGCTTTTGTTAAGATCTCATAGTTATGCTAATCTGTGGGTTTTGTTAATTATGCAGCTTTAATATTAATTACAGAAGCAGAACTTGCCACCTATGAATGCTTTCTATACTCAGGAAAAATGCTGCAGCGTGTAATTAGGTAAAGCGGGAAATATTTTGATTGTTTCTGTTATGGTGTTTAGGTGACCCCGTTTCCCCATTGGTGTATTATCTGCTTCATAAAGGTTAATAATAGCTTTTATATTAGCACTTTTCATCAGTAGATCACAAAGTACATTATCCTCATGGGGAAACTGAGGCACAGAGTGGCCAAGCCACAACTAGAACCCAGGGCTCCTAAGTCCCAGTCCAGTGTGCTAGCCATTAGGCTACCTTGCCTTCCTTGAGTTCATCCATTTATCTGTGAGGCAGGGAAGTGTCATCGTCCTGATTTTACAGATGGCTATTCTGAACATTAGTGGTTCCCTGGTAAATAGTACACAACTCACCGTCCTGGAAGTTTAGAGATAGTCGTACAGAAAGAAATTGTGAAGCTGTTTCACTGAAAACTTTAAGGATAGCAGGATATAAAGCAATAGATAATATACTGTACTGTTACCCACTCACAGTAAATTGAATTTAATCTTTTCCTCTGTGGCTGCACCACTAAATAAATTTAAAATAAGAGATTTATTTCCCCTTGATATTCTCCTTTGCCCACTTGCTGTCCCTGCTGCTTTTAGGTTTCTGATTTTATCACAGAAAGGAAGTATTCTAGCTCAAAACTTTTACATTCTTTTGTGAGCTCTGATGACTTGCCAGAGTAATGTTTGCTTATTTCAAGGCGCTCTCTCTTTCCCGCTGGTATTCAGATTCAAGACTTCAGGGATTCATTTTGAAGACATGCCTTAAAGGTTACTCCCTTCAGTATCTTAATACCTATTATTTTAAGGTTAATCTGCCATTTTTTTCCTTAGAAGCCTTCAATTTTTGTTTTAAAGGACAAATGTCTTTTCCTGCTATTTTGATGGGAGCTCCTCATTTTGTACCAAGCCTCTAGCTCTTTGCCTTTGTGTTTCTCATTTTGATTCCAAGCAACTGTAATAATTCTGAAAAACTTTAGACCTCTCTCGTAGCATACAACTAGCAAACAGGTAGGTACTTATTAACACTGAGACAATGGAAACAAATATCCCCCCACGCATAGTCCTTTGAATTCGTAAACAAGTGTTGATTTGACCCTGTTCATGACATTTTTTTAGGTTGGCTTTTTATGATCAACTAAAAATTGAGTTTTACTGAGACAAATCCACATGAAATTTGAATTTTAAGCCAGAATATTAAAAAAAAAAAAATCAGATTGAGTTGATGTACCAGAGTGATTCTCAACCGTTTCATATTGGGGACCCCCCTGCTGTACCAGGACCTATCTCCCATATAGCTGAGACCCCACATCTATCATTATAGGAATGGTGGAAGGGATGAGGAAACCCCAGACAGAAGACCCATCATGTATCAAATTATAATACACCTCTACCCCGATATAATGCGACTGGATATAATGCAGTAAAGCAGAGCTCCGGGGGCGGGGCGGGGCTGCGCACGCCGGGAGATCAAAGCAAGTTCGATATACCACGGTTTCACCTATAACGTGGTAAGATTTTTTGGCTCCCGAGGACAGCGTTATATCGAGGTAGAGGTATATTCAACTTTTACACTCTGCTGTTTGTTAGGTAAGTCATCAAGGAACAGAAATAATATGACATCATTTATATTACTGGCCCACACAGTGCAGATTTCAAGGTTTGAATAATGAATATTCACAACCAACTGTTCGTGAGCTATTTATGTAGAGGGGGAAAATGTCGAGAATAAATTCGAGATCTCCTCTTGAACGCTTTATAAGACAAAGAGATGAAGCTTGATGAATAAATGATTAGTGTTCCATTATTCACTCAGTTTGAGAACCTCGCTAGTTTTTAAAATTATTTCTAAAATCAGCATCGTTGAGACCAACGTAACTCTTTGCTTATTGTGTAATTTATTTATTAGCACACCGAGGACCAATTCTGTATTCCTCTTGAAGCTTATACATGCATACGTGTATATATGCACAGAAAAGAATTTCCAGTGTAGAGAGGAATCGGTTATTAAAGGATAATATCATCAGGTTCTTCTCGAGGCATAGAAATGCAACTCCACTCTCCTACACCTCTAAACAAAAAATCCTTAAGGGAATCGCAAAAACAAACCTTTCTTTGCCCTGATAGTTTTGACAGCTCATCTTCCCTTTAGAGACTTCAGATACCTATGATTAGAGATAGCTTAGTAATAATAAATACATAACAGCTTCTTATAAAGGTAGACCACCATGACGCAGGGAGCTTTGCCAAGTAAAGACTGCAGGCCTTTCTAGTTTTCATCATTAGATTGCCCCTGATGAGAAGCTACAGAGATTTAGTTTCCAATTCAACTACGCTTTACTATAGATTTTTTTCTTTGAAACGTGTGTCTCACTATAATAAGCAAAATTCTCAGCTCATCTCTTAAATAGATGGTATACAATTTTTATATATACTTCATAATGTAAGTATTCTTGCACTAAACTAAGAGCTTAAACCAAAACCTGTTGAAGTTGGTGGGAATCTTTCTATGGACTTTGATAGTGTGTATACCTTCTCAATCCTTTATTAATTTTAAGTTCATTCTATAGTACATATTAGGAATGAGAGTTACAGTAATCGGACAAGTATTGACAGATCTGGTTTCAATTGCCAGCTGCTGATGTAGTTTCTGGAAGGAAGACAAGTCACATCACCCCTAGCGTATGTGAAGTTCGATCCTGGAAATTAAGCAAAAGCCTAACTCTTCTATTGTTTTCTCCAAGCATACAAAGAAATCCATCATATTGTGTATCTGCATGGATATAAGGGACAAGAAAATAAAAGAAAGGGGGATGGACTTCAATCTAAATGTCTCATCGAGAAGCTGGTAAAGTCAAGATACACGTATTCTTACTGAGTTTTGTCTTTCTCAGAGCCAATGCATCAATTGGAAGACATATTTCCTGAGAAACTTCATAAAAAATAAAAGAAGTAAACACTTCCAGGGACAAGAAGGTCAGTGTGTGGGAAGATAATCAGAGAATGATATGCAGAGAATGTTACAGAGCCATGAACAAACACAACCTTTTACCCCGATGGGAAGGGATTCCACGCACACATTTGAAGTTCACGTGAAGACGTTGAATGAAATAGCAGCGGCCTCTTTTAGGGATCAATAGGTGATTCTCTCTTTATCTCTAAAAAGCCATTCGACTGAAGTGATTGAACCTCACAGTGACCTTATGATGAAAAAAGCCATGTAATGTGGATGTAATCAAGCTGGCAGTCGATTTGGATGCATTCACTGCTCTATAGCAGTAGCAAAGGAGAGTTTAAAACTTAACTTCTAGAAACATAACTCAGCACATTTTATGAGCTAAAAGTTCAAGATAACTTCAACACAGTAGTTGGCAAAATTGTTCCCTAATTTAGCCTTTACTATATTTGCTCATGCCTTTTGACATACGTGTTTTAACAAAGACACTCTGTCCCAGAATCTGAACTCCTTTCTCTTGGCTATTGATCTAACTCATAATTTAACATCTAGGACCTACTGCATTATGTACTGCATACCGTCCTGTGTTCTGTTTTGTTTTTTTAGTTTAACAGATTTCAGTTGGGTAAGGCATCTTTAATAGTAGTCACTTCTATTTTCCAGCCATATTCATGTTTGCTTTGATTAATATGATCTGAAAAATGTAAGGAAGTGTTGGGCACATTTTGGATTCTATTATAGTGCTGAATATGCTGTGATAAGAAAGCCTATGACCGAGATTTTCCATTCATAGTTCAGAACCATTCTGTATGATTTAAAGCAGGGGTCGGCAACCTTTCAGAAGTGGTGTGCCGAGTCTTCATTTATTCACTTTAATTTAAAGTTTCGCGTGCCAGTAATATGTTTTAACGTTTTTTAGATGGTCTCTCTCTATATTATATAACTAAACTATTGTTGTATTGTAAAGTAAACAAGGTTTTCAAAATGTTTAAGAAGCTTCATTTAAAATTAAATTAAAATGCTGATCTTACGCCACCAGCCTGCTCAGCCTGCTGCCAGCCTGGGGTTCTGTTCACCTAGGCCGGCAGCGGTCTGAGCGGGGCATGCGGCCAGGATGCCAGCTGGCAAGGGGCTGACAGCCGGGACCCCAGACCTGGGGAAGGTTCAGGGGTCAGGGCAGAGGGCTGGGTGTGTGGGGGGGGTTCAGGGGCCAGGGCAAAGGGCTGGGGGTGTGTGAGGAGTGCAGGGCAGAAGGCTGGGTGTGTGGGGGGGTTCAGGGGTCAGGGCAGAGGGCTGGAGGTGTGGGGGGTGTAGGGCAGAAGGCTGGGTGTGGGTGGGGGTTCAGGGGTCAGGACAGAGGGCTGGGGGGCTGCGGGGATGCAGGGCAGAAGGCTGTGTGTGGGGCCGGGGGGTTCAGGGGTCAGGGCAGAGGTCTGGGGTGCTTGGATCATGATGGTGCTTCCAGCCCCCTGCCCTGAGTGGCTCAAGGCAGGGGGCTGGAAGGGATATGCCCTGTTCCACCCCCTTCCCCAAGACCCCATCCCTACCTCTTCTCTGCCTCTTCTATGGAGCAGCGAGCAGGCTGCCACTTCTCCCCCTCCCCCTTGCAAGGGCCATTAGCTGATCGGCGCAGGGAAGGAGAGGAGGAGGAGGGGCAGGAAAGCAGCACGCTGGGGGAAGAAGCGGGGGAGGGGGAAGCTTGTCTGCTGCAGGACCAAGCTTCTGTCTCCTGCCCCCCCAAGGGAGAGCGGTGGGCAGGGGGGCTGAGTGAGGTTGGGGGCCAGGACCGCGGCAGGCAGCAGCGTGCCACTCAAAGTCGGCTTGTGTGCCGTCTTTGGCATGCGTGCCCTAGGTTGCCAACCCCTGATTTAAATATAGGCTAAGCTGCAAATTTCTTTTTTGGAGCTAGATACTGGTTTGTTGATGTTTAGGGGTTATTGGGATATAGGGGCTTGGCTTAGGACCATCTCTCTTCTGAGTGCTGCCTATAAATACTGTTGAGGGATTGCATTCCTCTGGAATACTGGAGTTAGTAGGCAGGAAGAAATGTCTTCCATGACAATACAACTTTTCCACCTTATTCTGACATTGGACATCTTGCTCAGTAATTAGCCCGCTTTCATTGTTTCCCTGTTTTATTTGATCATCCCTCGCAATGCTTACTGTAGGAAACAAAGTCAATACATGCAGAATATAAGAACTGTGCTTGTCACCCCCCTCGGTCAGCTTATTGGTATCCACCTGTTGTCTCTTGTCTTGTATTTGGATTGTAGACTCCTTGGAGCAAGGACTGTCTATTGGTTATATTTTAGGTTACTTTGTGGCCTTGATTTCTGATTGGGACCTCTAAGTGCTACCACAATACAAATAATAATAATATAATAATGTGAAAGAGTGTATGGGGGTCAGGGGAAATGCATAATATCCCTTTAAGGTACAGGCTGGAGCCTGCACCCTGGGGATAATCAAGGAGGCCTTTTTCTGCCCAGAGGCTGAGCCATATAAACAGGAAGTGGAGCAAGAGATAGGGGAGTAGAAGCCAGGCAGGCAGCAGTAGATGATAGTTGTTCTCTCAGGCACCAGTAGACACCTTAACCCGATTCAGAGACTTCGGTGTGGACTGCAAGTGTGGGAGCCCTGAACCACTATCCTGATAAACTGGGTTTTTTTTGCAATTATTCCTGTCCTGAAACCTGATTAAAAAGGGGATATGGCATTGCTAATGTGTCAGTCTCTCCTTGCCCTGGCAGGTTAGAGTCAATCTGCTGCTTCATTGGGGAACTGAAGCGGGGGGACACATCTGCACCACCACAAGGAGGTGCTCGGGGGCTGCCTCCGCCTTTACACGCAGCGTCTGAATAGGGACTGAAAATCCCCCTCCCATCAAGAAGGCAGAGAGGTGCCTGTGCTATCTGGGGCTGAGAGATGTCTGACCTCCCAGACGGGGGGAGAAACTGCAATGACCCCACACGTTCTCATCCCAGGGCTTGGCAGGGGGCCTAGTGGCTGCAGTAGGGATGGGACAGGCCACCTCTGCATGAACACCAAAAAGGAGGGGACCTGGGGACATATGGTCCTGCCAATCAGGTGTGCGGACTGTTGCCATGAGGGACACACAGGTTGGGTCTGCCCCGGGCAACCAGAGATTATCTGCATTGCTGGCTGATATAGGGCTCTGAGATTCATGAGGAGGTCTGGACTATTAAGGATACTGGGACCCAGACAACTGCAGAAGCTGAACAAAGGACTGAGGGGACACAGTTTTGGGCCATGCAGAGTGGTATGCTGTGGGTAATTTGCTTTAAATATGGGGAAGAAAGGCATGTTATAAAGTGCTGACCTACAAGAACTTTGGACTGAGGGACTGTCATTATGGGAATATACGAGATTGCACTTCTGGGATAGCCCCAGATGGTTGGGCCAGGGGGCAAGCTTCAGGGGTAGGGTTGGCCATGGGTTTTAGACTTTTCCCCACTTGCCTGGGATGCCCTGACTCAGTCCTCGGCCACAGAGGATGAGTGTGTGAGGAGCTTAGGTAGCTTAATATAGGAGCCTGAAGAGCTCTGATAGGCAGCAGGGTACCCAGGTTGGGGGAACTGGGGCAAAGACTGAGAGGAAGTCAAAGGTTCCTGGGGGTGACAATGGCTCTGATAGTCTTACTGAACGGTTGGGTAATTTGCAGACCCAGAGGCAGGTTTTTCCACTGAAACTGGCTGAGCAACAGGAACAAATCCAGTGCCTAGAGGACAGGCAGAAAGTACTAGTCCTGAAGAAGAGAAGCCACTTGATTGTGGCTAAGATGAGCGAACGAGTCCACACACTGGCAAACAAGCACAGCATTCATCAGAGGAAACTCCAGGTTAGCCTCCAAGAAGCCCAGCAGTTGAAGAGGGGCATCCAGCACCTGCAAGAGCGCATGCAGGCTCAGCTGGAGGGGGAACCGAGTAACAATGATATTGTGACCAACCAGCTTAAGAAAACAAGTCTCTGTGTCAGCCAAGTAGAGACAGATTCGAAAGCCAAGATACGGGACTTGGAAAGAACGACGACGTCCAAATACCAGTCTTCCCTCGTAGCCTTGATAACAAGGATAGCATGACTGGAGAAAAGCCAATGGACTCTGAATCCAAGGAATGCCAGGCTGCCTGTCACTAGGACGCTAAGGTGGAAAAGAAGTTATTCAAAGGGAAACCTACCCAGGAATTGGAACTGGAGGGGCTTGAGGAAACCCTACAGCTTGAGAAGGAGCAACTCCAAAAAGGGCAGCGAGATATGATTATTGTGGTCAATGGACACCATCAACCAGCTGAAACAGAAGGCGAGAGACACTGTGGACAGGCAGCACATTCTGGAGGAGAAAGACAGCACCGTGTTGAAGGGTATAAAGCTGCTGCCAGGGGTGGCTTCAGGCACCAGCGCACCAAGCACGTGCCTGGAGCGGCAAGCCGGTTGCCGGGAGGGCAGCAGTTTGGTGGAATGTCTGCAGGAGGTCCACCAGTCCCGTGGCTTTGGCAGCAATTCGGCGGCGGCTAGCCACGGGACCGGTGAACTTCCCGCAGGCATGCCGCCGAATCCGCGTTACCAGCGGACCTCCCGCAGACCGAAAGCCACCTGCCTGCCATACTTGGGGCGGCAAAAAACATAGAGCCGCCCCTGGCTGCTGCCGCACCAAGAACGGAAGCGAGCAGACAAGGAGCTACTATAGGAGATCCTGACCAACAGCAAGACCCAGACATCAGCACCTCCCAAGCCCAGCAGCTGCTGTCAGAAGTGGAACTAAAATGGGAGGTAGAGAAAGAGGAGACGAGTCTGCTAAAGGAACAGTTGTGAAGAGGTCAAGACCTCTTGTCTCCAGGAAGAGCTGAACAATAGCTGAGAAACTGAGGAGGCAGCAAGAGTTTCCTGTGGCTACAGATGGAGAAAGAAGCTCTTTACAATGACAGCAGGACCAGAATTGAGGAGATTCAGCACAGGATGGATTAGGAGCTGAAATTTCTGCAGATCTGCAACCAGAATTGCAACAGGACATCCTACAGTCAGCTATGCAAAGTTTCTCCAAGATGCAGGACCAGCTGCAGAGATGGCAGAAGGAGCATAGGATGGCTCTGCAAGCCCTCCAGGATCGGAACATAGTGCTCAGTCTGGAGCTGCAGCAGCGGCAGAGCCAAAAGGAGATGCTTGGGGGGCAACAGGATGACCAAAATGTTCAGCTGCAAGAGTCCTTCTGAGACAAGAGCCACCTCTGGGAACAACTTAACAACTTATGTCTCAAGCCCTCTCAAGGTGGCTTGATTTCTCCATCATGATGCGTCAAGAAAATAACTTCTGTATTATTGAATATTAATTTTTAAAACTACAGGTTTAAAGAGGCTTAGTTGTCTGATGGATGAGCACAGAACTGTGAGCTGGGATTTCCGAATGGTAAATGAGTTACTTGTATAATGCTTTTAATTAGCGCATGTCATTTCTCTTATACACTCTTGCACTTCATCCACAGGCTTTTAGTTTTAGAAAGGAAGAGTAGAGATGTTCTGTGGCAGAAGCCACAGGAGCCATTTGCCTGTGGTCTCCCTGCATGGCTTCTATTGGCTTAGAAGTTTTGCTTTATTATTGTCTTCTACTGCAATTGCGGTGACCCAGTCAAGGATTGAAGCCCCATTGTGGGAGGCGCTGTGCGTATATGTCATAACTATAAAGGGAAGGGTAACAGCCCTCCTGTGTACAATACTATAAAATCCCTCCTGGCCAGAGACTCCAAAATCCTTTTACCTGTAAAGGGTTAAGAAGCTCAGGTAACCTGGCTGACACCTGACCCAAAGGACCAATAAGGGGACAAGATACTTTCAAATCTTGGGGAGTGGGGGAAGGCTTTTGTTTGTGCTATTTGTTTTGGTGGGAGTTCGCTCTTGGGACTAAGAGGGACCAGACATCAATCCAGGCTCTCCAAATCTTTCTGAACAAGTCTCTCATATTTCAAACTTGTAAGTAAACAGCCAGGCAAGGCGTGTTAGTTTTATCTTTGTTTTCTCAACTTGTAAATGTACCTTTTACAAGGGTGTTTCCCTCCGTTTGCTGTAACTTTGAACCTAAGGCTAGAGGGGGGTCCTCTGGGCTCTTTAAGTTTGATTACCCTGTAAAGTTATTTTCCATTCTAATTTTACAGAGATGATTTTTACCTTTTTCTTTAATTAAAAGCCTTCTTTTTAAGAACCTGATTGATTTTCCCTGTTTTTTAGATCCAAGGGGGTTGGATCTTGATCCACCAGGAGTTGGTGGGAGAAAGGAGGGGGGATGGTTAATTTCTCCTTGTTTTAAAATCCAAGGGGTTTGGATCTGTATTCACCAGGGAATTGGTGAAGAGTCTCTCAAGGCTACCCAGGGAAGGGAATTAACACATTGGGAGTGGTGGCAGCGGACCAGATCTAAGCTGGTAGTTAAGCTTAGAAGTTTTCATGCAGGACCCCACATCTGTACCCTAAAGTTCAGAGTGGGGAAGCAGCCTTGACAGTATACGTAACAAAAGGTGGTCATAATGAAACATTTTGCGTGTGTGATGTGACATTTCTTTGGCCTGTCCAGGATGGAGCTGATCATTCCTTTTTCCCATCGTTTTCTTCTGTTTCCAGCATGAGGGCTGCCCTCCTGCATCCCGATTGCCTGGTTACTAGGTGACTAATCTATCCTCTTGAATAATGATGAAATGGTGCAATGGCATAAGAGAAAATATATCCTTTGAAATATTCCCCTGAGTACATGCATTCAGGGGATTGTGTTTAATGTATGTACTATTAAAAAACCTTTATTTTTCACTTCTCCTTTTTTACCAGGGATGCAAAAGTTTGAGAAACTCTGCTTTTGAGCACAAAATGCCTTGTAACTGAATGACCAGCTAGAAAACTACCATTTAATTAGTCATGAACCTGTTATATGTATTCATTTAACAATTGCTGCTTAGGGGTTTGAGAACACAAATCGCCTTAATAAATCCAGGGAACACTTCATTTATGTTTCACCTTTGGCCGGTGGTCTAGTAAATTATATCCTCAAATTATACCCCAGAATGTCTCCAAATTATTAATGACTTTTACTTTCCAAGAGTGTGGTTCTTGTGAAAACATCTCTTCACTTCGACTGTTAGGAGGAAAAAATGAGAGCGCCAATAATGCTGACAATAGAAGCAGCCACATAAAGGTTAGAGGGACAGTGAGAGGCTGTCAGAAATAATGTATGATGTTATTAATATGAAAACTTTGAGATCAAAATAGGGCTCACCCTTCCTGATCATTGGGTTAGAAGGAGGAAGTGAGGGAGCAGTGATTCTGACTTCCAGAAGAACATCATTTGCTAAGTAATAGCCAAGTAATTCATCTTTTTTTTGCCTCTGTTTTCACGAACAAGGTCAGCTCCCAGACTGCTGCACTGGGCAGTACAGCATGGGGAGAAGGTGACCAACCCTCTGTGGAGAAAGAAGTGGTTCAGGACTATTTAGAAAAACTGGACGTGCACAAGTCCATGGGGCCGGATGCGCTGCATCCGAGGGTGCTAAAGGAGTTGGCGGGTGAGATTGCAGAGCCATTAGCCATTATTTTTGAAAACTCATGGCGATCGGGGGAGGTCCCAGATGACTGGAAAAAGGCTAATGTAGTGCCCATCTTTAAAAAAGGGAAGAAGGAGGATCCGGGGAACTACAGGCCAGTCAGCCTCACCTCAGTCCCTGGAAAAATCATGGAGCAGGTCCTCAAGGAATCAATTATGAAACATTTAGAGGAGAGGAAAGTGATCAGGAACAGCCAGCATGGATTCACCAAGGGGAAGTCGTGCCTGACTAACCTAATTGCCTTCTATGATGAGATAACTGGCTCTGTGGATGAGGGGAAAGCAGTGGATGTGTTATTCCTTGACTTTAGCAAAGCTTTTGATACGGTCTCCCACAGTATTCTTGCCGCCAAGTTAAAGACGTATGGGCTGGATGAATGGACTGTAAGGTGGATAGAAAGCTGGCTAGATCGTCGGGCTCAACGGGTAGTGATCAATGGCTCCATGTCTAGTTGGCAGCCGGTTTCAAGCGGAGTGCCCCAAGGGTCGGTCCTGGGGCCGGTTTTGTTTAATATCTTTATTAATGATCTGGAGGATGGTGTGGACTGCACTCTCAGCAAGTTTGCAGATGACACTAAACTAGGAGGCGTGGTAGATACACTAGAGGGTAGGGATCGGATACAGAGGGACCTAGACAAATTAGAAGATTGGGCCAAAAAAAACCTGATGAGGTTCAACAAGGACAAGTGCAGAGTCCTGCACTTAGGACGGAAGAATCCCATGCACTGCTACAGACTAGGGACCGAATGGCTAGGTAGCAGTTCTGCAGAAAAGGTCCTAGGGGTCACAGTGGACGAGAAGCTGGATATGAGTCAACAGTGTGCTCTTGTTGCCAAGAAGGCTATTGGCATTTTGGGCTGTATAAGTAGGGGCATTGCCAGCAGATCGAGGGACGTGATCGTTCCCCTTTATTCGACATTGGTGAGGCCTCATCTGGAATACTGTGTCCAGTTTTGGGCCCCACACTACAAGAAGGATGTGGAAAAATTGGAAAGAGTCCAGCGGAGGGCAACAAAAATGATTAGGGGTCTGGAGCACATGACTTATGAGGAGAGGCTGAGGGAACTGGGATTGTTTAGTCTCCAGAAGAGAAGAATGAGGGGGGATTTGATAGCAGCCTTCAACTACCTGAAGGGGGGTTCCAAAGAGGATGGAGCTCGGCTGTTCTCAGTGGTGGCAGACGACAGAACAAGGAGCAATGGTCTCAAGTTGCAGTGGGGGAGGTCCAGGTTGGATATCAGGAAAAACTATTTCACTAGGAGGGTGGTGAAACACTGGAATGCGTTACCTAGGGAGGTGGTGGAGTCTCCTTCCTTGGAGGTTTTTAAGGCCCGGCTTGACAAAGCCCTGGCTGGGATGATTTAGTTGGGAATTGGTCCTGCTTTGAGCAGGGGGTTGGACTAGATGACCTCTTGAGGTCCCTTCCAACTCTGATATTCTATGATTCTATGATTCTATGATCTTCCAGAGAGCAGAGGGGAGCGGAGAATGGAAGACAGCAATACCAATATCCCAATAAAACGTAGCATTTATATAGTATATCGTATGCATAGGTCTCCAACAGCTTTACAAAGGTCTGTGGTGGTGTATCCCCATTTTACAGACTGGAAAATGGAGGTACAGAACTGGTAAATGGCTGCCAAAGACTATGTGGTAAGACAATGACAAAACTGGGAATAGAATCTAGATTTTGACTCCCAGTCAGGTGTCCTATTCACTGAGCCACTCTGCCTCTGAATGCTCCAAAGAACTCAGATAGCCACACAGTATGGATTTAATTAATTATAAATTCATCATGTTTTCATGTTCACAATATTCTACTTACATATTTATTTAAATATTTGACTTGTCTGTTTCAGCTGTATGATCCCAACCAAGTAGCTGAACCACACAGGAGCTGTGAAGTGTAATTTCCAGCTCAAATGTGTAAATCTGTTTGGAAAACAGGCAGCTCATAGAAATTTTCATAGAACAAACATTCAATGCCTTTAGAATGTGTTGCTTTTAAATCAAGGGAAAGCTGTTTGACAGTTGTAGCTATTCTTATAGTTTGTGAATTATCCACACAGGAAAGCTGTAGTTTCCATGTCTTCATTCTAAATAATTTACCAGGTTGGTATATGGGTTGCTCAAAAAGTTTCACCAATAGATATTCTTTTAAGTATCAAATGGACATATTGGCTACATGCCATGCTTCTGTTCCCTAATTGGATGCGCATAGCTCTTAGAAACAGATTTCTGCTGCAAATATTGTTAATTATAAATGTCTCTTCATTAATATTCTGCAATTATTGCAATTATTGCTTAAACTTTGTTTTTTTCCATGCTCATTTCTGCCAGGAAACTTGTTTGCTAGAATATTCCCAGAAAATAAAGACTAAAGGGGTGTGAATACAGTGAAAGTGAAATAGTTTAAAACATGTGGTGGATTCTCAGTCTCTTCATTGATGGTTCCAAAGTCCTGGTCAGAAATCTGGGAGTTGAGGATACTCAGCACTTTGCAGGATTAGGCTCTAGTCTGGTATTGGGTACTGTGTGGGGAACTGCTGCTTTAAAAAGCAACATTTGTTCTCTTGTGGAACGCTGTATCGCCCAGGCTGGCCTCCTATATTTGAGAGCTGGGTCCCAACATTACCGCAGTCAGTGTGTTTCCCTGAGTTCAAGGACTGTTTCTGGATAGCATCACTAGGGCTAAGGAGGTGGACCTGTGATCCTGCCCATCCTGCGTACTGGCCGGGAGAGGGGAGAACATGCTGCAGCCCATGTTGGGATATAGGGATAGCTAAGCTCTCTTGCATTCCTGGGAGGCCTAGAAGGCATGTTGCACAGTGCCTGCTGGCTGCCTGCTCTGGTGGTGCACTTCTGTCCTCTCCCAAATTGTGGACTAAATGCCATCTGGTCCTAGGACTTCAGAATGAATAAAGGGGGTGAATCACAAGCCATTGTGCTAATCCTGTAATTTTTAGGCTGTTCCATTTTGGATCTGTAATGATTAATCAGTTTCAAGGAAAGTTAAGAAAGGTTCCTGGGTTTTTGTGTGTTACTGTGGGAGTGCATAAAAAGCACTTATGTAAAAATGTATTTGGTGTAACGTATGTACTGGCTTGTTCAGACTTTTTTAAAGCAAGGTATAACTGCACCACTGTAAAGGAAAATAAGGCAGTGCAAATGTAAATCTTTCTCCTTGATTTTTGTCTTAAGTGTAATCATAGGTTCCTTTGACTGGCCAGATTTTATTCCTGTAATCTTACTCTCACTGCCATGGCAACATTTGTGGTGAGCACTGAGTTTATTCACTTCCATTACTGATAGGTGGGAAGGTTTTTGACAACGTTTCTGACAGGAAAAACACTTAATACTACAATACAGACTCATCACATGGTCATTGTAGCTCTTCTGTATTCTCTGCTCTGCTCATCTGTTTGAATAGTTGCCTCCCCTCTCTGTAGGATTCCCATTCCCTTTCTTTTCAGCTACATCTAAATTATTAGTTACATGCTGTTTTTATGATTATGGAGCTACAAAATCTGCTAGGAATTATGCTTCCAGAAATGAGATGGAGTTTCTTATCCTGAGGAGTCTAGGGAATAATTATTTTAATATTTGGAGTTTTATGCAGATAATATATCAACATCAAATGTGTACATGCATGTACCACTTTCTTCCCCACCCTCTTCATTATCAGGGAGAATTCACTTTCTCTCTTGGGTATTTTCCAAGCTTAGTAATTGATTAACTTTCTTTCTCAGCACCATGCAATAGTTCTTCGTCAGCTCAACTCATGTCTGAAATGCACAAAATGAGCTGAAGGATTTTCTGTGACTTGTGGCTAGGATGTCCTTTTAATCAATGGAAATCTATTAGTATTTAGTTCCAAGAAGCCCCCACTCCTCCATAACTGTGAACCTTTTTTGGACAAGGAGGAAAAATAATGGTCCATAGGTTCATATGGTATACGCTGCACAAGTAAACATTATTCATTGTTTTATGGCTCTTGTTCAAAATGTTATTGCTTCTTTTCTTTAGAGACATCCAAACCTCCTAACATATGAATTGAACTTCCAAGTACCTTTGCTTTGAGCACTTTGTGTCAATAAAGTATGTTTGACAGTGATGTACTTAAAAAGTAAGGATGAAATGTCAATGTAGTGAGGCAGAGTGGCCTCCCTCCCCACTGGAGAGTGAGGGAGCACTTCAATCTCCTTGGTGGGCAGAGCTGAACCTGCCCTGCCCCCTCACTGAAAGTACCAGGACGGGGCAGGAAGGTTCAAAGAAAGGCTCTGCAGCTCAGTTGGGTTGGAGCCAGCAGAGGAGACAGACGCCTCTGCCCTGCTGTGGCACCTGGGAGCTGAATCTGTGCTCTGCCACACCCCGCTCCTGGAGGAGTCAGACCCTGACGAGGAGTTGCTGGGACCAGGGCCGGCTCCAGGCACCAGCCGAGCAAGCTGGAGCTTGGGGCAGCAGATTGAACAAGGCGGCATTCCGCCTAATCCTAGGGCGGCCCGGCCGCTTTTTTTTTTGTTCCGCTCCGGCTGCCCTGTAGGGAGCGGCGGCGCGGAGGACGGGAGCGCCCTGCAGCAAGCCCGGCAGGGCAGTCCTCGTCCTTCCCTCCCCGCTGACCGGAGCGGAGCCCTCCTGGCAGGCGGCGCGCGGTGGGAGGGGCCGCATGGCAGCACCCCGCTGTAGCCCTGACCGCCCCCCTTCTCTCTCTCTTCCCAGCCCGCCCCCCCCCTACCCCCCCGCTAGCCGGTCCCCCTGCACCCGCTCTCCGGCACACAGATCACTGGGGTTTTTGGGGGTTTTTTTTGCTTTGCCATTCTGGCCGCCCCGTTTTATTTTATTTTTTTTTCTTTCTTGGGGCGGCCAAAAAGCCAGAGCCGGCCCTGGCTGGGACTACCGTTAGCTTTATACCTAGAATAGCTCAAGGACCAGTGACACCAGAGGTACCAAACCCCGGGGAGGTAGGAAGCAGCCCAGGGGCTGCCGATGACTGTCTGGCTACAGGGCTGACTGCTTCTTGGTCAGTGCATTGGGCTGGATCCCCACCGACCCAGTGGCAGACAACTCTGCCACTGTTAGGGCTCTAGGCTGGGACACAGTGCAGTTGGGTGGGCCCGTGTCCCCCGGCCAGCCCAACCCCGAGGTGGCCGACTCCCCACTTTAGGCCAGGAGGCCTGTGCTCCTTGACCACCCCTTCCAGCATCCTATAGTGCCTGTTGGGTGATCAATCCTTTTGGAGCCTCTAGACTGTGTGGGTGCTCATCCCAATCTGAACCCCAAAACTGTGTATGTTTGCTGGCTGCCTTTGCTTACCAGCTGAGGCTAAAGCCTGCTCCCTGCTCTGCCCCGCCCAAAGGGCTAGCTATTGACTGGGTTTGTTTGCTGGCTGCCTTAGGCCCGGAGGCTTAGGCTACAGCCTGTTATCAGCCCGGCCCTGCTAGGGCCCCAACCTGTTAATTGGTGTCAGCCCCAGCTGAGAGGCTGGGGGCTAAAGACTACATCGGGTGCTGCCCTGCCCACGGGTAGGGACAGAATCCCCAGACTACTGTGGTGTGTTTGCCTCTGTTAGACAGGCCCAGACCCATACACTGGCTATGGCTCAGCCCCGCTGGCGCGGTCTGAGCCCAAAGACTACTGTCCCAGACAACGAGGCAGAGTGGCCTCCCTCCCCACTGGACAGCGAGGGACCACTACAGTCAAATTCAGAAATAACCATATCCCTCATCAAAGGCTCTTAAGCAAAGGAAGCTGTCATGGGATAAGAGGAAAGGTTCTCTCATGGATTGGTAAATGGTTAAAAAATAGGAAAAGAAGGGTCGGACTACATGGTCAGATTTCAGAATGGAGAGAGATAAATAGTGGTGTCCCCGAGGGGTCTGTAGTGGGACCAGTTCAATTCAACATATTCATAAATGATTTGGAAAAAGGGGTAAACAGTGAGGTGGCAAAATTTGCAGATGATACAAACTACTCAAGATAGTTAAGTCACAAGCAGACTGCGAAGAGTTACAAAGGGATCTTGCAAAACTGGGTGTGTGGGCAACAAAATGGCAGATGAAATTCAATGTTGATAAATGCAAAGCAATGCACATTGGAAAACATAATCCCAACTATACATATAAAATGATGGGGTCTAAATTAGCTGTTACCACTCAAGAAAGAGATCTTGGAGTCATTGTGGATAGTTCTCTGAAATCATCCACTCAATGTGCAGTGGCAGTTAAAAAAACGAATAGAATGTTAGGAATCATTAAGAAAGGGATAGATAAGATGACAGAAAATATCATATTGCCTCTATATAAATCCATGGTATGCACACATCTTGAATACTGCGTGCAGATGTGGTTGCCCCATCTCAAAAAAGATATATTGGAATTGTAAAAGGTTCAGAAAAGGGCAAAAAAAATGATAGGGGTAGGAACGGCTGCCATATGAGGAGAGATTAGTAAGACTGGGACTTTTCAGCTTGGAAAAGAGATGGCTAAGGGGTGATATGATTGAGGTCTATAAAATCATGACTGGTTTGGAGAAAGTAAATAAGGAAGTGTTATTTACTCCTTCTCATAACATAAGAACTAGGGGTCACCAAATGAAATTAATAGGCAGTAGGTTTAAAACAAACAAAAGGAATTATTTTTTTCACACAACGCACAGTCAACCTGTGGAACTCCCTGCCAGAGGATGTTGTGAAGGCCAAGACTATAACAGGGTTCAAAAAAGAACTAGATAAATTCATGGAGGATAGGTTCATCAATGGCTATTAGCCAGGATGGGCACAAATTGTGTCCCTAGCCTCTGTTTGCCAGAAGCTGAGAATGGGTAACAGGGAATAGAGCACTTGATGATTACCTGTTCTGTTCATTCCCTCTGGGGCACCTGGCATTGGCCACCATTGGAAGACAGGATACTGGGCTAGATGGACCTTTGGTCTGACCCAGTATGGCCATTCTTATGTCCCTGTCCATGGCTTATACAGAGTACAAGAGAGAATTCTGCCATGTAACCAAAATACCTAGCATCCTCTACAATGTGAGAATGTAATGACTAAAATGTGAAGAGAAACGGAAGATTACATTAAATTTTCTTAAGGGAAATCTACTTGGTGCATTTTTGAAGTGTTGTTTGTTTACTGTGACATTATAACATCAAAATGCTACCACCTACTGATACACTAATGGAAAATAGACAAGCTGCCTTGTGTGGTGCAAATATTCATTGTGTGGTAATTCTAAAAAAAACAAAAACAAAAACAAACAAACAACAGAAACTCTTCTAATAGCAGAAATGCCAGTGTACTTTCAGCTTGCCTTATAATTTAAGATTAAAGGAAGACTCCTAAGGAAATTCATTTATTAATGTCTTTATCCTTGAGGACCACAGTTTGAGGTCCTTGGGTTTGACTTGAAATTGAGAACTAACCTAATTTGGTGATTAGTTTCGTACTGAAATCAACTATTGTTGTTTTTGTATTGTGGGAGCTTTTAGGGGTGGAGCCCCAGTCAGAGATCAAACTCCTCAGGGCTAGGCTTTGTACACACACAAGAAAAAGGTGTGTCCTGCCCCCAAAAGCTTATCATCTATCAGGGGGTAGCCGTGTTAGTCTGTATCTACAAAAACAACAAGGAGTCTGGTGGCACCTTAAAGACTAACAGATTTATTTGGGCATAAGCTTTCGTGAGTAAAAACCTCACTTCTTCGGATGCATCCGAAGAAGTGAGGTTTTTACTCACGAAAGCTTATGCCCAAATAAATCTGTTAGTCTTTAAGGTGCCACCAGACTCCTTGTTGTTCTTATCATCTAAGTAACTGCATCCTTTCATTTTGCCTCATGTCACTCCCATACTGTAGATACGTGTGTCTTAGTGTTTTTTACCTTACACTCAGTCCTTTAGTCAATCAGCCTTTACTGAAATGTGACACAACAAGCTATAAAAGTCTCTATTCCTTTGGTATATTCTAACAATACTTTCATCTGGTGCTTCTATTCTATAGTGCTTTGATGGACTCTGGTGTACCAGTATGTTTATTAACTGAGTGTTTAGCACTCTGGTTTATCTTCATTATTGTATTGCTAAAGGTCTCTGGACTTATGATAATTATATTGCAATTCATTTAGGCTCCTAACCACAAAAGTACTTAGGTGCCTAATGCCCTGGCTCCACTGTGATCCACAAAACACCTGTGAGTGCTGTAGGTGCCTAAACTTACTTGATGCCTATGTTTTCAGGGTAAAAGTTCCCTTGGCCCCTAAGTTTCTGCCTCGGTGCATGTGCACTGCTGCTTCATGCTAGGTGTCTGGATGCCTATATCCTGCTTAAGCCCTAGAGCGATCCACAAACTTAAGTGCTTTGTGGATCTGGGCTTAAAGCCAGGAAATTATCATGGGCAAGATGATAACTTCACTGATTTGGGGGAAGTCCAGAATAACTCCATTGCCGACAATGCAGTTACGACAGATTTACGCCAGATGTTATATTTCAATTCAATTGGGGCCTCATCCAACCACAGCTTTGTTGGCTAGATTGCCAGCCATCTACCTTAAGCTAACTAAGGCTCTGATCCTGCAAAGATTTATGAAGCTGACTTCAGTGGGACTGTTCACAGTGCATAAATTTGGGCACCGACTTAAATTTTTGCAGGATCGAGGCCAATGACTTTCCAAGTGTGTTCTGCTGCATACCTGTATTCTTTCAGGGGCATACACAGCAAATGTGGGCCTCTATTTCAGATATTCTGGTTGCTAATAAGTGAATTAAAAATGTTCAGAGCTTAATTATTGGTAAAATGATAAAAAGAGACCCAATTCTTCACATTGCACAATGTAAACAAGGGTTTTTTCTTTTCTTTTTGAGTTTTTGTCAAAGGCCTGGTTAATGTCACTGCAGTTAGAAATCATCTTTTAGGCTCAATCCTTCCTGAAAGGTGTGTGTTTCTGTGTACTCTGGCCATTCATAACTGTGCTTCTTCATGCTGTGCCACTTCCATAAGATTCCATACTCAGCTATGTTCTCTCACTGAACAGCTGTGAGCGGGAGTCTGGTTCATTGTAAAATTAATTGGGAGCATGTATTATCAGGTTGGATCGATTCACTGCTGTTAGCACATTACCGCCTTTGGAAAAGGAATAAGACTGCATTTGAAAAGAGCGGAGAAGAGATGGGAGCCCAATTTTATAATAGTACAAAGTAAGCAAACAATGGTGCAATCATTCTGACTAAATCAATGAAGCAGGATGTTGTACCAGGAGGTGGGAGCACAGTACATAGAGCTGGAGGATCTGCTGCTAAAGGGATGTAAGGGGTGTATTAAAGCCCTGGGGTTTAGTTCTGCCTCAGGGTTGCAGTGGTGACTACGGAGTGACTCTGCAACAGCTCCATGGTTGGGGACTGGGCGTAGGGGAGATAATTCCTTGCCCTAGTGCTCAACCCAGCTATTCAGAGTGGGCCCCGGGAAGTCAACTTTGCTTGAGGGCACAACAGTTTAATTAGAATTAGTTTAAGAAATGCAACTAAGGCATGTACAGTCACATCCCCGAGCATAATTCTCATTTTGCATGTATATTTTTTAAAATCTCAGTCCCTATAGAATGCTTTAGGCTTGGAATGCTGTTGCATATGCTAAGTGCACCAGACCCGAAGAAAAAATAATGAGGAGTCCTTGTGGCACCTTAGAGACTAAAAATGTTAGTCTCTAAGGTGCCACAAGAACGCCTCGTTATTTTTGCTGATACAGACTAACACGGCTACCACTCTGAAACCTGAGACCTGAAGAAGAGCTCTATGGAAGCTTGAAAGCATGTCTCTCTCACCAACAGAAGTTGGTTCAATGAAAGATATTGCCTCACCCACCTTGTAACTTAGTTTACAGTTAGTTTCACAATAAGTAGTCTTCTTTCTTATGGCAAGAGAGCGGATTAGCAACATTCAAATAACCAAGTCTAGGTTAGTGAGCCAGTGAATAGTGTCAGATGTGTCATAGCGGAAAGCTGAGATGCCACTGGCAAATGATCAAAGCAGGCACTGATTTACAATGTGGTCCATAGTTTGTGACTGGTGCTCACGGTCACATTGTGCATTGTCTGCCATCTTCTGGAGGTATAAAAGAAGCCAGCATCTGCCATGCAATGTTCTCAAATGGTCCAGTGTGGACTATTGTTTCCTGAGTAATTTGAAGCCTGGACGTTCTTCTGTGGGGTTGGCATTCAAGTATTTGTGTGAGACATTAGCATTATCCCAGTATTCTTTCCATTGTGCCTCAGGATTGAATGCGAGCGTTAGCCTGATTCCAGAAAGGCTTGTGAGATTTCAGGCACGTCTTTGGAAAGTTCTGTAGGTGCTCATGAATTGTTAAAGTTTAAGTTGGCCCTAGTTCAATTCTGCTAATGAGCTGTATGAATGCGCAGGGCCGGCTCCAGGGTTTTGACCGCCCCAAGCAGCCAAAAAAAAAAAAAAAAAAGCCACGATCGCAATTGCGGCGGCAATTCGGCGGGCCGTCCTTTGCTCCCAGCGGGAGTGAAGGACCGTCCGCCGAATTGCCGCCGAAAACCTGGACGTGCCGCCCCTCTCCGGAGCGGCCGCCCCAAGCACCTGCTTGCCAGGCTGGTGCCTGGAGCCGGCCCTGTGAATGTGTCTCTGGATTTGGGGTGGTTGTTCGTAAGCCATGGTGGGAAACCACTGAATGGGTGTTGATATTAATGTTCCAGGTATGATTCTCCTTGCAGCAGCAAATTGCATAGCTACAGATTCACTGAGGCAAGGTGGCAATTTTCATGTGGTGCTCCTGTTACATGTTATTGATTAACACAATAAATAATCAAAAGTCTACCAGACATTGATTTGTCAATGTGAAATTTGTTAAGAGTCCTAGTCTGAGACAGTGTGGACAAACCATAGGACCAACTCTGTGTGTATATCAACTTAATGTGGAAGATTTGTCACATGTTAAGTGTGACTGTCTTTCAAGAGTTTTCAAGGTGAACAACCTTGACATTGCTGCTCTGGTTTTATACAAAATTTATGGCTATGAATGTGTTGTCATCATGCATGACACAATGCACACCAGGCACAGTCTTACAGATATCTCAGTCCTGGAGGAATCCAGGACCATGGGAGTCTCTTCACAATAAATGAGACCAGGCAAAACTGGTGCCTAATGGATCAACCCTCTGTAGATGATCTGCACTGAATACACAGGTGCTCATATAATTTGGCATGCCTTCAAAGTGTCCATAAATTGCAGTGTGCAGCTGTAGTAGGTACACAATAACTTAGTAAGAGCTCTGAAACCACATTGGGTTATGCTATGTTTGTACTTAGGGCCAAATCTTGGTCCTATTCAATCAATGACAAAAGGGCTGCCCCGAGAGGGAGGGAAGGGGGTAAGTGGGGCAATTTGCCCCAGGGCCCAGGCCCCGCAGGGGCCCCGTGAGCCCTGGTCCGGCGGCCGTCCAGGTCTTCGGTGGCATTTCGGCGGCGGGGGGCCCTTCAGTGCTGCCAAAGACGCAGAGCGACTGAAGGGCCCCCCGCCGCCGAAATGCCGCTGAAGACCCGGACCGCTGCCGGGTGAGTACAGGCGCCGCAGCTCCCCCACTTTGCCCCAGGCCCCACTGGGCGGCCCTGAATAACAAAAACATCCACATGAAGTACAATTGGACCAGGATTTAGCCTTTATTGTGTGCGTGTGTGTGCATGTGTGTGTGTGTGTCTGTGTGAGAGAGAGAGCAAGAGAGCTGTGTGCAAAGAGATCCTCATGAACCTAAGGATCTGCCCACATAGATTTCTTTGCAGGATCAGGCCATAGTTTTGATACATCTATGAGAAGCTTAAGGATCATCTGCTCATCATTACTTACTTTATTTTGTCTAAACTGAATTCTATCACCAATTGGCCAAATGTAAAATTGTTGCAGGTTTGCAGAGGAGGTAAGTATTATTTCTGACATACATACAAATTCAGACTAAGCTCCAGGAAGTGAGAGGAGGAGAGAAAAAAGCAAAACCCTAGCAGGAATGGTACGGCTTACCAATGAAGCAATCAATTTATCAGGAGCAAATGCAAACCCATTGTGACTCATGTTTATAGTGGTGAGAAGAACAAAGTCCCAAAGCTGCTCCTTCCAAAACCATGTCTGCTTAATTCAGTTACTTTATAACTTTAGATTATATAGATTTTTTTCTGTCATTGGTGTTTGTTTAGGGGAGTGCAGAGAAACTGAGCAGTGCCGTGTGTGAAGAGACTGACGCTCCTAACTGATGGAATACATTTAGGAAGGAGGAAGACAAATAGACAAAAACAGTCTAGGCTAAAGAGAGGGCAGGAAATAGAGAAAAATCAGTGTGATTAGAATAAGTAACAAAGAGGTACCTCTGAGAACAGCATTTCAAGATGATGGGTAAGCACAGGCACAAAGAAATAGTAAAGTTTGAGGAGAATAGAATACAACTATCTCTGGAGGAGCATTACAGCTGCTTTCCAAACATCTTGCCCAGCATAGTCTGTGAACTGGGCCCAGTACCTCCAGGTCCTCCCACTGTGGCAGTGCAGCTCTGCATTATCCCTTTATCAGGGGAGAGGGCTCTATTAGATATCTGGTATATAAGTCCCATATCACAGAATCATAGAGAAAAGATCTGTTAGCTTATTTTGTCCATTGCTTTGCCAGCCACTGTGTTGTGGACCAGGATTTAGGTGGTCAGACCTAGAGATCAGGGCAGTGGTACTCAGGCCTAGTGGTTGGAGCTGGGAAGTCAGCGTTGGAGACCGAGTCAGGTGTCAAGTCAAGGGTCAGAGTCAGTCAGTCAGCCAGCGGTAGGGAGCAGGAACCGGGAACGAGGCAGTGCTCAGGAGCGAAATGAGAAGTCAGGGTCTGATGTAGCATTCAGACAAGGATTCACCTAGCTGCTCAGATAACTTTCTGTGCCTCTTTCTGGTTTAAATAGAGTGTCTGAGCCAATCAGAGAGGCTAGACATCTCTTCCAATCAGGAACTTTGTGGGCAGCGCCTGTGGTGAGTTTGGGTCCACCAGCCAACCCACCCTGCTGGTACCAGTGAGCTGTCAAGTAGTGGTTGTGGTCTGAGGACTGCCTAGGGACCAGGGTTTGATGTGATCCCTCACATGCTGTGGGATTCTCTCTCAGTGGTTAAGTGTGGTTTTTCCACAGTTTAACAGCGAAAACTTCCTGACAGTATAATCTGGCATTCAGCCTGAATTTTTGCTTTTAACAATTTCATCCCTTTAAAGCTAATACCATCTCATACCACCTTAAATTATTTTCCTCTGTGGTGTTTAAACCCTTCAGATGCTAGAAGGGGTTATTGTGTCTCCTACTCCCCTGTGTCCTATAATTGTCATTCAGCCAAGCTCTACATATTTCAACCTATTAAAAATGTTCTCCCTGTGTTCTAAGTTTGGAACTATATTGGTCAAATGAGTCAGACACATAAAGAAGAAGTTTTTAAAAGACAGGTTGATCTTCAGGGTCTTTCCAAGACTGGAGAATATGAACAAAGCATCTAAGTTTTCAGTGGGCAAACTGTGTTAGGACAGCCATCTGCACTTGACCCTTGGAGCACCACTAACAGCTTTTTCTTTTCTTTTCTTTTCTTTTCTTTTCTTTTCTTTTCTTTCTTTTCTTTTCTTTCAACACTAGAACTTTATATGATATTGCAACACATCTAGTCACCTACACTGTGATAAAAGACCACAGCTGGCCCAGGTCAGCTGACTCGAGTTCATGGGATTCAGGCTGCCGGGGTAAAAAATTGCAGAGTACACACTGGGTTTCAGATATAGAGGTTTTTAGAGTCCGGCTACAGCCCAAGTCTATTTCCACTGTACGTTTTAGCCCCGCAGCCTGAGCCCTGCGAGCCTAAGTCAACTGATACGGGCTCTGAGACGTGGGGCTGCTGTTTTTTTAATCACAGTGTAGACATACCCCAAGTGACCAGTACCACAACTCTGCGCTTCACACTTCTGCTGACAGTAGCTAACAGTGAGATAATAGCTGAGTGACTTTCAGCTTCCATTATTCTGCATAGGTTTTAGGGCCACAGAAAACAACAGAGGTGTCTCCTACAGAAATGCCCAGCCTTCTTAGCTATCCACAATAATAGCCAAATAAATCTGGAACAAAGTTTGGATACAATGGCCTGCAATCTTTTTGGTTTATGTGGCTTGATGTATGTGATGTGTGTTGTACCAGTTCTGTGTTAGGTCACCATATTTTTTTTCTTGGAGAAACAGATGCCAATGTGCTGCACTCTTTCCACAAATAAATAAATGTAATTCAGCAACATCCACCTCAGGCTTTGCAGATTAAGCATTACTGCTTGCTTTAAAACAGACAGGCAAACATGGTGCAATGTGTTTTTAATTCTCTTTGGTGTTAAGATTGCATTTTTCTGTAGCAAGTGGATCAGGTTGAAATACATGTAATGTTATGTCTAAACTTAAACTCTGAAGGTACAATATGGCCATCTGCTCTCCCCATCCCTCTTCAGATACTGCTGTCACAGTCTACAAAACAGTCTTCTGTTTCCCCACTTTAAAAAAAAAATTAAAAAAAAATCACTTTATTTAAGACTCAAGTCCAATATGAATATGGACTCCATTCATCGTTGGGTCACTGGGTTAAATGAATCTTAAATTAGAAGCAGTGTTGCGTGGTGGATTGATCACAGGAATGGAAGTCAGGAGAGCAGAGTTGGTTCTTGGCTTTGCCATTGACTGTCTTTGTGACCTTGAGCAAGTCACTTCACCTCTCTGTGCCTCTGTTTTCCCTCCTGCCCTTTGTCTGTCTTGTCTATTTAGGTTAGAAGCTCCTTGGAACAGGGATTGTCTGTCTGTCAAATACATGTTAGTACAGAACCTAGCACAGTGGGGCCATGATCTTGATTGGGGATGATTGGTGCTCCTATAATAACAAACTTTGCAGCCCCTGATGGCAATTTGGTGATGGGAAATGATTTGGTGGCTCAGTCCAACTGTTAGTGAAGAGGTGTCCAGATCCTAAAAACACCAATCACACACACACACACACACACCTGCCAGTAATTTTTGTTGACAGCAAAGACGCCAAAGTCTGAATGGTCACAAAGACTGACCTATCCTCTAGTCCTTGGTGGGGGTGGGGTCCCTCTGGGTCAGGCTTATGGCACGTTGATGGAGAGGTGTGGGGAAGCTTGCATGCTTCATGGAATAAATAGCAGGCCTGTACATCCAGCAGTTTCCCCAGTCATTAAAAAAATCATTTTAGAAATGAATGGCCCAAGTCTCCCATGGCCAAGAAGGCTTCCGCCTCATTCTGGGAAGGTTCGAACAAAGGGCTAAAATAAGTGATCTGTGTCTTTCTCTAATACCTTGCAGTTAAAAACTACATATCCCCCTCGTCTCCCTGTCCATGGGGTAAACAGGCTGATTAAAAGCGTTCTGCCACCCAAAACTTCTTTTTAGGTTTGTTTGTTTGTTTTTTAATGGAGCATTAAGTACCCTTTGGAATCAATCAACAGGTCGTAAAATTTAGCAGATGTTGCACCCAAGTCACTTGAGAGAGATTCACATCAATACTGGAAGGATGCGCTTTCTGGAGTAATGCTATGTTGTGAGTTCATACACTTGATATCTTGCACTGGGGCTTATGAGAGAGGCACCCTTATTTATTTATTTATTTATTTTAATCACTTTTGCTCGGTGTGGCATCTGCACTGTTCTCTTCCCAAATGTAATGTTTCTTCTTGGAGGAACAGAAGCAAATATTTATCTTTTGCAAAAATGTATATGAAGCTTTCTGTCTAAAATAAAACCCCCAAATGCTGATCTTTTAAAAGCCTTCTGTTCTATATACAAATGTTGAGAATATTGTATGATGTTTGAATTTTCTTTGATGTAAAGCTTTTGTGTTAGCAAGTGAATCAGTTTGATAGACATTTTAATACTGTATTTCAAACATAAACTATGAAAGGCAGGAAATTGTTATGTTTTCTCAAATATTCATCTTGCCAGCAGACAACCTCCCCTTCCCCCCCGGGCAGCTAGGTGGTGGTTTTGTGTATGAGAGAGAATATATACTGAACGCAAAAAAAAACGTATTCCGTGCTCTAAACCTAACATATAGGGGAAAAATTTATCCCTCGTGCAACTTCATTGATTCAGATGGAGGAATAGAAAGGATGCATGTGGCCCATAATTCCACATATGGTTAACATACGAAAGTCTGGAGCATATTGACTGAGATTACGTTTTTCTAGTTAATTGTGATCAGACTTGATTGGAGCCTTCAATCTGAGAACAGTGTTGCAAGCATTTAGAAGATTGTGTGAAAACATAGGTATGTGTTGTTCTTACGCACACAAAAATAATGGTTGTGGTGTATTGAAAACTGTGTTAAAATTACAAATTATCACTTTAAGGGGCTTCCTGGTCCTGCTTGCAGGTTAGGGGGCCCTGCAGGGAAGCATGCAATATGGGCCTCAAACAGGCAGCTTGTAAAGAGCCATCCTATAGCAAGATGGGATGAGTTGTGCCTCTCTGCCTTCAGGGAGCAGCCTGCTTCGGCTCTCTTTGTTTTTGGTTCTTGTGTATCAAGGGTTTGGAGTTTCAGAAATAAAGTAGTGTCATGTTGCAACCTTCCAAAAACATTAAAAACATAAAATACTCTAACTTCTCTGTGTGTATGCTGTGAACATAACAATAGTTAAGGAGGAAGTAATGGTTTTCTGCCTTTTTAAATTATTCTTCAAAGCATCCTGGAAGTGGGGAACAAGCAAACAAATATAAGTCAATTACTGCCTTTGTAGCTGACTGTGTTTTATGGTAATGGATGGGAGAGAGGAGGTGTTTTCAATCCAGAGTCAAAGGATCCCATCAGGGAAAACATAACCTTTGAGCATGGTGAGCGAACCTTTAAACATTTTTATCCACTGCATACTAGCCAAAGCATGTACTGTAAAGAGAGTGTTCACCGATGGCAGTTCTGCCAGGTCAGGAATATCCTTTGAGAATAAAAAAGACAAAGTACTGGATTTTTTTTTTCTGATCCTTTCAATAGGTTTGTAAGAATGAACGACCTTACCTTTGTCTCTTTTGGTGTTTATGGTGTTAACGCCCTTTGTATTTTGTGAAGGCTATTATATAAAGGAACTGAATTGTGTGTATCCAAGCAGAGGTGTTCTTCTGGTACTCCAATGTGGACAAGGGCACAGGTCTGCAGCAAGGATTGGGGTAAATCCTCTATATATTTTGGGCCTATGTCACTTCACAGAGCAGCAGCTGCACCCCCATAGTGGGTAAATAAGCCATCTGAATGGGGATCTGTGTTAGATTCTAAATCAATATATAGTGTTGAGGCTGTAGAACATTTTATGATATGAGTAGAGAGGAGGAGAAGTAATCAGAACCTCCTATCCTTTAAATGCTGGGGCGGGGAAAGGGATTGGATTCAAACCTCTGCATCTAAACCCAGTTTGGTTTTGGTTCCAGCTCAGAGCTGTTTTTTGGCTCCCATTAGGATGTGGAAAGTGGAAATCTCCTGAGTTCAGAAGAACAGAATCTGGTATTTTTAATCCTGACCTTTCCCCTGGTTCTGCCTCAAACCTTTATTCCAAACAAAAATCTGACCTAGATCCAGAGCCAAACTTCATTGGCTCAGCCCATCTGTAAATCTAGCAGTGTCCTCTTGTGAGAAGTGTGCAGTGAAGCTATGATGGGGGAGAACTTGAGGAAAACCTGCTTGGCAAGCAAACCTACTTACCTAAATAAAATAAAATGACTACAAATTGATGAAGCATATGCATCTGGGTGATTAATGGAGCCAGTGGGGAAAGTGCTGTTTTCTGTGTTTTTTTGTACTCCCTTCTCCTCTCTTCTTCATCTCTAGTTATATTGCTAATATATCACATCTGGCTCTCATTGCCCCCTGCCCAAAAATGATATTCAGCACAAAATCAAGACTCGCTAATTCATTTTCACTGAGTTGAGAAGTTTCAGTCAGAAGTTGCAGAGAAATCCCGTCCCCATCCCTCTGAACTAAAATAAACGGTTAAATCTGACTTGTGCAAGCCAAGAAGTGGCAGTGTGCTTGGTGGGGTCAGGATAAGAAAGGTCATGAGGAGGGGACTGCCAGGGCATGGAATACCATCCAAAGAACTTGTTGGAAGCTCTGCTGAAGTGGCTGTAAAGGCAGGGTGGCTGCAGAACTTACAACATTCACAGGGGAGAAGGAGGACACACATGATCCTTGTCAGGGATGCTGTGCTAAGAATAATGGAAGGAACGTTCTCCAAGGGACAGGCAGAAAATTAGATGGAGTTGTCTTCCTGGAAGACAAGACAAGACAAGACAAGATACGACTGAGATTGGATCTGAAGTCAGCGGGCAAGGCTCCATTGATGATGGTGCATTATTGGCACTAGTGTCTTTGCTTCGCATGATATCTCACAGATTATAGACAACTTCAGGGACCTTGGAAGAGTGCTGAAGGAGAGGAATGTCTAAGTAATCTTCTTGGAGATCTGTCCTGTTCCGTGAGTGAAGAGATACAGAAGGTGGAAGATTCTGGAAGTGAACCACTGGCTAGGTAAGCGGTGTAAGGTAAAGGGTTTGGTTCTGTGCAACATTTAGTCCACCTTCTATGGGGAGTGGAGCTGTATAATTTGGATAGGCTCCATCTCAGTAGAACAGGAACTGTTCTCAGGCTATCCTAGTCAGGAGGTTGTTAAACTAACAACAAAATGGGGGGGGGGCGGAAGGGGGGGAACAAATGAGTACTCATTTAACACAAAATCAAGACGTTGAGAACAAAATTTAATCAAGGCACCAAGGGAGATGAAGACAAGAAATTCTTTAATTGCCTATATACCAATGCTAAGAGATTGAATTTATGCTAATAAATTAGCCATTTCAGTTCCTCTTGTTTAATTATTCAAACTGGTTGATATAACTGAAAGGAAGATTAGCACAATTGGAATGTTAAAATCACTGGTTATAACCTATTTAGAAAGGCGAGGTGGCACTCTCAAAAATGTCATTACCTATTTTTAGGTTACTGACAGTTCAGAAGTAAAAGTTCTTGAGTGCTTGTGGATCAACTATTCTAACAGATAAAGCACGATATGGGATACCAGTTGGTGTCTGCTATAAAACGCCAAATCACACTAGAGAAGAGGTTGATCGACTCCTTAACTACCTATAATGTATAGGGGGATAAAAGCTCCATTATCATGGGGGACATCAATCTGTGTGACATACTGGAAGTTTCACGCTGTCAGTACTAAAACATGGTAGGAATTTCTAAAAAAAAAGTCTAGATGACAATTTCCTAACTCAAGAAGTGTTGCATCCAGCATGGGAAAATTCTGCATTAGATTTTGTCTCAACAGCACTGATCACAGGATTAAAAATTAGCTTATGTGATCATGACTTGATCATATTTGTTATGTGCAAACATCAGAAAGTCCAAACCAGTTAAATAAATATAATATAATATAAACTAAAACATATAAAATATATACTTGGTGCTTTAAAAGGGCCAGTTTCACAAAGATGAAAACAACTGTCAGACAAATCAGCAGGGCAAAAGCACTTAAACAAAAAATATGAATGATAATTGGGAACTGTCTAAGAACATTTTACTAGATGACCAAAAAGCCACAATTGAGAAAGAAGGCTACGCTGATTAAAAAACAGCCTGGCTTAAAGAAGAAGAGAAGGCAGTTATACTATATTATCAAACATTCAGGGGAGTCATGGCAGGGCCCGGGCCAGCCCTCATGGGGGGCAGGGAGAGACACCAAGCGCCACTCGGCCCCCCAGCTCCAGCTCCAGCTCCGCCCTCAGCCCCAGCTGCAGTTCCGTCCATGGCTTGGCCCCTGCCTCCCAGCCCTGACCACGGTTCAGCTCTGCTCTCGGCTCCAGCTGAGGCACCGCTACCGGCCACAGCACCAGCCGCAGCTCTGGCTCCTGGCTCCGGCCATGGCCCAGGCCTGCCCACAGCTCTGGCTTCCGCCCCACTCCTGGCCTAGGCTCCCACCCACAGCTCCAGGGGAGGTGCAGACAGATTCTATTATAGGTAAAGGATGTGGGGCACGTTTGGGGACTACTGATATAATGTATAGAAATGGGGTGCAGGAGGGAAGTTGATAGGAATAAATATATATAAGACGCTAGGAATTATAAGGGAAGCAGGACACGAGGAGAAATCTATGGCCAGTAGCGTTTATGACAATAAGGAGTTTAAGTATATGGGAACAAAAGGAACCTAAACAATGGTATTGGTTCACTACTAGATGGAAATTATAGAATTATCAATAATAATGCAGAAAAAGGAGAAGTGATCAATAAGGAGAAGTGATCAATAAATGTATCTGTTCTGTATTTGGGGAAAAAGCTAGATGTATTAATCTCATATGATAATGATAAACTATTTTCTATTTCAACAGTAATTGAGGAATTTAAAAGGTAGCTTCTAAAGTTAGACCAAGAGGTCAGATAACTTGCATCCAAGACATTTAAAAGAGCTGGTTGAGGAGCTCTCTGAACCGTTAATGTTGATTTTCAATAAGTCTGGGGAAATTCCAGAGGACTAAAAAAAAAAAGCTAATGTTGTGCCAATATTTACAAAGGGTAGAAGAGGATGATCTGGCATCAATCAGCCTGACATCAGTCCCAGGAATAATAATTGAACAGCTAATATGGAACTTGATTAATAAAGAATGAAAGGAGAGTAATATAATTAATATTGGTCAATATGAATTTATGGACAGTAGATCTTGTCAGACTAATTTAACATCTTTTTTTTTTTTTGAGATAGATTACAAGTTTGGTTGATAAAGGAAATAGTGTTGGTGTAAGAGACTTCTGTAAGGCATTTGACTTGGTAACAAGGAATTTTGCTTAAGAAACTAGAACAATACAAAATCAACATGGCACACGTTAAATGCTTTAAAAACTGGCTAACTGATACGTCTCAATATAATTGTAAATGTGAAATCATCATTGAGCGGGTCCTGCAGAGATCAGTTATTGGCCCTATTCTCTGTAACATTTTTAATGGTGACTTGCAAGAAAACGAAATTATTGATAAAATGTGCAAATGACATAGATTGGGGGAGTGGTAAATAATGGAGAGCTCATGTCACTGATCCAGAGCAATCGGATCTCTTGATAAACTGGGTACTAGTAAACAAAATAATTTAATGAATGGAGATATCCTATCTCCTAGAACTGGAAGGGACCTTGAAATGCCCCCTGCCTTCACTAGCAGGACCAAGAACTGATTTTGCCCCAGATCCCCAAGTGGCCCCCTCAAGGATTGAACTCACAACCCTGGGTTTAGCAGGCCAATGCTCAAACCACTGAGCTATCCCTCCCACCCAGCCAAAAGATTGTTTTAATACGGCAAAATGTAAAGTCATATGTCTAGGAACAAAGAATGTAGACCATAGTTACAGGCTGGGGGATTTTATCCAGGGAAGCAGTGACTTGAAAATAACTTGGGTGTCACAGTGAATAATCAGCTGAAGATGAGCTCCCAGTATGGTGCTGTGGCCAAAAGGGCTCGTGTGATCTTTGTATGTATAAACAGGAATATCGACTAGGAAGATTATATTTAGAGGCAGTTGAAAGTTTTCTACTAGGAAGTTTTCCTTTGGAAAATGCTGATTTGATGAAATGTGAATGTTTTAGTGGAAATGAGGCAGGCAGAAAGGCCGCTGGCGTGCCCGGCTCCTTGGATGTGCCTGCCTGGCTTCCATGTTGTCTGGACTGCCCAACTCTCCATTGGCCCACCAGGTGGGCTCCCTAGGTGGCCAGCTCCCTGGGTTGTCCACTTCCCTGGCAGCCTGGCCAGATTTCCTGGGTGCAGCTTGGCTGCTTGCCAGGCAGGCTGTCCAGCTCCCTGGGGAGCGGGCCCAGAAATGTTAAAATTTTTGTTTCAGTTCTTCAAAATTTAAAGTGAGGTTTTTTTTTGAAAATTATTTTCTGTGGACTATTTCACATTTCCAATTGTTTTGCTCCAGTTTGGAATGAAGATGTTTTCTGCAGGACTGAAATTCTGTTTCCCACACAGCTTTAGTAATATTACCAACATCTTGGGTGCTGGTGCGACAGTTAGTGGAATACTGTGTCCTGTTCTGGTGTCCACAATTCAAAAACAATGTTGAAAAACTGGAGAGCGTTCAGAGAAGAGCCATAAGAATGACTGGATTAATACTAAACACGCCTTATAGCAAGAGACTGAAGGTACAATTCATTTTGCTTATCAAAGAGATGGTTAAGGGATGACGACGACATTTCACATGGTGAGCAGAAATTTGATAGCAGAGAGCACTTCAGTCTAGCACACAATGGATAACAAGATCCAATGGCTGGAAGTTGAAGCTGGACAAATGTAGACTAGAAATTAGGTGGATGCTTTTTTATATGGAGGGTAATTGACAATTTGTACAATTTACTTCTCCATCGCTGGAAATTTCAAAAGGAAGATTAGCTCTTTTTCTAATCTTTTTCTACTGGACATGACCCAGTAATAAATTCAGAGAAGTCCTAAGCCCTCTGTTATGCAGGAGGTCAGACCAGATGATCACAATGGTCCATTGGCCTTAAAATCTATGAATCAGACATATTCCAATAATAGAAGGCTCATGCAATAAGGAGAGACTGCTAGGCCTGTTTTTATTTTGGGTGCAAGGGGCAGTCGCTGAGAGTGAGCTAATACTAGAGAGAAAGTGACAGTGCAGATACAAACACTCTTCTTGAGACATTTAATGCAGGCACATTTGACAATTGGACAAGAGAAATAAGATGGAAGGAATCTGAAGAGTGTGTTCTAATGCTGTTGTATATTTAATTTATTTTAATTATTTAATCCTTTAGGGACAAATTCTGACCTCAGATCCACCAGTAATTGACTTCAGTTGATTACACCATTGGAACTGAGAGCAGATGCAGAGAGTAGACTTGCTCATGCTGAAGAATAGAGTCTTGGAGTGCATTCAGACTCCAGATCCACAATGTTCTGGGTATGATGGATGACGCACAAGCACACGCCGCTCCTGTCTGGATAGGCAGGATATATTTTACCTTTGTATTCTAGTAGTGACAATACTGATGATAGGCAAGAATATCTGCAGTGATGTTTTACCAGTGGTCCAGAAAGTTCCCAAAGCAGTATTTGCATTCCCCAGTCATTTCAGGAAAACATCTGACCATGTACACAGTGGTTCTCAAACTAGGGCCCACGCTTGTTCAGGGAAAGCCCCTGGTGGGCCAGGCCAGTTTGTTTACCTGCCATGTCCGCAGGTTCAGCCGATTGCGGCTCCCACTGGCTGCAGTTCACTGCTCCAGGCCAATGGGGGCTGTAGGAAGGGCGGCCAGCACATCCCTTGGCCTGCGCCGCTTCCCGCCACCCCCATTAGCCTGGAGCAGCGAATTGCGGCCAGTGGGAGCCACGATCGGCCGAACCTGTGGACGTGGCAGGTAAACAAACTGGACTTTCCCTGAACGAGTGGTGGCCCTAGTTTGAGAACCACTGATGTAACAGATACCAGTCCATATATATTTCTATCAACATTGCTGAAGGGAAAGAGAGACATGACCATAATAATCTAATAAGGGTGACTGACAAACTACTTGGCTTGTCTTTCAAGGTGAAATCCTGGCCTTGTTGAAGCCTAGGAAAAAACTCCTATTGACTTCAGCAGGGCCAGGATTTTACTCAAAGTTTGTCAAATGTCAGGACTCCCTTGGCTGTATGATTGCCTACCGCATGAAGCATGGAGTTGGGGAGAAGACATTCTCTTGAGTTGTGCACTGTCCTCAGAACCTGTGGTTGAAGCTTGACCGTTGACAGGTAGGCTGTTGACAGGGGAAGTGTAAACTGATATAATCTTGCACATGTGCATATTGTACCGTATGTACAGTGATGGCACCTGAAATGCCTAGAGTCCCTGCAGCAGACAATGCATTGCAATATAATCCCTTGCAGCATTCTGCAGGTTGTTCAAATCCTAAAAGAGAGACAAGGTGGGTGAGGTAATATCTTTTATTGGACCAACTTCTGTTGGTAAGAGAGACAAGCTTTCAAGCCACACAGAGCTGTTCTTCCCCAGACCTGAAAAAGAAGAGCTCGGTGTGGCCTGGGAGCTTGTCTCTCTCACCAACAGAAGTTGGTCCAATAAAAGATATTACCTCACTCATCTTGTCTCTCTAATATCATGGGACTGACACGGCTACAACTACACTGTATACACATATCTTGTGTGACTAATCACTTTATAGGCTTGTGATAAATAAAGTGGGGGGGGATAGCTCCCTTTGATGGACACCCAGCCAGCCAGTTAGCTGTAAAATTCCTCTTGGTAGCTGTTCTTTACTTGATTTACCTGTAAAGGGTTAAAAAGTCCCCCAGGTAAAGAAAAAAAAAAGTGGGCACCTGACCAAAAGAGCCAACGGGAAGGTAGAACTTTTTAAAATGGGGAAAGAAACTTTCCCTTTTTCTGTTGGGCTCTGGGCTGGAGGGACGCGGAGCAGCAATGCTATAGGTAGGAATGCTGTGTAAGGTATGAAAAAGTATCTTCCATACTTAGAAGAAATTATTTAGATAGGAAATGTTTAGTTAGACACAATCAGGTTTATTTTTATTTTGGCTTGTGGACCTCCTCTGTGCTAACCCCTGATGCTTTTTGTTTGATTGTAACCTTTAAGCTGAACCCCCAAGAAAGCTAGTTTGGGTGCTTAATTTTTGGAGTTGCTCTTTTAAAATCTAGCAAAAGCCTAAGTCCCAGATGTATTTTCTTTTTTTTTCTTTTTTTTTGTTTTAATAAAATTTACCTTTTTTAAAGAACAGGATTGGATTTTTGGTGTCCTAAGAGATTTGTGCATGTTGTTTGATTAGCTGGTAGCACAGCTAATTTCCTTTGTTTTTCTTTCTCAGCTCTCCCCGGGGTGTGTGTGTGTGTGTGTAAAAGGACTTGAGGGGTACCCCACAGGGAGAAATTCCCAAGTGCTCCTTCCTGGGTCCAAGGGTGTTTTTTTTTTTTTTGCATTTGGGTGGTGGCAGCGTTTACCAAGCCTCGGTCCGAGAAAAGCTGTAACCTTAGGAGTTTAATACAAGCCTGGAGTGGCCAGTATTAGTTTTTAGAATCCTTGTGGGGCCCCACCTTCTGCACTAGACGTGCCAGAGTGGGGATTCAGCCCTGACAAGGCTATTCCCTAAAGAATGACAAACGCTGTTGGTGAATGAGCAAATTCCTGTTGGGGCAATATTCCTAGATGTTGGGCCATTGATTACACACCCAGAGCATTTTTTATTGTCTCATAAGCTCTACTTCTGATTTTTATTTCTGGCAACAGATGGCTGTTTGTCAAAGTCAAGAAGTTAATTGTTATAGTGCAGATAATTAGTAACACTATCGGAAAAACAGTAGATTTATGACCTAAACTTTCATTATCTTACTGTGGGAAGTACAAGGTACATCCTTAAATGGTTACAGTTGCAGGAAAAATATTGCATAGAAGCTGCTTGGTTATTCAAGTTGTAAATGGATGGATATTTATCTTTACAGTATGCTATTACTATAAAAAGCAGGACAAGTTAATGGCAAGAGGGCAAGGGTCACAGACAGGTCAAGATCCGGATAAATGGAAAGTTACTTGACTTCCATGTTCCTCAGTCACCTGTGCTAACTGGGTCAAATATGAGGAACTTTACTGAGCCATTACACACATTGAATCTATTTCCCCATGTTAAGTATTCTCACACCACTTGTCAAACTGTCTGTAATGGGCTATCTTGATTATTACTACAAAAGTTTTTTCTCTTAATTAATTAGCCTCTTAGAGTTGGTAGGACAACTCCCACCTTTTCATGCTCTCTGTATGTGTATATATATCTCCTCAATATATGTTCCATTCTATGCATCCAATGAAGTGGGCTGTAGCCCACGAAAGCTTATACTCAAATAAATTTGTTAGTCTCTAAGGTGCCACAAGTACTCCTGTTCTTTTTACTGAAAATGAAGATGTATTCTGGATAAAGAAATCAAAAATGTCAGAGTCCATATCAGAGGTTCCTAGGAAAAGAGAGCATGTATTTTCATGTGTGGTACGTTTCATAATGATTAATGTAAACTAATAACTTCCAGAAAAAATAGGTGGATATCCTGGGTGCTGTACAATACGCAGGAGGAATTACCTTTAAAGATAAGAGTGTGATTCTGTTTCCATGGCAATTCCCTTCTTGGTGTCTCTCCACTGAGACTGCCAACGTGGGGAGCTGGTCTTTGTGATGTGGATTCCTGTTCAACAGGAATTTCTCCAAGTCCATTTCACAGCTGTATGCTAACTGCTTTCCATCGCTGTTAGCCTGGTTGGATTAGAACTGGCAACCAATTGATGACAGGCTATGTATTGCATTATTGATCTCCTGAACCATCCATCCCCCTTCTCCAGTTATTGTAATGTAATAAAATAGGAAATGATATTAGGCTAAATTTTTGTGTCTAGCTTTGTCACAATGTGACTTCCTGAAAAGACAGCCAGATTTTTAAGAAGGTCTTTTAAAGACTTTGCTTCTAAAACAGAATGAGCCAAATTTATCCCTGGTTTAACTCCATTAACTTCCATTGAGTTACTCCACAGATGAATTTGGCTCATTCTCTTAGAAGCAACATTTTAAACAGGTTTCCTTTAAGCTACCAATTTAACTTTGCACTGCTAATCTAGCAATGTGATTACTGGGTCATTAGTAATGTATAGCATAAGCCACTTTTATTTAATATTTATAGATTGTTTTCTACCTCCGTTTGGCTCAAGCTAGGAGTTCACTTATAACTCTGTTTTCACTAATGCTTTGTTGCTGGGGGATTTGTGATGTACATAGTTTACCAATTTGCATTTGTATATAAGCCTTCCTAATGAATTGGACCCTTGAAATGCAGTACTACTTCTGCTTGTAAGACGCAATAGTAGAGAATCTTGAACTATACTTATTTAGTTTGCAATAAGTATCTAATTATTTCCCTTAAGAATATCTGTGAAGTGTCTGAGTGAGTCAAGAATCCCTTTTTGGAGGTGGGGGTGAAGTGTGCACATTTTCTGAACAGTATACCGTTGTTCAGGTTTTCTGCCCTGCATAATTTGAACATAGCGATCCAAATTTTTCCATGATGTAACTTTATACATGCCAGTAGGATTGGAAGATTGTGAATGTGAGAAATGGCAAATTTCTCATTCTTTTCCAAAACAACGGGGTCTTATACTGACTGGAGATTGACTAACAACCATTATTCCCTAAGTGACAAATTCATTATAGAAACAAGTATGAGAAACAGTCAAGGTCACAGATCTAGTCGAATGGCCCCTCTTGGGCACACAGACTACAGGAATGGTACAACCACCTCTCCACTGGTACTTTCTTAGTACAACTACCAACTCCTAAAACTCATATGCTGAGACTTCTAAAGCCACCTACAGGATTTAAACATCCAACGCCCATTACCACTAATGACTTTGAACATCTCAGCCATAGTATGTTTCTATACAGTGTGTGTAGCTATGCTGTACATATATAAAACATGGACATGTGTGTTAAGGGCTGTTATAAAGAGGACTGTGATCAATGTCTGCTGAAAGTAAGATAAGAAGTAATGGGCTTAATCTGCTGCAAGGGAGATTTAGGTTAGCTTTTGGGAAAAACTTTCTAACTATAAGGGTAGTATAAGCACTGGAATAGGCTTCCAAGGGAGGTTGTGGAATCCCCATCATTAGAGGTTTTTAAGAACAGGTTGTACAAACTCCTATCAGAATAGTCTAGCTATAATTGGTCCAAGCTGGACTTGATGACTTTTTGAGGTCCCTTCCAGTTCTGCATTTCTACGATTCTATGACATGCAGTCTTGATAATTACTTATTCCATGAAAAACCAGGATATTTGGAAGCAAAAAAATCTCATGCCCCAAAGTCTGATGTTTTGGTAAAATGTCTTTCAAAAGCAATTCACCTGTTCTTTTGTGAGTGATTTGTCTGGTAATAATTCCTTCTAGAATGGCATTTTATTTTGTGCTAAGGAAGTTCATGAAATCATCCGACATAATAAAGACCTACCAAGAGCAGAAATCACCAGTAAAATTTTCAAATACAGGAGTTTCCTCCTACCAGATATTTCATTTTATTATCAGTGCCTTTATCATGATGACTATCATAGACTATCTTTATAAGGGAGCCTTTATGGGCATTTTTCTGCTATCCCAGTGAAAGTGGGATATAATTGTAGTCTTGGAAATGCTGACTATATTAAAGGCCCTGGTAGATTTTTTTCAAATACAGCTGAAATAGTGAACCTAACAAGATTTTAAAAAGGTATTGGATATATACATAGATATTAAGAATATCCAGAATTGTCATAATTTCTGATGACAAATTTTGGAAGAGATATTAAACCTTGTGCTTCTGGATTTAAGCTAATTTGAACTATTATAGATAAGGATTAGACATATATGGGAGTTCTTATACTGCCCTGTGAAGTGCCTGGTTCTTGCCACTGTCAAAGACAGGACATTGGACCAGATGGACCTTGGGTCTGAGCCAGTCTGGCAATTCATATATCATATATATGGGAGTTCTTATACTGCCCTGTGAAGTGCCTGGTTCTTGCCACTGTCAAAGACAGGACATTGGACCAGATGGACCTTGGGTCTGAGCCAGTCTGGCAATTCATATATCATATATCCAGTATATAAAATATACTCAACCCCAACTGGCAGTAAAGCTGAGTTAGATGCTGAAGAATGGAATAGTGTCATATTTTGCCAAGGAAATATAATAATGGTCCTAGAGATGGTGGGAGAGATGTCCCAGACAGTCCAAAGTTACACCTTCACAATGTGGGGAAAATAAGATTAGTCCAAAACACTACTGGGTCACAGGCGATAAAGTGTTCATAGTGGCAGTCGCACCATATGATGTAGCACCCAGTGCTGTCTAGAAAGAGGGGGTTTGTATAGAGTATATGGAGAAGGAAAGGAAACTGATGACTTTAACTTCAGCTGTCATTAGGTCCAGGGTGTTTCCATGAGGGCTGTGACAGATCCTGAGGGGATGATGTTAAAGCGAGGCGCTGGGCCACCTGGATCACAGAGATTTTTTTATCTTTATTATAAAAGTGTCCTGATACCACATCCCTTGAAACATGTTTCCATTTCACTGATTCCAGCAATAAACATGCCATAGCAGTTATCCCTCTTACAGTGTATTTTTGAGGTTATTGTTTTGGCCTAAATGTATTTCTTTTGATTCTTTTCAGATGGCCTGCCAATCTAATTGAATTTTTTATGTCTATTTCTTTTGCCAATACCATGATGGAAGAACAGTTTTACGACTCCCTCCCATAAGCTTTTTGCTGCAAGTCCTGCACAGATGGTGATACGCGGGCCCCTGATTGTTAAAATTGATCTTTGCTCCTCTCCTTTCTGAAGTGGTCTGACTAATAGCACTGTAAAAATTGTATAAAAATTAAATATCTCCAACATGGTGCTTTCCTGCCTTTTAGGAATACAAAATTGGCTGTGTTGGGGAATACAGTCACTGTGTACACGGGAACTTATTTCCCAACCAGCAAAGAACAAAGCCGAATATTATCTTTGAGAAACTAAATTGTGCAGCAGCCCAGGAGCTAGATACGAAATGATTACACAGAGGACAGAAAAAATTACCTGGACGATGAATAGAGCAAAGCCGAACATACCTTCCTTACTGTGGTGATTGACGGCCGGGGCCCCAGAGTTTGAAGTTTTCTATTTATCTACAGAGCAGATGCAGCATAGGGAATGGTAGTACACGTTTCCACCATACCATCTACCCAAAGTGTCTCAGCAATGACCTGTGTACACCAGGGTCAGATGGTGGTTCAGTATTCATATCTAATCACTGCTTTAGCTCTCTTGTGACACTGCCACCCAGGGTGCCTATTAGTGCCACTAGAGATTTGGATACCTGTTCACTAGGTAAATGGATTGTTCTTATTTTATGTTCATTTTAGCTATGAAAGAGATAGGTATTATTACACAGACCCTGGAGCATTCACTATCATTCTGGGCCAGATTTGAAATGGTAACCTGTAGAGGTAAAAGGCTGTCATCTTTCATCAGTTCCCCAAACCATCCAGTCCTCTTGCTATCTGCGCCTTTGAACATTTGCATTAAGATCCAGATCGCAAATAACTGGTCTCAGAACAGCTTACGAAACAGGAATTTTAAATGTAGATGTGGAATGGAAAATGTGGCATTCTGGAACCTAGCTTATCTGAATGTGCAGTAAACACATCGCATGCTTTAAGCAGCTCCTAGCGCTCAAAAGGCCATGCCACAAAGCAAGTCAGGTGAATTTGTCCTAAATTGAAAATGCAGGCAGCCTTTCTGCCATCTTTCTTTCATAATGTGTTTTAATCAAGTCACACTGTGGAGAATTTGTATTCTTCACAGTTGATCCCAGCCAGGAATCTATAATCTGATTCTGATTTTTTTTTTTATAAATAGAAACAATTTAATGCTTTATACAAAAGTTGTGCTCATTCTGTAACTTGGATTTCATGTGAAATGTGTTTTCTATGCACGTCGACTGGAAGTGCTTAAATGAAAACTGCAGGAATGATTCAATTTGTATTATCATGATCACGCTGCATGTGTGTTAGTCATGATAATTTCTCAACACAAGCAAGCCAATTAATGAAGCATTTTCTCCTACTTTCTCCATAGCATAATCCCATTAGTTAAACATGGCACGCAAATAGAAGCAAGTCATATACACTGAGAAAAACAATTAGTGCAGCAGCCATTTTGATTGAAATAGAATAACCATGAAATAGGAGTCAAGTCCATAGTGATTTCTGACCTTCTGTTCTGACTGACCTGATGTTTATGCCCACAGTTTATTGTGGATGCAATAAATGTGAGTGTAAAAATGGAAGTCACATTGAGCTCCAGCTACCACTGAAGACTGGGCACTGACACAGGTGAAATCCAACGCAAACTGGCTAGGAAGTAAAAAAAAACAATTGTTTGATTCCTGGGGCAATAAATACATCAAAATATCGATGTAAAGATGCAGCTGAAAAATCTATTGGTAACAAACTGTTTATAGCGATCATAACTCGCAAAGGCCTGATCATTTAGTCATTGAAAGGGAATACATAAGCTGTTCAGGGAGGCAAAAGTTTTGATTCACTGGGGAGCATCCTAGCCTGAATCTTCCAACAGAGGGACATCATTTTTAAAATTAATTTCTTCTCTGCACATGCTACAGTGAGAAATAACATTTTCAGCATTACCTACGTACTATGTTCTGAGTGTATTTCCAAACAAGCATATAGGGAGTGATTGGTTTCAATCCCATTGTCATGAAGTTAGTCTCCCAAAGTGCATCCTATTGGTGTGACTGGGTCCTGGACTCACCAGCCTTGGGTCCTCAGTGTGGAGGAAGTTGACAGCATGGGTCCAGCTGTGGGACACTCAGTCCTCTGACTGAGTCCCATTGGAGTCCACCCCATCTGGGGCTTTCAAAGATCCAAAGGGAAAAGAAACACACGTGAACTAACACAAGCCTGTGTGATGTTATTGACATGAACTGTGACCGTATAGATCATTGTTGCAACCAAGGTCCTATAGTTGCACCAAATCGTGTACAAAGGACGTCAAGTAAGGTGTCCATGAAAAGATTGTAATTTGCTGGTTATGATTATGCTGTCTGTATGTGTGTATCATTTTTGTATTTGAAGTTATAAATATTGGCTATGTACTTGTATCTCAATGTGTTTGATTCTAAGTAGCATCAGTGAAGCATTGGTCAGCTTCTTGAGAAAGGATTATTCTGAGTAAGTGTCCAATCAAAAAACACATAAGTGACAATGGACCTTGGGAGACTCCAATCCACATCTGAGGAGCCTTCCTGGGAACGTTCAAGGTAGCATGCGAGCAATGGCTGCCGCCTGCAAACTGAGTCATGCATGGACATGTGACTTGCCCATGTGACTCCAAACTCCATCTTGCTGCTGTGATTTTCCACAGTAAGGACAAAGGGGTTTCCTTCCATATGGCAGAGGATATAAAAGGCCCTGGAAATCCCTCCATTTTATCTTCAATCCTGCTTCTGACCTCTGGAGGAACTGTGCTTAAAACTGAAGCTCTGAACAAAGGACTGAATGACCCATCCAAACTGGGATGTTTGTACTCCAGAGACTTGATTGGTTTAAATCAGCAGTAATCCCATCAAGCCTGAACTAAGAACTTTGCAATTGTAGTATGTATGTACTTGATTCCATTTAACCAATTTTAACTCTCAACTATATTTTTTTCTTTTTATTAATACACCTTTAGATTTTAGATTCTAAAGGATTGGCAACAGCATGATTTGTGGGTAAGATCTGATTTGTATATTGAACTGGGTCTGGGGGTTGGTCCTTTGGGATCGGAAGAACTTTTTTTCTTTTACTGGGGTATTGGTTTTCATAAACATTCATCCCCATAAGGAGTGGTGCTGGTGGTGATACTGGGAAACTGGAGTGTCTGAGGGAATTGCTTGTATGACTTCTGGTTAGCCAGTGGGGTAAAATCGAAGTCTTCTCTGTTTGGCTGGTTTGGTGTGCCTTAGTAGTGAAGAACCCCCAGCCTTGGGCTGTAACTGCCCTGCTCCACGCAATTTGTCCTGAATTGATACTCTCAGTAGTGTCCCTCCACAGGCGGTTTTGTTACAGCCTGCAGCAGGCCTCACTTCCTTCAAACAGCCTCTGTCAGGCTGTGGTCCTGGTCAGCATCCACAGGTGAGTCACCGGTAATAGCCCTGAAGTAACTGTTCTTCATGAGGTCCACCTTCCCCTTGGGAGTGGGGGCTCTGACAGGCAGCTGTCCTTCAAGCAGTTCCTGCTCTGAGTCTCCACTAAGCCCTCGCCAGGAACTACGACCTGAAGATCTATTCTCCTCTCAAGTCTGCCTACAGCTCTGAGCAGGGCTTCTCCTCTTTAGATCCTCACTTCAGGTCTGATGCTCCTTGCAGGGATCTTCAAACACAAAGCAGTACATTAACCCGTGCCTGGCCAATGTGGGGTTTGTACATCCCATCACACGTACATATAAGCATTGTCTTTGACTTTCTTTGACAAGCCAAAACCAGACTTGATTTAACGTGTCTCTGCTTTGGAGTTGGAGTGCAACTGCAGAAAATGAGGTAACCCGTTGTGACATTGTTGCTTGTACATCCAGTCTTTCAGTTTAAGAGGCATTTATCAGGCCTATGGAAACCATAAAGCTCACTGATATATTGCTGCTGAGCTGAAGGTCAGAAATTAAGGCTGAGGGATTAGGCATAGAAAAATTATGGTAAATAAAAGCAGCACTGACAGCAAGGGGAAATGAATCATTTCACAAAGCAGAGATTGCTTAAAACTCTTGCAAAGGACCCAGGGAGCAGAGACATGGAATTACAATGGGACTCATTTTATGCTAATTCAAAATTACAGTTCGAAGCCCTGGCAATTGCTGATAAGAATAAGATTAGCAAGAATCACTTCTACATGAATGCATTCAAAACAGGCGCAGAACAGCGAAAGGATGTAGGACACCAGTTCAAGCAACAGCCTTTTTTCATGTCAGTTACTCTGCTACATGATCTTTGGGCTTAGTGATTTAGTTTCAAACAGGGAACCAGTTTGTCTGGCATTTCACAGGCCTATCAGAATCCTATTCACTGGATAATACACAACCTTTAATATAAGCCAGTGGACAGTTTGGAAATGCATGTTTCAGAGAAATTACTTACGCCTAATTTTACCATCACTATTCCTGGATTTCTTAAGCAAAGGTTTATATGCGAAATATTTTCCTTTCATTCAACTGATAATTCCTGATGTGACTAGCTCATTTCATAGACCTTTGAGACTACATAGTAAATTTAGCAGCGTTAAGGTTATGCTTGGGCAGCAGATTTAAAAAAAATTAATTTCCAATGCCATGCCTGCAAAACGACTTGACTGTGAATGCAACAATTTTGCCTTTTCTGCAAGTTTCATGTTTTTATGGCTCCCAGTGGTTCAATGAATCTGGAGCTTTTGTATTAGTTTTGGAAATTTGATTCCCTGGGGAAAATTGCTAGTTTATCTCTATGTGTGACTTCTAATCCAAAATCCTAACAGAGAAGATAACATCCCAAGATTTTATATAATAGCCCCGCTTATTATATTTTGGGAGGTATTGTACTAAAAAGATTGTGGTAAAGATATAATACTTTTAAAATAATTATTTTGGATACAGTTTCTAATACTGTAGTCTTTTAATCCTGCTCTCTGGTTCCAGTCCACTCAGAACATTAAGGGATTTGATCCTGCCCTATGGATCACAATTTGCATCACTGCATAATTTTGTAAATCAACTACTGGGCTTGCAGACACACAGTACCTTAGGGTATGTCTACACTTGCAGAGTTTTTGCACTGTAAGTTTCACCACTGATAGGGAACCGGTGAACGTAAAGCGCTGGTTTGGTTACTCACTTAATTCCTCAGGTGTCAGAGAGTGTTTACATTAGCAGCACTTCCATCGCTGTTGAGAGCAGTGCTCTAGGGCAGCTATCCCACAGTGCAGCTGTCTCTCGATAGGTCTTGTGGGAAGGGGGGGAGGGGTGAGCGGAAGATATTCTGGGTCCCTGCTCAGTGCCTCGTGATGCATTGCTTCATGTCCCAGCAGCCCCGTTACTTCCTTGTTTCTTTCACGGCATTTTTTTAAGACACCCCTTGCTCACTGGCTGCTTTCCCCACCACAGGTACAAGCAGGAATGGATCCTGCACTGCTGTCCACTACTCTGATAGGTGTCACTTGCACATCGCGCGTGGCAGTGCAGCTGTTCTTAAACTTGCAAAGAGAACTGCAGTCAGAGACGCCGGATGAGCTGCCTGAAATGGAAATAAGCAACATTCGATTGCTTTTGGCATTAACTGAGGAGCTGAGCACTGTGGAATGGCGTTTTTGGGCTAGGGAAACTAGCTCAGAGTGGTGGGATCGTATCGTTATGCATGTCTGGGATGACTACCAGTGGCTTCAAAACTTTCGGATGCAGAAAGCCACCTTCATGGAACTGTGTGCTGAGCTTTCCCCAGACCTGTGTCACAAGGACACCAGACTGAGAGCTGCACTCACAGTAGAGAAGCGTGTGGCAATCTCATTGTGGAAGCTGGCGACTCCAGACAGCTACTGGTTGGTTGCGAACCAGTTTGGATGGGGAGATCGACCATTGGTGCTGTGGTAACTCAAGTGTGCAAGGCCATTAATTGCATCCTACTGTGCAAGACCGTGCCTCTTGGTAGCGTGAGTGACATTTTGGATGGCTTTGCAAAAATGGGCTTCCCTAACTGTGGTGGGGCGATAGATGGAACGCACAGCCCTATTGTTGCCCCGGCCCACTTTGGCACCAAGTACATAAATTGTAAGGGATACTTCTCCATGGTTTTGCAGGTGCTACTGGGTCACCGTGAATGTTTCACTGATATTAACGCTGGATGGTCTGGAAAGGTGCATGACGCACGTATCTTTAAAAACACTGGCCTGTACAGAAAGCTGCAAGCGAGGACTTTCTTTCCAGACCAGCGGATCACCGTTGAGGAAGTGGAAATGCCCATTGTGATTCTCAGAGACCCAGCTTACCCATTGATGCCATGCCATGGCTCATGAAGCCATACACTGGAAACCTAGATGTCAGTAAGGAACGTTTCAACAACAGGCTGAGTAGGTGCAGAATGGCCGTGGAATGTGCATTTGGACGTTTGAAAACGTGCTGGCGATGTTTGTACAGTAGACTGGAAATGAGTGAGGAAACGATTCCCATGGTTATTGCGGCATGCTGTACTTTACATAACATTTGTGAGGGGAAGGGCGAAAGGTTTACTCATACGTGGAGTGTGGAGGCCGAACGCCTGGCTGCTGAGTTTCAGCAACGTGTGGCAGTTAGGATCTGGGATGCTTTGAGGGAAAAGTTTGAAAATGAAAATCATTAAACTTTGCTGCCGTGCTTGGGAAAGGAAGTGTTAACAGCATGTGCTGTGCTACATGGTGGTTCTGTCTGTAATTTCAGTGAAGATGAAGTGCTAGTTGACTTGTAGCTGTGATGCCATGTACAGAAATGTGAACACACAAATAAAGTTTGCTTCTTTTTGAAAAATTTGTGCTTTTATTTTTTAAAAAAGAGAAAACACCACATACACACATATCCATCCTGAGTGATGGTGGGGAACGGGGGCGGGTCCCGTATACCTCACAGCTGTGTATAACTCCAGTTGTCGTTTGACAAGCTGTCTGGGGGTGTGGATTGTTGAGGAATGGAAAAATTTGCAGTGAGCCTCTAAGAATGTGCAGTGCGAGTTAGGGGAGTGCATGGGAAAGAATTCTGCATTTGCTGCAATGGGGGGCAGGCACGAATCAGGTCACTCTGCAGTGTAATGAGAGAATACAATGCATCTGTCTGATGCTCCAGAATGTTGATTAGCCTCTCCGTGGCTTCCCTATGGAAAGCATTATTCTCTTATTGGTCTCGGTTCTCGGCCCTCAACCTGCTTTATTCATTGTCAAAGCAAAACAACTTATCAGAGCTCTGTTCGCCTGCCTCTGCCTCAGTAGACAGTGGCCGCTCACACCGGCTAGACACTTCCAGAGCAGAGAAGGGGTCATAAGTGCAGGCAGCAATGGGCGCCACAGCTTCCTCAGCCCCCTCCTCTTCATCTATGACCTCTTCCTCCTGGCTAGGGCCACTTTCCACTGCCTCCAGACATGCAGAAGTATCCACTGGGCTTTTTGCAAGGGAGGTGGGGTCACCACTTAGGATTGAATCCAACTCACTGTAAAAACGGGTGCAGCACCAGACCGATGGTTTGCCCCCTTCACCTTGTGGTATGCGTTCCTCGGCTCCTTCAGCTTCGCTCTGCACTGCAGTGTGTCCCTGTTATGCCCCTTCTCCTGCAAGCTGCGTGCAATCTGCTTGTAGGTATTGAAATTCCTACGGCTGGAATGCAGCTGGCACTGCATACCATCTTCTCCCGAAACACTGATCAGGTCCAGTAGCTCAGCATTGCTCCAAGCAGGGGATCGTTTGCTATGTGGAGCAGCCATGGTCACCCGGTCAGATGAGCACTCGCAACAGGCAAGGGAGTTTCAAACTTCCCGGGGCTTTACGGGGGGAGGGGCAGAAATCCTTTTACCTGGCATCAGAGCAGTGGTTGTACTGGCCAGAGGGGTCACTTTTAGAACTGTGGGATATCCTCCGGAGGCCAAGAGGTGTTTACGCAGGAAGAACGTGTCTTTACTTTCACATCACTGCAAAAAGAACACCGGAAAGAACTGTACGCCTCTTGTGAAGGTGGTTTTCTTTTTGCGGTGAAACTTCTGAGTTTCACCGCAAAAAGTCATTAACAAGTGTAGACGCTCCCACGGTTTTTACGCAAAAAAGGGACATTTTGCACTTTAAATGGCAAGTGTAGACATGCCCTTATTCTCCCAGATTCATGACAATTTACACAGCATACAAGAAGGCAGGTATGATCCCTGAGCTGAACAGGAGTAGGCTGGACTCTGGGGGAAGAGAGATGGGGGTTCTCCCCTGAATAAGAATTAAAATTCTGGGTAAAGTTGTATTTGTTAATATGAATCCAATACAAAGCTGTGTGCAAAGTGAAAAGGTAACTTAGTTTCCCTGCAAAACTGCCTTTCTGGTCATTCAAAACATAGAAGGGTTGATCGTTCAGGCTTAGGTTGCTTCTCTTCAAAGTTCCCCAGTGACCTGTAAATTGGGGCAGGAATGTGGAGAAGAGCCTTCAGTCCCTCCTCCTTAGCTCTCTTCATCCTGGTAAGCATTTATTTTCTGTTTTGTTTTCCTTGGGGCTCTTTTTGTGGCCAGTCCAATCATGGAGGGAGCATGGACCATGGGGAGCATGGACCACGGCGTCGAAGAGCCACTTCTTTAAAAAAGTCCATAATTAAGTAATTATGGTTGTGGTTAAACATGCTCTGGTAGATAAGATGAAGCAGGATTTAATCTGATACCAGGTGGTGTCAATTCCAGGAAATACAAGGCTGTCTGTGCAATTATTTAATTATTTTAATGGATGGCCTTGGCCTGGGAGACCTTACTAAGGAACCTTAAAGTGGAGAAGTTTGGGGATAATAAACCCTGCAGGATTTGAATGGTGTCACCCTCATTTTGGTTCCAGGCCCTTTACTGAAGCTTTTGTTCTTAATAACGTGGTTTTCGTTATTACGGGGGGAGGGGCAGAAATCGTTTCATAGATTCCCAGGTTCTTCTAGTCTGATCTCCTGTATCACACGGACCATAGAACATCCTTAATATAATTCCTCTGATCTTGATTTAAAAACTGTCATTGAAGGAGAATCAACCATGCTCCTTGGTAAATTGAACAAATGGTTAATTACCCTCACTGTTAAAAAATTATGCCTTATTTCCTCTCTGGGTGCTCCCCCAAGATACAGAATGTCACAACCGTATCAAAAGCTTTGCTACAGTCAAGGTATATCACATCCACTGCTTTCCCCATATCCACAGAGCCAGTTATTTCATCACAGAAGGCAATGAGGTTGGTCAGACATGACTTGCCCTTGGTGAATCCATGTTGACTGTTCCTGATCACCTTCCTCTCTTCCAAGTGGATTCCTTTAGGACCTGCTCCATGATTTTTCTGGGGACTGAGATGAGGCTGTAGTTCCCCGAATTCTCCTTCTTCCATTTTTTAAAAGATGGGCACTATATTTGCCTTTTTCCAATTGTCCATGAGTTTTCAAAGATAATGGCCAATGGCTCTGCAATCACATCAGCCAACTCCCTCAGCACCCTCGGATGCACTGCATCCGGCCGCATGGATTTGTGCATGTCCATCTTTTCTAAATTCAATGAGTGAATTTGCCAGTTTAGAAAATTAGTATTGCAGACTTGATAATCTTTGTTAATTTTTAATCCTTTCTGTTCATTAAGTTTTTTACCCTTAGATTAGCTTCATTTACTTTTTTGACATAAGGTTAAAATCTGTATATATTTTTAATGGGCATAATAATTATGTTCTCATCACAAAACAATGTGGCAATAAGGCGTAACTATTCAGCATGATCATCGCATGTGCAGCTATTAATTAGTGACTGGTTTTGAAAAAATTTCAGTAAATGTGGGAAGCATGTTAATAAGCCATTATGGTATGTGTTTGGGTCAAATAACGATGTTATGTCAAACAGTAGATTTATTGCTCCATTTTAATCATTTCAAAATAATTAAGAAGTGTGTGCAGACATGAACTACAAAACCATATATCTAAATTATGAACTGAATGAAGCATTTCCAGCAAAAATGAGAAGCAAAATACTTTTTTTCATAGTCATATGACAGGAACAAGTGAATTTATGGTTTCTAACACAAATGCCGTTTCATTTTTCATTTGTTTTTCCTCTGTTTGAAAGTTCCTGGTTTGGGGTGGGGGGAGCAAAACAAATCCAAACCACATGGACAAAACTTCAGTGGTCATTTCAAGGTATGGACAAGCTCTATAGGTTGTTGAGCTCCTATGTCTCTCATTTAAAGTCAATGGTCGTTGAAGGTGCTCTGTACCATGTTGGCGTGGGACTTAACTGAGTGTAGTATCCTTTGTGATACATGATGTTATAATATAATATATGGAGATATACCTGTCTCATAGAGCTGGAAGGGACCCTGAAAGGTCATTGAGTCCAGCCCCCTGCCTTCACTAGCAGGACCACATACTGATTTTGCCCCAGATTCCCTAAGTGGCCCCTTCAAGGATTGAACTCACAACCGTGGGTTTAGCAGGCCACTGCTTAAACCACTGAGCTATCCCTCCCCCCGATATCAAACCAAACCTACTGAAGTACCCTACTGCCCGTTTTCGGTTTTATACATGTATGATAGCAAAGGATTACTTGGTAATTACATTACAAGCTCTCTGAGCCACCCAGTCACTTAAAAATGAAATAATTTATTCTTCTGTTCTTATAATTCTGAAAAGGCCAAACTAAATATTATCAAAGAGAGAGGGAAAAATTCACCGCTGTAAATTCTGCTTAAAACATCTGGTGAAATAATGCAATGGCAATATTAGGAATCTGGGGGTGAAAATCTTATTTTTAGAATAAAAAATGTTGGGAGCAATGGGATTATGTGAAAGTTGATAATTTCATGCAGACTTTTGATCATTTCTCCGAAGAGCTGAAATAATTAAAATCCACTTGTAACTTGAATGAGCTGACAAGTATAATCAGTTGCACTTCAATGCATTTCCCATCATCTTGCTCCAGTCAGAATATACGCACATTTAAAAATAACAATGTTTACATAAACCCAGGGAGAAGAGGCTCTGGTAGAAGCAGGGGCTCAAAAAGCTCCTTTGTGGTCATGAGCTGCAACGCTTCACTCCTTCTACTAAAATGGGAGGCCTTTGCACTTCTATCTAGTGCCTTTCATCTGAGAATCAAATGATGCTTTAAAAAAGTGAACATTCCCCCCCATTTTACAAAGGGGAAAACTGAGGCACTGGGATGAAGTGACAGCATCAGTGTTACCAGGGCCGGCTCCAGGCACCAGGCAACCAAGCACGTGCTTGGGGCAGCACCTGGTAAGGGGAGGCCAATCTTGGGGTGGCGGGGGGCAACGCGGCGCGGCGCTCGGCGGGGGGGGGGGGGTTTCCGGCAGCGCGGTGCTCAGTGGGGGGTGTTTGGCAGTGCTCTGCGTGGGGGGGAGGGAGGAGGCTTCAGGAGTTCAGCGCTGCGTGGGGGGGGGCGGGGGTGTTTGGCAGCGGGGTGGGGGGTGTTTGGCAGTGCGGCGGGGAGGCGGGGGCTGTTTGGTGGCACGGCGCTCCGCGGGGGGCGGGGGTGTTCGGCAGTGCGGCGCTCCGCGGGGGGCGAGGGGTGTTCGGCAGCGCGGCGGGGGGTGGGGGCTGTTCAGCGGCGCTCTGCGCGGGGGGTTCAGCGGCACGGCACTCGGTGGAGGGGGAGGGGATGTTACAGCGGGGCGGTGCTTTTTTTTGCTGCTTGGGGCGGCAAAAAAGTTAGAGCCGGCCCTGAGTGTTACACAGCAAGTCAGGACACGTGTATTGTATCATTATTTTTTACTTGTATTGCTGTAGCACAGAGACCCCAGCCCCATTGTGCTAGGCACTGTGCAGCCATATAACAGAGAAAGTCCCTGTCCCAAACAACGTATAATGTAAGCGTAAGCTAACAGGTAGTTTAGAACAAGCAGAAAGAGGAGCACAAGGTACCCCTGAGATGTTGTAGTTCGCTGTTTTAACCATTATACAAAACTGTCTCAATAATATCTCTTGAGAAGCTCTGCTCTTGCTCAAAGAGGTTTGTGTGAGAATCCATGTGAAAACAAATCTTTTGAGATTCACCCACTGCTACTTATATCCGTTAGAGATAATAATTGCAGAAAGTTTCACATTCACTTCAATTCGCACGTTCAGTATTTTCCAGCTGTGTAGCTGAGAGATCTCTAGTTTTGTGCTTGTTAACGGATCAAAAGCCTGATACTCTTCTGTCACTGTTACTTAGTTTAACCTATTGGGGCTCTCCGGCTCTACATTTGAGGCTGAAAACCAGCATGGAGAATTCTTTGCAATCTGTGTTGTTGCAGCACTGAGGAGCTCATGCTGTGAATGCTACTTGGGGAGGAGAAAATAGACGGTATGTTCTATTGAGCTGAAGGAAGGTGTAGACTTTGTGAAGGCTATCTCCTTCAGTAGCAACACTAAACCCCTTTCAGGAAGGTTTGAATGGCAATGCATATCTCTCTTTTGAATGATTTCTTACTTTTCTAAGCTTTCTTTTTTTCCTGCTTACGTTCAGCTATATTTGGATGGTTGACTTCCATTTATTTTTGCACTGCTTACCCTTATCAGGTGCACATAAAAAGATCCATGTACTGCTGGGATACAGCACCCTCCATGATGTTGTCAAGAATGTCACACACTGGAAATCTAAGGCGTTGCCCTCTGAATAAAGCTTTACCATTTTGTAAATGCTTTGACTATTTGAATCCCAGTCAGTGCTCATGAACATTAAGCTTTTCTGGGAGGGTTGCACTTCGGGGGGGTCTCCTGCTCTTCCCCACAGGCTTCACTGCCACTTCTTTGGCTTTGCCCACGATTGCAATATTTGCTATTGCACTGGCAACGGGAAGTCCATCATAGTCAAGAGCCAGTCATTGATATCCATAATGAGAGTTCAGCACAGATCCTCTTGTTGTACTCCTCCAAAATTTGCTGTTCCAGGATGACTGTAACCTGACTGTATAGTGCACAGGAATCTTTAACTGGCTCCTCTTCGCTTTAATAGGGAGCTGACACTTCTGTCTTGAGCAGTACCAAGCATAAGAGTAGTAAGGAAAATTATGTGAAACATAGCTACATAGTGAGATCCTCTTGGTGTTCTCTCCAGGTTTAACTGTGCATATAGTTTACAAACCTCTTAGAAATGGTACAGGAAGAAGGAAAAACACACTGAATTGGAATTCCTAGGGACTAATATGGTTACATTATTAAGAGAAAGTCTAAAGTTCTATCGTTGGGAGAATGAATTCAACATCTCAGTAGTTTGCCAGTCTGAGGCCAGTTTGTGCCAAAAATATTGCAAACACCAAATTGTCAACCACTCAGTCTATAGCACTGAAAAGTGGGCTTTTTTCTTCTGTGGCAGGTACACTTAGATGTAAGGTGACTAGCTCTGTAGGAACCATTCTATTATAGGCTGTTAGGAATCAGAAATGAAACATTATAGGAAGGAAATTGTAACATGGCAGGCATAATGGCTTCTGAAAGCACTTTTATCCTTCCGAAGGCTTGAAGAATCATTTCCAATGGCTAAAGGACTGTTTTACTTAAAAAAAAAAAAAAAAAACACCACCTCCCAAATAATCCTTCAAACTGTTTCCATTTTAGGCAGGTTCAATGATGACTATAATCCCCATCAAGTGCTGACATTAAATATAAATAACAAAAATGAGGAATGAAATGTAAGTTTTGTTAAAAGATTTCTGGGAGGCAGTGGATGCCTGCCCCCTTCTAACATCCGGAATTAGGGTGTGACACAGACAACTTGAAATGCAGCTAGTCCTGATGGAATAAGCAGCTTGTTAAAACAATACCTCTGTTGAGATGAGTGTGTGCCAGTCTCCCTGTGTTATGTATAATGCCTTCTTAAATCCTTTGCAATAAGTCTTTGGGAGAGAATAAAGACATGAAATGGATCAAGTCTCATGTGTCAAATAGAGGCGTGCCATGATTGCTAGACCTTTTCAGGGGATAAATCCGCTGCATCAGTCTATGCTGATGCTACCTACAATGATAATCTTCTTTATAATGACTGAGCCAGGAATGAAACTCTGGCAGAAATGTACTTTTCTATACATGTGAACTAGAGTATGGATTCACAAAGCCATACAGACTGGCTATATGTTCGCTCTCTGTCCGTGCGCTGCCAGAGAACTCGGTGGGTCCTCCTGTCTGTGTACTGTCTCCAGAAGTGTTTGAGATACAAATACGTCCAGTCTAGTAAAATCTTATGAGATAAGGCTCTGGATACCTCAAAAGGGCAAGGGATATTTTATTTGCCAGGATTTTTAGTTGCAATGAATAAATAGTGCCATTTGATGATCCACATTTGAAATTTAGAAAGACGCAGTTCATATTGATAGGGTTAAAATCGGACATAACTTTTCCTTCCATCTTGTATATGATTTTAAAGCTCATTTAACTCGGGATATCAATTTCTCACAGCGAGTTCTTAATCCCCTGGAAATACCCTGTTGACTCATTGTTGCTGGCATAAAGACAGTTGGAAAGCTCAGTAGCTGTTGGTGGAATTGAGGTCAGGAAGGTATCTTCCACATGGAGCTGTTGAATGGCTCCAATGCAGCTACTGTAAATCCACTGTTCCTCCTCTCCGCCTGGGGGATATGCACAGCAGTGGGTTCGTTATTCTTTCCTGCCCTCCTTCCATGTGATAATGTGCAGGCAGATCACTGGAAGGTCAGCTGCTGTGTGCGCGAAGTTAGTGTTGGATTATGAAGACTTCCAAAAATTCTGCTATGGTGTCACTGATATTCAGACATGAATAAGTGGATTTACTTTACTTACTGCTTCAAATATTCCTTTAGATCACAAGTGAAATAGACTCACTGCTCTCCCAGTGGACGTTGGCACAACTCACAAAATGGCAACATCTGGCATACTTAATATTTGCTCAGAATGAAATATCAGAGGCCTTCCAGCAAAGCAGTGGAGGACATTGGCAAAGCTGTGTGTAGATCCAGGACTGTAATAATAGGGATCCAAGACTAAGATGCAAAGCTCGAGCTGTATGGGGAAGAATGCACATTACTTGCCTACATTGTGCCTGATTTCAGTCATTTCTACAAGCCCTGGGTTTTATGATAACCAAATTCTGCCCATTTTTCAAAAAAATACTGAGAATGTGGAAAGAAATTCAAAACCAAGCAACCAACTCTAACTCATCACTGTGTATACTGTAGATAGCACATGCTCTTGTTACGGACTGGCCACAACACCTTGTATATGTGTCCGGGGAAGGGGGTGTTTCAAAATCCTGGTCCCAATTTTGATGTTTGGGCTCCCTTTGGTTTGCCCAATTTTCGAAAATTCCTAATTTCTGCAGCTCTGGTTCATAGCGTTTTTGCTGACTTGACGGCAGTAGTTGTAGCAAACACACTATTTATTATGAGCGAGCAGTTTGTAATTGCTTTATATTTATTTTCAGTTCTCAAATTAAAACCATTTACGGGTTGGAACAGATGTTAAATTCAGGGCTCTTGTCAATTGTTGGTGCTGCACACATGCACAAAAAGATGTTTAAAACCAGAAGCCTGATTGAATTTTAAATACACCACTCACTCTGGTTGGATCCAAAATAACGGAAACTGTAAACATTGCTTGCAAGAAGAAACGAGTGAGTGACGGAGCTGAAGCGAGAACCCTGATTTTTTTAAAACTCAGGATTGTGTTAAAGGGACACTAAATAATGGCTAAACTAACTAATGCTAAATTATAGGAGAAATCCTCCAGCCAAATTTAATTCATGCTTTGCTGTATGTTAGTATTGTGCCAAACACACAGAGGTTAGTGGCTGTTACTTCAAAATGTTAGTAGAAAAGCTTTTAAAGATGGAAGATATATTATTTAAATGTCTGCTTCACATTTTATCCACAAGTTGCAGGAGGTTTCAACTTTTTTTGTGGGGGGATTGATAATTTATTAATTATATCCATTTTAGTTACAGAAGGTGAGTGTGCAAATTGGATACCACTGTTTGTGTTTGTACATTGCTACTTGGGTCGCTCCCAAGCATTGTGTGTTCACGAACCCCTGATTATGGGCCTGATTCAGCAAAGCATTTAAGCACGTGCTTATGCACGCTGCTTAATCAGGATTTAAGTCTCATTGAAGTCAATGGGGTTTAAGCACATGCTGAAAATTAAATATATGCTTAAGTGTTTGTCTTATAGGGCCTAGCACATTCTCATCAGGGAGTTGTGCATGCCCAACTTTAAAAATCTACTGCTGGTAATTTGTGTGTGTTGACTGTGATGAGCTTTCTCTCCTAGAGCAGTGGTTCCCAAACTTGTTCCGCCGCTTGTGCACGGAAAGCCCCTGGCGGGCCGGGCCAGTTTGTTTACCTGCCACGTCTGCATGTTCGGCCGATCGCGGCCCCCAGTGGCCATCATTCGCTGCTCCAGGTCAATGGGAGCTGCTGGAAGCAGCACGGGCCGAGGGACGTATTGGCCACCGCTTCCAGCAGCTCCCATTGGCCTGGAGCAGCGAACCACAGCCAGTGGGAGCAACGATTGGCTGAACCTGCAGACACGGCAGGTACACAAACCGGCCGGATCCACCCGGGGCTTTCCCGGCACAAGCATTGGAACAAGTTTGGGAACCACTGTCCTAGAGCATAACATGAAAACAAAGGTAATAATTGTTTTGATCTCTCAATGCTAGTACCTGTGTTATTGTTACAGGGTTAGCGGCACCTTGTGTCCTTCTAGTAGTCTCTCCGAGTGCAATCCCCCGCACTCCCTCCTTAAGAGTGTTTGGCTTCATTTGTCTCGAAGTGGAATTTTGCAATGCTCCTACTCTGAGACTGGGAGCTGGCTACAATACCCTATGCATCAGCCCTCATTGCCCTGAAAGGCTTGAGTGGGTTGGGTCATCTGCAGTTGTGTGGGAGCCAGTGCCCAGTGATATAGTGACCAAATAGCCTTCTTAAACCTAAGATCATTTTTATTTAGCTGTAGGAACAAAGCATTGGAAAAGAAAGATTTGAAAGCAGTCTGCACGCATGTCTGTCTGACCTAAGCGTCTTGCTGTGCCTGGTGGCAGCCTTGCGAGGCCTGGCTTCTCCAGACATCCCCAGTGGGATCCTGCACCTGGGCATCAGCATTACCAACTCTCACAGTTTAGGCTGGGGCGCGAGCCAGTCTCCCGATGAGGCAAAAAGTCCCAGCCCTCGGCCCAATCCTGCCATGCCAGTGATGGGGGAAACCCCTCTGATAGGCAAGTGGGGTAGGCAGCCAGCCTCTTTGGTCAGAGCAGCAAATCAAAACTTGCTCAGGAGGCAAGCAGAACTCTCCCGCTTCCCTTCAGGAGAGAGGACTTTTGGGATAGGGGAGAGAGAGCAGCTGACACTATTCTCACAGGAAGTGGGCAGAGCAGAAAGAGTCCAACAACTCAGGGTGGCCTTGCACCCCTTCCCCCTCCTGAGAACAATGGGTCAGTGTGCTCCCTGTTCCCCCTCCCCTCTGCCTCCCTGCAACATCCAGCCTAGCACAGGGGAGAGGGGGGTGGAGAACCTGTGGAGATTCCCTTCTTCCCCAGGAAGGGCAGGGGGAGAACAACACCCAGTTGCAGCTTTCTTGCCTTCCCTCACAGCTTAGGACAGGGTGATGAAGAATCCTGGAGCAGTGGGTTGGGAGTCTGGGGGCGGGGGGAGGGGCAGGGGTGGAGGGCACAGAATTAAATAGAATTTGGGGATTTGAGGAGAAGCTGGAAGCTCTACATCATCACGAAGCAGAGAGAGCTCCTGCACTGGGGGCTAAAATCGCCTTACTCTGTAAAGTTGGCAACACTCATTCGCATTCTCTGTGTCTTACTCACACATGCACAGAGAGAGAGAGAGAGAGTCTAGTTCTGGTGTCCACAATTCAAGGATACATTTGAGAGGGTTCAGAGAAGGGCCACAAAAATGATTAACGAATTAGAAAACCTGCCTTATACAAGTAGATTCAAAGAGCTCAATCTGTTTAGCTCAACAGAGAGAAGGTTAAGGGTGACCGATTACAGTCTATACATGGGGACAAATATTTAATAATGGGCTTTTCAGTCTAGCAGTGATCCAATGGCTGGAAGCTGAAGGTAGGCAAATTCAGAATAGAAATAAGGTGTTAATTTTTAACAGTGAGAGTAATTACCCACTGGAATATCTTACCAAGGGTTGTGGTAGATGCTCCATCACTGATAATTTTTAAATTAAGAATGGATGTTTTTCTGAAAGATCTGCTCTAGGAATTATTTTGGGGCCTGTATTATACCAGAAGTCAGACTAGATGATCCCACTGGTTGTTTCTGTGCTTGGAAACTATTCACACATTGGGAGGGGGAGTTCAAAAAAACACACCAAAACACACACTATTATCTTTTGGTTAAACTCTTGACATTGGCAATGCTATGGTCTGGTCTCTGCACCAATGCAGGAGCCTTTGAACCCTGACAGAGTTCTTTGTTCTTCTGCAGGTCTTGGCCATTCCTGGTCAAACTAGTTTAATAGGCTGGCTAGAGACTGGCATTGTCCCTTAATGACTCTTAAAGGCTTTTAATGATTGGTTATCTTGAGCCATCCTTCTCCTTCCTGCCAGTATTACAGACAGCCCCCTACTGAATTTAAATCAATACATTCAGACAGTAACCACCATCCCAATAATCAGGCTGACATACAGTATTCATGAATTATTACAGGGCAGCTCCATATAGGTCACAACCTGATGTGAGAAACCTTTGAAAGAAGCTTGCTCCTTTTTCTGGGATCCCTGTCTTGATGTATTTTGATGTGCTTGTTAGTAAAATACCAGTTATTTCAAGAAAATGGATATTATTAATTACTGAAGGGTGAGTGAAAATTATGAAGGAAGCTTGGTGTACAAGTGGTCAATCCCTTTGCAAGTTATTTGCATTTAAAACCATTAAAACCAAAAAACAATGTCACAGTCCCAGATTGCCAAATTTTATGGCAGGTTAACTCAGCAGCAGGCTGACTGTGGTGAAAAGGTCCATAGGTAAAACTTTCAGAAGCAACTATTTGACTGAGGCTTCTAAGTCTGATTTTTAACAGCCACGTAGAAGGCACGGCAACAGGCTAACTTCAGGGCCACCCAGAGGATTCAAGGGGCCTGGGGCAAAGCAATTTTGGGGACCCCATCCATAAAAAAAAGTTGCAATACTATAGAATACTATATTCTCGTGGGGGCCCCTGTGGCCCCAGGGCAAATTGCCCCACTTGTCCCCCCCATCCCTGGGCGGCCCTGGGAAAAATAAACATTTAAAAACTTTCCGCATCTCAGCATAAACCCAGTTTTGAGAGAACTTCTTTTCAAGTCACCTTTACCAAGTATCACTGGCTCTCAGCATCAGCTAGTGCTAAAAGACACTAAAGCTCATTAAAAGGGTTGGACAAATATTTTCCCTCAAAACTTTTTTTGGATCGAAAACAATGCCAAGTGCCCCAGAGGGTGTAAACCTAACAGGTAATGATCAAGTGATCTCTCTCCTGTCATCCAGCTCCACTCTCTGACAAACAGAGGCTAGGGACACCATTCCTTACCCATCCTGGCTAATAGCCATTAATGGACTTAACCTCCATGAATTTATCTGTTTCCTAGAGACTGGCTCCTTGGGTTCCCTCACAAACTGGAGATAGTTACTGTGGGTTTGTCCTTAGTATAGCTTATGTACATACTCCACGAACTGAGCATTTGAGCTTGTTCCAGAATCTGGGATGAGCCTATGTTGTGAAAACGGAAATGCTCAAAATAGCACATGCATGTGAATGGACACAGGGGGCTAAAATTAAATTAACCCGGGGGTCTCAAACTGGGGATCGGGACCCCTCAGGGGGTCACGAGGTTATTACTGGGGGTCGCGAGCTGTCAGCCTCCACCTCAAACCCTGGTTTGCTTCCAGCATTTATAATAGTGTTAAATATATAAAAAAGTGTTTTTAATTTATGAGGGGTGGGTCGCACTCAGAGGTTTGCTATGTGGAAGGGGTCACCAGTACAAAAGTTTGAGAACCACTGAATTAACCCCTCTGGAGCCTCGGGAAATGCAGGGGAGGGGGGGTCTCCCTTGGTAGGGTTGGGAAGGAGGTAGGTGGTGTATGATATTGCTCTTCTCATGTGATCCCTCCCCCATAGCTGTCTTGACTCTATCACTGTTAATCTAAAGTGGCTAATTTTAAATGAAGCTACCCTCCCTTGACATGAATCTCCCTATGGCACTGAAATTAAATGTAGACTACAATTTGGCATTTGAGACGTGAAAGGGATGGTAGCCCTAAGGGAAAAGATAACAGCTTGGCTCATTGTGTTAAATAGCTGTCTGCAAGCCTCAAACTGCTGAATGAGCTTTAGGGTAGGGAAGGCTGTGCCTCCCCAAACAGCCTAGCCCTGCCCTCTGTCTGACCCCCACCCACTTCCTGTCCCCCAACTACCCCCCTCAGAATCCCCGACCCATCCTGCTCCTTGTCCCCTCACCGCCCCCCTCAACCACCACCCCGGGATCCCACCCCTCACCAACCCCCCCCGTCTCCTGACTGCCCCGACCCCTATCCACTCCCCTGCTGAGTCCTGACAGACCCCCAGAACACCCACAATCTAACCCCCCATTCCCCGTCCCCTGACTGCCCCCCCCCAGCAGCGCTGTCCAGGGCCGCTCCTGGGTTACCACTGCCTCTCCCCTCTCTCGGAGCCTCAGCGCGCCGCGTCCAGGAGCTGCCCTGGCCCTGGCCCCTGGACAGCGCTGCAGCGGCATGGTTCTGGCGGGACTGGCACTCGCAGCCCCGCCCCCTTACCACGCTGCTCTGACTCAGTGGGAGGAGCTGAGGCCCCGCCGGAGCTACGCCGCTGCAGCGCTGTCCGGGGCCACTCCTGACGCGACGCGCTGAGGCGCCGGGGGATGGGAGAAGGCAGAGGTAGGGCTGGGGGCCCCTGTGGGGTCTGGGGCAAATTGTCCCATTTGCCCCCCCCAAGGCGGCCCTGGCTAACTTGCATGAAAAAGTTACGGGACTTAGACACTTAGGCCCATTGACTTTTTCACCCAAGTCAGCCCGCTGAAATGTTATGTGTAAAACACCTCTCCCTCCCCCCCAAGAAAGCCATGACTGTCAAAAACCTACTGCCTTAATGAGGGGTAATGTTTAATTTTTATGTACAGACTCATAACATGTGCATTTATTTGCAGAAGGAGGTAAAAAGCCAGATACAATTAGTGTGAAAAATGCTTTATGTTGACCATCCAACGATATCTTGTGTACTATATGGTCTTGTAGCACCTTATTGGTTTGAGCATGAGTCCAATGGAAAAAGAGTATTTCTAATGGTTATATTAGGGGACAGATACTCTATTTCCACCTCTGCCATGAACTTGCTGTGTGATCCTGGTTGAGTTCCATAACCTCTTGATTTTTTAGTTTCGCCACCTGTGAACTAGATCTGACATTAAGTTCCTATCTTACAGGGGCGTTAAGAGACTTAATTGTTTGTAGAACACTTTCAGGTTTTTGAATGTAAGTTGCTATTTTTTTAATAACCTGAATTTGGTGGATTTATTTTATAAAGTAAATTCAACTTTAAGAAAATGACCCAGATTGAAAATTTGAAATGTAGAGTTTAATGTCAGAGCAATTACAAATATTGAGTTGACATTGCTTTGGATTTTTTTGTTTAAGTTTAAGAGGGAAGGAATTTTTAAAGTAAGGTTGATTTTTTGGGGGCACTTCTTTACCTAACAAATGCCTTTTCTATAAAACCTGAAATGTTATGGCAATTAACGTAGACAAATGCCTTAGGGTAACAAAATTGTGCCGGACACTGTGGTTTGTACTTTGTGATGAAGCATTTTACTACACATGTACTTTTCTCAACTGCCCGATATACTATACAGATTTATACCGCTTGCTGTGTTCTTTTAAACCTGAAAACTCCCATTGAGACAATAGACTTTGATTGTATTGAGGGATCCTTGATAGGCTATTATTATAGTAAGTGCTACATTAAAATTCCCTATTAGTAATAGTATATTAAATAATTTACAAGAACACAACACTTCTTGGGCTCTCGTGGCTTATTATAGTCTTAATGCATGGATTAAAGGTCACTAATACTGCACATTGCGATATTGACATGATTGCTATGATGTAGTGGTTCAGTTCTATCATTGTAATGATGAATGGATGAAGTTTCCTGAAGAGTTATTAACTGGGTAGTGCCAAAGATTTTTTAATTGATTTAACTGATTGATTATTTAGACATTGATAAAATGCACTCCGTGCATAATCTGTGGTCCTCTGCCCAGAAATGAAACAATCCATCTAATTAAGGCGGTGTGTTTATTACAGGGCTTTCATGTCTAAAATCTGGACTTTTGTGGGTTTATTTACATAATGAGTCATGGGCTGGTCTCTTTCATCCAAGTCAGACTGCTGCTGAGTAGGATTCTGCCATAAACTATTCAGTTTTGCTCTAATGGAGTATGGGAGGGTGGCCTGAGGTTCTAAATATAGTTTTATTGCAAATGATAGCATAATTCCCTGCAATTAATGTGACCCAGCCAGTGACAATTTGCATTTTCCCCCCATAATTTGTGACACTTACATTCTTTGTCAGGACAAAGCCATGGCTTTTCTCATTGGAGTCAATTTAAATAGACTCCCTCCTCGGTCTGTTCTCTCTGAGAACCAGGTCTGTCCCAAATCCCCAAATACACACAGCCCCGACCTCTGGGAACAGAGAGAGAGGTAATTTGCACTTTCCTCAGGCTATTCAGAGCCTGAGGTTAAGTATACTACACACTTCTGCTGGCATAGCTTTGTCAGTCAGGGGTATGAAGAGGCGTGATTCCTGACTGACATAGCTATGCCAGCAGAAGTCCCTAGTATAGAGGCAGCTATACTGGCAATCCCAAGTACAATCCCATCCTAGGTACATGCTAGGGCTAGCCCAAGCCACTGCCTGTGCTGTTTCGGCCACACTGCCATTTTTAGTGCACTGGCTTGAACAGAGCTAGTGTGTATGTGTCTATCCGAACTGGGAATTATACCTCCCAGCTGTAGTGTAGACATAGCCTACGTGTTAGTGACTTTCCTTGTAACGCAAGGGGAGTTCGTGCAGCTTCATTCATATCATATTAAATAACTGGTTATGGTCGGGGGGTGGCGGGGTGTTGGATATAGATTCATAGATGTAAAGTCAGACGGCACCACCAGAACATCTAATCTGACCTGCTGCATGACACAAACCATAGAATTTCACCCAGTTACTCTTGATTTCAGCCCATTCATTTGTGTTTGATTAAAGCCTATCTAGTGTTGTGCACGTCAGAGTGATCTGACGTGATCTGTGTCCTTCCTCCACGTATAAGCAGTGACTGTGCCACTTCTGCAATGCTCCTACCACCTTTCCCCTTTCAATGTATTTCTAATATACTTTTCATTCCATGCCAGGCCGCATCAAAACGCTGAAAGACTCAGATACTGCGGGCAAGGCTTGCAATCATATCTAGTCATACAAAGGGTCTACCCCCCCTCTCCAGCAGCAGTCTCTGTGAAACAGGGGGTCTCTGTGAAACAGGGAATACAAACACTACACTAGATGAACCAGGCAAACAATTTTTTGTCACATAGACTTTGAAAAATGGGTGCTTTACCACAGAGCCAGCATTGTTCTCTCGTATAGTATAAAAAAAAGAAAAAAGGCAAAAACAGATGTTTGTTCTGCTTTCTACAGCTGGAAGGAAAAACACACTTGCTACCTATCCATCTTATTATTTACTGGATAATGCAAATCATGGGGAAAAACCCCCACCCCCCAAAGGAGAAGTTAGTGTTTTGAATACCTCAGTTCTCTTCATTTCCCCCCCCCAGCATCTGTGTTACCTAATAAAAAAGCAATAAGATGGACGGATGAGTTTTCATGGTTCTTTTTTCTTCAACAGACCGTGGGGGGCAACATCTGTTTCTTCCAAGCTTTTTTCCCCCGGTACAGGAAATTAAATACAAATTACTATGTTAAAGCGACGTAAGAAACTATCTTAATTAAAAATTAGAAAGTTCAGTCTTAAGGCTTCTCATTTCCAGCATTTAGGGACTGTTGAAAACCCCCTGTAATCATAACTCCAATGCATCTGAAGACTCCACGCATCGAAGATGTGGATTTTTACCCACGAAAGCTTATGCCCAAATGAATCTGTTAGTGTTTGTTTTCCGTATTGGTTTGAAGGTTTCACACTATAAGGTCCATTGCATAAGCATTCACAAAATTCTGGCCATTTAGGGCTGGTTTTATTAAGGAGTTAGTTGAAATGTTAGTAATTCCTGTATTTCTAGTGATATTTCTTGATGCACAGCAAACATACCCTCATGAATATGTTCTGTGCTGTTTTAAGCATAAAAGTCAATTTCCTATATAGAAATTCAGTATCTATCATCAAGACTACCTGTTTATTTCAAACAGTAGATAAATATTTACCTCTTTTCTCCCTGATGTATCTGATTTGCTAGAATTTAAAGTGGTGCCAAATACTGAGGACCAACTCCTCAGCTGCAGCTGAGGAAGGGAGACAACGATGCCTTTCAACTACAAATCCTGGAACATATATGCTTTAAGTTAAACCGGCTGCCAATGGCTCTATAGACCATAACAGCATGCAAGGCTAATTCATTAACATTAAAATGACAGCAAACGTAACGAAAACTTTCACCTAGCCAATTCCAGCTTAATTTCAAATAGAAGCGAACCTTTCAATTTGCCAATATTTCAAACACTAGAAAATCTTCCTTCTACCTAGTCCACCAGCTCTGCAGACTTAAACTAAGAGCAGCTTTACAAGATGAAACACAAGCCCAAATTCTTCTTTGCATTTGCCCTGCGTTGCACTTCAGGGCCAAAGCAGCTCTACAGTCCCTGTAGCCAACGACAGAGGCTTACTCTAGGGGCTGCTACACCACTGCCCTCTGTGTACCCATATCAGGGAACGTGACTAGAGATGGGGCAATATACGAGAGGGCTACTGATGGAGAGACCTTACAGAGATCTCAGAAGTGGTGAAATGTTCTGAAGGTCAAGATTCTACAAATCTCTCATAATTTTTTTGGGATCAGTAGAACCACTTGGAGATGGGTCACTACAAAAACTAATTTCCCCCTACTGTTACTCACACTTTCTTGTCAACTGTTTGAAATGGGCCACTCTGATTACATTGGCCTCATTACCACTACAAAAGTGATTTTTCCTCCCTAGATATTCTTCTGTTGAGACTAGCCCACTCCAACTTTAATTGAATTGTCTTGTTAGCACTGACCCCCCCGCTTAGTAAGGCAACTCTCATCTTTTCATGTACTGTGTATATATACCTGCCTACTGTATTTTCCACTCCATGCATCTGATGAAGTGGGTTTTAGCCCGTGAAAGCTTATGCCCAAATAAATTTGTTAGTCTCTAAGGTGCCACAAGTACTCCGCGTAGTTTTTACTTTGTAATCTCAATCCATGTGTTTTTACAGGAACATTTAAAATGTTAAAACAATGTTTTTCTACCTAAAAGGAAGCATGTGCTAGGCATTAGCAATAGGAGAATCCGGCCAAAGGTTAAACTGGTATAAGTGGGTGCTATTTTAATATATTGTTTCCATTCAAATTCTCCTCCCCTCCCATCTCAATTCTTCTGTTTTATGGTCTCTTTGTGTTTGTTTTTAATTCTGCTTACTCTTCCATTTCTCACCTTACCTTTTTTTGAGGGATTTTTCACTTTCTCTTCTGTGTTTGGCTCTCTCCTTTGTGGAACACAAACCTAAACATTTGAACTAATAGTTAGACAAGTTCAAGTTGAGCTTTCAAATAGGCAGTGTTGAAGTGAGGTCAAAATTAGGGGTAAACAAGTTTGTCCCTTCCCTGTAATCACATCAACCTTTCTTCTACCTAGTCCACCAGCTCTGCAGACATTACAGTGAGCTATGCTGCAAAATGGCAAACATGATATAACAGTTTTCTTTTAAAAAGAAGGAATGTTACGCTAATAAAATAATACCAAAAGGCTCTTATAAGAGGGATAAGGCAAAAATGCCACATTTATTGTAAATACAGAGAGAGAACAAGAAATCAGGATATGCAGTTCAATATTATTTCACTACTATTCCTTATTAATTTACACAAGTTCTGCAGAGTTGTTATAGTTACCACCTTGAGGTTGCTCATGGCAGAGTATTGGCCAGGTAGCCTGCACACGAGGTGGGGGGCAGCCGAGTCCTTGTCAGATGTGCATCCGATGCTCCTGGAGGGTGGTTGCAGAACCAGACTCAAAGTTTTCAGTCTTTAGAGTCTGTTTTTATAGGATTTTATTCCTATGCCAGTCTGTGGGAATTGCTTCTTCCTGCTGTTACTGCATTTGAAGTGTTAATCACTCACTGTTCTCACGTTTGAAATGATAAGTCCCTCATGCAGATGGCACAGCAGTGACGGCTCCATGATGGCTGTCAGGTGTTTATCTTGTTTTTTGATTCTTTCATTCTTGGGATCATTGGGTGGATTCCAGTTTGCCCTCCGGGGGTCATTTGGTTATCTCCACTTTGCGCATTGTTCGGCCAATCGAGACTGAAGTTGTAACTTTTAGGCTGGCACTTCCCTGACCATTCATTCTTTATCTAAATCAAGCATCCATTCACATACATCCTCTATTTTAACATACATTTATCACTATTTTTACTTCACTATCTTTTTTAACTTCTTACAATTCTCAGGATGTTGCAAATCTACTTAACCTTTAACATACATAGCAAACAAGTTAAAAGCTAGGAAGAGTGGAAAGCTGTGTTCTGTTTTGAAGAACAATTACCGTTGTTTTTGGTAAGCCTTATCACTCTTCAAGAACAGACTTTCTGTCTTAGGATGTGTTAACACAATTAGCAGTTTGGCCTTGCATGTTTCTTACAGAGAGGGAGAGACACAGAAATGAAAAAGCAAGAGGCCTGTTCTGTTACCAATATCTTGAAGTTTAAGCTGTGGGGAATTCAATCTTACCCCTTGTCGCTCTTGGCCTCAGCCTTGTTATACACATACACTGTATGGTTCTAATACAGAAATTCCCTGATATGGTCCAACAGGAACAGGTAAGACAAGACAAATGTAATACCTTGCCCAACAATGAAAAGACATGAAATGCTACTTGCAATCTTTACATGGTCATGGAATTTTGTCCTGATTTGCAGCAGTTCTGTATAGAGCTACTCCATTTTTATTTTAAAGTATGAGATACAACTTCTGTTAAATTCCATTTAACAGTTTGCAATCTTGATTCCTGTTCTGTCATATTAAAATAATAAATGTCCTACATATAGAGCATATTGTTAGTCACGGTGATGTTTAGGGCTCTCCACACCTGCTGAACAGAGAAATGCTTTAAAATTATTGCTTTAATAGAAACAAACATATGTAAAAACATACTCACACATGTACATAGCCACACACCACACTTCAGGCCTGATCCAAAAATCATTGAAAAAATAAATGGGGAACCTCCCATTGAGAGTCTTTAAATCAGAGCCTGAATGACTTTTAGTTTAAATTGAAGATGTCTTACTGAAGCAGTCACTTTGCAATGGTTGGTTCATAATTAAAGGGTAATTTTTAACAAAGAGTCCCTATTTATTTTTTGTTTATCTCATTGTGTTCTTTTTGTGGCATGGACCCATAGTGTTTCAATCTCTACACTGGTTAAAAAAAATCAGCACCAATGCATTTAAAAAGGTGTCATCAGGGAACAGAACATTATATTTCTGGATTAGAGGCAAATGGTCTGGAGTTTGTGGAAGCCATGCAGGCTGATAGCGAGCAAGTTATGCAACCAGAAGAAATGGCCCTGATTCAGCAAAGCACTTAAGGCCAGATTTTTAAATGTATTTAGGTGCATAATTGGATTTTCAAAAGCTCCTAGATGCTTACAATTCATTGATTTCAGTGGATGTTAGGTGCCAAGATGCTTTTGAAAATTCAACTAGTGCCTAATTTCCTTTAAAAATCTAGCCCTTAAGCATGTATCTAAGGTCCATTTAAGTCAATGGGACTTAAGTATGTGTTTGGGCTTTCTTAATTATACACCTTGAAGTTAAGCACATACTTAAGTGCTTTGTTAAATTGGAGCCTGAATAAGATAGCATTGTAATTATTTACAGGTTTCAGAGTAGCAGCCGTGTTAGTCTGTGTCCGCAAAAAGAAGAACAGGAGTACTTGTGGCACCTTAGAGACTAACAAATTTATTAGAGCATAAGCTTTCGTGAAGTGGGCTGTAGTCCACGAAAGCTTATGCTCTAATAAATTTGTTAGTCTCTAAGGTGCCACAAGTACTCCTGTTCTAATTATTTACAGAGTACCATAAGTGTGAACAGTGTGTTAGAGACAAACTTGCAATTTTTTTTGCTATTTTGTGACATACACCTCTACCCCGATATAACGCGACCCGATATAACACGAATTTGGATATAGCACGGTAAAGCAGCGCTCCGGGGGGGGGGGGAGGGGGGGAGAGAAGGGGGCACGCTCCGGCGGATCAAAGCAAGTTCGATATAACATGGTTTCACCTATAACACGGTAAGATTTTTTAGCTCCCGAGGACAGCGTTGCATCGGGGTAGAGGTGTATTTTCTTGTCTTACATATGTCTTTCCTGGCACTGAAATGTCATCTATACAAGTGCTGAATATTTTGTTCTGTTTCATTTCATTATAGGAGAAACTAGGGTGACCAAAAGAATTCTAGTCTCTTTTTGGTGATGGTTGTGTGTTCATTAGCATTTCCTTTATTCCACTTCTCATTTCATTTGCCCAGCCTGAAATTAATACTTGATAGTCATGTAAACCATTTTGCAATTGCACTTGTGAACTTCAAAAGTACAGTACCAGGCAATACAACAGATTTCAGTAGTGTTAGTTCAAAAGATATGATTCTATGGATGTTAATAAGGTCACACTTGCAATGGCAATCCACCTGACTGATGCTTTTTTGTGAGTTCTAGAGGGTTTATAAACACGTCTAAATTCAGTTCGAAAAAAGCAATTTTGTCACAATAATCTGATTTCACTCAACCATATGGCCTTATATCACTGGCATCCTTTTTTCCCTGGACAGTTTTTCCCTCTGCTTGCTATAGCAACTGCAGAATGTATTGCAAAGCTTGAAGTCTGCTCCTAGTAGGAGGAAGTGCCTTGGTCAATGATTTTCAGGGCCGGCTCCAGGCACCAGCTTAACAAGCAGGTGCTTGGGGCGGCCAAGGGAGAGGGGCGGCACCTGCGGCAATTCGGGGGCAGCAGGTCCCTCACTCCCTCTAGGAGCGAAGGACCTGCCGCTGAACTGCCGCTGTCAATGGTGGCTTTTTTTTTTTGCTTGGGGCGGCAGAAATGCTGGAGCCGGCCCTGATGATTTTGCACTACGAATAGGCATGGATCTATTGCATGAGTAAAGGACGCAAATATTTAAATAGCCATGACTCTCTGTTAATGTCTGTTTTCCTGAAGGTCATTGGGATAGTGGAGAATGAAGAACACTTCTGCAGTTTTGCTTTGTAACTTTCTCTCAAAAAAGGGACACAACCTGGTGCAATTTGCACTGTGAGTTAATTGGACCAGACATCCAAGTCTTAAGTAAATCATGCACCATAGCATTTGACACACTGTGTTCCTTCAATTAGTATGACTTATGCCATTATCTAGACAAAATGAAAGCTGTACCATGCTAATCAGGATATTAAAGTGACACTACTTAGCAAAAGGATGCATGGTAAACAAGATCCAGATAAAAATCTCAAGTCTGCAGAGTGTATATGGATTCATTTTTTAGCAAGTCTTGAGCATACTTCTGCTACCAGAACTGTAGGGTATATTTCAACTGATATCTGGCTTTTCCATCATATGCAGAGCTCCCACTGCTGCTGACACTGGGAGTTGTGCACACTTAGAACGCACAGAGTATGCAAGTCAAGATCTTCTGCATGGCTTGTGGGAGCAGAATTTTGCCCATATTTGTCTAGCACACCATTTCTGGGATTCCATCCAGGACCTTCAGCCTGTAGTTTTACAAATGGTCTCTGTGCTAGTTGATCTGGCTACAAGTCAGTAGAGTAGGCCAAAACCTGAGCTCAGCTCCATGTGTGCAAACCTATTGTTACAGAAGAAGTACTGATGTGACTGAGAACATAATTCAGCATGCTGATTACTATATATGTTAAAGGGTCAGTATTAAAATAGGTAGGCCTAAGCAGCTCTGATTTGGTTTGTGGACATGTATATGCTCTTATATTGTCTGAGCAAGATTCTTGTACCTTTCAGTATCTTGCAGCCTGTTTGAGATGGAGCAGGAAGGCAGAGGGCAGCCTGACCTGCCTAGGTATGCCTGAATCCACGATAATGAAAGCATCTATCATCCTCCTGAGTGTGAGTGCAGTAAAGTAAGTTCAGCCTTTTCCACAATAACTTTGATTTTGGGAAATAAGCACATTTTAGGGATCAGGAGAATGGCGAGACTAAAAATATCCTCTGTAGCATGTATGTTACATTTTGTCATTGGTAGGCTTAGAACTCTACATACAGAGATGTATAATTAGGATGTGCCCTTTAAAGTGCCATCTTCCCTTAATGTGGAATATGCCCTTAAATAGCCTCCTAGAAAGTCTTTCCAGCACTAAAGAAATTTTTTTCAACCAATTTGCAGAATATAGTAGAATACTCTGTGAACAGAGAGTAGTTTGGCTCCCTGACACTTGTCATTCCCGAATAGCCTAGAAGTTTTTAAAATCAACCGTTCAATCGTGGGAAGAAAGCATTTTCAGGAGGCAAATAATGAATCATTTATAACAGAGCTCCGCTGAGTATAGCACCAAAGTATATTAATCAGCTCTTTGCCCATACTGATATTTATCCTTCACTACTATAACTTTGAAGGTTTCTGTGGTTTGTGTCATACTTTCTTGAGGAGCATAGAGCTTTGGTCTAAGTGTACTAGGTACCTATAAGTAGACCTATAATATATTCATTATTATTATTACAGCCATTTACTGTCTGTCCATCAATGCAGAATGTGGGCAAACTACATATAATTCAGACTTAAGAGCAAATAACATATCCCAGTAGCAAGGGATTTTGATTGTATCTTACCTAGAGCACTGTACGGTTAGTATCTCCCAGTTAGCTATGTTTATTTACAATACCAATCGACTCTCTATCCTTAACATTTTCTTAGCATTATATTATGGAAACCGTAATAGCAACATAGCCACGATGAGTCACAGTTTGTGTGTGTGTGCTGGGAGTTGGTAAATAACTTGCCTGGATAGATTTTACAGCTTGTTGAAATTTGCCAGATCTAAGGTCTCTGAGAGCATTTTTTTCCCCCCTACAACCTTTGAACAAAATTGGTTTGGTTGATTATTATTTTGTTGAGTTCAACTCCTTCCTTCCCAAAGCCACTGTCCTCCCCAGAGGTTAGTGGCCAGAGATGACTTTTTGCATTGCTATAACTAAACTCTGAATTTATGCATTTGAAGTGAACATTTTGCAGATTGGAAGCATACAAGGTAGACTTGTTTTTTTGCATCTGTAGAGAAAAACCTAACAAAACCACTTAGGTGTCTTTGCTAATGTATCCAAAGAAGCGCCTACACAAAGCATCAGGATGATCAGAGACTTTTGTTGTCCCCACCTCCCCCCAACCCCCCAAATTATAGAAAGAAAAAGCCAGGACTGGAAAGAGTTGGTCGCCAAAATACTGTCGCCATGACTAACCTACAATTAACTATACGGCAGAAGCACCAGCAGAGAATACCATTATTAAATCATAGAAATATAGAACTGGAAGGGACCGCGAGAGGTCATCTAGTCCAGTCCCCTGCACTCATGGCAGAACTAAGTATTATCTAGACCATCCCTGACAGGTGTTTGTCCTATCTGCTCTTAAAAATCCCCAATGATGGAGATTCCACAACCTCCCCAGGCTATTTATTTCAGTGCTTAACCACCCTGATAGTTACGAAGTGTTTCCTAATGTCCAACCTAAACCGCCCTTGCTGCAATTTAAGCCCATGGTATCGATCATGATCATGGCTCTGTCCTAGTCTGGCTCTGTTTATTATCAGTGTAGACAGAATTCTGATCATCAAGATGTTCAGTTATTAGTTCTACCTTCTGTGACTTCTTCTCCAAATGGAGCCCTTGGAAACTAACCAACATCGTTCAGAGCTAATTCTAATGGAAAGTTATGGCGACCAGTGACATGGATCATATGTAAAAAGCAACAGAGGGTCCTGTGGTACCTTTGAGACTAACAGAAGTACTGGGAGCATAAGCTTTCGTGGGTAAGAACCTCACTTCTTCAGATGCAAGTGGAGAGTCTGACGTAGTAGATTAGTTTATAGTAAAAATGTGACTCTGGCATAAATATCATCATGATGCCTTCCGTGCTATTCTTTCTGCTCTGAGGGACAATTAGATTTCTGTTACTGTTCACATGCACAGTGGCATTCCTGCATTCATTTTTGTTTTGTTTGTTTTGCTATCAGTTGCTACAAATATGTTCAGCCTGTCAGTGGCAATAATAACACCCATCCTCTGAAAATCAGGCCCCTCTTAGGTATCCCATGTCAAGCACCAAAACAATGAAGGCATCTAAAATCACTACTCACTTTCTGGACCTTAGTGTGTTGGCACCATCTTCTTGGCACTTAACTGTAGCTCTTCCTATTGGCCAGCAGCCAATATGTTTGCTTTTGGATATAATAGGTGGCACACTTTGAGAACCTGCAACCTGTACACCTTTAGGATGGTGCAGCCTGCTTTCCTTCAGTGACCCCAGTCTGCTCCTTATGCCAAGAAGGAGGCACAGTTATGACTGTCTCTTTTCTGTCTTTCCTTGCCTAACCCACTAGAAGTGCATGAAGGGAGCATTCCACCATATTCCTGGGCACAGGAAATGCAGATTACCCTATTCTTTGTATGGGATGTCCCATGGAGAAAACTCTGCTGAATTTGTTGCAGAAGTTGGTAGGTGCATGCTATTTGTAGTACTGGGCCCACTAAGCCCAAGCTACAGAGCGGGAGTGGGGTCACCATCACCCGTGCCAATGCCCGCATGTAGGTTTCGACCTGGGGTGAGGCGGCCACGCCTCCTGGTTAGGCGGGGAGAGGAGGGGAAGAAGGGGCCCCAGCTGCCCTTGATGGTAGGGAAGGTTGTGGCGGCAGTGGTGGGCAGAGGTGCTGTGGGCGTTGGTGATGGGGTGGCAGCCATGACCAGCTGGGCATACTCTCTGGCGGCTGAGGAACGAGCAACCCCCGAGCTGGTGGAAGGGGGAGCTGCGACCGATGGCAGGTTTGCAGCAGTAGAGGCCATTGCTGCAGAGGAAGCCTTCTGGGTGGGGCTCTTGCCCTTTTTCTCTCCTGCCCCTTTCTGTTGACGGTGGGCCGGGTGTGGGCGCTCCATTGCTGGTGATAGGTTTGGCAGTGGAGTCCCTTGCTGTGCCTGCTGCTGATGCCCCATTGGCGGGGCGGGGGTGTGGTACCGCCGGCAGCATTGGTGGTGGCAACTGTAGGGGCAGATGGGGGAAAGCTGGGGTGGGGCAACAATGGTGGCTGGGTCCCTGGGCAGAACAGGACAGGAGAGGCAGGTAACAAACAATAAGGGTGAAGCCCTGGGTGGGGAGGGGAATCAGGTAACAGTCAGTGCAGAGGAGACAGGGGAGGCATGTAAATGTGTGTGGAGGGGGTGCGGAGGGGGGCACCGAGCACTGCAAGGAGAAGGGGGCCATTGAGACTGGAGTTGAGGGTTGCAAACCACACGTGGATGGGAAGTGCCTGGTGGACAAGCAGGGGGACGAGGAGCAGGGCCGGCTCAATGCAAACTGAGCGGAAGTCCAAGGGGGTACATGCACCCAGGCCCTCTTGTGAAAGAGTCTGTGCTGAAACAGTCCCAGAGAAGGTGAGAGGAGGGAGGCAGGCAGTCCAGCAAGCAGATGGTCTTCCGTGGCAGGAAGCGGTGGAGGGGGCGGGTGGATGGAATGGGTGAGGGCCCCACCCAACAACAGCAGCTTTGTTCTCCTGAAGGAACAGGTGTAGCAGCAATGGCAAGCCCCACCCAGAGAGGCACTGGTGTGTAGGAATGAGGGAGGGGATAACTGGCAGAGAGAGAATAATTGGTGGTTGAATGCTGTCCTGGAGAATTCAGTTCTATCCCTGCCTCTGCCATAGCGTTCCAGAGTAATGCTAATTCAGTGACTTACAACCAAACTTTTCACAGTTGGTCACTATATGTGTGGTCATATGTTCTGGCTGCCCAATTTGAGACGCTGAGTCTGATTTGCAGAGGTCCCGAGCACTCTCAGCTGCAACTACGGGAGCAGAGTTTTGAACATATAAAGTGCTATATAGTGGTAAGTATTCTGAAAAATTGGATCCTAGGAGTCTTAAATTACAATTAGTGTATACTTATGACCTTAATCTTTGTGTCTGTTCCCCATCTATAAAATGGGGATAATAACATCCTCTTGAGCTCACAGAGGTGTACTCAGAATAAATCAGTGAATGTTTCTAAAGCACTCAGATACTATAGAAATATATGCCAGAGAAAAATCCATGAGGAAATTAATAATTCAGTTTTTGGAACAGGGATTGAATACTGTGCAGTAAATCAGGTCTGGGGCCACGCATTCAACAACAAGGAGAAAACTAAATATTGAATTCCTGCTCATTAAGCGAGCACTGTCCATTCAGTGCCTGGAAGGAGGCAGAAGTCCTGTACAAAAAATAGCATGTGATCATGTAAGTAAAGACTGTATCATAATGCAAATGAACAAAGGGGTGGGGGGGTATCACATTAAGGTAGCACAGGTAATCTAGATTCTGGCATTCCCTGACTTTCCTAACTTTTCCTGCTTGACTTTGTATCCTTAATATTCTTTTTAATGCACTTTTTGTATGCAATTATATTCACATTATTGTGAGTAGCACTGATCCAACTTTCATGGTCTGTTTTATAGTTTTCATTTAAATGTTCTTATCATTGGACTGGGATGAATACAAGAATAGTAGAGCACAAGTTGGTTCTCATGTTTTCTTATAGACTGCAGAATATAAATCTTGAAAAATGTGCTTTGAATGGGAAAGGATACAACTTAATGATACACTTACTCTAGCTGCTGCCTGGGCATTCAGTGAATTGTAATGCATATTGCAAACTCTCAATTGTGACAGATGTTTCTCTGTGCTTATAAAGTAATTTCATTGCATCAACTGCAGTAAATGCCTGTAAGCAGTTTGGTTCCCTAGTTAAAATTATCTAATTGTTATCTGATTTAATAGAAAGAATCTTGAGTCCTCAAAATTACAGTCTGCCAAAAATTACACATATATATTATAACAATAATATTGCAAGCCAGCATGGTAAAATTATTTTCTGAGCTCTGAATAGCTATAGGATATATAGGAAACTTTTATAGATATCATATATATCTATCCAAAGAAAATTACTTGAATGGGCATACTTCTCTTTCAGCCTTTCAATTCCCATCTTCTCTCAATCAGCATAGTATCACCAGGCAAACCTCTGCGAACAAGAGTTTGAGAACCACTTCCCTCACGCCATTTCCCTTACTTCTTCCACAGTACAGCACAAGGTTAGAAAAGAAGAGAATCTGATTTTATTTGCTAGAAAATCTCTATCACACAGGGGGAGATAGAAAGAACTCTCGTTTCATTGTAATGCTGGTGCATATTTTTTTATCCTGTTACAGTCTCACTCACAGTAACAAATTACATTGCTCTACAGCCAAAATGCTTCTGAAATAAATGTAGTCAAACTTTACTAATTCTGGGTCACTGAGAACGAAAATGATGCTTAAAATTGTTGATTGGCTCTAGTTTTCAAGATATGCTATTGGGTCAGTATATACGACCCTTGACTTGGGAATGGCGGAGGATAAGTGAGTTATAAAGGGAAGGGATCTCAATTTAAACCAGAAATGACTAAAATATATCTTTGACTGGATCTATGAATAAATCTATGACTGGGTTTGGACAGTACTTGCTTTTGAGGCAAAACAATGAATGATGCAATCTGAAGCTGGTATTGTGTGATACATGATATGAATTGCATCATGTTATTCCTAGAAGTCATGGATGATGCAATCATAACGAAGCTTACATCACTCTGCTGAACAAATTGCCCTATATCAGCTCTAGAAATCATATAGTGTTGTGCTTTCTTATTTGTCAGTGTTTGATTTTGCAAAGGGACACATTTCTGTTTAACCAAAGTGAGCAGAGATGCCTCGTACTTGTGTGAACAGTGCAGATAACTTCTGCTATGTTTGTGGTGAAGTGACTTTTGCATCACAAAAGCGCAGTATAACCACTATGGTTAAGAAAGCCTATCACCTTTATTTTGGCTGCAAAATTGGAGATCAGGACAAGAGGTGGGCCCTACACATATGCTGCAACACTTGTGTAACAAATCTTCACCAGTGGTTGAACAGGAAAGGAAATCTATGCCTTTTGCAGTGTCAATGATTTGGAGAGAGCCAACAGATCATACCAGCAATTGTTACTTCTGCATGGTGCCTCCAGTTGGGAAAGGTGTGTCAAAGAAGAAAAAGTGGACTGTGCATTATCCAAACATTCCATCAGCTATACGCCCAGTACCCTACGGAGAAGGACTGCCGGTTCCTGATGCACCAGAATCATTCTCACTTGAGTCAGACGAGGAAGAGGAAGAAGATGAAACTTCTGGTCCTGAACCATCAATGTCACAGGACCCACATTTTCTCCTCCTCCTCTGAACCACACCTCATAACACAAGGTGAACTGAATGACCTTGTCAGGGATTTGGAACTACCCAAGAGTAAGGCAGAGCTGTTGGGCTCCAGACTACAGCAGTGAAATCTCCTGGCAGGTGATGTTAGGGTTTCCATGTTCCGTGACCGTCAAAAGGATCTTGTCCCATTCTTCTTCATGGAAGGTGATCTTGTAGCCTGCAACAACATCGATGCTGTGATGGCAGCCCTCAACATCGTTCACGATCCAGATGAGTGGAGACAGTTCATTGATTCATTGAAGACGAGTCTTAAAGCTGTTTTACTGCATAATGGCAATGTTTTGCCATCAATTCCAGTTGATCATGCAGTCCACATGAAGGAAACCTATGACAACATGAAACAACTTTTGAGGTGCATAAACTATGACCAACATCAGTGGCAGCTTTGTGGCGATTTGAAGGTTGTTGCTCTCTTGCTTGGTCTGCAGACTGGATACACAAAGTACTGCTGTTTTCTCTGCAAATGGGATAGTCGTGCAAGAGATTCCCACTACATCAAGAAAGATTGGCCACTCAGACAGTCATTGGAGCCTGGGAGGAAAAGTGTTCAGCATCCCCCACTTGTTGAATCAAGGAAGATTTTGTTACCACCCTTACACATCAAGCTGGGTCTGATGAAGAACTTTGTCAAGGCCATTGACAAAACACAAGCAGCTTTCAAGTACCGCTGTGGAAAATTTCCAAGGTTAAGTGAAGCTAAGATAAAGGAAGGTGTCTTTGTTGGTCCTCAGATTCGTGAACTTCTTCGAGATGATGCATTTGACCATGCACTGCGTGGCAAGGAAAAGACAGCACGAAAAGCCTTCCAATTAGTGGCAATAAATTTTCTCTGAAACAACAAGGCAGACAACTACAGGTTGTTGGTGGAAAACCTCCTCAACGCATACAAAAGCCTTGGTTGCAACATGTCACTAAAGATACATTTTTTGCACTCTCATCTAGATTTTTTTCCACCGAACTGCGGAGCAGTGAGCGACGAGCACGGCGAGCGATTTCACCAGGACATTGCAACAATGGAGAAACGCTATCAGGGCAAATGGAGCCCATCAATGCTTGCAGACTATTGCTGGACAGTGACAAGAGATGCTCCATTTAATGAATACAAGAGACAAGCCAAGAAGCGCCGAGTAGACACTGAATAGGACTAAACTATGTACATAATAGTTTTTTGCCTTTTGTTTCATAATAAATTTTATTTATATAACTCTTTTGCTGATTTTTAAAGTGTTACATAAACAGGACAGGTGAAATATTATCATGTAAAGCAACCATAAACACATGAAAAGACCTAGGTTTACAATTTATGATTAAAACTCTACTATCTACACAATATACATAGACATAAAATGTAAAAACTTAAATATCTTAGAAACAGTAGCCAATCAGTTGTTTTAATTGTCATATTTGAATTCAGCACATCAAAATACATAATAAATAGTACATTTTATCTCTGAAGCAGACGACTTCTCAAAAATTGTAGACCAGTGTTACTTATGCTAGTGTCATTCATTTCCCCCATAGACCTTTTAACTCCCAAATCAGCATGTAGCAGGTTGCAAATGGTATTTGAAAAGGAAAATCACAGGCATTCTGTGGATGTCATCCAAATAAAGCAGCATGGATTACTGGCAGAAATCAAATTGGAACACATGGAAAGATCCCACTGAAAGTTTCCGTACACAGTCAACATATGGTAGCCTTGCCACAGGAGTCAGGATTTCCCATTTGACAAACTGCAGACCATCATCAAGGGGTTAAATTTAAATTGAGTCTTCTATAAAAACTAATAGTAGGGGAAAGGCAGGAGCAGGAAAGCTGAATTTCTCACAACATTCTAGCAGAGTTGGGCAAGAGACCCTCTATTGCCAGGCACCTTATCCTGGGTTTTGCTACTTAATGGTATAGGGCTGCATATTGTCTTCAGAGAGCCGCTCTGCACTGCAGAAATTATGTGGAAAACAGCCCGGCAGAAATCATTTCAGCCGTGAATGAGTTCCCCTTTGAACTTTTAATTGTGCAGTATTCTAAGCCTCTTCTTTCCACTTCATAGCGATTCTTTGCAATTCTGTGTTTTAGAAGCTGGTTGTGTATGTAGGCTGTATCTCATTGAAATAAATACATGGTATTAATGATATTTTTTAGTGTATTCCACCTTTTAATGGCCAGAAGTCCTCCTCTCCCAGATGGAGTGGTGCCATTTTGCTGGATATAGAGAGGCTACCGCAGACATACATTGTGTGCTCTATTGTCATTGAGTGTGCTTACATTCGTTCTTTCTTATTTTGGTCTCTCTGTGTATAAGTCATTCTGACTGAAAGTATATGGTTGGTTTTGCATAATGGAGAAATATTGTAGTATCTACCTACTGAGATCATGTTAGTGTATTCTAGATCATGTGTTCATGGGAAAAACAGTGCTTTGCCACAGTTTAGTCTAAATAAAATATATGAATAGGTTATTTGTTTTGTGGAAGCCTTGTAGTAGTGTCTTCACAGCATCATCTGCACATAGCTTAGTAAATATGTTTAGGCTTAGTGGTCAGAGTAGGGGGCTAGGAGTCAGGATTTCTGTATTCCCTTGTCCCTTGCTCTGTCACCAACTTGCTTTGTGTCCTTGGCCATGTTCATTATCCCCTGCCTCGGTTTCCCCATCTGAAAACCCATCTGTGTAGAGCACTTTCAGAACTATTATTTAAAAGTGGTATATAAGTATTCAGTATTAGGAGCCAGAGTCAGGATACAATATGATCTCTCATAATCCCAACATGTAAAACATAAATTTTACTTATATAGCATTCACAGGCAAACTAAGTCTACTTTTGTTCCATATGGGATGTGAACATTTGATTAATTACTCAGAAGGAAAAACACCTTTTATCTGTAAGATTTTATGGATTCAAAGTGCTTAGGGAAGATAGGATCCAGAGGTCACATAGGCCTTTCTTGGATAAAGATAAAATAATGGGCAATAACTGATTTTTTTGAGGGGTGGGAGGTGGGGGCTGTCTGTAACCCTGTGTATGTCTGTAGAGGATACTGCACATTGGAACTTTCAGAATATGCCCAATATTGGACTTAACAGCAAACATTTTTTTCAGAAATATAAGGTCAGAAATGTTTAGAAAGATGTATGCTAATTATCTGGCATTCCCTTTGTTAACATGTTTGCAGGCAAAGCATTATAAATAGCATTGATAATATCACCTCACAAGCACCATATCTTGTTTGTTATAACAGAAAATGGCAGGGATGTAAAAATTGGAGGTTTTTATTAACAAGGTTAGTAAAATCTTCCTTTGAGCTTAGATTAAATCACTTTGAAGTGCAAAACTTTTCTTTGCAATATTTTGCTTCAAGACAGTGACTTAGAATGGAATTCCCAAGATGTACATGTGTTAGTTATGAAAACACTTTTATAAGGTCTCTAAGTTTTAGTACAGCATCTTGCTTGCATTTGGCATAGCAAATATAGCTGTGGAAGTTTTATAGGGCTGGGCTTTTTAAAATATCATCTTGTAATTGATAACTGCTTAATGTTTTAGTCATAAATTTACTGAATTCATTTTGAAAAGCTTCTTTTCCCAGACAGCAGAAGAGAATACAATGATAAACTAACCTAGGTCAAAGAGAAAAAATAATTTTAAATGAATCTAAACATCTAATTTATCTGGATTTCTAATGAATTGAAAAGTCTAAGTTGCTAAAGACAACAGTATTGTAAATCCTATTTATCTTTACTAAGATTTCCTTATTTCTTCCAACTCTTTCTTCTGCACTCATACATCAAGTCAATGTAGTGTGACTTGCTCTACCAAAGTGGAACCAAAGGTCAAGGTTTTCAATCTCAGGGTACCCTCGGGGACACCTTTTTGTGTAACACCTGACTGATTCAAAAATGGAATTCTAGTTACCCAATCTATCAAGGCATGGAATAGTCTAATGTTCAATCTTGGTGGGGGGAGGGGAGTTCATAGTGTACAATGGCAGAATAAACACAGCAAATTATGTTACTCCATGGATGATTTTGGCCCACCGTGACTATTTTCATTAGTATCTATTACCTTCTGACACTTTGTAATAACAAATGTATAAAATTGTTTTACAGTTGAATAATACTCACTTGGCTAAGACCTTTCAGAACACATTCATATTTATCGTAATGCATTATATTAACTCCTCTGCCAAATGACAGTGTAATGTAAAACCTCAGTGAATTGTTTTGGTTGACCTTTTTATACTCAGCTGTACTGGTTTTGAGGTCTTCCCAGTTAGAAGTGGTTGACCTTGCAAACAATCTTGGGAAGAATAGGATGTAGTGGTGGGTCTTTGAACAAAGGCCTCATTTATGTTTGTTTGCTGCTGTTTGAATGAAGTACAAGGGCTAAAACACGTGTGAGATTGACTGACTACGAAATGCCAATTAAAGAGGTTGCAAGTGACAAAATGTGCCGGTAAACAGAGGAAATGACAAAGGACACTTACCAATCTATTTGCTGTGTTGGTCTGTGTGACAGGTTTCCAGAATGGAGATACCCATGTAACAGTTCATATCCCTCCCCCTCCCCCACTCCCCGAGCCCCATTTTACTTTGTTGCCATATTTAGGAACCCTTATCTCTTAATCTTTAATAATTTTTTTGGGAAGCAAAGATCCTTTTTTCCTTATTAGTTACATAGAGAGATAAAATGGGTCTTAAACAAGTTTTTCCAACTCTTGAACTCTCTCTAACATGTTTGTGCCATAGTAGGAACTATGAAGTGGACTGCAAAGTGATAGAACAGGGGGCCTTCTTTTTATTAGCCAAACTGTGAATCTGAAGGCCCCAAAATAAACCCTCCAACAGAGATCTGTTATGCTGACTACCCTTACACAGAGCAGTACAGGCCCAGGCCTAAGCAAGACTGAACAACACAGTTCTCTGCCAAACTCGGTCAAGGGTAATGGCCAGAGGAGGGGGGAGGAAAAACAAAGAACTATGCTAAACAAAAACTGCTTTAGTAATATAATAACCGCAAGTTTATGAAATACATTAAGAAATTGCTTTTGCAAAGAGCTGATCACTCTTGCAGTTGCAGCTATCTGCAAACTTTCCAATTCCAGCTATCTGCAAAATTAGCCAATCATAGATCTGCTTTAGGCATCCCATGGTAACCCCCTTAACTCTTAACCATAAAACCCTGGAAAATAACATGTACCTTGCTGAGAAATGTACCCAAAAAATGGTGCAAAGTACCACCCCTGGGGAAAACCACCAAGCGCCCCCATACCCAAATAAAACACCCAATTCTCAGAAAATAATAAGGAAGGTGCCGGGAAGAGGGGACTGACCCCAACCCCAATTTCTTAACTCATGACGTATTGTTTGTACTTTGCTTGCGGTTTAATGAAATAAAAGCCACCTGCGAGCGGTCCTCGGCGTGTCAGTCTTTGGACTGCACCCCAGTGCACTGGTATGTATGTCAAAAAAACTGGCCTCAGGCTTGAGTCTGTAAACTAAAATCAATGCGTGGGTGTCTTTGACCACGACACCATTATCAAAGCTGAGATAATACTGGAGTTTCTCCACCTTCTATCTGGATTGTGTCTGCGTGTAGACATCCAGTTTTACAGTGCCCAGCACATTGGGGCCCAACCTGATTGTGGCTTTTAGGAGCTTCTGTAATATAAATATTTAATACTAATAATAATTAATAGTATTTGTAGTAGTAGTACCAACAAACACTTGTGTGTAAGTACACACGCATGCAAGAAAATCATGGAGTTGCAGCATTGGCCAACTGAAGTTACCTGCTTTAATTGTTATTACCTATAGGATCTCTTTTGGGGACTGGTATTTCAGGGAATAACAGCCACTGGATCACAAATATCTAATCTAGCTGTGGTTCTGGGTACACATTTGTATTTGGCTCAACGATGGTCTAATTTTTCTACAGTAACTTGCCCTGGTTCAAATAGCAGAAGTGACTCAGAACAGAATAGTTCTATTTGCTTTGCCTTTGCACATAGTCTAATGTAATGTACTGCAAGTAGCAGACAGGCAGAGGATGATTATGCTCATATACTGTATAACAACATGGACCCTTCTACTTTGAAAGTAGTTAGGGCATTATGTCAGCTACTAAAAGGCTGTTCGGGTGGATGCAATGCTTGAGCAGAAAATGCTAAGGTATCTGACTCAGGATGAATGCTTCCTCAACTCAAGGGCATTTTGTTGAAGTTCACCAGCTTCAGAAGACTGTAACCCACTGAATGCTAGGAACAAGCCAATGGAAACTATTGGCTTATCCAAACAAGATGATGGGTCTACAGAGTGAATAACCTCACATATTATCACATAGACATAGAGGGTGAAATCCTGGCCCCACTGAAGTCCATTACAGTCGGTCAGGATTCCATTCATGGTGTTATTCACAGCTGTTGCAGATCTCATGGCATGAATGGGCCAGAGAGACTGAACTGCCCTCTGTCCACTAAGCATAGCACGAGGCTACTTTGTGTGGCAGTGAGGGGAATCTAGCCTGGCCACTGCCTGTGCTGGAATGGCCATGCAGATATAAATGATAGGCATATACTGAAATTTAGCTTCCAGTAGATATTTACCCAGTTAATTGGCTTTGGCCCAATAGTAAGGTAAGACACACAGTACACTTCTGCCAATGCAGAAGAGTTCACTCTTCATGGTTGTCAATCCACCATGTTTCATATAAATTAAATGCCGACAAAAACAATTCTAACAGCTCTTGGCATCAGACAAAGCTTGAGATGTTCCACCATTTCCCACAGCAAACTGAAGAATGAATTCTCATCCTATTCCCATAGATCACTCTTATTTCTCTGCACTTTTCTTTTTTTCTATATAAAAGGTACTGGGTTCATTCCCAACATTGGCCAGGAGAAACACTTTTATGGAAAATAAATCTCCCAAGAGTAGGTGTCTGCGGTGATTTTTTTTTTCATCCTCTTTCTGCTAGGAGGAGAGACAAAGGCAAACACTGCATGTATTCATGTTCTTGTTGGGCTACTTCTGACAGACACAGTCATGTTCAATTCTGAAGCATTAAATTTGTCTTAGCACTTGGCTATGAGATTTCTGAGGAAGTGTGGAATGAGTGGTAACCTGAACACATGTTGTAAGAAATTCAGAAAAGCAGAACATCAGAGAAGCTAAATAGAATGTAGCATATTGGAAGCAATGTGCTCTAGTGCATACCTTTCATCCTTGCCTTTTGAATGTGCTTTTAGAACAATGATGTTCCCCTAAGCTGTGTCCTTTTGGTTCAGTAGGCTTCATCGCATGAGAGAGAGCAAGCCAGATATGAAAGGGCAGCAGAAGAAAGGGAGGGGAAATAAATAGCAAACCTGTATCTCTGGTGATAGTTTAAAAAAAATAGAAAGGAAATCTGTATTTGGTGAAAGAGAAAACAGGACGCACTATAAACATTGCAGAATTTAATTATTGCACATGTGCACATTCTGTATGTGAAGTGACTATGATTGTGTCGGCTGCTATGGTAACTGAATGGACAAATGGCTAGTTATACCTTTGGCTAATGATCCTTGTCCTGGTGCACCCCCTTAAATTTTACTCATCCGTCCCCGAAACAAGCTTCATTGGCCCAACAGGTGCTCAGCCTTCCAGACCTGCTCATCAGGGCGAAATCATGAGCCAGATAATGCTTTGCTGCCATAAAAAGAGAGCAAGAGAGAGTTGCCCTTAGGACAGTCCCTGTATCTTCTACCATTGGTTTTCACATATCTCATGTGTCTTAAATAATCCCTGCCCTACTCCCTCCTCCAGTGTGTAATTTCAGCCTAAAACTGATTTATCAGTTTAAGACCCTTGGAAGGACACACCCCATCTGGCCTTCAGACTAAAAAATTATGGCAGCAACATTCAGAACCAGAGAAAACAAAAAACCAAGCGAGTCTGTTAATTGAGTGCTCCCTTCTTCTTAGCAACAGAGGGTCCTGTGGCACCTTTAAGACTAACAGAAGTATTGGGAGCATAAGCATATTGGGAGCATAAGACGTATTGGGAGCATATGCATCTGAAGAAGTGAGGTTCTTACCCACGAAAGCTTATGCTCCCCAATACTTCTGTTAGTCTTAAAGGTGCCACAGGACCCTCTGTTGCTTTTTACAGATTCAGACTAACACGGCTACCCCTCTGATACTTCTTCTTAGCGTATGCGCAATGTGGCTCAGGTGGCACGTGACTAGGATTCATCACCGAATTTGGTCCACTGGTTGGATCAGTTGCTTCCCCAGCTTGGGCCGGGTACTGATGGGGTGTGCGACGTGAATGCTGATACATGCCCCCATTCAGTGCTCCCAAAACAGAAGGAAGGAAACAACTGCTGGTAATGGAATGACAGTGTCCAAGAGGTAACATAACTTTACAGTATCCCTGACAACCAAAACACGGCTGCAGCTTATGCAGGGGTGCAAAGAGATGACAGGCCCAGCCTTGTGTTCATCCTCTTAGCTAAAGAAGGTGCTCTTCACTGGGCTGGGCAATCAATGTCCTCATGCAGAGTTACCAGTGCCGCCCAGTCAGTCCACCTGCTTTGGTAACTTGGGAGTTGTGACTGATTGGATTGGTAACTGGGAACCGCTTCCGTTTCTCCCATGTATCCCTAGGCAAGTGTCCTAATGTAGGAAGAAAGAAAGTTGGAGAGGGTAGTTGCTCATTAGTTTTGCTAGCTCTGGGAGTTTTCTACAGGGTCCCAATAGTGACAGTACACACATGTATGAGACATCCATCTTCTGCCTAAAAAACAACAGGGTTTGTTGTTCAGCTCTCTCATCACAGAATTCTTTTACTTCACAGAATGTTCACAATGAACATCGTTTTAGACCAGAGGAAAGCACAGATGATTAACTAAAAGAACCCACCCAATGAGGCAAGCTAAATCAATTATTTTTTCCACCCTGTGGATCTCCTGGGTAAACAGGTAGGGCCAGTTTTCTCACCAGCGATGCAAAAACTTTTGGATTAATCAGAAAGCCACGTTTGTGAATATTCATTAGAGGACAGACAAGTTTAAAAAAAGCTGTTTAGTTAGAGCTATGTGTAGTAGCAAAGTGAAAGCCCTAAAACTCATCGAACTCATATAATGCTCATAAAACATCTTAAGAAAGCCTTGAGTATTAAACTTTTCTTTTTACCCATTAATTAAAGTGTTGCAATTCTGAACTTTCTATTTATGAGAGCGCTCTACGTGCTACTTCACTCCACTGCCCAGAAGAGGCTGGGCTATCCAGCAGAAGGGACACGGTCATTATCTAAGAGTGAGAGAGCAATTTGCATCACACTTGAGTGGAAATTTACCTGGCTCACTGTAATTAGCTTTAATGGGAATTAAACATGTAAATCCCCATACATAGGAATGAGGATATTAATGATTGGATTATAAATACTTAGAATAATCATCAAAGGGATGGTTCCCACCCTTAGGGTTGCCAACTTTCTAATTACAAAAAAAAAAAAATGAACACCCTTGCCTCTCCTTCTGCCCTGCACCTTCAGTGAGGCCCCACATGCCCTGGCCCTTCTACAAGGCCCCGCCTCTGCTCACTCCATCGCCCCATCCTCGCTTGTTTTTACCGGTCTGGGTCAGGGGGTTGGAGTGCAGGACAGGCTGAGGGCGCCGGCTGGGGGTGCGGGCTCTGGGGATAAGGAATTTGTTGTGCAGCAGGGGGCTCTGGCCGAGGAGTTTGGAGTGTGGGAGGGGACTCAAGGCTGGGGCAGAGAGTTGGGGTGTGTGTATGTGGGCTCTGAGAGGGAGCTTGGGTGTGGGAGGGGGCTCAGGGCTGCAGGCAGCCCCCGGGATGCACTGACATGTCTCTCCGGCTCCTAGATGGAGGGGTGGCCAGGGGGCTCCTACCCACAGGCTCCGCCCCTGCAGTGCCCATTGGTGGCTGGACATGCCTGCTACATCCCGGGAGCCGTGCAGAACACGGCTGGCAACCCATCCCCCACGAAAATGAGATTTCAAAAAATGATCTATTTTTCAAGGTTGCAAAAATCTATGCATTTTGTTGACCTTTTATACTTAGAAAACAGTTGTTTATTCCTATTATTTTTTAGTCCAGTAGCACTCGTGCCGGTGGGCTATAAACATAAAGGACAGTTGCTGTTCTGAAATGTTTACAGTCTACATAGAAAGCCATGTGAGGAAGAAAAGGCAGTAGTACACAAGCAGGGCAACTAGAGTGATGGGTGCCAATCGGCATATCAGTCCCATGAGTGTTGGTTTTGTTTTCAGTTTATTTATCAGCAAATGTCTATAGGAACCAAATGGAATTATCCTTGACATGTAGGTTTCCCCTTCACTGGAGTGTTGTTTGGCTTCTTTTTGCTTGATCCTGCTATCAATGGGAATGTGGTTAAAGAAGCAAAACTTTCCAGGGTGGACAAGGCCTAAGTTTGTGATCAAGCCAGCACTACCAGTCTTGTCCTGTAACTGCTAGTTGTTGCTTCCACTGAACACAAAAGCTCAGCTTAAGATCTCTCAAGAAATTGCAGAAGATCATAGAACATTTTACTCCTGACAGCAAGAATGAACTATAAATCCTCTGAAGATGCCATAGTCACTTTATTGAGTGTGCTGGAAACAAACCAGCTGTACTTAGGGACGGGTGACCTGGGATTTGTTGGCACTGAATTTTCCACACACAGAATTTGTTCGACCTTCCCACTCTTGCTGAGCAGATGTGAAAGTGACCGTAAATCTTGTTGACTCTCATTTCCATGTTGGTCTCAAGGCAGTCGGCGGCAGTTTGAACAATGTATGCTACACAACTAGCATCCATTAACTGTCGTCCTAGTTTCTCCTGCAATGTAGAGAATACATTATTCCCCCCGAGTGAGCATCTCTTCCACTGCTGTATTAGTACAATTGCTGCCTCATGAGCCTAATTTATTAGTCTGGGTGTGCTTTTCAACAATATTTACAGTGTGGTCTGCTCGTGCAGCTGTGGTTTTGCTCGCTGCAGATGATGACTCAGGGTTTGGTAAGATGACTTAAATCAACCTCCCATGGCTTAGTTCTTAATGGTTGGAAGCCTCAAAGTAAACACACATTTAACATATTCTATATCATCCCAGTCCTGATATGCTATGAAAGGCATGAGAGTGTGAGCAGCGCAATCCACCTCTGTGTTTAGGACCAGAAGTTCAGACGTTCCCAGCATTTTTGAATCAGTTTGGACATGCAGGGCATTGGAGGACAGCTCTGAATGTGTTTCACAATACAAGCAAAGTGAAAACACCAGCCACTTTAGCTGATGACAGTGCTTTTCACCGTGGGCCCAAAGCAATGGAAAAGTGTAGCTTCAGAGCTGTATGTGCATGTGTGTTTCCTCTCTCGAGGGTGGGGCTCGGGGAGTGAATGGCAAAAACAGTTTCTTCTCTCACTTTGTGCCTTATCCAAAGCCCATTGACCTCTGCGGCACTGTACCCACAGACACCAGAGGGCTTTGGATCAGTGGGAGGCCGTGAACATTGAGCTGTCTGCTTCTGTTTATAACCTGTCTTTCCTCCCTATTGAGTTCTATTGATAGAGTGGTGTGACGTATTGAAGAACTGAGTCCAAGATGTCCAGTGCATCCCTGCTGTAAGTTCATTGATTTCAGTGTGGTCACATGGGGCTTAATGTGACCTAGCGTGTTTGCTTTAAGTCACAAGTAGCTGTTCAAGGCTGAGGATGGAAACAATGCAATGGCCACGGCAAGATCATATGAAAGACAATGGGTTTACTGGCTTGATGTTCAGTCAAAACATGGAGCATGCATGAACGGAATGTGCTTGGAAACTTTACATACCCTTTCAGCTCTTGAGGTGAAGGGCAGGCTGCATTAGCAGGGCTGTGTGGAGGAGTTTGCAGTCTGGTCTGGGAATAACAGAGGCTTTCTATCTCCAAAGGCTATCCGACTGAATCTTTTCATTAGCATTCAGTTGAATTTATAAAGTATAAAAATACTAATTAAAAGTGGCCAGCTTGGCTATGCCATAAAGGGACCGTGGAAATGCTTCGAAGGCCCCCCTCTGCGGTACTGTTAAGGTCTAGTCCAACGCAGAACCTCTAGCAACATTTGCTGCAGTTAATATTGTTGACAAGCTAGGATGTCTGACACCTCACGTGTCATGTCTTAATTAAGTGGAATTTGTTTCGGCAAATAACGCTTGTCAAAAGTGTGTTTTGCCTTAGGACTACTTTACAGCTGCTATTAGAAAGTAAGATATTCAGCCATCTGTGTCTTGGTGTTGCCCCAGTTTCATGGAAAGACGCACTAATTTTCCCTAGACTAAAACCATAAAGATTTTAAAAAATAACAGTGCAGAAAGGGCAGAGTAAGTTTTAACTATGTGCAAGCAGTACTATGGCACACTGTGCCTGAGAAGCGCATGTATTGCTGAGCTCTAAACCAGATGTTTTTTCAAGAAATGCTCCTTTGAGGCTTGCTTAGGTTTCACTGCCAGACACAAGATGGCCCTGATCCTGTTGTGTAAGAAACTCAGAGGTTATGGATGGTTCTAAGCAGGTCAAACAAAGATGTAAAATTCATTTACACCCTAACCTCTCCTTTGGTGACTTAAAGCACCTCCTACTTCAGCCTTTTGTTCAGAGCGAGCCTGAAGGTGGAGTTTGGCCCTTAAAGTGTGGCAAGAGGAGTGCAAACCCCCAAAGGGTGAGTAGGTAACAGGTTACTTCTGCTCTGGAGAGCATATATATTATATATGGGGTACCTAGTGCCTTCAAAAGTAGAGTTCTCAGTAAAACTGCTTTGTTATTCTATTCATCATGCAATAAGAGTTAATTACCAAGGATGGCTAAGTAGGGCCATGGCCAGGGGAGATGTCCTGTGTTTCATGTGCCTGAGCATATTATTTGTAATTTAAGATGCATTTTGCTGTTAATTATTTCCTGTGCCATTTGCATTCTCGTAAACCACTGACCCCCTTCTTGGTTCTAGATTTCAGGATGGATGGCTTACATCAGTGTTTCTCAAACTGGGGTCGCTGCTTGTGTAGGGAAAGCCCCTGGCGGGCTGGGTTGGTTTGTTTACCTGCTCCGTCCGCAGGTCCGGGCGATTGCGGCTCCCACTGGCTGCGGTTCGCCGCTGCAGGCCAATGGGGGCTGCTGGAGTGGCGGCCAGTAAGTCCATTGGCCCGCGCCGCTTCCAGCAGCTCCCATTGGCCTGGAGCAGCTAACCGTGGTCAGCAGGAGCCATGATCGCCCGGACCTGTGGACGGGGCAGGTAAACAAACTGGCCCGGCCCGCCAGGGGCTTTCCCTACACAAGCAGCGACCCCAGTTTGAGAAACACTGGCTTACATGGACACCTGGTATCCACAGCTTCAAATGCAAGCAGAGTCAGCAATGTCCTTTGTTCTTCCAGGTCAGATATATTTGTCCATATCCTTGAAACTAAACTGATTTACACAAGTTGAGGATCTGGCCTGTTGCTTCAATATAGTGTCTTATGTGTATTTGTCTTTCAGAATATATCTTAAAAGCCAAGGATCTATCTGTTCCACACGGACATTAAAGAGCTTGTGGCTCTTCTGGTTCTTAGCGTAGAGATTTACGCAGAAGGGCATGACCAAAATTTCCCTACGTTCCCATTCTCATTGGATTGCCCACCTGGCTGCAGCATTCCACCCCAGAGGTGGTTGCATCCTAGCTAGGACACAATATAAAATATTATTATTATTATTATTATCTGCAGTGAACTCAAGAATCTTACTGAGGTATAATTAAAAGTGAGACAATAAAACAGGTAGCAAACACAATATTAGCTCTTGAAACCATTTCAGAATCTCGAAATACAAGTATGCAGCATTATAGCGTTGATGCTGAGTAGCAATTCATTAATCAAACTATTGGCCCAATACTGCTCTGTTAGGCCAGTATAAATTTGTAATGACTCAACTGAAGCCAGTGGTGTCACTCCAGGTTTATCTGGGTGGCTCTGGGAGCAGATATGTGTTTTAAAGGCTTCTCCCTACTTCGCCTCAAAAAGAATCTTTTGAGTCTGGTATTAGTTTCCTCTGTTTTCTATTTTAACTTTCCATTACACACATGTCATTTACTCTAGTTAACTATGGGCAGTCACCTCCATCTAACTCCCCCCGTGTGTTTTCCTCCTACAAAGTCTGCCTGCAAATCATTTGTTTTCATGGAATAGTTTTGCCGGGTATTGGAAATTGTGGAGGATAGTCAGCAGGAAGGGTATTCAGCCTTTTATTTTCTAAGCCCCACAGAGTTAGATAAAGTGAGGGAGTGAGAGACTGCCTTTTGCCCATTAGCTATTACCGGAGCTTAGTGGTGACATGGGATTACGAGAAACTTGCTGAAAAGACGACGGATTTCAGTGAAACGTTTGAGAGAACAATATTAAAGTGAGATTTGTAGAAATATACTTGATGAAAAATGATGCTCTCACAGTTAACTGCTTTGATGCAAGGAAATGTACCTGGGGAGGCATCATTCCTCTTCCATTATCCAGTGGGGGCCTCTTTCATTGGCTGCCGTAGGTCTTCCAGAGCAGACCGATTGACATTTCAAATGTCTGCCTCGCTTGGTGAGCTCAGGGCACACTGTACTTGCCATTATGTCTATAGACAAATAGGTTTGGGGAAGTGCTATTGAGTTCTTAATGTGAGTCTGACCCTGGAAAGACTGGAACGCGGAGGGAGCAGAAGTTATGAGACTGAGGAGCAGAGTTTTTGCATTTAGTGGTTGATGCAGCGTTGGGCTGGGAAACATTGTACAGTATGGAGGCACAATGCTGCCTGGTGTTCCTGTAACACCATCGGGGAACGTTAACCAGGTGCAACCCTTCAGCTCAAGGGATCAAGCATGCTCCAAGTGCCACTATGCAATGGGTAAGTGGGAACAAGTAGCATTTCCTCTTTCTCATCTCTGCAGAGCTACACAGAGACCAACCACAAGGGGGCACAAAGTTGCAGATGAGATGCCATTATTTTTTTCCTGCCCCATCTTCCCTTGCCTCAACACCCTTTTCTTATCCTCTCTTTTGCATGAATTATATCCCAATCCCTACTCTAATCCTCTCAGATGCTCCCGCCCCGTACTGTCTTTCTCTTGCGTCCTTCCACCTCTTTTCAGTTCTATTTTTAGACTCGTCTTTCCCCCAGCTTTCACCTTTAAAACCTTTAATCGAGTTTCTGTTGTTTTAAAAAAAGAGGGAAAGGCTGATTTTATGACTAAAGCCGAGGCGTGGGATTCAAGCAGTCTGTGTCCTAGTTCCTCTGACCTGGGCAATTCACCTAGCCTGCATGTGCGTCCAGTTTTCCTACATCCAAAATGAGGATACAGCAGTATTCTCATTTGCAAAATTGCAAACCTCAGGATAATATTTCCATGTGAATTGGAGGAACTTTCTTTTCTCTGATATGTTCCTAGTTTGTGGTACTGATGCGCTACTAAGTATAATTTCATTTTTAGCTCAAATTTTGTGGACTTGGACAATTTTTTTCACCTATTTTTCATGTTCATCTGAAGTTCAGGCATATCCATATTTCCAAGGAACTGTACAATAGGACATTAATGGAAAGGCTAATACAAGTTACACAGTTGGATGAGTGAATGTGAGTTTTATTTAAATTTGCCAATGGTTGGTGTTGCCACCTCGTGCTCTTTTATCATGAAACTTGTGATATTTGGTGGCTGTCTTGAAGCCCTAACTGGTAGAGGGATGTGATTAGGAGCATATCTTTAGTATGTTTGTTTTTTAAAAATAAGCATCTCGGCCTCATGGTTGCAGAGAAAAGCTGGAATATATGACCCAAGTACAGCTTGGAAAGCTCAGAAACCAGGAGGCAAAGAAAAAGAACCCAACTTTTTTTTTTCAAATTCTCATGACTTTTTTGGGGCCTGACCCATGATTTTTGGATGGTGATTCTGCTTCCTTATCGCAGCATACATTTATCAGACATGTTACTCATCTCTAGTTTTCAGTCTTGTCAGATGTCACCTACTGTAAAAGTGAGATGCTTCAACCTGGTGAAGTCTGAACTCAGGGATTTGAGCTTTATCAAATTTTTAAAAGGCCTGGAAAAGTGCTAGGCTGCTGTACCTGAAAATGAATCTGCACTTTGCTTTAGCCTTACAATTAGTATATCTAAGTCCTACACACCGGTAGAGAATCCAGGTTTTAAAATTTATTTCTACATGTTATACCTGAACATCAACTGAACCAGCTTAATAGTTTCCAATTATACATAGTTGTTTTATGTGGTCATAGACACAATCAATAGTTCAGTTCTAGTTGCATATGCATCCAAAGAAGTGGGCAGTAGCCCACGAAAGCTTATGCTCTAATAAATTTGTTAGTCTCTAAGGTGCCACAAGTACTCCTGTTCTTTTTGCGGATACAGACTAACACGGCTGCTACTCTGAAATCAGTTCTAGTTGCTGTTTCCTCCATTTATAGTTAATTTCCTACTTTGCATCCTTTTTAGGGAGTTTCAGAATGGATCATCACATTCCTCCCATTATTCAGGAATTTTTGTTTCAAATATTAATGATGATTATTTATTAAAAAATTGTCAGTGGTTTTAATAGTTGCAGATAACTGTTCTCTATCAGAAACTCCAATAAATGGGAACGAGGGAGTATGTGGGTTTTTTCTGACTCCACTGTTGAGTTCTTAGTTGTGTTTATACAGCTTATCATGGAGACAATTTTTTTATCCAGGCTAAAGATCTGTCTTCTATCAGTGCTTCTGCAATGTCTCCTTGTTTGTTGGCAGTTCAGAAAAAGCATTTATGGGTCACTGGATGTAGTGGCTTTTCTCCCCCAGTGTTTCTTTAAATACCAAAGTCAGGGGCACAAGGCAGGGATGTTTTAGCAGCCAGTTATTTTGGCCTGGCTAATTTAAACTTTTAAATATACCCTTCTACTTTGAAGGGAAGCTGCTTGCTTTTGCCTCCTTGAAATCTGGTAAGGGTGGTGGAGTAGAAAGACCAGGGTCTCTTCTGAGACTCTGCTTCTCAGCTCTCTGACATCCCCAGTAAGGTAACTTCAATGTTTGCCTGCAGTAAGAAATTCACTTACTATTAACACAATACTTTGCACTGTGAGCTTGGGGCCTATCTGCGGGCCTGAAATAATTTTTAACCCGAGGCTCCAATCAGGACCTTTGCTCTGACTGAGATGCATGTTCTCAAACAGAAAGACAGGGAGTAAGTGGACCAACTTTACTATGACAGACTGATGCATCTGCATCACTCACTAAGGATCAGAGTCTACCCTGATTTCTACCCTGCACAGTCCCATCAGCTGCAATAAGATTGCACCGGGCTTGCTGAGTTCTGCAGTGCTAATACACTAGAAATGGCTACCTTGGCTTTCACGCCTGCATGTATTAGGCTTTATACCCGTAAAAGAAATTGACAGGTGTCACTGACAGTTGACAGATACTATGCATGCCTAAGCTCTTTCCTAGGCCTTTCCACTAGACTGTCTCTAAGCCTGTAGTATTTGTCCAATCTAGATTCCCAAATGAGCTTACAAAAGGATCTCTGAAGATATGATGGGCCAAATTCTGCTCTTAGCTTGCAGTGGGAATTGCACTAGAGTAAACACGCTCAGAAATTGGCCTGCTATATCTATGAACCTCATAAATTTACCAGGAATGTCAGTACACTCCCTTCTTTACAGCACAGCCCCCCAGATCTCCCAAGCCAATGAGCCTTTTTGTTACCCTCTCTAGTTATGTTAGCTCAGCTTAATGTAAGAGACCAGATCCCGCAAACCCTAGGGCATGGAAGAATTCCCATTGCAGTCAAGTTCTTTGGCACTGGCACAGCCTCCTAGATTTTTGTAGAGAAGCATGAATATTTATGGCCCTGAATAATAAATGAGCTGTGAAGATCCAATCTAAATAAACGTCGGGGTTATAAAGTTGGTCATTTATGTATTATACATTTAAATACACATTCCCAAACAAATACCAGACTGCTACCCACCCATTCTGCCACCTTTACTCACATGGCCTAGCACCTTATTTATTGCCTCTCATTGACTTCAGTGGGACTGGTGGAGGAATAAGCTACAGTAACTCCTCGCTGAACGTTGTTGTTATGTTCCTGAAAAATGCGACTTTAAGAGAAACGATGTTAAGCGAATCCAATTTCCCCATAAGAATTAATGTAACTGAGGGGGTTAGGTTCCAGGGAATTTTTTTTCACCAGACAAAAGACTATATTATATATACACACACACACACACACACACACACACACACACACACACACACACACACACACACACACACTATAAGTTTTAAACAACCAATTTAATACTGGTACACAGTGATAATGATTGTGACGCCTGGTTGAGGTAGAGGAGTCACAGGGTGGGATATTTCCCAGGGAATGCCTTACTTCTAAATGAACTAGCAATTGACTGAGCCCTCAAGGGTTAACTCACACAACACTCTACAAGGCAGCAGGAAAGGAGGGAGGGCAGAGACCCGCACCCTGTGTGTGAGAGAAAAAATGCACATTTCCCCTTTAAGTAGCTGACCCCAGGCTTATGTACACTGTCTTGTTAATTAAATCAGCTTGCTGAGACCTGAGATGGCAGCTACTGCCTAGAACAGGGGTCGGCCACCTTTCAGAAGTGGTGTGCTGAGTCTTCATTTATTCCCTCAAATTTATGGTTTCGTGTGCCAGTAATACATTTTAACGTTTTTTAGAAGGTCTCTTTCTGTAAGGCTATAATATATAACTAAACTATTATTGTATGTAAAGTAAATAAGGTTTTTAAAATGTCTAAGAAGCTTCATTTAAAATTAAATTAAAAATGCAGAGCCCCCGGACCAGTGGCCAGGACCCGGGCAGTGTGAGTGCCACTGAAAATCAGCTCGTGTGCCGCCTTTGGCACGCATGCCATAGGTTGCCTACCCCTGGCCTAGCAGCTCCCTCCCTCCATCGTGTGTCCCCCTGCTCTATGGAAGATGGGGTAAGCGGGGTGCAGGAGTGGGGGGGGGGAAGGAGGAGACACCCTGACATTAGCCTCTCTTTTCCCCCCTCCCATACAGCAAGCAGGAGTCTCTGGGAGCAGCTCCAAGGCAGAAGGCAGGAGCAGCACATGGCAGTGGGGGGAGGGACAGCTGCTGCACAGGGAACTTAGGGGAGTGGGGAGCTGCCAGTCCACCCTGGTTCCAGCCACCCACCAGCTAACTCCAGCTAATGGGCTGCTCTTCCTGCAAGCAGTGGACAAAACAGACAGCTGCCAAAGGACGTTCACAACTTTAAACAAATGTGTTCTCTAATTGATCAGCAACTTAACATTGAAACAACGTTAACCAGGACGACTTTAAGTGAGGAGTTCTTGTACTATGCCTCTACCCCGATATAACGCGACCCGATATAATACGAATTCGGGTGGGGCGGGGCCGTGCGCTCCAGCGGATCAAAGCAAGTTCGCTATAACGCGGTTTCACCTATAACGTGTAAGATTTTTTGGCTCCCAAGGACAGCGTTATATCGGGGTAGAGGCCTATTACTTAGGACCCTTATTCACGTGTAGGAGACATCGTAGTTAAAAAGAAACTGAGTTCTGATTCAGAGTTTACACCAATGAGATTGCATGGGCTGTGCTGGTGCTGGTAACATGAAATGAAGGTTGGGGGAGGGCGAAAAGTGAAACTCTGTGCTGTTAACTTCTAAATGAACATTTTGTCTTCAACAAAGAAGTTCAAGACAAATACTAAAAATATAAGCACAATATCCTTGGGGGGGAAATTTTCCTTCCTGCATGCTGGTTTACAAAAATTGCTTTGGATTGCTTCTGTGACCTTCCTTCTATTTTTAATGAAGTAGAAAGAGAAACATTGATTAAAATCTTTTATACAATAGTGTGTGTGGGGAACTTTGCTATTTCAAAGAGGAATAGCCGACTTCTGTATTTAAATTAGTGATCTATCAGCAGCTTTGTTGCTGGTCCCCCGCCATTCCCACCCCCCTCGCACTCTCACACAACCAGGCTTAAGGGCACAACAAAAACCAGTTTGATCTCTCTCACTCTGTAAACCTTTCAAATATATATTGCTTTGTCCGTCTTACTAATAGTAAGGCATTCAATCGCAAATAGGGTTTTTTCCTCCATTTGAATTATAGAGGTATATTAGTTCCTTTGATTTAGGCCTGCAACACCGATGATCAAGTATACAAGAGGAACAGAGTGACTCAGGGGATTGGCAATAGGTTATTATTATTCATACTATTTGTATTACAGTGGTGTCTTGAGCAGGGCCGGCTCTAACTTTTTTGCCACCCCAAGCAGCAAAAAAAAGCGCCGCCCCGCCGTAACACCCCCCCCACCGAGTGCCACGCCGCCGAACAACCGCCGCCCCCCGCCGTGCTGCTGAACACCCCCGCCCTGCTGCTGACCCCCCCCCACACGGAGTGCCGTCGAACATCCCCCACCGAGCGGTGCGCCGCCGAACAGCCCCGCCCCCTGCATAGTGCCTCGCCGCCAAAACCCCCACCGAGCGCCATGGAATACCTCCGCCCCCCCCCGCCAAGTGCTGCACTGCTGAAGCTCCCCGCGCGAGCACCGCCAAACACCCCCCACCGAGCGCCGCGCCACCGAACACCCTCCGCCGAGCGCCGCGCCGCCGGAACCCCCCCCGCGCCGCGCTGCCCCCCGCCACCCTAAGATTGGCCGCCCCTTACCAGGTGCCGCCCCAAGCACATGCTTGGTTGCCTGGTGCCTGGAGCCGGCCCTTGTCTTGAGGCGCCAATCAAAATTAGGGTCCATTGTGCCAGGCACTGTACCAACATATAGTGAGAGAGAGAGTCCCTGCCCCAAAGAACTTAGTCTAAATAGACAGGCCAGACAAACGGTGGGAGGAGCAACAGATGCACTGAGAGGGGAAGTGCCTTGCCTGAGGTCACACACAAAGTCATCAGAGAACCAGGAGCAGCGCCTGGGTCTCCCGAGTCCCATATGCCCTTTCCACTGGACCACACGGGCTCCGGTTTTAATTGGGCCCAGGTTGGAAGTGACACTCCATGAAACAGCTGGGTTTGCTGGTGTCTGTCTAGTTTCTAGTGCACCTGGCCACCTCAGCAAACACCACCATGACCACTCTTGGCAGTTGATCAGTCAGGAGTCAATGCAGGCGATGACGTCATGACACAGTTGTTATTATGGTTTATGCTGTTCTAGCTAATGTGCACATTCAGGGTTTGGCTCAAATTATTTGTTGACAGGTACATTTAATAAATTGAAAAACAAATAAGATATTCCAGTATATGAAATGACAATACATTAAATGGGTCTGTCACATATTTTAGGTAGAGTTTTATACAAAATCTTTAGGGCCAAATTGTGACTGGTTCGTGCAGGGGGGATGGTGCAAGGAGCTTCCCCACCAAAGCATCACACACAAGGGGCAGGGAAAATTGCATCTCCTGAGCCCAGGAATGTGCAGTAACTGCTGCCTTCCTGCTTCCCATAGCGGTAGGCATGGAGGCACAGAAAGGAGATGTGGCCGTGAGCAGAAAGGAGATATGGCCCGGCCTCCTTCCTGGCGTGTGGAGTAAGCTGGGTGCGCCGGGGTGGCAGTAGGGAAGCAGGCTGTACCAGCGTAAAGGTGTACAGCTGGCATATTTTCTAAGCCAAACTCCCTTCCCCCCCCAGAGCCCAGTTACGGGGCCCCACTGACACAAATACCACCCCCTGCCCCCTGAGAGCCCCACTGTAGGGCCCCTCCGTGTCCAGATGCCTACCGCATTCCCCACTCCATACCCCAGGGATCTAGAGGGAGAAACAGCCTGATGCTCGGTCCCAGGCTGCGCGCCGCCCTCTCCTTCCCTCAGGGCATGCTGGGAACTCTAGCTCCCTCCCCTTCCCCTCAGCAGTGTCTTCTATGTGCAAGCTGGACTCGGCCGGGTCCACCAGCCCTTAGTAGTGGCTAGAAGTACTGCAGCCCATTTCTGTGCGGGGAAGGAAATTCTGCATGCACAACATTAATTTCCGCCCAATGCTGCATTGTGCAGTGGCACAGAATTCCCCCAGGAGTAATTTGCAAAAGAGGGGGCTAAGGAAATTCAGCATCAACTCCTATTGAAAATCCCAGTCTTAAGCAAAAACTGTTTGTTTGTTTTTTGTTTGTCTTAAATGGCCCCCATTTACTGGCATTGCTGAATGGCTGGAGTGAATGAAGTATCACTGTACACCCTTGATCATAGCTGAAGGCCGCTCAAACTACCGCTATCCAGGGTGTGTTAGTTCTGAAACTAAATACGGCAGATTATAAGGCTGTTGGGCACTTTGTTCACCAGTACTATTTTTTTTTTGTTTGCTTTAAAAAGAGTGAGTGGGAGGCCTTACATACATCCAATGGAAAAGTGTGTATGCCAGGATGGGAATTCCTGAAAAGAAACAGGGATAAAACTGAGCATGTCAAAGTAAGTTTTTACAAGCTTTATTGTAAAAAAAAAAAATCCTCCGCAAAAGAGCTTTTGCGAGTACAATAATTTATAGATAGCTTTTGTGGCTCATGTTCTTATAGACCAAGTGTTAATGCAAATACATTGTGCCATTGTTACTCTATAATACATCAAAGTAAACACAAATTTATTTCAAATGTCACAAACTGTTACTGTGTTGGTACAAATCGCTCTCCACTAAAGTTGATGTATTAAAAATAATGTATATTTATTTTATAAATAAATAAGGGAAAAGGTCACATGTATAGTCATTACAAGCAGGAGGCTTTTTGAGGGAAAAAATGACCATTTTACATTGTTTGTGTGTCACTGCTTAAAATGACAGTCTGCCTTGAGACACACTAGCAATCTTGTTCATCTCTGTATGTGCGGATGGTGGCAGGGTATTCCCTATATAGACCAGAGGTGCTGGGTGTTACAGGACTAACTGGATCACAGAAGTTAAAATGTGAGTTGAATGAGCAAAGGGAGGGAAACCAGCTTAAGAAAAAAAATAAAAAAAAACAGCTAAAGTCCTCTGAGTTGTACAATGGATCCTGTGATCTTTATAGGGTTTTGTCTGTACAATGAATTCACAATCCCTGATTTACAGAGAGAGACTTTTTTCTGGGGTTAAAAGAGAGATTGATTATAAAATCAATGGCGGGACAAAATGAGCCGCCACTGGAAATGCTTTCTTGAGGCAAAGTGAAAAAAATTCAACATTTGAACTATCCAATGAGCCCTAGTGGTGGGTTTAATTTAGGCGACATTATTTTGCTCAAGCTGTGCTGTACCTTCTCTCCAGCTGCCTCACAAGGACACATGGCAGCCTGTCCTTGAGCTCATCTCACACACTCCAAATTAAAGTCATGGACACAAGGAAGTCTTGGCATTACTTTCCATTTTCATAACTGTTTGCTGACGTGGCTGCAGCAGTGGGAATTTCCCAAGAGCTTTGTGATGCTATTTCTAGACTTGTGTTTAATGGAAAACTTAATGGACACTTTGAAATCCAGGATGAAGAATGAACCCAAATGGCAGTAAGATCGAGTGCTTCAAAGACATTGCTTTGGCAAGCAGTCAAATACGGTTCTATTAAAATGCAAATGAGTGTTCAAAATGAACCTATTGCCTTCTGCCCTCTTTGATTTGAACCTTGGCTACCAGAGAAATTCTGACTGAGATTTTTCAAAGCCAACTAATAGATTTAGCCACACAACTCCCATTCATTTCAGTCCCCTACTTGGCTTTGAAAATCTCAACCCAGTGCTCCCTCACATTATATGGAGTCAGAGTCTATTGACCATCAGGTTATTGTGAAGTCCTATCTATTTAATCTTTTGCTGATGATGGTGAATAAGAGGCAGTTGATTCCTAAGAGTGGGTAAACTTCTTGCCTCGGTAGGAGTCTCATTAGTTTATTTGTTATCAATTAGGTATTCTAATTACATGTTTCCATGTGCCCCCCCCCAGACTCTAATGCACACATCTTCAAACTATGAAAGTAAAATAAAAAACCCATGGGAAACAACTCATTGATAATTCTGTTCCTCTACTCCCATGTTATGGTCCTGCCCACCTCCCTTCTGAGGTTGAGTGCTGTTCCCTCTCCTTGTCTTTCTTTGTTGTCAACTTTTCTGTATAGCTTGGGTAGCTCTCCAACTGGAGAGAAGGGAAAGGACTGCCAGGAGGCAATATAGTTTAGCACTGCATCTCTCAAAGCCTTTGCCTCCTTGCTTATCAGTGCCATAATACCAAATAATCTGAATGCCTCATGAGAACAAATTTTGAATTACAGAAATATAATAACCCTCAGATATAGCTTTGTTTATTAATTATTTGGGACACTGTGCATGTAACACAAATTATTCTCTTTCTTTCAAAGAGATAAATGGCCTATATTTTTAAAACAAACTTCTCCCACCTAGTTTTTTTTATTAGATTTTGGAGGACAATGAAGGTGTTTTCAGGCTAGAGTAAATCAGTTTTACTGAGTTACAAGATGGGTTGAAGCACACGTTCTATACGGAAACTGCGTGTAATTAAATAGCATCACTAGTGTGTAATTAAATTGCAGTTATTTCTTTTTGAGTTGTCCCTTCCACAGGAGACTATTTGGCCTTCTAATCCAGCAGTCTATCTTTAATAGTGGTCAATTCCTTGTGCTTTAATAAGATAGAACCACAGTGCTCTGCTGTGTAGCAGCAAACACCTAAGGAAGGTGGGGAAGAAAGAGGGTGAAGTTACACTGAGGTGTTGCAGTGAGATACTGAACTCTCTAGAAATTTTGGGCATGTTTTCTGATGTATGGGCTTGAGCCAAAGACCAGTGAAGTGAAGGATAATCTTTGCATCAACTTCAATAGGCTTTGCGTCTGGTCCTATATTATTATTACGAAAGAATATGTTTTTTCAGTTGCTATTTTCTTTATTATTTAAAAAGTTCTGCTTCTGTGGAGATGGGAAACTCTTGGGACATCTATGGCTGAAAAGCCATCCTGATTCAGCAGTGAAGGCAGCAATCAGATATTAACAAAAAACACATTTAACAAATGGGAACATAGAGGACATAGATAGAAATCCATATACATTAGAAGCTACGAAGTGTAGAAAATTGTTAAGAGAATTGAACGATATCAAGGAAAAATACACTGCTGGAAGGGCTAAGGACAATAAAAAGGAGTTTTTAAACTGCATTAGGAACAAAAGAAATTCTGCTATTGGTATAGGCCCTTAACTCAATGGAAATAGTAACATTGTTAATAATGATGCAAAAAAGGCAGAAGAGTTAACTAAATATTTCTGTTCTGTATTTGGAAAGAAGCAGGATGCTCTACTTACATCACACGAGGATGATTAATTCCTTTGCAGTACAATTATAATCTAGGTGGATGTTAAACAACATCTATGAGGGATAAACATTTCTATATCAGCAAGCCCAGATAACTTGCTCTCAAGAATCCTGACAGTTACCGGAGGAGCTCTCTAGGCCCCTAGTGTTAAATTTTAATAAACCTTAGAATACTGGAAAAATTCAAGAAGGCAGGAAGAGTGCTGATGTTGTGCCAATATTGAAAAAAGGGGAAGCAGGATGACTCCTGTCAGCAATCTTGTGCAAAATAATTGAAAAGCTAATACAGGGTTCAATTAATAAAGAATTAAAGGATAGGAATATAATTAATGCTAGTCAACATGGTTTTATGGGAAATACTTTACTTAGCAAACTTATCTGTTCATTTTTTGAACAGATTACAAGTTTGGTTGATAAAGATAATGCTGTACCTATAATATATTTTGCCTTTTTAAAGACATGTTATGTAGTAGGGCATGACATTCTGATTAAAAAATTAGCACTCGAAAATACCAATAAAGCACATGTTAAATGGATTACGTATTGGCTAACTGACATCTCTAAAAGCAGTTGTCATTGGGAGTCCTCATCTAAAGGAGTTGTTTCTAGGCAGCACCATTGGGATTGGTAGCAGGTCCAATTCTGTTCAATGTTTTCATCAATGATCTGGAAGTAAATATAAAATCACTGCTGATTAAAATTTGCAGCTAATGCAAAGATTAGCAGAGTGGTAAATGATAATGAAGATGGGTATCATACCAAGTGAGCCAGATCATGCTGTAAAATGGTCCCATTAAAACAAAATGTGTTTTAATACAGCCAACTATAAAGTTATGCATCTAGGAACAAGGAATGCAGGCATGCCTACAGAATGGGAGACTGTATCTTGCAAGCAGTGACTCTGAAAAGGATTTAGGGGGTTAGAGTAGACAATGTGATGCTGTGGCAAAGACGGCTAATTTGATTTTTAGATGCATAAATAGGGGCGTAGTGAGTTGGAGCAAGGAGCTTGACATTTACCTCTGTATCTGGCATTGGTGAGACTGATCTTCGAATACTGCGTACAGCACTGTTGTCCACATGTCAAAAAGGATGAATGGGAGGTGGTGCAGAAGAGAGTCACAGAAATGATTCATTTTTCTTTGTCAGAAAAAAATAGTGAGCGGCGACGTAAGTACCTTCACGGGGGAGGAAAATACTGGGTACTAAATCTAGTGGGGAAAGGCATAACAACCACCAAAGGTTAGGCTGATCCAGACACATTCAAATTACTCGCAGGTTATTTTTTTTTTTAAACAGTGAGGGTGATGCCCCATTGGAATAAACTACCAAGGGACTCTTTGCATCTTCAAATCAAAGCATATTCCTTTCTAGATGATATGCTTTAGCCAAACCCAAGTTATTGGGCTTAGTAGCGGAGTAACAGGATGAAATTTAATGGCTGTGCTTCACAGGAGGTCAAGCTAGCTGATCTAATGGTACCTTCTGGTCTTAAACTTATAAATCTTGTAACACCGTGAAAGGTAAAGTTGAGACTTACCCACCATATGGTGAACTGACCAAAAAGTTGCGTCATTAGATTTCAAATGGTGATGGGCAAAAAGTAATCAGTTATCTCGGGGATATGCATGATTGAAACGAAGAAGGTTGTTGAACACTAATGTGAAGAAACTGTCTTTGACGCTATGTAACATAAGCTATAGGCCTGAATCAGTGCCCCACTTCTAAACAGATGTGTGAAAGCTCAAGCTGAACTTTTCCAAACTTCATAGTGTTCAGATCTATGTATAAATTCAAGCTCTGAACGCCAATCTGAACAAGGAGCTGGTGTTTGAGTCCATCTTTACTTAAAATGCACATGGTCTGAAAGTGGTAGATGCCAGAGAAGTAAATTTAAAATAAACCCCTTAGGAGAATCCTGATTGGCTGGGTTGGTGGTTCCTAATAAAAGGCATGAGGTGGAGGGAATATGAGGGTATAAAATGTTAGACCTCTCGCTCTTAAATGCTATGCTCACTTGTCATAAAGATGGCGAGACCATAAAGAATATTATCTGTACATATACAGACACTTTATACCATTTCTTTAAGCTATGTTTTGTTCTTCTGAATAAAACCAATATCTGAAATATGTTAACTGCATGGTCTCAATTCTACTCTTTAGGTACCTTTCAAAGGTACCATAGTGCATTCATTACAAATGATCAGTTACTTTTCATTTGCTTGGACAAACAGGAGAGTATTTGACTTACAGTCCACCCTAGCTCCTCTTGTTTTAAGTTTCAGCGTAGCTAGAAACGGCACAGCTCTAGTATATAGCTGGGTAGCCACTGGGGGTTCAGACAGTGATATGGGCATGAATAGACATTAAGTTCAGACTACAGGGATGGAAGCCTGTGGTAATCCAGAAACATTCATTTGACTTGCTCTTCTGAAAATGCCAGTACTCTAACCTTTGTAAACTTGGAGTAGCTTGTTTGACTAAGTGAGTGCTGTTTTTACTTGTTTGACAAAGTTCCTCCTCTATCGTGGTGGGTCCTGCACTTATTGGTGGATGTTCTTGCCTCAGAGATTCACCATGTGGGTTGGGGAACAGCCCAGAGACCTTCCCCTCTGGAAGAACCCACAGTCCAAGTCAATTGGGAGGTTTGGGGGGAACCTGGGCCCGCCCTCTACTCCAGGTTCCAGCCCAGGGCCCTGTGGACTGCAGCTGTCTATAGTGCCTCCTGTAACAGCTGCATGACAACTACAACTCCCTGGGCTACTTCCCGATGGCCTCCTCCAAACACCTTCCCTATTCTCACCTCAGGCCCTTCCTCCTGGTGTCTGATAACGCTTGTGCTCCTCAGTCCTCCAGCAGCGCTCCCGCTCCGCTCCTTGCACCCAGCTCCTCATACTCACACCACAAACTGAAGTGAGCTCCTTTTTAAAGCCCAGGTGCCCTGATTAGCCTGCCTTAATTGAGTCTAGCAGCTTCTTCTTAATTGACTCCAGGTGTCCTAATTAGCCTGCCTGCCTTAACTGGTTCTAGCAGGTTCCTGATTACTCTAGTGCAGCCCCTTCTCTGGTCACTCAGGGAACAGAAAACTACTCATCCAGTGACCAGTATATTTGCCCTCTACCAGACGCCTGTACCCCACTGGTCTGGGTCTGTCACACTTGCTATAGTCATCTGCTTTCCCAGCCTCTTTTGTGTTTATGGGCTTTATCTGATGATTTCAGGCAAGTGTCAAAGACATACACCTCTACCCCGATACAACACTGTCCTCGGGAGCCAAAAAATCTTACCGCGTTATAAGTAAAACTACGTTATATCGAACTTGCTTTGATCCGCCGGAGTCCGCAGCCCTGCCCCTCCCGGAGTGCTGCTTTACCGCGTTATATCCGAATTTGTGTTATATTGGGTCGCGTTATATCGGGGTAGAGGTGTACACTATGTAATACAAAAAGTTATATGCTGAAGTTAATAATTAAGCTAGCTTCAAGGCCAAGGCAGTGGCAGTCTGTGTGACAGAATTATCTCAGTGAGAGAGATTTTTTTAATAGCATTTTTGAGCTGGTTTGAAAATGGAAAATAAATTTGCAAACTTTTTTTTGCAAGTATTATTTTTTTCTGTTTTCCAGTATTGTCAACCCTAACATTCAAAAATCAAGTGTCAGCCCCTACTTGGTGCCAAATTCTGAGATGGGCTTAAAGATTTAAAAATAAGTTCAAAAAAAGCCATTTTTAGGAATTTATTTGACTTTATGGTGCACTCAGGTCAAGTTTTCAAGATCTTCTCTGCAACTATGAGGGCTAGAAACTTTCATTTAAAACAAAAAGTAAGTTGAGCTTCTCATCTCATCACTGGTTTCAGTTAGCCTGGGCTCTAGTTAAAGGACCAAATGTCCGGGGACTTGTACACAAATCACAAGAGTCATTAACACTGGTGTTTGGAGGAAATTTTGAAAAATTTCCAGCTGGCTTGATTGGGGTTTGCCCTTTCTGGGCAATGCATTTCTGTGAACAGGGTGCAAGTGATGCTTGGATAGGACAGCAGTGTAGCCTTTGATATCTGGCAAAGATACACTGGTATGGTTAAGGAAATAGTTCACACCTGCACTGAATGTAAGGTCCACCTACTTTGAGCAGGTGAAGATGGGATTTTAATATTTCAGACCTCTATCAAAAAATGTATCAGACTAACTGACTTGCACTGATTTCTTTTTATTCACAGGTGCTAGCGAGTAGATGATGGCTGTTACATAGTAAAAAGAACGGCACACACTTTATTTAGAGGGATCATTCATTGGCAAGGCTATGGCCATTCACTTCAATTAGCAACAGTTTTCTAGCGCAGTCCCCAAAGATGTAACACCATCTTGATTTCTTAGGCACAGGCAGGGCTTCAGATAAGTCCCCCTCTTTATTTTGGATTTTGCCTGTTTCCTACAAAATGTAAACGTGTACAAAATTCACCAGTAGGCCAGTTTTAAGCCTCTTCTTCACTAATCCCTGATCTCTCTCTATTTTTCTAAACAAAATCTTGATGTTAAAAAATGTTGTTGCAAACAGTCAAAGTCTCCACTGGCCTTTCCTTTCCCCGTGGTTTTGTTACAGTCCATCGGATAGGAAATAATGTTTAGCTGCAGCATTGTTTACTGGGACTATTTAAGCCAACATTTTTCTTTTTAGGCATTTATATCATGTTTGCTACTGTAATATCTGAGCACCATATCATTCCTTAAAGAAATGCACAGGTTCTTCTTTCCCCAGCTGCAGAGATTTTTTACTGGTTTTGTTTTTGTTCGGTCATGGTTCAGAATGCTAACAGCAGCAGCAAAAATGTCCCTGTACCAAGGGGACTGGGCTAGGCAATGGAGCTGCTGAATGATAATTGTGGCTGACTCAGACAAGTATGACACAGAGGTAGTTGTGTATGTGTGTGCATCCCAGAATAAGTATTTCAAGCAGCAGCATCAGGCTCTAGCGACGTAGGAGCACCAGGGAAAAGACAGAACATTTCTTTACTCCATCAAGCTGCACCCTTGTTGAGTAACCATATAGATGTTACCATGTACATCTTCCCAACCTCCTCCCTACTATCTTGTTAACCCCTTGTAAGATCATGTCTGATATTAGCATGTGAGCTCATTAGGGAACACACATCATGGTCTTTTTACCTGTATTGTGAGGCACCCAGCAGACTTTTGAGCACTGTAAGAAATAATTATAATGATATAAAGAAGGTGAAGAGTTCCAGTGTAGATTTACTGCTCAGTGACCCAAGATTTTCCAACACCCCCACTTCTATTAAAAGGAATTTTCTGACTCAGTTTAGTGAACAGACGTGGAAGCCTCCTGCCGCCACATTTTCATTGTTACCCGTAACAAAGTGCAAGTGCGCACCCACCCTAGATTTGAGCAATGTCCGTGGATATTTAGTTGATTTATGAAGTGCAGAGGTTACAAAAATCTCAGTGATAACAGGCGATTCACAGTTTCTGGTTCTAAATGTTAGTACTCCTGCTCTTTTTTTCTTTTTTTTAGCTTCTACTGTTTCAAAACCAGCAATATGCCCAAGTCTTGGACTGAAGAGCTAGCACTGATAAATAAGAGGCCTTCCATATTTAGAAAATGAAAAAGAAAGGGGAAAAATTACTGATTAGAACAGCAATGATATTTCTTTTGTATTACCATTTAATCTAAGCAGTGAATGATCAGGGAGTAGATTCTTACTGAAATCAGTGACTATTGTCTGTGATCCCAGTGTCCATCAAATAGAACGCCGAAGTGATACATGAGCATATTAAAGTAACTAATTATTTGCTAATCCAATTTAAATTCATTTCAGTTAATCATTGTGATTAGTAATTCATTAGCCAGGAAAAAATGTGAAGTGGTGAAGCAATTGCTACTTACATACCAAAGAAATGAAAAAGAAACTGCAATCAAGGAGATTTAATATGCTTGCAATCAAAGGCAAACACAAGTTAAACCTTTCTGGTACAGAGAAAAGGGTGATCTTTGTGGCATAAGAAAAAAAATCCAGAATAACAAATGTGCAGCACTTTAATGTTAGATTGACCATGATTGGAACTGTTCACAAGTAGCGTGGACAATCTAAATTGTACTTCATTGTCTAAGTCAGTATGATATAACCATTAGGATAATTTAGAAAACACATCACCAAAACTTGGGCTGCGGAAGGAAAAATGGGAGCATCTTTGGAAGGTAAAAGTGGGAGTTTGAGTGACCTCTAGTTCAATATTTTGAGACAAACTGAAAGACGTGAGGGCCATTACACATCCTTCACAGCCTGTATACACCAGTTGTAAGAATATTTACCTGAACAGATATTTACATTTTTTTAAAATATTCTTAAAAAAGTAATATTTGCTTGATCTATGACACAATGAACTTCTCTACAAGAAAACGTACAATAGGCATAATAAAATATTCAAGAAGTCATAAAAGATAACACTAGCGCAGTGGTCTGGCCTACTAAAAGACGTTTAGGATGAGTGCAATGTATGGATACAGCTTTGTTCTAGAAAGGAGTTGTGCATATTTAAAAGTACTTACAAAGTTGATCTCCTCCTTTCCTTACACGTGTATGTTTCCTCACTAGATGAGTAGAGAACCATGAGCACCAGGCATTTCTAAATGAAGGGATGTCCATGTTTTAATGATGGGATAATGTCTTCTAACCTTTATGGCTCTTAAGAGAAAATATGTAGGTTTCATCCTATCGATGTTAAAGGGCAATTTAAAGGATTTCATATCTAATGAATTCATAGGATTCATTGCCTTTTTTCCGTCTGTCCAAACAGATTTATACTAATCATTAGAGAACTAAGATGGTTGTAAAGTACTTGATGTCTACAGTCAGCCTAAAAGCTAATGCTTAAAGCAATGTTATCAGTGTTACTCTGTGTCCTTCCAACTTAAAATCCTTTTTTATGAGGAGGGTGACAAACATTTATGTTAGAAAATAGTTACTGCACCTTTAAGTATCACCGTATATATTCAACAACTGCTTTCGTATAAACTTTGGGCAGTCAAGGTCATGCTAGAGCATAGTTGTACTTTCATGTAATTCAAAAGGCCAACTGCTATGATGTAAAGATGCCGTCCCTAGAAAAGGGAGTTTGCACTAATATCAAGATAACATTTTCAAAGCAGTGTGTGGGATTTAGCTGCTCATTTCTTACTGTTTTTAATAGTACTTGTCTGGCTTGCACCACTTTGAAAAGTTACCCATAACTACACTTGTCCTGATTATTTCATGATGTTGAACACTGAAAGCTACTAAATGGAACTGGAGAAAAGCTTTTTATATGTCTATAAAAGTGCAAATGGATGTTTATTTTTATGGGAAATCAACTTAACTTTCTCACTGCCAGCTGTTGCATTCTGGGGTAATTTATATGGTTTTTACATGAATCTCATTGTTCATAACTAAATGGTAATTGAAGATAAAGAAGTGTAATATAAATGGGAGGAAAAAGGCAACACAAAAATAATCTTTTCCAGACTCTTTGACGAGAGACATGTAAATTAAGACTACAATTATAATGGGTGAATGCTTTGTTAAAAATACGTTACTGAAACTGGTGGAGATGGAGTTGGATATGTAGCCATTGTTTTATGAAGAACCAAGTCACTTCAGTGTTGGTAAATTGCTAATGAGGGAAATGAATAATTTCTAGAAACGTTTCTGCCTACATTGGGAACAAGCCCGGCTATTATGCTATCTGGCAGGCAGGAAATGATTTTTCACACTATGTCCTATCTGACTTGAGTCACACGGTACTGAAGGAAGAGTGCTTTATCTCCTGATAGAATAGATTCTGCATATCTGACTACCAGTGTTTTCTGGTTTTCAAAGTCACCTTCCCATCCCCAATTTTTCCACTAAGAAGTTTCTCAAATACAATCAGACGATGTTCTTTATACACCCTGGAAGAGGTGATACTACTGCATTCCTTTTGGTATTCCAATAGCAAAAGAGAGAAAAGAAAAAAAAGAAAAAAAAAAAGAGAGAACTGACCGTAGATACTTCTGTCATGTTTGGGTCTGAAATTACATCAAAGAATTCTTCTAACACCATCCCTCAAAGGAAACGGATCATTTTCCATTAAATTTCTCACCTAGATGTCTGCATTTTGAAAACTGCTCTCTGTGATTTATTTTTCTTATTACAAAGGTCAGTTTTAAATGTGATTTACTGCTTACGTGTTTAGGCAATGTTAAGGGTAGTATAACCAGGGCCCTACAGTCAGAAGTACAGGTGATTTGAAGTTAGATTGGCTGAAAGAAAACTGATGACTTCAACATAACTTAGAGACTCATCAGTACTGAAACTCAGAAGCTGTTTTGTTCTACAGAATCATCAAGTTATGCAGCTTATTCAATACCTCGGTGGAGAAATGATTCTCTTTCCAGGTATACATTCTTTTCATAAGCCAAGCAGTAAATCATACTTCCAAAAAATATCCCAACACAACCCAATTTCTATTAGCAGAGCATACCTTATACTATAAAACTTGCAAGTAGACCAGTGTTGCACCATGAAGCTTATACAGTTTTTTCCCCCAGTGTAAAAATATACAATGCTACTGCCTATTTGTTGCAGTGTAAGGTCCAATCAGCACTTGTCTGCTGCAGGCTCTACTTTTGTGCCCTTTCATACTTCTCCAACCCAGACCACCGTGTTACCCCTCCTGATACCTGAAACCTCACAGTGTAATGTGTTTTGTCTCCCATTAATAACAAACAGTGAATTCTTAGCTGGTGTAATAAGATACTGTCCAAATAATCCACTGTCTTTCATAATTCTGTTGTAGCTGCTCCAGGGCCAGTCTTTGGACATGATAGGCTCCTTTAAATTCTTCAGTACATTCATTTTCCCCGTTGACAGCTCTACAAAAAGCACATCTGTTTGCAAATGTGACGTAGCATATATATAGTACTGATTGCCTTCAGTGAAAGAGGGTTGAAATGTCAGATCAGATACATGTACATTTGTTTGTAAGTCATAAATCAACTTGATTTCCCCTTGGACGGTTATTGCCTGGACTTTAATCCTGCCACTGTCTTCAGCTGCACTGACCAAATAGCGTCCATCAGGGGAAATATAGGGCGTACCCGATATGTCACTGTTAGGGCCAATCACAGAATCTGTAACACTGTCAATAATGAGCTGGGGAGATGCTATTATTGATGTATTTTTTTTACATTGGACAAAGAAGTAGCCACCCAAATGGGTATAAGCCATGCTCTGTGGTTTGCAGCCATAGTTTCTGAAGCTGATAGTCTTGATGTGGGTCACAGTTTCCAGGTCAATTTTGTGAACTGCAGATTTCGATTTGTTAAAGATGAAACCAAACCTGAAATATAAAACATGACACTGGCATCATCTCTGGAGCTGTGGCAACATGCTTGAGAGAATCCTGAAATCAGCAGAACTCGCAGACTCCAGTTGTTTTCTATTGTGCGTAATAATGTTCACTTTTCTCTATGAAACCACTAACCGCTAATTCTTCTGTTATGTGCTAAAAAAAAAAACCCTTAACATGTCATTCCGATCTAGGGACATGACCCCATAAGCCATTATACATGCAAGAATTCCTGGCTCGCATGAACGGTCCCATCAACACCAGTAATGGACCATGGGAACAGTGTGCAGGATTGGGCACTTTATGTGTTATGCTTGAGTTACAAATTCTTCCGGTGCGATATAATTCAATGTGTATTTCAGATGTTTTATAGCTCCAAATCACAACTCCTTAACTAAAACTTATTTTGGACCTAATCCTAAAGAGGGGAGAGGATGCAAAGAAAACGTCAAGGCATCTTTGTGCCTGTTGATTTTGGGCCAGTCCCTTAGCGTACGTTAGAGCCATCTGAGAGGAGCTCTAATTTACAGGTGCTGCCATGGTCCCAGGGGACCATTATGGCAGCTGGGGCTGCTGCGGTGCACGCAGTCTGTGCCATGCCCTCACACCATCTGCTGGGAGGATGGGTGGCTTAGGAACTTATTGGTGGATCCCCTCAAAACAGCACCACTGCAGTGGAAATTGGGGGTCTTTGTTTTCAGTTTTGAGAGAACAGAAAATAAAATGAATACCAAATAAAATGTTCTATAAAAGCAACAAGCTGCAGTGCATTTGACCTTTGTTGACCAGAGGAAAAGGTCAGCAAGACCCAGGCAATGTTTCTACTTAATTTGAAAGGAAGACAGTAAAAACGGCACCTTTTGCGTTCCCTAGGATGCCGATATTCACTTGCGCGAGTGAAAATTAATTTTACATGGAATATCTTTTCATCCATTCAATACAGAAAGAAGGAAATTAAGTGAGATGTTTGGCTGGTCTTTGAAAGATTATGAAATGTGACAAGAGACTTGTTTTCACACAGTTAAAATATATATTTTGCTTCAATCAGTGGGTTTATTTCTTTAAGCTTAAGCAGCATGTCAGTGAGACACTCAGCAGTGATTTCACTGCTGAAGAATTAGCCAATGTACTGTATGATCCCTTGAAAAATCACTGAGCTTAGCCTTAAATTTTCCCATTATGCTCAGATCCTTTAGAAACGTCACTTAAAACAGCTTCAGGAAAGATTAACATGGCACTAGGTGTGGAGGAAATAGAAGATGACACTAGTGTTTCTCCGGAATGAGCACGCTTGGACTACTCTTAAAAAAAAAAAAGCCTTTCTTTACAGCATTTCTTTCAAGACTCCCTTAATACTTGGCCAAGTGCGTGACTAAGAGAAAACCCAGGCTTTTATCATAAACTTTAATTTGAAAAAGTGGGTCAGACTGTGCATTATGTGCACAGAGCTGCTGAAGAAGTTCTATGCCTGTGTGAGATCTGTGCTCTGAAATCTCAGTGAAAAAACCTGCTCTTAGTATTCTTTTAATGGACAGCCAACGAGTCTGTAGGGCAGCCTGGGAACTAACCCCGCCTCCAAAAGAGATGTTACTCACTCTGGGCACTACCTGTAGTTCTTCAAAGATGTGCTCCTCATAGGGGCTCCACTTCGGGTGCATGTGCACCCCATGTGCCTTTAATTGGAAATTTTTATTATCAATGTCTGTTCAGCCCACACGTGAGGATATCAGCAGCATGTGTGATACCCTCGCACATGCTGCTGATAGCCTCACGCCTTGCACTGAGGCTATATCAGGTTGCATGGGCAAACTGCCCCTCAGTTCCTTTTTCACCACTGAGCCTCAGAAGGAAACTCCAAAGCAGGGGAAGGAAGGTGGGTAATGGAGCAGTATTTCCATAACAAGGAGGGAACTTCAGACTCGTGTCCAGCACAGAGGAAAAAAGTGCATTGTCAGCTGTTGCATCGGCTCTAGAGGCATTGACAAAGGCATATGTACTGAAGACCTTGTAGCAGCTCTTCAGCTCTCACATACTGGACATTTTTAAGTAGAGCCATAGATGTATGTAGATTGTGACCTCATCAAGCAAATGGCGAGAACCCTTCAATAGTGGTATGAAAAGCTCTATAGGCATCCAAATGAACCTTGAGAGAAATAAGTAATAGTCCTGTTTCCTTTAGCTACAGCATATATTCCAGAACAACCAGACATAAGGCAAATTTGCGGGTAGCATTTTGGAATTCACCACAGTGACTAAACGTTCTCCATTTTTGAAGGTAAGAATTTCTGGATCTTTCCTATTTTTTAAATAGTATCTGTTGTAACTCTGCAGAACAGACTGACTCTAACCTTGCACATCATTGAGGAGCCATGCCTTTAGGTGTAGAATGCTCACATTGGGAACGCAGCAGACCACTGGCATCCTGGGAGAGGAGCTGAAGAGGGATTAGAAGATATATCGCTGGACAAAGAGCAAGGGGAAACCATGCCTACCTTGACCATGTTGGGGCTATTAGGATAACTCTTTTGTTCACCACTTTGAGAATCAGAGGCATCGCGGGAACCACATAAAACAGCTTCATCCAAGTGAGGAGGAAGTTGTCCCCCCCCAAGGAATTGAGACCTAACTCCCCCCAATTAACAGAATACACCTCTACCCCGATATAACGCTGTCCTCGGGAGCCAAAAAATCTTACCGCGTTATAGGTGAAACCGCGTTATATCGAACTTGTTTTGATCCACCGGAGTGCGCAGACCCTCCCCCTGGAGCGCTGCTTTACTGCCTTATATCTGAATTCGTGTATCGGGTCATGTTATATCGGGGTAGAGGTGTAGTTGGCATTTTTTGTTCGTAGCGGTGGTGAAGAGATCAACTTCTGAAAATCCCCAAGTCTGAACTACACCAGCAATAACTTGGGAATCCAACTCCCCTTTCTAGTCTTGGGAAAAAACACCTGCTAAGAGTGTTGACTGTGATATTTTGCCTGCCTGGGAAATAGGTTGTTGAAATTCTTATGGTATGTTTTATGCTCCAATTCCATAACCTTCATGCTTAGGTGCAGAGGGAAGGAGATCTCACTTCTTCCTGCCAATTGATATAGAATATGCAAGCAGCATTGTCTGTCATGACTTTGGTAGACCTGTCTGAGGAGAGGCAGAAAATGAAGGGAGAAATTTCTGACCGCTCTGACTCTAACAGGTTGATATGGAGGGCTGTTTCTTGGGGTGACCATCTGGGGGTGGTATCAGAGTGAACATGTATTGTTAGAGCATTGAGGTGCGCCCCCCATTCTGACAGAGATGCATCCGTGGTTATGGTTAATGAACCTTCCACCAGTCCAGGTAGCAATTAACCTATTGAGGAACTGACACTGGTTTGGCAAGAAAGCTGATCTGAGCCACCCCTAGAAACAGCGAAGGCATAATCTTGCATGTTCAGTCACAAAAATGCAAGCTGCTATGTGATCTAGAACTTTGTAGGGTTGCCAACCCTCCCAGTTTGGCCAGGAGTCTCCTGAAATAATCTCAATCTCCCGGAGGATACTGAAGACAATCCGGGAGATTTTAGGCCGCTAAAAGTCTGGCGGCACAGTGGGGCTAAGGCAGGCTCCCTATTTGCTCTGGCTCCGCGCTGTTCCCAGAAACGGCCAGCATGTCCCTGCGGCCACTAGGCAAAGGTGCGGCCAGGGGGTCTCCGTGCGCTGCCCCCGACTCTGCTGCTTCCATCAGTCGGGAACGGGGAACCGTGGCCAATGGGAGCTGTGGGGGCAGTGCCAGGAGGCAGGAGCAGCACACAGAGCTGCCTGGCTGCCCCTGAGCCTAGAGCCACTGCCGGACATGCCGCCACTTCCGAGAGCCATCCAAGGTAAGCACCGCCAGGCCAGAGCCTGCACTCCTCACCCCTTCCTGCACCACAACCTCCTGCCCTGAGCGCCCTCTTGCACCCAAACTCCCTCCCAGAGCCTGCACCCCAACCCCCTCCCATACCCAACTCCCTGCACCCCAACCCCCTGCCCCAGCCCTGAGCCCCCTCCCCTGCCCTAGCTGTGAGCCCCCTCCTGCACCCAAACTCCCTCCCTGAGCCTGCACTCCCTCCTGCACCCCAACCCTCTGTCCTGGGCTCAGCCTGGAGCCCCCTCCCACAGCCAAACTCCCTCCCAGAGCCCACCCCTCCTCCCACACTCCAACCCTTTGCCCCAGCCCTGAGCCCCCTCACAATCCCAAACTCCCTCCCGGAGCCTGCACCCCAATCCCCTGCCCTAGACTCAGCCCGGAGCCCCCACCCACACCCCCTCCTGCACCTCAACTCCCTGCCCCAGCCTGGTGAAAGTGAGTGAGGGTGAGGGAGAGCGAGTGATGGAGGGGGGGCAGGGCCTTGGGGAAGGGGTGGGCCAGGGCAAGGGTGTTTGGGTTTGTGCGATTAGACAGTTGGCAACCCTACCTAGAAGTTGAAGACTGTTTCTGACTGAAGTCTGGGGGCTCCCTTGAATAATTCTAACACAGTATGACAGCGTCATGATGTCCATGGGAAGGAAGGCCCTGGATGCCAAGGATGCAAAGGGGCCTAGAGTTGCCTCGGGACTGATGGGGAGGTCTCCTGACCTGTCTCCAAAGTGAGGCAAAGAGAGCACTCCATCATTAATAGTCACAGCTTGATTTCCTGGTCCTTCCATGGCTTGGATTTGAGGGCTAAACAAGACGTTACACTTAAGTGGGACATGTGACTCTCCCAGGCAACAAACACATGTAAAGTGTCCGTTGCTGACCGGGATAGCCTCTTTACACACAAGGCAACATTTAAACCCCGGTGAACCGGGCATGCCCTATGCAGGGAGGCTTTCCCCAGAGGAAATAACAGTCTTTCAGTAACCACTAACTAACTACTGCTACTTACTAACAAACTACGTAAAAAGAACTCAGCAAGCAGCCGAGGCAAGCCCGATGCGGCTGCACTAAGCGTTGTTTCAGGCCGACGCAGGAACTGAGGGCAGTTCGCTTGCACAGCCTGATATAGCCTCAGGGTGAGACACGCAGGTATCAGCAGCATGTGCTTGGGCCAAATGGACACTGCTAATGAAAATCTCCAATCAAAGGTGCGTGGGGCACATGCACATCTGACATGGACCATCCATAAGGACACTACTTGAAGAACGGCTAGATATTTATCTGAATTAACAGCCAGTGGAACGTGTCAAATTACTGTTTGTTTCAGCGAGCCGAACTATTTACATTGGGTCAAAGCCTGCACATAGGCACACCAATGTCACTGATAGTGTGGCAGTCATCAGTAGAGCCCCAATCCAGCAACTAACTTTAAGTTAAGCACGTGTTTAAGTGCTTTGTTGGACTGGGGTCTAAAAAGCAGAATATGGCACACAACTAGCGTAACTGAGCTATATTGGCTACATAACATGATTAGTAGTTGTGCTATAACATGGTAGCAGTATAGTCAATTACTATGTATTGATTTCAACAGTTAACATGTAGTGGTCACATTAGGCAATAACGCATATTCTTTTGAGTTACGTTTGTTAGCTAAATTGTAATTCCCTTGGAAATAATTGTAATCACAATACACGGCACTCTTTTTTTTTTTTTTTAAATGCATGCACCATTTGTGCAGTCGCTGTTACCGCACACACGTCACATATCTCAGCATGCAAATGGTCAGTTATGTATTCAACAGCCAAACTTTAGAGGAGAATAAATTTTTTACCACTCAGCTCAATATGTGTACCGAGTCCTTCGGGGCTTGTACTGGGATGGTTAGCCCATGCTAAAGCCTGTGCTGTCATGCGTTTGCTAGCTACTGTTACAAACAGTACAAGTAGGCTGACCAGACAGCAAGTGTGAAAAATCAGGACAGGGGGTGGAGGGTAATAGGAGCCTATATAAGAAAAAGCCCCAAATATCAGGACTGTCCCTATAAAATCGGGACATCTGGTCACCCTAAGTACAAGCACACCTTAATCTGCAGTGTAGTCATACCCTCAGCGGCACACTTTGAATCTTAGATGTCTTATAGTATGGCTTTGTGGTTAAAGCATGAGCCTGAACCTCAGGTTTCTATTCCTGGCTCTACACAGACTTGCTGAATAATTTGGGGCAATTTGCTTATCCTGTTCTTCTTACCTCAGTTTCCACATCAGGAAAATGGGGAAAATAATTCTTAACCACATCACACATTCATTAATGTTTGTATAGTACTTTAAGCCAATTAGACAGAAGGTTCCTAGAAGCACAAAGCATGATGACGACGAGTCATTAGGACCATTCCTTACCTAATGTGATTAATAATAAGATTTGTAGGTGGTATGAAAAAATCATCCACATCTTCAAATGGCGTGCGGATGATATGCTGATTTTCCCCTGCACTTGCCTCTGATATTACCTACAATAAATAAACAAAATATTGAGCATAGGGAAAACAAGAAGGAAGAGAGAAGTAAATACAGGTTACATAACTGCGTTACACCAAAAAGATATTTGCCTTGCCTTGAATCCAGGAGATTCAAATTGATTCATACTTTCAAAATAGCGTTTGGAGTAGCTGCCTTGAAAAATAGTGTTAATAAAATGGCATTTGAAGATTGACATTTGTAAGGTAAGTGTACAACTCTCTCTGCTTTCATAAGATGATGTTCATAGCAGTAGACAAAGCAATCATGCACAAGTTGAAATAGTGTGACAACACTAAACCTACAATAATGTATTCCAAACTGTTTAAAGTAAACATTTATTTCATATGTATTAAACTCACTTAAATGCACAATGATAATTCACTGGCTTGAATGATCTAACGCTAACTCACAGCAATTAATTATCACTTTGAAGGAGCAGAAACGTTCACCCATCTAGTGCACCATGTAAAATACATGGAAGAGCAGAGAAAGGCACTCTCTCGAAATGCTGTCCTTCAGAACAAAGCAAACCTTCTGCTGCCATGGAAACTCTGATTTATCATCTCCCTTATAACCCCAGAAAAATGAGGAGGTAGAAATTTTCAATAATTAAAATATTAAATACAGAAATTGTTTACTGGGACTGTTTTGGTTCAAGAAGATTTAGGTCAATTCATTAGAAATTTTTGCTAATGTGACATGCTAACAGGAGTTCTTTTGAATTTATGGCTAAATAATTAATTACAGGATGTGCTACAATCTTAAAAGGTTTAGTTCAAACATTCTGGTCATGCCATTTCGATTTCTTCCAATTAAATTGTTTGAGAAAAATGCCAATTTTTGCAGAGTGCTTTCATGAAGCCAGAAACAGTATTGTACATTTGCTTTCCCATAAACTAGTAACAACAAAACAATAGCAGTCCCTTAATAGACTGCATAGTTTTGTTTGATAAACCCTTGATTTCTGAAGAGGGAGAAAATTAAGGTCAAGCTGTACAGCTGAATTTCTTTCTTTTCTTTTTTTTTATTACAGAGCTGTGGGAAACCATTAACGTTCTTTTTAGGGTGGGGGAGTGGGGTGGAACCTCATCAAATTTGACACTGCAAACTTTTTTTGTGGGGGGGAGAGAGGGAGAGATCAGAAAAACAAAAGGTAGACTGCTGCTGATGTTAATCTAATGCTATCCATGTGTATCTGCACTTCACAAGATAACAGAAAGGACCATCCGAGAACTGTAGCCCTATAACAAGTTTCCAGCTGTGCAGTTGGTGTTGTCGTGTTAATAATCACAAGTCTGTGCCATCTTTCCTTTAATTACAGAAACCTCTCACAGCTGGATGGAAGCTATTAAGTTGGAATGGGTAAAGGGACTCCATTTTGTCTTCCTGTATCTTGTCCAGGAACCTATGCTAGTCATCAGGGAAGTTAGCGGAGATTGCTTCAGAAACTTCTGTTTAGTTGCTGCTGTTCTGTTGCCAGAGGTTACAACAGTGTGGGATTCATGAGTTATTTAGCAGGGCCCAGGTGGTTTGTAAAATATGTATGGCAATACGGCACCTGCTGTATAATACCCTGGCAACTGCTGTAAAGAAGGTGATCATTTATGGGCAAACGTCTGGCCTGAATAGTTTAACTGGGCACTTAGCTGCTGTGCAGGGCAACAAGGAGAAGATCCTCCCACTCTCAAGCGCCAACATAAGGGCTGGAGTAGACTCAAGATATTTGGGTGCCTAACTGCCTCTTCAGGCATCTAATGCCAACATTTGGTGCCACTGACATTTTCAGACCCACTGTCTAGCTGCTATCTAACCCTGTAGGCATCAAAGTATCTGCTGGTGGGCCCACGTCACTGCTTGGAGCCCGCACTCAAAGAGTTCTGAAGGAACTATAAAACTACAGTACAGTGTATTTGTATATATAGTGCCTTTTCCACACAATACCACATAATGCTTTGCATTCTTATCTCGTCCTCCTTTACGGTGGAGATGCATGCATCCTGTGCTGGTGCAGCGCTAAGTGCAGGGCTAACTCTGCACCTCTTCTAGGGCTGGTTTGGCACAGATCAGAGCTGTCTGAGGGCCGTCCAGCCCAGATAAAATGATCCCTATGGCCTGGGATCAAAGGGAATACCCAGGGTGTAGGAATGTCGGTGGCACTGTTGTCCTCCCCAAACTTGCTCCCTGCTCCAAGGGATCCTGCTATATGGGTCATGAGCTGGCTGAGTTGGTTCTGTGCCTGCTGTCGAGACCACCTAGACCAAAGGGGGTCCTTTACAACTGCCTTACAACCACTTTGTGCCAGCGCTGTTTTAAAGGAGGCTCTGAACAGGTAGCAAAAATCACTATGAGCTTTGTTTGTTTGTATTTTTCTCAGTTACCCCAGTCTTCCTGCATGCATTTGTGGCATTTGGCTCTGTCATCAGTCTTAAAAACAAAATGGACGATGGTAACAACACACTCCCACTACTGGTTTACAACATATTCTCTGCTTTATGCCTGACAGTGGCTCAAAAACAGATTAAACTGTAAGAGAAGTGGGGGAGAAATAATGCACAATGACAATGCAAAAATTCAAGACAGACAGTGTTATCAGTAGCCAATGGTGCTGCTAAAAGAAAGAGAGGGTAAAATGTTAACTTTACACAACACTTACCTGCAGTGTTGGATGGGACTTCCGCATGTTCCCCCAGCTAAGGACCCAGACTTGGTCATGTGATTTATCATAATGTAATTTGGCTGGTAGAGGGTCAACATCCACAGACTTCAAAGAAACAAATATTTGTATTCATATTTAGTCAAGTGAAGATGGCTTACAAACATTATTTATGTTAACATTTGTTTACAAAGATAACTGTGAACGTTCCTGTGGAATCCATTATCCACCTGCTACTCCCTCCTCCCCCCACTTTAGGGAGATGGAGGCACAGAGTTGTGTAATTAGCTGAAAAAAAAAATCACACTGTGAGTCAGTGACAGAGCCAGAAATAGAAATTAGGTAGCCCGATTCCAGTCCCCTGATCTGGCTAAGCAGACAACACTCCATCTCACACCACAACTTCCATCTACAGGGGCCAATTTCTGCTAGCGTTACACCTGGGCAATCTGGTTATAACTGAGGTCACAAACTGACCCAGTAAGTGTAGGTGAGAAATACTTTCTAGGTAGCTGCAAACGTGACTGCAGATGTCTTCCTAGGACTATGAGAATCATGCCATCAAGCCGTTTTTTTGAGAATGAGGTTATAGCATGGCAAATGACGCAGTATACCCCAATGAGTGAAAATAGTATATCTGTCCAACACATGAGCTAGGTTACAGGTTCACTGGGTAGGGACCTAATTCTTTAGCATATCAAAGCCTCTTTGCCATCCTGAATAAATAGCTCGCCTGGTAAGTACCTGCATGACTTTCTGTGTCTGGATATCAATGATCATTAGTCTGTTCTGCTTGGGCTGTGTCACATAAATATATTTGTCTCGGACATTGACAGCTGAAGCCCAGAGGCAGGACTGCACAGGTCCACCTTCAACTTTAGGACAGATCTCTTCCTGAAAGAGAAAATAATAGGTTTAATTTGTGCAAGTTAGGGGCCATGCTCTAAGCAGCCTGCACTTTAGCCTGGAATCATAGAACAAAAAAATCTGTGGGGACTATCGTATGCCTAAATTATTTCCCCCCTCCCACTTTTTACCTGGAAAACATGCAATAATTATTGTATTAGGTAGCACACTGTAGTCTGGATCTATCCCAGTGAGATTAAGCAACTGGAGCTCGCTGCAAGCTCCCATTTATATTCAAATAACCACAATGCTGCATAGAACAGAATCTTTTGAAGCATCCCCTGGTACAAGAGGACTTATAGTGCTGTCAACATTTATTAGCAATATAAATCTCATTTTGGGTTTAAAACACAGTGATTTATGTTTTAATGAAATTATTGCACTGCATTGTTCCTATAGCCTTCATTCTCAGTTTTAGGAAATCTTGCTCTCAGGTCCTTGTGCATTTAGAGTAGCAGCAGAAGAGTCCAATAATCTCCTTAACTCCAACCTGGAAACATCTTTATAAAAGTATTATATAGTGTGGGCTCGATCTTGTTGACCTTATTCACATCTGGGTCGTTTGTTGAAGCCTATGGGACTACACATCATTAGAGCCAGCAGGATTTGTCCTTTGCTATATTTTCTGTAATGCTGCTTCTCCTTTTTGGTGATAGCTTTCTCTTCAAAGGCTTTCTTTCCCATCTTGTACATTATGATTGCTGACCGGTAAGTTATTCTAACAGTAATGGTACTTTTCAATTGGTATCTTTCAGGGTGCCTAACAAAGTACAATATTGTTTAGTTGGTGTTCTAAAGCTTGGAGGGCCAAATTCTTGTTGAGTTCTGCGCTACTTTGTGGGTGCACAAAGGCTGGAAATCAGCTAGATCTAGCCTGCTGAGAAGTCCTTTGGTTTGGTGAACAGAGCTTGTGCATCTTGGTCCTGGCATAGAAGTAGGTTGGAGCTGGAGATGGAGTGCATCGGGCCTTGGCTATCCTCAGGTGGCATGTGGTCCTTTGTGCACAGAGCTTTGAGAGTGAACCAGAAGGCAGAGCAAACACCACGATGTATTCTGTTTTTAAAATATCTCACAACTTTTAGGCCACTCTCATGATCTTTGAGTGCTGACTCATGATTTTCATACGTGGCGGCTGGCAATCTTCGGTAGCAAACATGCAGCTTGAGACTCAGGAAGCTACAAATCTCCATGACAAACTCTTCCTTCCCCATTGCTCCCACTTTTGCATCAAATGGAAACTTGGCACAGCAGAAAATCTGGGTCCAAGTGAACTGTCTAAGGTCCCTGTGACGTTGCACCCCATAATGCTTTATGGAAATATCCTTAGAATGTATATATGACATAACTGGAATATGTTTTATGCTACATATGCCATGTAACATATCTCTGTAAAGGTTATGATCTACTAAATATATTCATCCTATTTGTATGCATGTATCCTTTTTGTATTCAAAGTTATGAATATTGGCTGTGTACTTGTTTGATTTTAAGTAACCTTAGTAAGGCATTTGGGCAGCTTCTTTAGAAAGGAATTTGCAAGTAAAGTGCCCAGTCAAGAAACACTTAACGGACAATGGATCTTGGAAGGCTCCAATCCATATAAGAAGTCTACTTGAGGAAGTTCAAGGTAGCATGTGAGCAATGGCTGCTACCTGTAAGTTCTGAGTCATGCATGGTCATGTGACTTGCCCATGTGACTCCAAAACGCCATCTTGTAGCTAGGATTCTAGCTGTCCACCCACAAGAGAAAGTCTATTTAAACCCCTGGGAGACCCCTCCATTTCATCTTCAGCTGGCTCAAGAGATAGCCTCTCCACCCCAAAGGATACCTGAAAGAAACTGGGACAAAGGACAGTAACTACAGAGGGTGTGAGTGACTGCTGGACCTAGACTAGTCTGTAAAAGAGGCTTATTAGAACATCGCTGAGGGTGAGATTTTATCTGTATTCAGCTTCTTACTGTATTAGGCATAGGCTTGCGTGTTTTATTTTATTTTCCTTGGTAATTCACTTTGTTCTGTCTGTTATCACTTGGAACCACTTAAATCCTACTTTTTGTATTTAATACAATCACTTTTTACTTATTAATTAACCCAGAGTATGTATTAATACCTGGGAGGAAGGGGTGGGGGCAAACAGCTGTGCATATCTCGCTATCAGTGTTATAGAGGGCGAACAATTTATGAGTTTACCCTGTATAAGCTTTATACAGGGTAAAACGGATTTACTTGAGGTTTGGACCCTAGTGGGAGTTGGGTATCTGAGTGTTAGAGACAGGAACACTTCTTAAGCTGCTTTCAGTTAAGCCTGCAGTTTGTGGGGTGTGGTTCAGACCTGGGTCTGCGTTTGTAGCTGGCAAGTGTGTCTGGCACAACCAGGCAGGGTTCTGGAGTCCCAAGCTGGCAGAGAAGGCAGGGGCAGGAGTAATCTTGGCACATCAGTTGGCAGCCCCAAAGGGGTTTCTGTGATAATAAAATATAATAATATATGGAGATATACCTATCTTATAGAACTGGAAGGGACCCTGAAAGGTCATCAAGTCCAGCCCCCTGCCTTCACTAGCAGGACCACGAACTGATTTTGCCCCAGATCCCTAAGTGGCCCCCTCAAGGACTGAACTTACAACCCTTGGTTTAGTAGGCCAATGCTCAAACCACTGAGATATCCCTCCCCCAACCCATCACAGTCCCACAGCAAGTCAGTGAGAGAGGTGGAAACAGAACCAAGGTCTCTAGACTCCCAGTGTGGTGTATTCTCCACTGGGCCATGCTATGTATCTTAAACAATAGTCTTCCTTAGCTGACATTAAGTAGAAGTGACTAGCATGTGAGAGGATATAAGAGCAGCACAAATAATAGTTTTAAGAAATGAACTAAAAATAACCTTGGGCCTGAGCCTACAACCATTGAGGCCCACTGCAAAACTTCCTTTAGCTTCAATGAGAGCAGTATAGTACCCTGCATTTGTATTACAGGTAAGGCTGTGAGTCTGTCACAGAGATCACGAAAGTGACGGATTCTGTGACTTTCCGGGACCTCCATGGCTTCTGCAGCCAGCAGGTGTGACTGACCCCAGGGCTGCCCAAACAGCTCAGATGGCCCCGGCGACTGACCCCAGGGCTGCCTGAGCAGCTTGGGTGGCCCTGGGGCCAGCTGCAGTGGCCCCCCTCCCCGCAACAATGGTGGTCCCGGGCTGCCCCCTGCCAGCAGCCGCGGCGGCAGTCCCAGACCGGCCGGGCTGCCCCTCCCCCGCAACAGCGGAAGCAGTGGTCCCGGGCTGCCCCTGACCAGCAGCAGTGGGAACAGTCCCAGGCTGGCAGGCTGCCCCCCACCAGTAGCAGCAGCGGTGGTCCTGGGCCGCCCCGCACCAGCAGCCTCCCCCCCACCACACAAACACCAGCGGGTTCACCAGATCCCCCCTCTAGAGCAGCAGCTGTGCCCCCAGAGCCTCCCAGATCACCCAAGATTTAGTCAGGGGTAGACAGTACAAGTCATGGACAGGTCATGGGGCCTGAATTTTTGTTGATTGCCCGTGACCTGTCCATGACTGACTAAAAATACCCATGACTAAATCTTAGCCTTCATTATGGGTCATCCTAATGGGTGAACTTGCAAAAGTTCACCTGCTAACTAGCCATTAATTCCTTTTGTTTCTTATTGGCTACTTTATTTGAATGCATAGTTGTGGAGCAGATACAGGGCGTGGGGGGGAAATGAATGCATGCAGCTGCGGCTCTTAGGCCTTGTCTCTACATAAAAGTTGTACCACTTTAGCTCTCCCAGCACAGTGAACGTGATATCCCTGCTGTGGAGGCTGTTATGGCTTATTTCTGTACAAGAAGGGGAATGAATAAGCTATAAGCACTTTTCTATTGGTACAACTTCATCCATACTAGGGATTGTATCAATATAGTAAAAGAATCACACCCCTAGCACACATAGTTACACTGGTCCAGTCCAAAATCAGTCTGTAGACCAGGCCTAAGTTTTGAAGATAATGGTAGGGTTACCATACGTCCGGATTTCCCCGGACATGTCCTCCTTTTGTGTGCTAAAAATAGCGTCCGGGGGGAATTTGTAAAGCACTCACAATGTCCGGGATTAGCAGAGAGTGGCTGGGAGGGCTGCAGGGAAGTCCCGGGCTGGACTCAGGAGCAGCTGTAGAGGAGCCGGATCCGCCCTGCATTCTGAGCCAGCAGCTCCCTTGCAGCCCAGTCCAGCAACACTGTGCAGGGCCAGACCGGGTTTTGTTGTGCAGGGCCAGACCGGGTTTTGTTGTGCAGGGCCAGACCGGGTTTTGTTGTGCAGGGCCAGGGACCAGGTTTTGTTGTGCTGGGGAGCTCAGCCACGTGTCCGGCTCGGCTGCACAGAGCCCAACACTCTGTTCTGAGCAGCAGGGTAAGGAGGTCAGGGGGCAGGAAGGTTCTGGAGGGGGAGGTCAAGAAACGGGGGGGGCTTTTTGGGGGGAGTGGAGAAAGTTTTGGGCAGTCAGGGTACAGGTAGGGGGTAGGGTCCTGGGGGGCAGTTGGGGGGGGTCTTAGGAGGGGGCAGTTAGGGGACAAGGAGCGGGGGGGGTAGGGGGCTGGGAGTTCTGGGGGGGAGCTGTCAGGGGGCAGGAGTGGAGAGAGGGATCGGAGCAGTCAGGGGACAGGGAGCAGAGGGGTTTAGATGGGTTGGGAGTTCTGGGGGGGGCTGTCAGGGGGCAGGAGTGCGGAGAGGGATCGGAGCAGTCAGGGGACAGGGAGCAGAGGGGTTTAGCTGGGTTGGGAGTTCTGGGGGGGGCTGTCAGTGGGTGGGGAGTGGTTGGATGGGGCGTGGGAGTCCCAGGGGTCTGTCTGGGGGTGGGGGTGTGGATAAAGGTTGGGGCAGTCAGGGGACAAGAGGCAGGGAGGCTTAGATAGTCCTGGGGGGCAGTTAGGGGCAGGGGTCCCAGGAGGGGGTAGTCAGGGGACAAGGAACGGGGGGAGGGTTGGGAGGTCAGGGGGGGGCGGGAAGTGGGAGGGGCAGGGGCGGGGCTAGGGCGGGGCTCCTCCCGTCCTCTTTTTTGCTCGCTGAAATATGGTAACCCTAGATAATGGACCAGATTGTCTAGTGTGGCTGAGTTCTGCTTTATGCCTCCCACAGATCCTGGAGGCAGCCAGAGTCCAGTCTGGTTTCTGGTGTAAAGACTTGTCTACACAGAGAAAACCCCCACAGCACCTGGTGCACATTAGCTACTCTATACTAACTCCCTGTGCGGACACTTACTATGTGCTAAGAATGCCTTTGTGGGCATCAGCTTAGTGCAATTTGTATTAAACTAACCCCCACGAAGGCACTTTTAGTGCACAGTGGGTGTCCACATGGGGAACTAGTGTGAAGTTCTTAGTGCACTTTAAATTCATACCCTAGCTTACTGTGCACTAACTTCCCGTGTAGACAACTTCTAAGTTGGAGCAGCTCAGAGCACATTTAACTTAAACCTGTCTACAGGCCCAGCAACTTTGTGCTACCATAATGGTATAACTGAGCTGGAGCAGGGACCAGACTAATGCCCTCTGGGTCTAATGCAGCACTCACTTCAAATTTAACACATTCAGCCTTGCCCACACTAAGTCGTCTTTTATGCCAATCAGATAGCAAATGAAGCTGCTTCTGTTGTAAACTCACCAAAGGTTGCCTTCTTTGTACAACCATATCACTGTTTACTTTTTTCTTTGTATTATTTTTAACATTAGCTATGTAGTGTAAATCTAATTTATTTAGAACTATCTGAACCAGGGTCTACTCCTGCGCTCATTGAAGCCAATGGCAAAGGGCCCCAAGACTTCATTGGGAGGCGGATCAGGTCTTTAGCGGTTTCTCTAGAGATCAGACATATAGCACTGCTAAAAGTTCCTTTTAAACCCTCCACTGGTTTTCTTTAAGCGCCCTTCTTTCTTTGTTCTTTTCAAGCTGAATTTCCAGTATCACCTTTCCAATATTTACAGCTCTTCAGAAAAGAAACCCAGAAGTCTGTCTTTGAGTTGTAATGGCTGTAATAAGGTTTAATAATATGTCCACACAGGGTGCTCAAGGGTGAGGATCATAGTGTCGATTTATAAGATGATATATTAAAAGGCTCAAATGAAGGAAAAATATTAATCTGAGAGTATCAGAGGGGTAGCCGTGTTAGTCTGAATCTGTAAAAAGCAACAGCACTTGCATCTGAAGAAGTGAGGTTCTTACCCACGAAAGCTTATGCTCCCAATACTTCTGTTAGTCTTAAAGGTGCCACAGGACCCTCTGTTGCTTATTAATCTGAGAGTTATTTATATTTAAAAGATACTTATTTAACACAATGATGCCCTTTCTTCAATATGGTAAATAAACAAATGACAAATGGAACATTTCTGGCCATATTTCAGTACCTATATTTGAAGATATTTTATAGTTCAATATGATTATACAAGTGATGCCTTATTGTGCAATAGCATGACATGAATACTGAAAAAACTTAATTCAAGGCCTTAAAGGCATGTGATATCTTGCTATAGCACTTGCCGTGATGTGTGATCCAATACTAAAAGTTCACTGCCACTGGGACAGAATTTTCCTTTACCAGTTTTCTTTGAATTCATATAATATTGGATTTAAAAAAATCCCAGTGTTTGTAGAACATTTCAAATAGACAAATAGGGATCCCAAGTTGTCCTTATTTTCAATGGAACGTACACAGAATGTTCAGTAGAGGTGTAAATTTCTCCACATCACTATCCCCCACATGTTGCCACTGTATCTCAATTCTGACTTGGGGAGCCATTGCATGAAAAGCTTACATGCATGTGAATAAGGTAACTATAGTCAAACACTCTGTATTAATAACCCCCATGTCAGGATCAGAATATGCATTGTTTTTATTTTTAAAATCAGCCTTAGAAGCATAGGGATTGCCAGAAGGGATCAGATCTGAAGTGAAGACCAATTGCATATCTACCCTGCAGAAGAAGAGGTTACTCACTTTGTGCAGTAACGGCAGTTCTTAGAGATGTGTCCCCCTCTTGGTGCCCCACTTCAGGTGTGTGTTCCCCTTGATCAGAGATTTTCAGTTTGCTATGTCCGTTGGGCCTGTGCATGTGTCCTATGCATCCTTGTGCCAGATATCGAGGCTATAGGAGTGTGTGTATGAACCTTCCTCACTTCCTTATCCACCCAAACATTCCCTAAGGAACAGTCTGAAGCAGAGGGAAAGGAGGGAAGGTAGTGGAGCACCCATGAATACACATCTCAAAGAACTGCAGTTACTGCACAAAGTGAATAACCTCTTTTTCTTCTTCCAGTAGTGTCCCTATGGGTGCTCCACTTCAGGTGGACTTCTAAGCAGCATCCCTAGATGGAGAAGGGAGCTTCGGAATAGAGTCCAGAACTGAAGATAGTACTGCAGAACCAAGTGCTGCATCAGATCTGACAGCATGGATCAGGACATAATGTTTCAAAAACATAAGTACTGAAGCCCATGGTAGTGGCCCAACATTTTTCGGATATTGGTAGTCTTCAGTAATGCCGTAGATGTTGCCTGCAATCTGGTTGCAGACCAGAGATTCCCCAGACTCTTAATAAACCTACATGATACCAGATGAGGAAATACGGAGAATCTTTCTACTAGAAGATGAAAGGCTGATATTGCAGTCAGAAGGACCTTAACTGTACTAGTTGATAACCCAAATTTCTTTAGAGCCAACAGATAATCCAGGATGACTGAAAGGCAGCAACACCATCACCAATGGAAGAATCTACTTCATTTCTGCAGGTAAGTAGTGCAGGTTGACCTCTTTCTACTGTTCAGTAATACTTGTTGTACTTCCATAGAGCAGGAAGATTCTAACCCCATGAGCCATGACCTGAGGCAGAGAACCACTAGGTTGGGAAGAAACACATGACCTGCATCCTGTGACAGCAGATGAGGATTGGTTCTGAGCTTGAATGACAGCTGGACACACGGGTGAACAGGTAAAGGTACCAAGCTTGTCTTAGCCAGGTCAGCACTATTAGAATAACTCTGGCTCTGTCCTGCCTGATATTGTTTATCACCGTTAATATCAGTAACATTGGAGGAAACACATAGACCAGATAGTTCTTCCAAGATAGAAGAAAGGCATCGCCCAAGGAGTGGCGGCTTAGACCCTCTCTTGAGCAGAAAAGAGGACACTGCCTGTTCCTGGAGGTAGTGAAGCAATCCATCTCTGGAAGTCTTCATTTTAGGAATATGCTGGGGAGAACTTGGGTGTCTAGCTCCCATTTGTAGACCTGCGAGAGATGTCTGCTGAAGACATTGGCTGTGGTGTTCTGAATCCCTCAGAGATAGATCACTGAGATTCGGATCTGATGAGCTATGAACCAGTTCCATAGCTTCATGACTTCAGGGCCAAGAGAGGGAGATCTTCCTGCTCCCTGTTTGCTGATATAGAATGTGCAGGATACGTTGTTCGTCATGACCCTGATTGATTTGCCCCTTATGAGGGTAGGAAATGAAGGCAAGCCCTGACAGCCCTGAATGCCAACAGACTGATGTGGAGACTGCCTTGATTTGTGCAGGTACTGAGGCGATGCATCATTAAAGTCACTGATGGGGCTGGCTGACAGAAAGGAACATCTGCACAGATGTTGAGTTGGTTCTTCCACCAGCCTAAGGAGTTCCTCACTTGTAGAGGAACTGTCACCTATGTGTCCAAGGTGTTTCTGACTGGACAATAAATTGTTCTAAACCACCCCTGGAATTTCCTCATTAGCAGTCTGAGTTTAATCTCCCTGTTTTTCCTTCCCCTGGATTTGAAGGCCAGGCAGAAGTTGCACTTCTGGGAGATGTGGGACTCCTGCAAGGAATGAACACACTTAAGTGTGGCTGTCACTCACAGGTATAGTCTCTTGCAGGAGAGACAAAGTGTGAAACCTGGCAAGCCAGACATGCCCTACCAGGAAAAAATAAGTCTTCCCAAGAAGAAAAGGAGTAAAACAATCCTTTCACTATTTATCTAACTAACTATAAAAACTATCTAACAACTACAGAAATATTACAAAAGCCAAGGCATGCTCCAGGTAGACATGGTAGAGTTCTATCTCAGGCTGAGGTGGCTGAGAAGGAACTGATGGTGGTTCACCTGCGCACCCCTATATAACTTCGGCAATTGGCGTGAGGAGGCATAAGGCGCATGTGTGGGCTGAACAGACACTGCTAACTGAGCATCTCTGAACAAGGGCTGCACAGATGCACGTGGACCTGAAGTGGAGCACCCATAGGGCCTTGAAGAAGAACTGTATTGAACAAGTACTGTGGAAGTACCAACCCTTGCATAGATTTAGGCCCAAAGCTCAGTATTTCCTGGGTGCAGCTGTGACAGGGATTGCAAAACAGCTGGTTGTGGATCCCTGATTCCTGAGCCATATCTCAAGTGGTCATCTGCCAGCTAAGAATACACAGAACACAGTACTATTCCAGTTGCATGCCCTGTCCTGCCACCAACACTCCCTCACCACCTGCACCCGGAGGCTGTAGAATGGGGGAGGGGGCATAAAAGCCATTTACACCAGTATTACATTAGCAAGGGCCACAATGGGGCAGCCCTCAGCTGGGGAGACCTAGTTGCTTTGTGGCCCAGTTCTGATTTGGTAGCATTTTATATCCACTTGGCACAGTTGGAAATGACTACGCAAGGTGTTGGATACTGGCAAGCCAGGCCCAAGACACACTGTGATTCCAAGGCTAAACTTCCTTCACCTTTTGCATGGCCACAAATCCCCGCCTTGCACATCCTCAACTGGACACTTTGTTAATGTAACTTTTCCCTCTTACTGTATAGCCTCTTCACAAAATCTAGGGAGCACAAGCTGACAGATGACTTGGATACGTTATTACAAAAAATCAAAACAAAACAAAAACTTACATAACTTGTAAAAATCTTCTCACTGGGTTTGATATGTCTTCGGATCTCACATTCGTTTGGCTGAATGATTGTGATCCCATCATTGGAAAAGACATAAAACATATTTCCCACACTTAGGCCTTTAAGAAAAAAAAAACAAAGCGAAAGAAGCAGAATTTAAAACAACAAAACCACATTCATAGCATTCACACTTTTTATTTTTGGAAGAACAACAAAAAATCACTTTACATAAAAACTGGTAATTTGGATGCAGTTGGTGCATTCACAAAATCAAACTTCATGTCATAACGAGGGCTTCAAGGTGTGAGGAAGGAGGTACAGACACATTCAAAAACACATTGCTTTGGTGGCGGCAGTAACAAAGATAGGGAAATATCTTGAGGTCTTCCATGATTATATCTGTCTCAGAATTTGAATGTGTGTGACATTCTAACCTTGCCAAATCATGACTTTTTTCTTTTCCCATTTACACTGGAAATAGCTTGCTAACTGTTAGGCAACTGAGAAGGAACTGTCAGTTAAAAACACACAAACAAAATAACCCCTCAAAGTCACACAGTTACAATTAATTTGACCTTTTGCAATTTGCAAATTGTAAAGATGAATAAAAGCATTGCTTATTTCATGAAATACATTTAAAAAAATCCATCCTGTAGTCTAAAACCATCTGCATGAACCAAAAATAGCCACCAAAACAAATACATTTTTGAAATTTTGCAAACTGTAATTCACAAATGTGGAATATTTCAGCATTGCAATAGCAATAGCTATCAAAACTGGGGCATTCCAGGAGCTTTTGAAAAACTGGCTGCTTCTCAGTGAATTTCTGTTGTAAGATTATAATTTCACATTTCTGTTGAGCAGAAATGCCCTACAACATTGATAGTTTGATTCTTCTTCAGCTACATGCAAATGCAGTAAATTATATCTTATAAATGGGTTAGGGAATCTTTTCAAACACTATACTCCGAAAGATCCCAACACTCTTTAAATTTTTATACCACCTGCTAAATAAATTCTTCCGATGGCCTTTGTTATCTCAGATAATGTTGATAGTGTACTTATCTGCCAAACTTCCATGGCACTGGTGATATAGAATTTTGTTTTTAATAAAATTTGCTCCATAGAAAATAAGGTCCTGATCCTGCAAACACTTAGAAACATGATCAACTCCACACTATTGGGACTAGTTCTCCTTAGATTACCATCTATAAATCCTATTAGGAAGACTCACATCTAAAGCGTTACTCCACATGCGTTAAGTGCTTCCAGGATTGGCGCCTGAATCATCATAGGAGATTTTTACAGTAAGAACTACATATGATTGGGACTAACAGTTTTAGCAAATTTCATAAAATATTTGCTGTATTTATTTAAATGACATTTCAGCATGGGAGGGTGTTTCTTAAATCTAAACGATCTTGGTGTCAAATATCTGGCTTCAGAGTACAACTGCATGTAGAGAGACTTTTTAGCTTTGGCTATGTTTGTCGCTGCACTGAGAATCGGATGCTTTAAGATTAGCCTCTGAACCATACCACAGAAATACCCCAGTTAAGGCATCAAGCGGATACAGGAGCTGTGATCCTTAAAGGTGATGCCACAGTGAGGGATCATGCATTCTGAAAAAAGCATAAATATTGAATTTCCACTCAGGATCTACCTAAGGACTAAGTAGATTGGTAGGTGCTAAGGGCTAATTTTCCAGAAGTACATTACCAGGTTATTTTGCCCAGGCATTGTAACCAAAATCCACCCTCACTGCATGCACATAACTCCCTCTTATTTCAATGGGAACTGAGTGTATGTATCGGAGAGCAGAATTTGGCCCTTTGTGCAATGAGTGAATGAATTTGCATATTGTAAAATAAAAGTTTCATTTTAAAAAGTGAAAACAGTCATGCAATAAATTACGACAATTGTGATAGATGCCTGTTATTATCCTCATGCACATTATTCGTGTTATTTTATTTGATGATTTTGTTAAGAATATGAATGCACTTTTCAGCTTTTAGTAGCCCCTAATAGCAAAAACACTGCTTGATAATGCCTTCAGTTCTGTGCAGATTTGGAGTTACTCTTCAAATTTACTTCAGTTACCTGGCAATATTTTAACATGATGGTCCTGAATCTACTTCCACTAAAGTCAGTGTGAATTTTGTGTCTAACTTCAATGGAAGCAGGACCAGGCACTATTTAAAACATTAAGATGTTTGTTGAAGATAACACTCTTTTCAGGGTTTACAGGGTATTAAATTAAAATGCTCTTATGGTCGGCAATTTTCAATCCAGCTTTTTTAACACAAAAGTTACTTTTCACTAGTTAACCCTTGGAGTTTGACTGTCATATCAAAAACATGCACCTCAATCTTGACTGGCTTACACACAGTCATGGTCCAATCGGTATCACTAGGGCAATCCATGTAATGGTTTTCCTCATTCTAATCCAAATCGATTGAAGGATTTAAATAGCTAAAACTGGTAATACAAGGCTTTCATGCTTAAATTTATATACATATATAATTCTGATGATTATTTATTTGCGTGCTCTCCCTGTCCTCCCTTGGCCCAGACATAATGAAAACTATTCCAGCTTTGAAAATAGTGTGACGATTCATTCTGTATCTGAGCCACCCACTCTTCTGTCCACTATTTTCACTGTACAAGATACATGCACATAAAAGCATTAATTATTGCATATACTTTCAATTCTATGTGAAACTGGCCGAGCATGCTATGTGCGTTCATTTCCTGGGTTATAGTTGTGTATATGAAAACTTTTGAAAATATAGCCCTCTTTCAATGATCAACTGCAATTATTTAAACTCTGATTTAAAGCAAAAAAGCTTGCTTCATGCAGCACAACATACAGCAATTAACTCACATCATTAGTTTACTACAATATCTAATTTATTGTAATATGACAACATGAGAATTTGATCACCTTAATGGATTCAGCTGTACTCATCCTTTTGGTTAATAATGTTTATTAAATCACCAGCTTTAATTTTAACAGCAAGGAAAAATAAGTAAAATAAAATGTAAACAAACAAACAAAACAAAAAGCGCTCTCTCATCCAGCCTTTTCTCTTTGCCAAGTTTTCTCATACTAAATTGGCTCCTTTCTCTAGAATGAATTTGCAGATCAAATATTTTACAACTTAATTTCTAATATGTAGGCAAAGATTTATATAATCATATTCTAAACACACAGTTATTTCAGGAACATTGATAATAAATCTACTCTCACTAGCACTGTTTCTCCCTCTAAATGTTCAGAATTTAATTTAATTTAGAAATGTGCAGGTTTGATTCTGGTCAGTTTACAGTAACTACACTATATTTAGTAGAACTATTATTCAACTTTACATATTCCTTTAGTTCCTTTTCTGTCTGCTTATTCCATGTAAAATTTTCTCACCCCACCCCTTGAGGATCTTTAAGGTAGAACATGGGATACACAGTACATAAGCAACCATGCACCATTACATAGGTGACGCTTGACTGATTTAATTCAACAGCAATTTCCGATCTGAGCAAACTATACACTGGAATGGAGCAAATCTAAATGCCCACAGTGCAATTTACATGAAGCTCAGCAGTGGAGAAACAATCTCCATCATTGTGTATTACACAGTAGCTGGTGCTGAGTTGGGAATAGGGAAGAACTGTCTCAGGACAATCTGCTCAAGTCAGTGATCCTGCCACTTGTAATGACCCAAAACCTGCTGCTTTTACACATATGCCATCAGCACTACTGCAGAGAATGGGACAGTGGATACACTCTGGGTGTTCATATGCCAAGATGAAGAACTACAGGTCACTGAAAACTGTCACTTTCCTTATGCCTCTAAAATCCTCAGGGCAAAGCCAAAGCAAAACGAATAGCCCTAAGCCAAGTGATGCAATAAGAGCCTCTCTTTGCATAGTGTAGAGGACCAGGTGTGAAATGGTCCTTGTACTCTCAACTAGTAGGATGGAAATATATGCTTTGCCTGATGGCAGAAGGAAAGGATGCTTGTGCCAGATACATTAAGGAAATTGCTCAAGAACTATTTATTCACTGGTGAAGACTTGATCCATAATGCTAGTAGGTGTGGAAGATGCACAAGTTAAGCCTGCACCCAATCCAACACCAGCTTGTGACTGGACTTTAAAAAAAAACACCCAAAACAGTCATATCTTTTTAGTGGGTGTTTTACAATCCAGGGGCCAATTTTTCCAGTGGCTTGGAGGCACACATGCAAGACCCCAAAAGTGCCCAAATGTCCACATTTGTGCATGCAGTTGGATAATATATGCTTGTACATATGCAAGTGGATAAACTGTAAAATATCCAATTGGAGCACAACTGTTTAGATATTTTTGCATATTCATTTACTGCCATTGCATGTGCAAATCTAGATATCTTAATACCCATTTTTGCACATAATTACAGTATATGCACACACAAAATCAAATCAAATGTTGGCCACAAGTGTCTCCTGATGGAGTTTGAGTCCATTAGCTACTTAGGATGCTTTTTCTCTAATTTAGCCTTCACGTTACAGAAATTTTGACCTTGTGCAGGACACACTATAAATCTGATCGGATTAGAGTTCTTAATTGCCAATTAAAACAAGAAGAAATGAGGCATCCTGTGCCCCACATCTATTTAAAGGATTGGAGGGAGCAATAACTATTGTTTCACCCAACACATATGAACACAAGCAGTGTGTGTGTGGTTTACATAATAAACATTTGTACATACTCTTAAAGAACAGGCAAAGGACAGCATGATCCACATGTTTAAAAATGGAACTTATATTTATATCTACATTTGTTCATTTGCAGTAAATTGAGATCATAGTTGTTCTGGAAATTCTGTTAAGCTCTTGATATTTGCTAAGAATCTGACATTAAATTGCATTAGTGATTGTTTGTGCCAAATCAACAATTTCAAATATATCATGATCATCTATAATTTGATAGAAAAAAAATCTAAGGGAATATGTACAGGATTTACATCACGAAAGTGACATCTATTATGTGAAGGGTGGCTTTTGGACTGCTGGTCTGATATTTAATCTGAAAGCCGTGAGAGCTGATAAAGTTAGTGGCAAGTCAGTGGAGAATGGCCCATTATGGAATTATTGAAGCAGACAAGCACATTATCACTACAACAAAACAACTTTACTGCAGTACCTTCCTCTCGCCACAGTATGTTTGCAACTGCAGCATCAGAAAATTGGGAAAGCCAGAAAATAATCAAGAAAAGAAAAAAACATACAATGTCAAAATTTTCATTGTAGCAGTTAACTGAATTAACACTGTGATTTTAAGTGAATTGCTTAATTTGTAAAAACTTCATAGCATTCATCCAGGCAAAGTATTTAATTTGAATAAAACATCAGGAAAAAAAGACATTTCCAAAGTCAAACTTCTCCTTGTGGGAGAGTCCTGCAGTCCTTGCACTGGTAAAATTCCCATTACAATGAATGAGAGTTTTGCCTGTACCAAGACTGCAGGATCGAGCCTTGAGGTACAGAATATTCTCCTGAATGTAATTGTACAGTACAGACAGCGATTTCCCATACATTTTCATTAAGCAAATATAATATCTTTCTGAAGCCTAGAACAGACAGTTATACCAACTAAATGGTTTCCAGTATTTCCTCTGGAAATGTTACGCAACAATACTATATTTTCATTTAGGATTCAAACAACATCCTTAGGTATATTACTTAAATTTTGGTTTGTAATATTTCAAATTATTTCTCACCATAGTATAATTTCCCTTGCCCGAGGGTTCAAGTGAAAGTGACAGATATTTGCAAGAATACACAATTCTATTTAATGAACCAAGTATTGCCATGACTGTGTGTATCTATTGTTAACATCTAATTCAGAAAGTGGTGTATTTTTGGGAGGTGACCTAAGCAGCAGTATCCTGTTTACACATAGCCCTAAAATATCAACCCACGCATGTACCATCTGCAGAACATTTAGAAGCATCATATGCAGAAGCACTCTGGAAAGTTACTCCAAAGTGGCAACCAATCAACTCTTCAGAAGACAGTGGCTAAGATTTGGATGGCAAAATATTTGTCTTTGTTATAGAAAATAATTTTAATATTTTTAAAACTGTTTTGATTCTTTTCAATGTGATACAGGTACATTAAAAAATTCAAGCAATCTGAACTGATGACATCCCTTAAAGTTAAAATAGTTTCACAGATCACTATTCTAGGCATCCAATATTTGGCTATTTTGAGTATTATTTGTCTTGAAAAAGGAAAAGTCTGTACAAACAGAACAATGAAATTTCATTTTTAAAATCAGGCAGTCATTAGAAGAAATCTCTGGGTTGTATTCTTTTACATCCAAAAATATTAGCAAAGTAGAAAAGCTATCTATGCCCATAACTCAACACAACCCTAACACACAAAAGACCCTCAAGTCTTCTATCATACTTCATGTGATATCTTCTCAAACTAGAGCCCAGTTCTGTAATCACCAGGGCCGGCTCCAGGCACCAGCTGAGCAAGCTGGTGCTTGGGGCGGCGGATTGTTCGAGTCAGCATTCTGCCCGATCCTAGGGCGGCACGGCCGCTTTTTTTGTTCCGCTCTGGCCGTCCTCTTCCTTCCCTCTCTGCCGACCGGAGCGGAGCCCTCGCGGCAAGCGGCAGGAGGCGGCGCAGCAGGAGGGGCCGCGTGGCAGCGCCCCTGCTGTAGCCCTGGCTGCCCTCTTCTCTCTCTCTCTCCCGCCCGCACCATACACAGTGATTAAAACCAAAGAGGGGAAGTGGTAACTTCAGCTAAACCACATAGCATTAGAACCAAAATAAATAGTGGGTTCCTAAAAAGATAAAGGAAAAATTAAGCTTACGAGTCTTTCTGGCTGAATCTTCGATGAAGAGAGAAGATATGTCCTCATCCACTCCCACTTCATTTTTAGCAATGCATGTGTAGGCACCGGTGTCTTCATATCGAACACTACTGATATGAAGTTCACTTCCATTTGCTGCAACAAAGACATCCATAAACTGTTCCTCACTGCTGTAACATAGCTGTTCAAATGCCTTAGCTTCCTAAAGAGGCTTGTTATAGGCTTGCAAAGTTTTTATCTCTGAATATTTTCCATGTTTAAACTGAGATTTTGAGGAATTTGCGTATTGCTAGAGGATGAAAGTGTTTTCTTTTCCTAGTGTCAAATACAGACTTCCCACAAAGAAATAAAGTGAAATTCCACATCCAAACAGAATACAACATCTCACTTATTTGCCTCGAGTAAAAATTTGTAAAATTGCCTTTTTTTGGCACAAAATCATACAAATACTACACAATTTTTTTCATCAAATCAATGAAAACCTGATTTTTCACCATTTTAGTAGAGGATGTTAATGTTTTCTACACAATCCCACCTATTGTGTTGTTCTCCTATAATGCACTATCATTAAAAAAAAACCCTTTTAACTGTGCTAGGTGAGGTCTCGTTTCCTTATATTTGTATTGCAAGTACAATTTACACATGATCCTGCCCTCTGTTAGCTTTTGGAAATGAGGGTCTAAAATTAGCAATGAGAAATAATTTCATTTGCAGATGTTAATCTGAAAAGGGAGACACATGAGTCAGTATTCTCAGTAGATTTTCATCTCGTATAGTCATTGACATCTATACAAAATGAATGTACTATATTGCCTTTCTGATTGTTCCTGATTTAAACCATGAGCAAAACAGTGGAGTATCAGGTACATGGTGTTTTAATGGAATGCTGTTATCATTAATACCAAGCAACATTGTACTTTATGGAAAAATCACTGGAGAAAGAGATAGAAAAAAAGAACAGAGGTCATGGAACATAATTTTCATACTTTTGTGAAAGCAAAAGAAAAACATCTATTTTTAGGTGCAACATAAACCATTTAACTCCTTTTTTTAAACAGTACATAAATTTCCCAGAATTCTGTCCTTACCTAAGAGTGTTAGTTGTTTGGATAATTTTGGCATGATATCAATGCCATTTTTTAGCCAGGTAATTCTGGGATTAGGAATGCCTTCAGCGTGACATTTGAGACTTGCGGATACGCCAGGTTCCTGTGCCTGAGTTTCAGGATATACACGAATCACTGGTGGCACTGTGGAAATAAGAAATTGGTGACTTAAAACTAACTGGTCAATTGTCATCTCTCTTTGTGCTTTGTAATCCACTGACTTCGATCTCTGTTGTATAAAAAGCCTGATCCAAAGGATTGTGAAATAAACAACACTCTCTTTTCCATTGTAAACTAGAGTTAAGGTTACAGTGTAGAAAAATCATTACTGTATTCCGTTGACTGAATCAAAACAAAATGCTCCAAAATTAAATTCAGGAGGTTATCCTTGTATCTGATTTTGTAGTCAAATCACCTTTGATTTTGTTCATTAAGGCCTTAAACCAACTCCGACTGAAGTTATTGGAAAGACTCCCATCAGCTTCAATGGGAGTCGGATTGGGACATAAGGGGATTACTCATGTGCTTAAAGTTAAGCATGTGCTTAAATGCTTTGCTGGCTCAGGGCCTAACGATCTTGCTCTCTAATATAAACTGGAAACATTGCACTGAAATTGGTGGGAGCAGAACTGGATTCTCTGCCTGCACTTATTCAACAAAAGGCACCCAGCTATTCAATATTTTTAATGATTAAAAATGCATAACAATAAAATAGCTTAAATATTTACTACATATGTTTCTGAGCAAGTAGGATATGTATAAATTATTTATTTAGTTGGAAGATATCCAAAAATTGACAGTTTCTTGCAGGAAGCATTTGTGTACTGATTGGCAGAACTACTAATTATATTACAATTTCAAACAAGTTAATTGATTTTCAGTCATGTTGCGATCATTGCTCAATTCTACAAACCTTAATATTACCCATTAACCATTTTTTAAACTATCTACTCTGGTATGTTTAAATATTTTAAAATAATTCATAAGTGTTTTTAAGTTTGTTTTTATTCAGTGTACTATTCTTACTGTTACTATTTAAATACATTTCAATTTAATGCTTGTGAAAGTTGCCAGGGTAACAGAATTACAGAACTGAAGTCTTAAGTCCTCTACTTACAACAAATGAAAGCCATTTAAAATTATATATTTGCTCACCATTACCATACAATTTCCACAGATATCTCCTATTTTTGAATATAAAGAAATACTGTGGTATTTCATACACCACACTGTGTGAAAATTGTTGGCAAATAGTGACTTTTGAATGGAGACAATAGGTGAACCATGGATACCATTCATCTGGATTGTTCAACCAATGTACCTCAGTCCTGACTTAAAGAGGTGATTAATCAAAAACTGCAAAAATAACTGTAAAGATATTAGGTCCATTAAATCTTTGGTCTTTCAACTGAAATTCCCAATTTTAATTGTGATGGACCAGATATTCAAAGGTATTCAGGCATCTATAGATGCAGATAGACACCTACAGGGATTTTTGAAAGCACCTAAGCAGGTTAGGTGCTTAACTACCATTGAAATCAATGGTTGGGGTGTGTGTGTGTGTGTGTGTATGTGTCCATTAGGAACTGGACCAAGACCACTAACTTTTAGGTAGGCCACTGAAAAAAGTCAAAACTTTCATTCTCTGGTAACCTATGTCAGATTCACTCCAGCAGCCTAGAAGTGAAAGGTTCCATATCCCATTACCAACCTGTGGAGATAAGAGTCTTTGTAGTGTTTATGACTTCAGCAATTGTGAGTATAGCTTCAATAGCCTTATCAGAAAGCCACATAACAAGCACCACGAGTCTGTTACACTGCCAAAGGTAACACCCCCAGTTTACAGATCATGTTTTCTTACAGTGGGGAAAAGGAAAAGGTTTTTAAGGCTTGATCTTACACCTAAGATTTAGTTCCTGCAGCATAGCAAAGAACTAAGCCCCCTTCTCGCCAGATTTGAGAGAGTATTTCTTTGGAGGGGATGTGAAATTCTATTTTTACTGGTTATGTTTCAAAGTCTGAAGTAGCACTTGCAGTTGGGGTTGCAGAGAGCTCAGGGAAGAGCAAGAAGGGATGCTCATTTGGAAGAAACAGCATCTTCTCTTACCATTTACTAAAGGACACAGAACATAGGAAAACGCGAGGAGGTGAAAAGAACAGACCAGAAGATTGAAGGATAATAGCAGATGATGGTACAATATAATGTGTCCCAGAACAAGAATTCCCTTTCTCCCCCACATTCTCAGGAGGATAGAAAGTTGTAATGTGAAAAGGGAAATTTCTTCTATAAAGGGAAGAATATATTATCTGCCAACAGGAAACTGCATATACAGTAATTTAGATGAAGCAATCTAAACAGAGTCTGTGTAAAACCGTACAGTGTACAGTACCCATTGCCAGATTCCTGACACTAACACTCCCAAAGGGGTGTAAACTAGGAGATTTGGCAATGTTCAATGGCTGTTCTTAATCACAGAAGTGCACACTGCACCTTTTTCCAGAAAGCAAAAGTACTGGTATACAGGAATGCTGCTTGTATCTTCCCTGAGCATCCAGAATGCATAAGAGCACCATCACTAGGCCATTGCAGCTCTCGTCACAGTGCTCCAAAGAGAAACAAGACCAAGGTTTGTCCCTTAGTACTTTATTATATATAGTACTGCATGCCCTATAACAAACAATACTGTCAATCATAAGGGTTGGGCTATCAGTTTGGTATGGAGAAGAGCAGGATCAAGATTCTCTTACTCATGCTCACTGGTTTTTCTAGTCACATCTTGACAATACAGAGGAGATCAAACACAGACTGCCCCACATTTCATTATACTGAGTTGAATCAACAGAATGTTTGCAATCATCTCTCAAATAAGGGACATAAGATATTGGCGGTCGCTGGCTTGAAAATCAGTAGATGAAAATGTTCCAGTTCTCTGAGTCGGAGAATCTTGGGCATATCAGGTGCAAAGACTTGTGTATTTAACATTTCAAAAACGTGTCAAAATTAATTCATTGCTAATGCTCAGCTGTCGATAGAATTTGTAAGGCAGTAACCAATGAAATGGTCAAATTTCTGTCAGTTTTTCAGTTAGGAAATTTTGGGAATCAGTGAAGTAACAGTTTAAAGACGCACAATTCTGAAGAATGCATAGGCCCCGGGATGCTAAAAGTACCTTAATCTAACAGCTGGTATAGAAAGAAACGTTACCAAATGAACCTTATCTACAGCTTGCGAGGATGCTTGATATCTGTCTGGGGGTAGTTCTAGTAATTAAGTTCAACAACATGCTCCTTAAAGCTTCTTTTTGATGAGCATAACTAGTGAGAGAAGATTCCATTCTCTCTCCCTTGCCTACTGGGTACCTACAATAGGTATTGAGTTAGCATCTCTGGCTAATCTTTTGAATGGAGTCAGACATGACAGCAAGGCTTCAAGTCTGTTTTTATGGATTTGAAAAAGACTGTTCAAGTGACCTGAGGCAATGAAGAAAAAATCCACTGCAGAATTTACAACAAAGGACTGTCTTTAGAGTCTACCTATGCATTAGATATTTAGATTAGTTTTATTTCCTATTCATAAAAAAACACAATGCACCATTAGTGCCCTGTCATCCATGGCAATAAGTAACACAAACCACAAGTACTTTTAACCAGACTGACAAGCTTAGTTTCTGACCCTGCCAAGTCTACTAATCATAGTCTGTCTAGAGATATAAAAACCAGATTGATTAGATTTCATATTTCAAGAGAGCTGTGTGTAGAGGCTACTATAAAAAGCAAGCTTCGTTTTAGTCAATTAACATTAGAAGCGTGCAATTCCTAAACAAATGAATTTATTGGCATTTTGACTTCATCCTGCTCCCATTAAAGTCAATGGCAAATCTCCCATTGGCTTCAGTGCGTGCAAGATCAAGCCATAGGATAGGAAAGATACATATTTTATAATATATTATAAGTTATGATGGGTTTTTTTAGCCCATTTCCTGCTCAAATGGCCTTTTAACTTTTGACTGCTCAAAGGACACTGTTATGATAGGGATCTCCAAGCATGACTGATGATTTAAGATTTTATTTTGGCACGGCAATTGCTGGATTTTTTTTTTTGTTTACTGTGAAGCCTTAAGGTTAGATGAAGGCACTTAACAAAGCTGAGATTTACTGGTATCATCAGTAGGCTGCGAGCTGGAAACTCCTGAGCTCCCACCCCAGTCCTGATATCAATTCCTTCTGTAGCTTTCGACAAACCCTTTAAAGTTCTCTGATTCTATGTATTTCACACGTGGGGACACGATCACCTCACTGAACTTTTATGAAGACCTGGAGTGCAGTGTTTGTTTCATGGAGACACACAAAGGGTAACATTTTCAAAAGAGCCAAAGTGATTTAGGAGCTTAACTCCCATTTTCAAAAGCATTTATTGAGCCTAAGTCCCACTGACAGTCAATGGGATTTGTTTTAATTCCGAAGGGCTAGATTTTCTAAGGTATTTAGCCTCCATGCAGATAATTGCCTACTCGGACTTTCAAAAGCACCTGTTAACTGGCACTCAAGCATTTTGAAAATCCCACTAGGCACCAATCTTCTTTGTCAGGTGCCTAAATGCCTTTGAAAAGCTGCCCTTTAGTAGCCTGAGTTTCACTGAAAGTCAATGGGATTTAAGCTCTTTGTTACCTCACTTCTGAAAACAAGACTTTTGCTCCCAAGTCAGTTAAATGTTGAAAAAGTGAGCAAAGAAACACTGAAATACCTTTAAAAACCTGGGCTTAAGTCACTTTTGAAAATGTGACTTAGACTCCTATGTCATTGAGGTGCACAGGAACATTTTACCCTAAATCTAGTGGTGTTGTCTCAAGCAATCATTCTTTAACACGTTCATAGCACTTTATGAATATTATTTAGTTACCACTCACAAAAGCTGTGTAGATTAGTTACGTGTCATTGTACTGTATTGTACTACATCATTCTGGGATTGATCCAGTTCCCATTTAAGTTAACAACAAAACTCTCACTGATTTCAAGGGTATATGTTCAAGCCCTCTATGAACGGGGTACTAATTAACAAAGCAGAGGTTACTTGGAGCTCCCTATTTCTTCAAGTTGCTTACTTTGACTCAAGGCATTCACGTACTTTATTAGCAGCCTGAGACTAGACTAGATTTACATTGCCAAATGTAGCCACTAGGTATCCTAGGCACTGAATCAATGTACTATGCTAAAACTGGCTTAATTTGAAATTATGGCCTGCTGCACATCTTTCTCAGAATGGTTAATAAGGGAATCACATTACTCTCTCACCTTCAAAATAGAGAGCATCTACTCCTGCTTTCTCCCCACACCTTGCTTCCTCTGCCTCCATTTTAACTTTTATTGCCTTTCTCTTGTCTTATCATAATTCATTATACAGGCAAGTGATTATGTGCAACTGTCTTATGATACCCGGTAAACAACAGACTGCGCTTCTATTGTCCTTGCTACAAATTAGTACTGGCCAGGTAAGCACATTTGTTCTTAGACTTGCAGAGATATCAGCTTAAGACTTTGGAATATGTGGACTATAGTTTGCCATTTCCCTTTGTGAATATATATCTCCCAAATCATACTATGTCTACAGCCAAAGGCAACATAAAAATGCCATTACATTAAACAAAGTTGTAAAGGAACAGGACTCATGCAATAGAAAGATTAGGTAAATAGACTTGTCTGCAAAGGGCCTGATTCTGCCATCCTTACTCATGCCATCTTACATTGTGAGTAGACCCATTCAATTCTGTAGAAGAGCTCACAGGAATAAGGTGCAAGTCACTATGAATAAGGATGACCAAATCAAGCCCCAAAGCAATACATTGCTGCTACAGTATATGCATGCTTTAGTGATTATTTTAATTAATGGATTAATCATTCCTCAGATGTTTTAATTCTTTCAGTTCACAAATGAAAGGGATTTGCAGCCCTCTCTCTTTTCAGTTAAATGCCACATCACAAAACATTGCATTGTTCAAAACATGTCTCCACTTCTGGCAAATTCTCCTAGAGGAGCCTCATAATTGAGCTGAAGATCCAACTACCTATGGAAACTGTATTCAAGGAACACATTATTATGAGTTATGCTGATGTTTTCCAGAGCATAGGAACAAAGGAAAATTATTCTCTACACTCAGCGGTCTCTTGATTTGCAAACTATCAGTTTTTATAGCTGATTACAATTTTACAAGAGTCTTTATCCTCAGCAAATCTTTTTGTTAGAAATGATAAACTGCTTTTTCTCCCACTAAACTCAATGTATGCAGTACAGAATTTTCATGTGATTTCAGCAAATGGAAGAGAAAAAACATTTCCAAGTACTCTTCCTATCAAAGATATATTTGCAAGGACAATGTGGATGGATTTGTTTTCATTTTAGATCCTTGCACTATCTGTCTTTCAACACGTTCATTTCTTCATAAGACCTTAGGAACAAGCTAGTGTATGCATATTTGCTCTCTGCTTTTGCCACTGCTATACAAATCATGAGATTTAAATCTTAGTTTTGGTCTCAGCACACACACACACATCAGATCACATGTTACATATGCCACATAGCCCCTACATATGGTGTTGAGATTTTGTGGCAGGTGCCTTTATCCTTGTGGCATAAAGGAGGTTAGCTGACATAGTTTATCCAAGTCTACATATTCTTCCTTGGGGCTGGTCTACACTGGGGGGATCGACCTAAGATACACAACTTCAGCTACGGGAATAGTGTAGCTGAAGTCAACGTATCTTAGATCAACTTACCTCGCCTCCTCACGATGCGGGATCGATGGCCGTAGCTCCCCTGTCGACTCCGCTTCCACCTCTCGCCCTGGTGGAGTTCCGGAGTTGACTGGGAGAGTGTTCAGGGATCGATTTATCGCGTCTAGATAAATCAATCCCCGATAGATCAATTACTACCCGCCGATCCGGCGGGAAATGAAGACGTACCCTTGTACTAGCTTTCTTAGGCATACACATCAAAACTAGCATCAGACTTTATTTACATTTCTCTGTTAATAAACAATTTGACCATGTCATCCATGATATTTCTAAACATACAATCAAGTCCATATTCTTCTTCTTAGCATATGTGCAATGTGCCTCAGGTAGAATGTGACCAGGATTCATCACCAAATTTGGTCTGCTCGTTGGATCATTAGCTTCCTTGGTCTGGACCGTGTGCCAATGGGGAGTGCGATGTGAATGCTGATCCATGCCCCCCAAGTCATATTAATACTGCATATCTGGAAATGCTAACCCAGGGATCGGCAATCTTTGGTACGCGGCCCATCAGCGAACTCCGCTGGCAGGCCAGGACAGTTTGTTTACCTACAGCGTCCGCAGGTTCGGCCGATGGCAGCTCTCACAGGCCACGGTTCACCGTTCCAGGCCAATGGGGGCTGCAGGAAGTGGCAGCCAGCACATCCCTTGGCCCACGCCACTTCCCGCAGCCCCCATTGGCCTGGAATGGCAAACCGTGGTCAGTGGGAGCTGCGATCGGCCAAACTGCGGACACTGCAGGTAAACAAACGTCCTGGCCCGCCAGCGGATTTCCCTGATGGGCTGCGTGCCAAAGGTTGCCGATCCCTGTGCTAACCATATACCAGGCTTGATGTTCCCTATGAGAGGGGACTCACAATCTAAACTGGAAGTCAGGAAATGTGGGTTTCATTCCTGGCTCTGCCACTAGCTTTCTGTTTGACCCTGGGTAAGTCATTCAAGTTGTTTGTGCCCTGTTTCTGCCTACGTAAAATGGGGACAATGCTTACTACCTCACAGGTATGCATCTTCATTCATTAATGCCTGTGAAGTGCTCTGAGATCCTTGGGAATCACTTACAGAACTGCAAAGTTATGAAACTGTTAGCCTGCACTCAGGGGATGAGGTTAAGAAAAATGCAGATAAACCTTGCACTGAGGTCCCCAAGCCTCTGATTACAAGAAGACAAAGGCCCAAATCCACCGTGATCCTCAAAAGCCCTGTAGGGTGTCTCCTAACCCTGGAGTTGTCTACATTTCTGCTGTTAAAGTTCCTGAGGTACTTAGGGTTTTTGCCTCTGGGTATGTGCACTGCTGCCTTCGTTCTGACGGCTGAGGCCTAAGCCCCAGCAGGATCCTCAAAGTAGGTGATACTAGACATTGCCCTGCCTATCTCACCTGTGGGGCCTCACCCAATAGGTGTTCTCAGAGCATGCATAACTCCAGACAAAATGGGGTGATGATCAGGGCCGGTTCCAGGCACCAGCGAAGGAAGCAGGTGCTTGGGGCAGCCAAAGGAAAGGGGCAGCACGTCTGGGTCTTCGGTGGCAATTTGGCGGCGGGTCCATCTGTCCCGCCGCGTGAATTGCCAGCACAGAATGAAGCGGCGTGGCAGAGCTGCCACTGATCGTGGCTTTATCTCCCCCCCCCCTCCGCTTCGCCGCTTGGGGCAGCAAAAAAGCTGGAGCCACCCTGTGACGACGGTGGTGGTGTGTGTGTGTGTGTGGGGGGGGGGGGATAGAATAGGACTTAATCCAATGGTTAAGGCACTCAACCAGGATGTGGAACTAACTATGGGATATTCTGAAGTGGGCTTCTCTCACTCCTGTTGAAGCTGTTCCATTAATAAACAAACATGCACTGAGCCAGAGAGAGACGGAGACTGACTCATTAGTCCTGTGGCTAGGGCACCCACCAGGAAGGTAGGAAACCCAAACTGAACTCCTTTCTCCTCATCAGGAAGAGGGGGGAATTGAACTGGGGTGCCCGCATCCCAGGTGAGTGGCCTTACCACTGGAATAAAGGTTATAAGGAAGCCCTCCCCCCACTGCCTCTCCCCCTCCCCCCACCGCAACCAGCTAGTTTGTATGGAGTTAAGTATTGCCTCTGCTGCTCTTGCAAGACACAGCTTAGGCACCAGACTCCAGGAGAGGGTTCACTGCTCTGTATCTCAAGAGAAAATAGGCACTTCCCTCCAGCTCAAACTTAGGTACCTAATTCCTTAGGCATGGGGATGGGGTTTAGGAGGACACATCCCTCTCCTCAGCATTTGCTATTGGCTGTCTTAGGTTGCTCCCCATCTGAAGTGCTGGTTTTGGTGGATCCCATTCTTAGACAACTCTCTTTCCCCATGCCTAATCCAGGGTTCGTGGAGTCCACTGAGTGGCTAAGCCGCTAAAATCTGGATGCTGCAATGCTGAGCATTACAGCCCCTAAGTCCCTTTGTGGCTTTGTGCCAAGAACACTAACGTCTTTGAAGTATGGTAGGGTCAACAGTAACAACAAACATGCCTAACCGCATGCTACAAAGCCATAGAACCATTAATATATCTTACGGCTGAAGCTTCCTGTAATGGAAGTATATGCGTGGTGTGACATTAGAGGCAAAACAAAATTAGCTGACCTAATGAAGTAGAAAGCCAATCAAATAATTCAAAGAGAGGCTGGAGGAAACATGTTTTTCTTGCTTTTGCTCATATATATTCGGATAGAAAGGGAAACACTGTTACAATTAGCAGTAATGTGAAACTAAACCTATGTTTATTCTAAGATTCAAATGAGATTCTGGAAAGGATCTTTGTCTTCACACAGTGATATTCTCTCTGGAATGCAGCCACCTTCACTGTGACAAAAAGGGAAGTAGTGTGAACAGTTTATTAATGTGGTTGGATGAAATGAAACCTTTCCACAATGGATTTTCAATAAATGAGATTATCCTATAATACATTTAACCAACAGAGATCGGCCCCAAACTAAACCCTGCATGTGAACAACATTTAACTTTGGGAGATGTTTGGATCTGGCTTAGGATCTGAACTTCATGCCTATCTTTAACCTAATCAATATGGCATCACATGGCAATGTTACATTCCTAAAAGAGACAAAGGCGATTCCTGAAGTTAATCGGAAGATCAGTGTTTCTGGTTGGATGGAGTATATACCGGGGCCAAAGTCATTTCCTTGTATAAAATTAAGTGGAGGAAATGAATGGAGGAAACATGTTTTGAAAACTGGAACTGAGTGTGCTTATCATTGTGTACAGTTGTAACTATGCATTTAGAACTGTTGCATATATGTGCCAAAATGTGATGAGGGAGGTGATAAATCAACACATAATTAAATAGGAAAGCAATGACTGACTAACTGCAAAGAAAAGAAATAATACAAAAACTGGCCTGGCATGTTAATCGTGAAATGATTTAGAGTAGCAGAGCTGAACATAAGTTTGTTCTTTTCTTTGTTGCTTGCTGATATTTCCAAATGAGATCTGAAAGATGACATGCAGGCCTGTCAGATATACTAAATACCCCATGTGCCCTTGAAGAAACAACTTCATCCTCCCTGCTTCCATCCTGCTAACAGTATTACCGGCTGCTGATTCAGGCAGGTACTGAAGAGATTCCCACCTTTCTTTTCATTAGGATCCTTCAGAACCCTCTGCTTTTTCACAAAAATGTGCTGCTTTATCAATAATCCTAATCCAGACTAACAAAGACCAACCACATAGCACTATTACATTATATTTGCTTATTCAAACCCCATCAACCCAGAGCGTAAAGTAGAGGGCATTGCTTTTCCACTTAATTTAGCTTCAGCCAAAATACTGTTTAGGATGGTATCAATAATAGTCTTAGAAAATACCTTAAAAATGGTCATTAAACCTGGGGAGGATGAGGAACGTTTCTTCTTTGTCTACTTATAGTTAAATGTATCTTCACTGCTTAAATAAACCAGATGTGTTGTAAAGCATTCAGTTGCAATATACTGAGGCCAAATACATTGCAATGTTTCCTGTCCCTTTCTACCATGGTTTTCTCAAAAAGAATACACTTCATATTTCTGAGCTATTACCTCTTTGGTATACCGTCTGTAGGGGGTTGGGTTTTGTAATAGGAAAAAGGCCAGTGGCTCATATATTCCCTTAGGGCTGCATTGTGGTCATCAATAGAGTCGGTTGCAAAAATTCCAGATAAATATTTTTCTCATCGGAATTTGCTGATTTGTCAAAAATCAAAATGTTCCATGGGGACAGTTTAATTTTGATTAAGTTCTGATGGAACCCAGGTTGGGTTATGGCAGAAACTGGCCTGTCAGGCAGGTTTTCCTTCCAGCTTGTCTGCCTAAGTCTTTGGCAGCCTGTGGCTCCTTGGAAGCTCACACTTTCAGGCTCTGAGGGTCCCTGGGTCCCATGAGGGACTGCTCCAGACTCAAGGCCTTTCATGGAGAAATTCCAAGATTTGGGATTATTTTCCCAAACTGAGACAAAACCAAATTTCAGAATATTAAACTCTGTGGAATTATCTTTCTCTGCCTAACTCTAGTGCACTAGAGTTGTGGTAGGAGGGTGCAGGGAGCTACCATGAAGAGTTTAAGTCAGTGGTTTTCAAACTTTTTTTCTGGGGACCCAGTTGAAGAAAATTGTTGATGCCCGCAACTCATTGGAGCTGGGGATGAGAGATTTGGGGTGTGGGAGGGGCTCAGGGCTGGGGCAGAGGGTTGGGGTGCGGGGGTGGGGCTGGGAATGAGGGGTTCAGGGTGTGGGAGGGGGCTCTGGGCTGGGGAAGGGGGGTTGCATACAGGAGGGGGGTCAGGGCTCTGGACTAGGGCTGCAGCTCTGGGGTGAGGCTGGGGATAAGGGGCTTGGGGTGCATGGGGGCTCAGGACTGGGGCAGGGGATTGGGGCCTTACCTCTGGTGGCTCCCAGTCAGCGGCGCAGATGGGGTGCAGAGACAGGCTTCCCACCTGTCCTGGCACTGCAGACCACACTGCGCCCCGGAAGCGGCCAGCAGCGGGTCTGGCTCCTAGGCAGAGGTGTGCAAGCGGCTCCGCACAGCTCTCGCCCACAGGCACCGCCCCCCAGCTCCCATTGGCCAGGAACCAGCCAATGGGAGTGTAGAGCTGCTGCTCGGGGTGGGGCAGCGCGTGGAGCCCTGTAGCCCCCCTGCCTAGGAGCCAGACTCAATGCTGGCCACTTCCAGGGCACAGCGCGGTGTCAGAACAGGTAGGGACTACTAGTTTTTACTGGCTGGCCACCAGGGTCCCTGGGTGCTGAGTAAGGCAACTCAGTGCCTTGCATTCTGCAACCCAGTACTGGGTCGCGACCTGAAGTTTTAAAACCACTGGTTTAAGTAGGTACATATAAGACATTACTGTCATGTCTGACTGCTTCTAATATTCCCTCCAAAGGTGTGCAGTCATTCGGGTTGTGAGAGCAATCAAGATTCAAGCCTCCTACCTCCTACCCTCCGTGTTTCACTGCAAGCAGCAGCAGGTGTAGGGCAGTGGGAACCATGTGCTACCCTCTTCTGAAGCACTGCCGTTTCTGAATGCAGTACTCCTAAGCCATTCTGCCTGCAAGTACCCATGCAGGCAGAATGACTCATGGGATCTCAACTCAGCAGCTACAGTTCTGCTCCTGTCCTCTTCTTTGCTTCCCAGGGGAATTTCCAGAATTTCTCCCTAACTATTAAGTATAAAGACAAGAAATTCCTGAGAAGTAATGTGTCTTGGGACACCCACAATGTCTTCTGTTGGTGAAGCAGCATATTTCTGTCATCAGTTTTTGTTCCATTGCCCCAACATCAGTTGCTGGAACAAGTAATCACTCAAGTATAAAAGCAGAGTTTTAGTGATGTGGGAGAGTAGCCAAGCACATTAAGAACTACAACAAAGCAGTTTTGCAAAGCTCAAGAGCTCACATGGGAATACAGGACACTGCGTAAGACAAAGATTTCTACAGACTACAGTATTACTAGATCAAACTTGTGGTGACATGAGTGCACATGACTTTTATATTGGTATTTGGGGAGTGTACTTTACAACATTACAAGGCAAATGAAGAAGAAATGTTGTACTGTGAAGCCCTCCTTTCGATAAGAAAAACTTTGGAGCTAATCTGCAAAACTCTCCCCCCAGCACATTCATCCACAAATACCACACGTCCCTCCCAACAAGTTACATCTGAGAGACAATCTTGAGTATGCCTCTCATTGGAACCACTGACTGAAAAATCCCACTTCCTTTCATTGTCTTTGCACTTAGGTTTTAGTTTCAAAAGCCTTTGGGCCTTGAATTCTAAGTAATGACAAAGTCTACATTGTTGCCTGCCAACTAAACTCCATTCAAAGCTCATAATACATCATATAATGTACAAAAGATTAAGTTGCTAGTCTGCTTTTTCCTCAATTGCCAGTCATCTCACAAGTAACATTTTGAGAAGGGACACCTATTCTCACTGAAACACATACAATCTAGTTATCTTTATTCTAATACATTGCAAGTTACCATACCAAAAGATGAGAAATTATTGTCCATAAACATTAGGATAGATTCCAATCAAACGACCTGCAAGCTTCTTCCATTTGGTCTCCCCTGTGCATTGTATGATCTTGCAACAGAATTAACTGTCATTTGCAGGGGAAGGGAGGAAGAAAATAAAAAGCACCTAAGTCAATTAAACAATCTTTCAGAATGGGAGGAGTCCGGGCCTACATAAACCAGACCCAGCTCATTCTGAGGAGATGAAAGGAAGATGAGGCAACATTCTGGAAGACAGGGAAAAAACAGCTCCAGAAAAAGGCAGGTGAAGATACAAACAATGCTGGGAAAAAAGATAAACAAAGTGGTTGAGATAATATCTTTCACTGGACCAACTTCTGGTGGTAAGAGAAACACGCTTTCAAGCTACACAGAGCTCTTCTTCAGGTTTGGGAAAGGAACTTAAGGTGTCACAGCTAAATACAAGGTGCAACAGATAGTTTAGTATAAGAAGTTAGCACATATTCTAAGGGACCATTCAAGGTGAAGTGGCCTTTAACATCCTTGTAGTCATAGGAAAAAAAGGAGGGTTAGTGGATTACAGATGGTTGTAATAATCCATAAATCCAGTGTCTTTATTAAGACCATGCTCTGCTCCGGCGGCTCGGGGTCCGGAGGCAAGGGGGGCTGCCCGAAGCCGGTAGCGCTGGCGCAGGCAGCTCGGCTTTTAAAGTCTGAGAGGGGAGGAGTGGAGCAGCTCAGCTGGAGCCCGGGAAGGGAAGTGCCTGGCCGGCGGCTCGGGTTCCGGAGGCAGGGGGGGCTGCCCAAAGCTGGTAGCGCTCGGGCAGCTCGGCTCTGTTTAAGAGCCGGGCTGCCCGAGCGCTACCGGCTTCGGGCAGCCCCCATGCCTCCGGACCCTGCGCCGCTGGAGCCCGGGAGGGGAAGTGCCCAGCTGGGGGCGCAGGGTCCAGAGGCAAGGGGGCTGCCCGAAGCCCAAGTGCTACCGGCTTCACGGTTTGCCGGGCAGCCTCCAGACCCTGCGCCCCCGGCTGGGCGCTTCCCCTCCTGGGCTCCAGCTGCGCTGGGGAAGCGCCGGCCGGGGGCGCAGGGTCTGGGGGCTGCCCGGCAAACCGTGAAGCCGGGTAGTGCTGGGTCAGCCCTTTCCCCGTGGCTGGGAGTGGGAGGGAGAAGGAGGCGGAGTTAGGGCGGGAAGGGGCGGAGTTGGGGCGGGGCTAGGGGTGGGGAAATGGGCGGGGCCAGGGCCCATGGAGGGTCTTCTTTTTTTATTCATTAGATATGGTAACCCTAGGACCCACAGATCTTGAAAGGTGTGTTGGGGGGGGCGGTGATCACTGTAGCAGTGGAGATATGTTGCAGAAAAAGGTACTGAGCTTGAGGACAGCTGGATGCAAGCTGGGGCTTGCCTCCCCAGTAATCTGTAGACTTGCCATAGAGGCAAGAGAACTACCCTCCTCCCCAATCCCACTCTCCTATGTTGGTCAGGGTACCTTGGCCCACCAGATGGTAGCTTGGAGACAGACCTCCCTGAACTTATCCACAAAGCCCCTACTCTGATCATACTTACTTAAGTCCCCTGAGATCCTCACTTTAACTATGGCTTTAGTTGACTTGCATAAAAATTCCTATTTATTATTTCATTTTGCCTTAACCTCCATCTACTGATCTGTCTGTATTTTTCTATCCTTAGCCGCTCTCAGGCTATGTCTCTTTTTGAATGTCTGGAAAGTGCATAGCTCATTAAGGATGCTCCTATAAACATAATTTGTTCTGTGACAAAATATTTCCATAAAACTAAAGCCCTTAAAATATCAGACACACAAGTATTCATTCAGGCCGAGTGGTGTAAACACCGCTATATTTTGCAAAGAATTTGATTCTCTGGCCAAATTAATCCATTGGCTGAAGCCAGAGTATATCGGTCCGTGCACTAACAATGATCATTTACGCCAGTGCCAAGAGAATATGAAACATTATCAAATCCAGACAGTAGCAGTAACATCCACTTTGCACATCGGGGAAGTAACATCCACATTTGGAAATGATGGCACTGGGGGAAGGCTCTGGAAAATCAGGCCCAGAGTGTTTAAACAAATTGCTACATTGCTTGAGTGGGGGAGCTAAGGGCCTTTTAAAGGATGTCCATATGTGGCGCCAAAGTCTGAATCTGTTACTCAAGTTGAATATACCTTACTCGCTGTGTAGTCCGAATGAAGTCAGTGAGCCAGATCCACCAGTAACATCCATCAGCCACACAGTTGCCTTAAAGGAACCGCCGAGGATTAGCCAGTAGTGCAGAGCTGACTCTTTCTCTCCTCCTACCTCCAGGTATGGGACAGTTAAGGCCAAGGAGGAATTGGGGCCGAATGCCCTTATTCTGTTTTAAACTACGCTGGGGGCCATTTCAGCCACTAGCCTGGACTGGCTTGGGAAAGCAAAAAGGTGATTCACAAGTGAATATAAGCTCTTCACTGCTGGAGATCTACTCCACAACACTCTGAGAAGTAAGGTGCTATTACACCAGAGTAAGGCTATCAGAATCTGTCTCTATGTGATCACCCAGAACGATGGTTACAGTTGTTCAATAGTTCCTCTTCACTGTGGAATCCAATGAGCCAGATTCTTAGCTGGTGTAAAATGGCCTCAGTGGAACTATGCTGATTTTCACCAGCTGATAGTCTGACCCATACCAAATAAGTGGCCTTAAAAGTATTGTGCTATCATGCTATATTTATTTAAACATTGCAAACTATTTAATACATCATGAATCAGTCTCTGAAATATGCAACAAAGAGTCCTGTGGCACCTGATAGACCAACAGCTGTATTGGAGCATAAGCTTTCGTGGGTGAATACCCACTTCGTCAGACACATGTGGTGGGTATTCACCCACGAAAGCTTATGCTCCAATACATCTGTTAGTCTATAAGGTGCCACAGGACTCTTTGGTGCTTTTTACAGATCCAGACTGACACGGCTACCCCCTTGATCTCTGAAATATGAAATTAGTGATTTGAAGTAATACTCCTACTGATAAAAATAGTCATTTGTCCACACTATGATGTGAAGCACTACAGCTTATTACAAGAAAATACTGTGGTATACTACCAAACATTTTTTTGTTTTATAATGGCTGATATGCCTACTAAAGCCTAATGAACTCTACTAATACTAACTTTATTTTGTTTACCTGCGTAGCACAGTACGATGATGTGAGTGTGCAAACCAATAGTTGTTTTTTTTACAGAGAAAATTCAGCATGCTCCATTTCATAACTTTGTGAGAACAAGATTAATATTCAGCATTGCTTACAGGAATGTTTTCAGTGGATTGTCATATATGCCATTTACTAACCATTCACCTGAAGGATGTGGGTCTGATATAACTCTTCATAGCCGTAGGCATGACAGGTGTAATTGCCCATGTGAATAGTTGTTACCTTGGTGATGTAGAGGGAATCATCTTCTCCAAAATCCTATAGGTAACCAAAGACAAGAAAGAGGTCTTATTTAGCAAACTTATTTTAAACATCACACAAAACTAGGCTATCTTTTTCAGCTTGTTTTGATAGGCTCTCAACTTGGCAACACAGCTTGAATTTTCAGTAGTAAGTTTTTGGAATTCATAAATCAGCATGTGGGAGGAAATGAGTGACAATTTAAGAGTAAGGTGATGCAACTAAAGTAATTCAATTGAGTGTGAACTTTTTGTTCGGTGTTAAAAAGATGCTTGTAAAAAGATGACAATCTCCAGCCATCTATCAGTGATTTATAGTGGAATTATTTTCTGTATCGTTTATTTTTTAAATATTCTCTAATAAAATTTAAATCTGTCTGCTAAGATTATAGAGCAAGCTCTAACTTCTGGGTGAGTTAAAGACTGTTTGGATCTATGCTGATTGCTAACACAGTGCATCTTGACCTAGAGTCTTGATGAGAAAGAACTGAAACTATTTGTCAGTTATCTATAAAACACCTTATGTCAAAAGATTTTAAAAACAACTTAGTTAGGAGTTAAGGAGAAAAAGAGCATTTCTTTCAAAAATGTTTTGATTTTTTAAAATTGGTTATGTGCCTTTTTCCCTAGCTCTCATCTGCAGTAGCTTTACTTATATTTTCTCCATGTGTAAGTTAAAATGAAAGTTATTCCAGAGAATTCTCATGACTTTGTTGCTAGGTTTGGGTATCTGGATATTTTGCCCTTGTGCTCTGCTTATCAAGTTATTGCAAGTGATCCCAAACAGGACTATACTGGGGAATAATATACACAGTAGCTTCTTTTCTCTTTTCATTAGCATTCAGACTTCTGCTGCTCTAAAATGTTTATACTTTTATGCAAAACCCAGAAGGAAACACTTAAAAAACATAGTTAATTAGCCCAAAGAATGATTTTTCCTTAATTAGCTCAAAGCATGAAGCATGCTAAATGAAATCCTTTGCAGACTTTCACTGAAGAAGTACAGTATAATTTCATGCGATGTAATAAGAGGAATACAAAATAAATACAACAGGATGAATAATAAACAGGCATGCAAAATTACTCCACTGGTCAAAACCCAAGAACGTTTGACCAAACTCCAAGTGTGGATGGAGGAAGGAAAGCCGCATATGCAATATGCACTGGGAAAATCCCTACAGGAAGTTTTATTGGTTATGCCATCCTTTTTAAATACACCCTTTCAGAATAAAATGCAATCCATCTGGTTTGTTTGATATGATCTTGAAAACATACACAATTTAGTTATGGGGCCAAATTCTGAGTTACATGCATCAAACCCTCATAAGTGAGAATGGTGGAAATCTGTGTAGGTCAAAATGTGTGTCTTTGTTCAGGACAAGTAGAGAGAGTTTCCATAGGGATGAGACAGATATATCCACTGCTGCCCCCAATCCACATGCCTAGAGATGCTGAGGGACGCTAAGGACGTGCAGTCAGCAGACTTTACCCCTGAGCAAGCTCTTTATCCAGATCTTTCCAGCCACAGTTATTGGGCAGGAGGGCTCTATCATCTCCCACTGCAGGACTGCCAACCCCAAGTGTTTCAAAAATTGAGTCAGGCCCTCCCACCTTCCTCCAATCATGAGACTGGTTTTAAAATAATGAGATTTATGTTGTCTTCTGGTTTATGTGTCTTTTTTTTTTTTTGTCTTCTAGTTTCTGAGTCACTAAGGTTCCCTTGCTTCATGTTATAAAAATTTTTCTCTGCAACCATGAGGGTTAGAAACTGACTTTATTAAAATATGGAAGCTGAGATTCTCATTCAATCTCTTGATTCCAGCAGCTGGGGCTTAAAGAAAAACATTGCTAACTGACTCTTTTTAATCTCTGTCCCTGAACACCAGGCATCAATGAGGGTATACTATCAATCCAGGGCAGACCATGAGTGGGTAGAAAAGGTGGCCCTGGAGCTCTGTTAAGTTTTGAACATGTTACAAGATGGAATAAGGAAGTGCCTGAAGCATGAGTGGAGCTTGCCAGTGGGACTAACATGCCCCTTCGTCCCAGATCATGTGCTTTGATGCCTACAAACTCACAGGTGGCAGAAATAACTGTTGTTTCTGCTAGCATGAACTTAGCACATAAACTACAGTTTTGCCAATGCACCTTTACGAAGTTGTGTGTTCCCTTCAATTTTTTGTCTGCCTATTCAAACATCTACTCAGAATTTGGCCCTAAGGGTGAAATCCAAGCCCCAGTGAAGTCAATGAGAGTTTTGCCATTGACTGTAATGGTGTCAGAATTTCACCCCAAGTTTAAAACGTATAGCCTGATCTATTGGAAATAGCTAATGGAAAGTTAGGGCCTGAACTTGCAAATGCTACTAAGCATAGTGCATTGATCATTCCCACTGAAATCAATCACTCTTCTATCATAAATCTGTATTCAGGGGAAAATGTCCATCTAACAATATAACCTGCAAGATGCAACTCAGCACATTGTATTGCATGCATGGCCGGCTCTGGCTTTTTTGCCACCCTAGATCCTCCATGAATCTATCTAGCTCCATTTTGAACCCTGTTATAGTATTGGCCTCCACAACACCCTCTGGCAAGGAGTTCCAGAGGTTGACAGTGCATTGCAAGGAAAAAATACTTTCTTGTGTTTGTTTTAAACCTTCTACCTATTAATTTCATTTGGTGGCCCCTTGTTCTTGTATTATGAGAAGGAGTAAATAACACTTCCTTATTTACTTTCTTTAAACCACTCATGATTTTATAGATCTCTATTATATCCCCTCTTAGTCGCCTCTTTTCCAAGCTGAAAAGTCCCAGTTTTATTAATCTCTTCTCATACGGAAGCCGTTCTATACTCCTAATCATTTTTGTTGCCTTTTTCTGAACCTTTTCCAATTCCAATATATCTCTTTTGAGATGGGGCGACCACATCTTCATGCAGTATTCAAGGTGTGGGCGTACCAGGGATTTATATAGAGGCAATATGATATTTTCTGTCTTGTTATCTATCCCTTTCTTGATTCCCAATGTTCTGTTCACTTTTTTGAGTGCTGCTACACATTGAGTGGATGATTTCAGAGAACTATCCACAATGACTCCAAGATCTCTTTCTTAAGTGGTAACAGCTAATTTAGACCCCATCACTGTATATGTATAGTTAGGATTATGTTTTCCAATGTGCATTACTTTGCATTTATCAACATTAAATTTCATCTGCCATTTTGTTGCCCAGTCACCCAGTTTTGTGAGATCCTTTTGTAGCTCTTCGCAGTCTGCCTGGGACTTAATTTATCATCTGCAAATTTTGTCACCTCACTGTTTATCCCTTTTTCCAGATCGTTTATAAATATGTTAAATAGGACTGGGCCTAGTACAGATCCCTGGGGGACACCACTATTTACCTCTCTCCATTCTGAAAACTGACCATTATTCCGACCCTTTGTTTCCTATCTTTTAACCAGTTACCAATCCATGAGAGAACCTTCCCTCTTATTCCATGCCTGCTTATTTTGCTTAAGAGCCTTTGGTGAGGGGCCTTGTCAAGGGCTTTTTGAAAATCTAAATACACTATATCCACTGGATCTCCTTTGTCCGCATGCTTGTTGACCCCTCAAAGAATTCTAGTAGATTGGTGGGGCATGATTTCCCTTTACAAAAACCATGTTGACTATTTCCCAACAAATTATGTTCATCTGTGTGTCTGACAATTTTGTTCTTTACAATAGTTTCAACCAACTTGCCCGGTACTGAAGTGAGGCTTACTGGCCTGTAGTTGCCAGGGTCACCTCTGGAGCCCTTTTTAAAAATTGGTGTCACATTAGCTATTCTCCAGTCATTTGGTACAGAAGCTGATTTAAATGATAGGTTACAGATGACAGTTAGTAGTCCTGAAATTTCACATTTGAGTTCCTTCAGAACTCTTGGGTGAATACCATCAGGCCCTGGAGACTTATTACTGTTAAGTTTATCAATTTGTTCAAAAACCTCCTCTAACAATACCTCAATTTGGGACAGTTCCTCAGATCTGTCACCCAAAAAGAATGGCTCAGGTTTGGGAATCTCCCTCACATCCTCAACAGTGAAGACCGATGCAAAGAATTCATTTAGTTTCTCCGCAATGGCCTTATCGTCTTTGAGTGCTCCTTTAGCATCTCAATCGTCCAGTGGCCCCACTGGTTGTTTAGCATGCTTTCTGCTTCTGATGTATTTTAAAAAATTTTTGCTATTACTTTTGGAGTCTTTGGCTAGCTGTTCTTAAAATTCTTTTTTGGTCTTTCTAATTATATTTTCTACACTTCATTTGCCAGAGTTTATGCTCTTTTCTAGTTTCCTCATTAGGATTTATCTTCCACTTTTGAAAGGATGCCTTTTTGACTCTCACTGCTGCTTTTACTTTGTTGTTTAACCACAGTGGCTCTTCTTTGGTTCTCTTACAATGTTTTTTATTTTGGGGTAAACATTTAAGTTGAGCCTCTATTATGGTGTCTTTAAAAAGTTTCCACACAGCTTGCAGGAATTTTACTTTTGGTACTGTACCTTTTAATTTCTGTTACACAAAAATGAGGAGGTTTGTGAAGTTCCCCTTTCTGAAATTAAATGCTACAGTGTTGGGCCGCTGTGGAGTTTTCCCCACCACAGGGATGTTAAATTTAATTATATTATGGTCACTATTACAAAGCGGTCTGGCTATATTCACCTCTTGGACCTGATCCTGTGCTCCACTTAGGACTAAATCAAGAATTGCCTCTCCTCTTGTGAATCTCCAAGAAGCAGTCATTTAAGGTGTCAAGAAACTTTATCTCAGCATCCCTTCCTGAGGTGATATGTACCCAGTCAATATGGGGATAATTTAAATCCCCCATTATTATTATTATTATTATTATTGAGTTTTTTATTTTAATAGCCTCTCATCTCCCTGAGCATTTCAGAGTCACTAACAGCATTCTGGTCAGGTGGTCTGTAATACATCCCTACTGCTATATTCTTATTTTTCAAGCATGGAATTACTATCCATAGAGATTCTATAGTACAATTTAGTTCATTTAAGATTTTTACTTCATTTGATTCTATGCTTTCCTTCACATATAGTGCCACTCCCCACCAGCATGACCTGTTCTGTCCTTCTGATATATTTTGTACCCTGGTATTACTGTATCCCATTGATTATCCTCATTCCACCAGGTTTCTGTGATGCCTATTATATCAATATCGTCATTTAATACTAGGCACTCTAGTTCACCCATTTTATTATTTAGACTTCTAGCATTGGTATATAAGCATTTTAAAAACTTGTCATTTTTTTTGTTGTCCCCTATTGCATGACATAATTGAATGGGACATTTTTTCATTTGACAGTTTCTGATCAGATCCTCCCTGTATTTTATCATTTTCCATCCTCTCCTCCTTATTAGGACATAGGGAATCTCCATTTATAGAGCCTCCCCTAAGGGATGTCCAAATCACATGCTCCTCCGCATCTGTCGGCTTTCCCCCAGCCCTTAGTTTAAAAACTGTACTACGAACTTTTTAATTTTAAGTGCCAGCAATCTGGTTCCATTTTGGTTTAGCTGGAGCCCATCCTTCCTGTATAGGCTCCCCCTTTCCCAAAAGCTTCCCCAGTTCCTAATAAATCTAAACCCCTCTTCCCCACACCATCGTCTCATCCACGCATTGAGACCCTGCAGTTCTGCCTGTCTAACTGGCCCTGCACGTGGAACTGGAAGCATTTCAGAGATGCTACTATGGAGGTCCTGGACTTCAATCTCTTACCTAGCAGCCTAAATTTGGCCTCCAGGACCTCTCTCCTATCCTTCCCCATGTAGTTGGTACCTACATGTACCACAACCACCAGCTCCTCCCCAGCATTACATATGAGCCTATCTAGATGTCTTGAGAGAAGCTCTCCCACCAACATAGTGCTGTCCACACCAGCCCTTACGTTGGTGTAACTTATGTCACTCAGGGGGCTCAGCATAAGTTATACTGATGTACGCTGTAGGGTAGACATAACCTTTGTTAAACAATGTGCTGAGACCTTTTAAGGTAAAGGGCAAACCCAAGACACAGATCTAAAGGACAGAAGTAAATCTATATAAAATAGATTCAAATTCCTCCTCTGAATCTGGCAGAAAGAAGATTTGAATCCACATCTGTTACCTCTCCCCAGTGAGTGCCCAAACCACCAGGCTTATGAGTCATTCTTTCTCTTGTTGGCGCAATGAATATTCATGTATTTATATAAGGTAGACCGGCTTCAACAGAAGCGACTGACAGATAGCTGCCTCAAAATAGACTATAGCCAAGTGGTTTGGGCACTCCCCTGAGAAGGGGGAGATCTGAGTTCAAGTCCTTGCTCCAGAGTGGGAATTCAAACCTATGTCCCCTGAATCACAGGCAAGTATCTTAACCATTGGGGTAAAGGTTATAAGGACATACTGAAATACATACACCAAATATTTTCTGTTTTTTTAGATTGATTTTTTTCGGATGTGCCAGCAACCATTCACTCAGCTCTAGGTGGCAACCATGTTAATAAATAAATAAATAAATAAAAAAATTGCACCAGATAAGCAAACTGCATATTATACAGGATATTTAACATTTTTGAAAGCTAATCCTAGATGCAGCTCAGATGGAGTTTCGGTCAATAAAAGTAAGGTGGCTACTTTTATGGAATGATTTATATGGAGTTATAGAAAAACAAAACAATAAAATCTTTCTTTCAAGTGATGCTTCCTTATAGACATTGCTGAATAACGTTTGAAACGCTTGGTTGGTGCTCTGTAATTGTCTTTTTATGGATGATATATTTTCTCTGATGCATACAAATGTATTAGTACAAGCAAAGATTCTTCCAAAAACAAACAGATGCAAGATTATACTATTATTCCTCTCCTCTAATATATTGTTCCTCTAAAGAAAAGCTTTTTCTTAAAAGCATGGTTTTGACTTTTAAAAGCTATTTACTAATTCTTAATAAAGAAGTTTATCAAATATGATTGAGATAATACCATATTTTAATGTCAAACATAGAGGGGTAATATTTGCAGTGTGTAGGCAGTTATGGATATATAGTAAATCCCCATGACTGAAGATAAGAGCATTATTCAGGATGACCGATATCAAAACCTGGGATTATTACAGTCTCTCCCAATGCTGTATATTGTCTACAGAAAGAATATTGTATTTTTGTAACATTAATCACTGTTTTTTCCTTTTTTGCATCTTATGGTTTTCTCTGTTTTTCCCTATGGACCAGATCAGTTAGTACATCAGGGTTTTACATTTACATATACACATTGTAACAAACTGGGAAATATCTGTACTGTTTATGAATATGATGCATACCTCTGTTTGATGGGTTATTTGCTATAGAGTTAGACCAAAAGGGCTTGTTAAAAGAACAAAGGAAGAAAGATAAAATAATGGCCTCAATAACGAGCATGCCAACAAACACTCTAACCCAATAGCAGGCTTACAGCCATGAAGAGGTGACTCCTGAACCCCAAACCTGGTGACTACAGCATTTTGCCAAGGCTGAGAAGAGAGAGATCAAGGGAAATAAGCCATTGCAGGACCCCAGGCCTAGAAAAGGGAAGGCGTTTGGGTGAACTAAGAAAGGCTGCCCAGGGACTGTCAGTGAGAGTTAGGGTGACCACCTGTCCTGAATTGGGCGGGACAGTCCTGAAATGCAGAGTTCAAGTCCCAGTCCCAAGCTGAATGACTCCAGATTTCCTGTGGCGCCTCTCCACACCTGCCTGAGGCTCTTCCTGTTGTGGGGGGGCTGAGGTGGGTCTTATTCCCCCCCACCCCCGTGCCACAAGGCTCCTCCCCCTGGTTCTCCTCTCCCCCTGGGGCCCCACCCCTAGTTAGGCCAGAAGCCGAAGCTGGGCAGTACTAAGAGCCACTAAGGGAACCTGGGCTGCTATGGGGAGCCCTGGATGGTGTGCCCTGGGGGGGTGGGGACACAGGTCAGGGGCTGCTCTTGGGGGTGGTGGTGGGGGGACCCAACCCCCTGCCTAGGGTAGGTGGAGGATCCAGGGCTCTGCACAGAGGGACAGGTCGCTGGGTGGCTCTTACCACAGCCTGGCTCTGGGAGTGGCCAAGGAGTGGGACCTTAGGGGGAAGAGGAGGAGTAGGGGCAAAGCCTCAGGGGGAGGAGGGGGTTGGGGGCTCCAGGGGAAAGAGAAGCGAGGGGGCAGGGGGTCTTGCATGTGTCCTGCTTTTGCCTTTTGAAAAGGTGGTCTCTTTAGTTGAGAGCACGCAGCTCACAAGGCAACACACAGACCGAGAACATGCTGCGAGCAGGACAGTCTGCTTCTCCCAGCCAGACATGGAGTTTGGCTGACCTGAGGGGAACTTATAGAAGCTGTTAGGAAAGATTAAAGTGTAACTAAGACCCATGTATATAGACCTCTTATTGTTTTTACCCTTTGCTCTGTGTGCTTTGTACCTTTTGGGAGAATGAATAAATAATGCTTTGCTTTGAAAAGACATTTTCTGAGTTGCTTTAATCAGCTCACAGGTCCCCAAAGTGAAAGGGCTTACATGTGCCTAACACAGGTGGGCCTGTTGTGTTAACATGGTTGAGAAATAGAGGAACCTCTTCCCAGAGAGACAGTCTAAGTGTCTGGACTGCATGGTTCCAGCGGCAAGGTACAGGAAGCCAAGCACCTAAGGGGGTCTAAGGTGCCATTTGCCTAGAACTTTGATTGGGTGGGTGGGTGCGTGCATGCATATGCCTATCTCAGAAGAACATTATGTAGGTTGAGAAGTCAAGCACTGAAAGTTAGGTAATGGCAGAATTAAGGTTGCCTTTGTATCTGGTACAATCTAATAATCTCATTACAAAACAACTGTTAAATGTTTTAGTAAAAATCCTTGTTTTTCAGCAGGTTCATGACTGATAAGTTCAAGCAGTGACAGATGGCAAACTGTCTTATTCTACAGCCTGTATCACTTTTTCCCTCTTTGAAATAAAAAACACTGTACTTGCTTGTCAGTATCATTTACATTTTGCAGTTACCCTTCAAAAAAAGGATTGATAATTCACTCTCTGGATACATTCAAACGTTGCAAAAATTAAAAGGAAGTGTTTTAAACTGATCAGAGCCTGGTATTCTATTTAGCAATCTTAAAGTCATTACCATACACAGTCAATTTTAAAACAAAACTACTCTAGACAAATGACACGTCTTTTCTGCATTCCATTTCCCTTCATCTGTACTGATTACCAAGGTACTGGTCTTGATAAACAAAAGTTTTTGCATGTTTATTTATCCTACTCCTCCTTCCCAATACATTCATTGACATCACGATCTGCTAAGGCTCTGAGACACCACACTCAAAGATGTGTAAAATGTTGTTTGTAAATCCAGCTCACATTTTGCCTCAGGTGAAACAATTTCATTCACTATCCAATATGTGATTGTAATGTCACAAGTCCTGTACTGCTACATAAGTGAATGAAGCTGAGAGAAAGGGAATGAGTAGCAAACTTTGACTCATTGGGTTCAATTCCCAGTGTGACCCAGCTTTCTGCTTGTGCCCCTAAGAGCAGGTGGAAGGTTAAAAGGAGGCACTGATGTTTTTCTGGCTTCCAATCCTGGAGGGCAATTTGGCCAGGGCCGGCTCCAGGCACCAGCCCAGCAAGCAGGTGCTTGGGGCGGCCAAGGGGAAGGGGCTGCACATTGGGCTGTTCGGCGGCAATTTGGCAGCGGGTCCCACTCGGAGGGAAGCACCTGGCGCTGAATTCCCGCCGAAGAAGAAAGCGGCATGGTGGAGCTGCCGCCAGAGTGCCGCCGATCGCAATTGCGATCGCGTTTTTTTTTTTTTTTCCCCCGCTGCTTGGGGCGGCAAAAACCCTGGAGCCAGTCCTGAGTTTGGCTCACAGTGCCTATTAGAATAGGCTCATGGCTACTTAACGTGTGTGTACCTCTGCCACTGAGGTGAGAGGACTGGGTGGCATAGAACTAGCTACACCGGGGTAAGCAACCTATGGCACGTGTGCCAAAGTTGGCACACGAACTGATTTTCAGTGGCACTCACACTGCTCAGGCCCTGGCCAGCAGTCCGGGGGGCTCTTCATTTTCATTTAATTTTAAATGAAGCTACTTAAACATGTTAAAAAACCTTATTTACTTTACATACAACAATAGTTTACTTATATATTATAGACTTATAGAAAGAAACCTTCTAAAAACATTAAAATGTTTTACTGGCACTCAAAACCTTAAATTAGAGTGAATAAATGAAGACTCGGCACACCCCTTCTGAAAGGTTGCCGACCCCTGAGCTACACCAACTCTGTGTCACCCAAGAAAGCTTGTACAGTACACAAGGGGCAGTGCCCAGCTGCCCTTCTAGGGCAGGTTTGAGGTCCCTTTGCCCTGCCAGAGTGATGCAAAGGGCAATTAGCATATGTTAAGATCTTGTGTATTTTATAGAATGATTTGTAATTGTTTAAGCAAAAATAAAAGAAGAAATAATGGAAAAACTACAGCTCGGTGCCATGAGTGAAAGCATTCTTTCTGTGCAGGGGGCTAAGGGCCAGCACCAGCTAATTTTTAATTTTCAAAGATAAACTTGTGCAATCCCATGTGTCTAGTTTGCTGAACAAATACTCTGAGTATGGACAAACGGTAAGCAGGTAGAAGCTAACAGCTAATCTGCCTGCACATTCATAATATCATGTGCAAATAAAATATTTGACCATATTTGAAAACCAGACTACAATGTACTAGTGACAACCATTAAACACACTCAATCAGGCAGTGTAGCATTTGGCCCTAAGACAGTGACACATACTTAAGCAGATCTGACATGGCATTCAGCAGAGGGTCGTAGTAGTCTTTTTCACACACACACAAGTGGTAGTCTCTTTCTCTCTCTCTCTCTCTCTCTCTCACACACACACACACATTGTGTGAACAGACCAAAAATGTACATCAAGTACTATTATAATTATTTATTGAACAGTATTAGTGCTCCATGTGCTGAACAAAGCAAACACAAACTCCTGGTTCTTTCACCCAGGTCTCTCATTTTGAGACATATCACTAATTTAATCACAGCTGCCTCAGTTCCACATATTTAATGTCCCCTTGCTTTCATTACTGAAAATTATTTACATTAGAAATAAGCAACAGAGGGTCCTGTGGCACTTCTTCAGATGCATCTGAAGAAGTGAGGTTCTTACCCACGAAAGCTTATGCTCCCAATACTTCTGTTAGTCTTAAAGGTGCCACAGGACCCTCTGTTGCTTTTTACAGATTCAGACTAACACGGCTACCCCTCTGATATTAGAAATAAAGAATCCTACAGCTGTGGTTACTGAGTTATTTACACTAAAGAAATGAATCCTACAGCACTTTTCAGATTATCCTGCATGAATAATAATAGTAATGTACAGCTGGAAGGGAGCTTGAGAAGTCATGAAGTCCAACCTTTGCACTGGGGCACAGCCAAGTAAACCTAGAGTAGAGCATCCCTCACAGGTATTTGTCCAACCTGTTCTTAAAAACCTCCAGAAATGGGGATTCCACAACCTCCCTTGGAAGCCTGTTCCAGGGCTTAATTAGAATTTTTTTCCTAATACCTAATTTAAATCTCCCTGGCTGCAGATTAATCCTCTTGTCCTTCATAATCTTTGTATGGCCTTCATTTGGGATCCTTCTCAAACACTGTGCACCCCTAGATGTGGGCTTTGGCAGGGTGAGAGGGATGCCTTTACCAAACTATTCTGTCACAGCCTTTAGGCCAGGGGTCGGAAAAGTTCGGCACGCGGCTCGCCAGGGTAAGCACCTTGGCGGGCCGGGCCAGTTTTATTTACCTGCAGACGCGGCAGGTTCGGCCGATCGTGGCCCCCACTGGCTGCGGGGGCTGACTGTGCTGACCGCGGCTTCTCGCCGCCCCCATTGGCCCACGACGGCGAACCGCAGCCAGTGGGGGCCGCGATTGGCCAAACCTGCTGCGCCAGCAGGTAAATAAAACTGGCCCGGCCCGCCAGGGTGCTTACCCTGGCGAGCCGTGTGCCGAACGTTGCCGACCCCTGCTTTAGGCATACCATATTATGATCTAACCTCACAGCAGAGAAGAATTTTATGCACATCTTTCTTTAATGGGTTGTTGCTGAAATACTTCATGGGAAAACTGTATTAAAGATGGACTTGAATGCGGTATGGGTGATCACTTGGACATATTTAGTTCTTTCCTCTGTCACTAAGTCTTAGCAAAAGGAACCACTGAGATTCTCCTTTAGAAAAGGGTGAGAATGGATGATGGGCCTCACATTGGGGATATCCACTGTGTAGGCCACTGTCCTGCTCAAACTTCCTGTGTGACAGGGCAGGTGTGATGGGCCATAAGAGAGGGGCCAGAAAGATCCATTGCTACATAGTGCATCATGTGAGACCTCCCTGAGTGGTGAGCACTTTTAGTGGAATATAGGGCTACTTCAGCATTTTGGAATGGCTCTGCAGACTCAAGGGGAGCATCCTTCTGCCTTCCTCCTACATATTTGACCAAGGCCTGGCCTGGAGCTAGCGGTTAGGCTAAGATAACAAGGACGCAGAGGGAACTCCAAGTTACAAATGCAGTTATGGCCGTTAATTCTGAACACTCCCAAGTTTAGTCTTCGCTGGTTTGGCCGATTGTAAAGATTTGTACACCTTCCATCAGGGTTTGAATTTTAAATCAACCCAAACTTCAGAGGAGATCAGTTCTGAGGGTTTGGTTTGGGCCCAACTCTATTTATAATATTTATGTCTGAAAACATCTGGATCATCTAAAAATGCTTCTGCCTGCTGCCTTGCGTACCTAGTGAAAACATGGTGTGCCCCACACACCTCCCATTGTGCTGACCCAGAGTTTGAAATCCTACTTATCCTTGATTTTAACTAGCATCAGCTTCCCACCGCTGATAAACACCTGTCTAAAGGGTGACTGAAGAGGCCCTGTGGATTTCTAATTTGATGATGATAAAGAGCTACCAATGCCAGGAATTACCAGCAGCTGTCAAAGGGCTGATCTCAAGACCTAGCAACACATACAACCTCAGCTAATGATATTCTTGTCATTTTAGTCTATCAGAACTTATATGATATGAAGCATCCTATATAAAAGCAACAACAAAGCATCACCATTTGAGCTGTTAAATGCATTTCATAGACTGGATGGGACATGATCTCCTGTCCACTGTCTCTCTAGAACCGAGTTTTTTCAAACCAAATGATTATAGCATCTCAGGGCTGATTTTATGCCTCGCTATGTAATGTATTTCTCACTAAAGGTAAAGAAACAATGCCAGTATTTATTGATGACCACTACTGTGATTAAAATTTGGTTAATTCTTTTTTTTTTCTTTTGTATTCTGAAAATCTTGCTTGATCCTCGGAGTCCCAGAAATAGCCAACTGATAATGTTTAAAACAAAATGTACCCAGGCATTTAATGAGATTATAATTACAATGCAAACTCTACAACGCCTATCACTTTGAAAATAATTTCTCCACACTAACCAAATGTGTCTCATCTTTTTTACAATAGATTCATGAGTGATTCATATGAAAACTAAATTAGTCATGGACTCTTAAATCACTTTCATTCGCCCTTTTAATAATTCATTTCCAGAGACAAGCTGAGAACTTATGCTTCATTAGAATTATTTGTTCTTGGTTTTAAACATGCTTATTGTGACAGATATGGCAATTTCCTACAATATCTTTGAGAGATCTTACTATATTAGCTTTATGTATCATTGTGAGCCAGGGACTGAATGTAATTCCATGGGGGAGGGTGACCACAGCCCTCCAGGGACTAAGAACAATGAGGGATGATTAGGCAAATTCACTCTGGTTGTAACATCTCCAGAGAGGTCTCACTACATGGAGAGGCTCATAGACAAACACCTGTCAGGGGCAGTGTGATCCAGCAAATGGACAGAACCCTCTGTCCCAGGCCGCTGGGGGGCAATCCTTCCAGAAGTGCTGGAAAGACTGATACCTACCAGAGCCTGAGGTTGGATTTGGCAGGGGTGATCTGATAAGCTTATTAGCATGCATATGGTTTCTTTCCTTATTTTTAATATGTTTTCTCTGTCATGCTTTAACCCTAAGAATAAATATGCTTGCTTAGAAACAGCTGTATGGTCATTCATAACTGCAGGCAATTACATAGTTCATAGCCTTTGAAGAGTAAGCAAAGTGCAGACGCAGGCCTGTTTAGGCAGTCTGGCTTACTGGGAATAGGTGTAGACAGGGGACTGTGCAGCCTTGAAAAACCCCATGCAGGAGGGAGAGACACATGGGTCTCTACCCGAGAGAGGAGCTAGGATGGGTGCCCTTGGTGGATCACGGAGCGGGAATACAGGTGCATTTGCCCTGAACTGTGACACTTATCATTTCAATAATTTAAATGGGGTTAAATTCAGCCTTTAACAAATGCAAAAAAGCTACTGCAAAGGCAGCCTGATGGAGAATTTAGTTTTTCTCTTTCTATTATTGTACTAAAAAGTATTTAGTACAACATAAGAGTCTGCTGGTTGGCCCACAGGACATTTTTTTTCTGTTAGAAACATATGGAAAGGAGGCATTTTCTGGAGCTTCTTTATTATGCTGTAGATAATAACTGACTTCTACATGCTCCCTGAATTTCATACATATTCAAAGTCAATACTATAATAATATCATGGAGCAGACTTCCTGATGAGTTACCTCAGAATGAAGGTGTTACCATATCAATAGTCTTAAGATGTTGTAATGCCCGGTGGCAGAGGGCAGGCGAGGGGGTGTTCCAGAGCAGAAGTCAAGGGTGAGCAAGTGGTCAGGTAGCTGGCAGGTCAATCCGTATCAGAGGCAGTCTGGGGCAATGGTCAGAATTCTCACAGGAGTGAGTAGCCGGAAGATCCAATCCAAGGGGCCCAGTCAGTGGCCGGGGGAGGCGAGGTCGGGCAAGCCGGCAAGTCAGCAGGGTAAGGCGGACTAGGCAGCAACCAGTAGGCACTTATCTGTTGCTTGGAGAGCTTCCTCTTCCTGTTAGGGCCTTTATATAATCCAGACACCCAGTGAGAGTGCTGCCTATCCATCCATCAGGGGCCTGAGGTGTGGCTGCTGTGGGCCTGTAGACCTTTAGCACTAAGGCTGTGTGTCAGGATCAGCAGTTCTGTGCATCTCCGTGACACAGTGACTAAGGATGCCCCCAAAGGACCTGGCAGGACTGGATTCAATGCTGGGGTCCTGACAGATGCCTTTAATAGTTCACTATATCAGGAACTCCAGAAGAAAGCAAATCACCAGTCCCAGATGATGCACTTGGCCAGTTGTGCAATGGTATATCATGGGAGGAGATTTCTTTGTGACTCCAAGCAATAATCATCTTATACTCTGAACCATAAGAATTTACAGTCCTTGACCTTTTTATTCAAGCTACTGTAACTATCTTTGTTCATTTGTGTGTGAAATCATTGGAGTCCAATGATCTCAACAGGTCAGGATTTCAACCTAAGATCGAATCAATTTTTTAATCTTAATATTCTATTTGCCCCAACACCTTGCAGCAGTGAGTTGCCTCAGATAATTTCTTTCTCTCTTTTAATTTTAGGAGATCGCTGTTGTGTTCATGGCTCTGTTTCTCTGGTATGTTGTGAAGCTTTAATACGTAATGTTTTCAGATTAATTCAGATTCTCAGATGGAATGTGCTGTAAAAAACCAAACGTGCATGCATTTTGTATACTTACTTGTTTTTACACACACACACGCACACACACACACACACACACACACACACACACACACACATAGAGTGTGTATCTGATCCATCTATACCGGGATTACATCTGACATTCCAAATATCTCGGAAACTTCAAACACATGCCATCTGTTTTTTAAACAAACTACAGGCGTAATAGTCTCTTCTTCCTCCCCAAATGTGGACTTTTTCTGCCCAAAAATTACATAGATTTGATGTTAAGGACAGGCAATTTCCTGTCATTCAATCCTGCAGGTTTAAAGTCTGATATATTGTGACTCTTCTTGGTGAAAAATGTGAGCATTCCAGATTTAGCAGCAAGTATCGTATAGCCCACTGGAAAGTGGCACTCTTCCTATTTCAATGGCATAAAGCTCTTGGGTGAAATCCTGGCCCTATTAAAGTCAGTGTCAAACTCCAATTAACTTCAATAGGCCCAGATTTTCACCCCTTGTTTCTAGCCCAGATAGGTCATGACATCAGATCCTTCTAGATATTCTATCCCCCTACTTTATCTACCATCTGCCTAGCTAATCTAAGTGTCCACATAGCTCTATGTATTTCTAAAATGCTTATTAGTCATTTATTGTAACCTATATTTTATTACTTTGTTTGTACTGACACACTGAGCTATTTTCTCTGTAATGAATACTGGGATAATTATTTAAAAATGTGTATACAGAAAAGTCTCATGAAGAAGGGAGGGAAGAGCAATCCTAATTCACTACAAAGTTTCTGCTAACACATTCTGCTCCCTGGTTGCACCTTTTGGGAATTACGATCAAATTATTAACGTCTAGATTGTAAAAGGGTTTGGAACAAACAAAGTATTGCTCTTATTTCCTGTAATCAGACAATTCCTAATAATAGTTGTGATGGGAGGACTATGGATGGCAAATGTTCAGGGATAGCAGCAGGAAAAAAGATTTAACGTCTGCCCACTAGTGCATTTGAAAAGAGAAAAATGTAAGTCTCCTGAATAATATAAACAGTTCAGACCTCCTGGAATTGTGATGTTTCAGACTATGCAGAGATAAACCTTCATCAAGTTTACCTTGTCTCAAAGATATATATTTGTTTACCTAATGTAGTCTGGAAAAAGAACATTACTGCTGCACAACATATTCAAACAACGTGACTCACCACCTAAAAGTGCAAAACCCACAGATTCTGTTAGCTGAAATCATTAATTCAAATTGGTATTTGCTCTCCTTGTCTACACTACACATTGTGAACTTTATTCTGACATTTTATACTGACATGTACACACACCTCCCTGCCTCCCCAGCTTTGGAACTGAGGTCTCCCCACTAAGTTGACTCCAAGTTGCTCCTCATGGGGATGGCAGAGTTTGCCTCTTATCCTAAGGAACAAACTTTTTGTTCACCTTCCAGAACCTATAGATTTCAATGGATGTGTCTGAGACACAGTGCCATGCTTGAAGAAACCCTTTGCCTTCCCCCTAGCTCCATGGTCCACTGTCCCCCTATTTTTCTTCCCTTTAAAGGAGGGGTGTGTGTGTGTGGGGGGTCTTCACTGCAGAGAGAGCTTTATTACCTTTTCTGAGTAATCTCAGGACTATAGAGGGGTAGATGCACATCACACCATGGGCCTGGCCCCATGGGCTACTTACTTAGACTGTAGGCTCTTTGAGATAGGGAATATCATTTTGTGTCCCATTTGTACAGCACCTAGCAGAATGGGGCCCTGGTCAATGATTGGGCTTTTCAGGTGCTACCTCAATTCAAATAATAATATTAATTAATAGCTACCCCCATGCAATTACTGGACTCCACAGAGAACTCCAAAGGACAGAGACAGTGAATGTGGCCGATCCCTATGCCTTTCCATGCAGGACACGGGAGATCCATGCCTAAAGGAGACCTTCTGCAAATGGATTCAGGAGACAGGGATTTTCCCCCCGTGACTATATCAGAGCATTCTTGTAAGAAGAATTAGACAGTATTCAGTTACAAGAAGGCTGTTCCAGCCTTTAATATTACTACTTCTATTAAATGCCGATGTGCCTATTGAAAGGTAGGGGAACTGCCTGAACCAGTGATGCAATTTAGGTGCCTTTCATTTAGGCTCAGCTCTCATCATGAGAGCTTCTGGAGCCTCTTCTGGAACAGCTGGGGTTCTAATCCTTTGAAATAATTCCAGCACTGGGTTAAACACCTTCGGGGCTAACCTGTATCTTGTTTTGCATAGACGCATGAAGTGGGGATGAGAATGGAAGGCAAGTTCTCCCCTGCCTTGCAGCACTTCAAAGGGTGAGGCACTTCTTAGCCAGGGAGAACAGAAACCCAAAAGGCGAAAGGGGAGTTAAGACATGTGCCTGTTACCACTCAACAATGACCAGCAGGAGGCGCTGAAGAGGGGAGCTTGACCTGCCCTCTTTCAAAGCAGCAGACACACTCCCAGAGACATTCTAAATCAGGGGTGGGCGAACTATGGCCTGTGGGCCAGATCCGGCCTGTCAGGGCTTTGGATCTGGCCCGCAGGATAGCCACCTCTGTGGCACCGTGGGCCCACGCTGCTCCCGGAAGTGGCCGGCATCATGTCCTTGTGGCCCCTGGGGGAAGATGGGGGGCAGAGGGCTCCAAGCGCTGCCCTCGCCTCCAGGTACTGCCCCCGCTAATGGGAGGTTCAGGGGAGCCCGCACCCCCAACCCCTCCTGTACCCCTGCACCCTCCTGCACCCCAACCCCCTGCTGCACCCCATACCCCTCCTGCACCCCAACCCCCTGCCTGAGCCCCCTCCCACACTCCGCACCCCTCCCTGCACCCCTGCCCTGAGCCCTCTCCTGCACTCTGCACCCCCTCCTCTGCCCCAACCCTTTGCCCTGAGCCCCTTCCTGCACTCCGCATGCCCTCCCACACCCCCCACCCCAACCCCCAGCCCTACATTCATGGCCCTGTATGCAATTTCCCCACCCAGATGTGGCCCTTGGGCCAAAAAGTTTGCCCACCCCTGTTCTAAATAAATAATAAAGCCCCAGATTGTACTGTTCATGGTAAAGACAGAGGATGGTTCAAAACCCCTTATTGATCTAAATTTTCATCATACATGTTGATGTGTTACTGAGAACAAAACAGCCTTACATTCTAAAACTGTGTGCTTCAAAGGACAAAACGAACAGCCAGATGTTTCTCATGTTGGTATTTTTGTGGTTGCACTAACAACCTATTTAATTTTAGCTTCTGAACCAGAACAGAAATATTCCAATGAAGGCACCAAATAGATACAAGATCTGTGAACCTTATTATGATGCCAGGACAAGAGATTATGTATCCTGAAAACATCATAAATATCAATTTTCCATTTAACCTTCACCATCCAGGGCCTAGAAGGACCTAAGTCACTTGCTAGGTATTGTATGACCAATTGCAATTTCTTAATCTTTGACTTTAAAGAAAAAAGCTTCTCTCAAACTGTACAACATCCCATAATTTCCTCACATCACTTGATTACTGTATAATCTAAGATGGCATGAGAGCTTGATCATTTTAATGGCCTGTTCCATCAGCCAGGATGTTCAGAAGGGTTACTCACATGTGACCTTTTTATTAGTTAACAATGGAAACTACATTAAGGACAAACAGGACTATTCCTCCTTCCTACAGCCTGCTCCTATGAGAAGTTTAACTTAATTATCATATGGGCTGTTAACTCTAGAATGGATTTCAAAATCACACATTTAAGATGGATTTTTAAGAGCAGATTTATTATATATATCCTAAGGGGGTCTATGGATGGATCCGGAATCAGCCAAATTAAGGTGGATGTGCATGGGGGACGGATCTTGCAAAATAGAGGGATATGCATGGATGTGGGAGGAGAAAACACATATCTGAAGTACGATTTCCCATCCTTGTCATCAGCAGCTGACTCAAGTGCAGATCTTTAGTTACTCCAGCAACAGAGTGTGAGCAACTAGTTACGTGGGAAGCAGTTCCTATGCACTTGCAACAAGGAATCCAGGTTTTGCCATAAGGAGGCCTGCCCATGCTTACTGCTGGCCAGCAATCACTGCACTCACTCTGGCTCCTTTTAGCCTAATATGTACCAGTACACCAACTTGGGGACAGCGCAGCATGAAGGTAGCCACGTTGTGTGAAGTATTGCTTAGGATTCAGACTGAGTAGGGTATACAACTGTAGTGATGCACAAAACTCCTGTGGGGACTGATGCACGAGTAGTCCCTAAATATGGGTTTTTTTCGGACACATACAAAACCAGAACTTACAAAGTCAATACAAGTTCCTTAAACATTGAACATTTATTCTGCAAAAGGTACCAAGTGTAACTCCAGATAGTTTTCAGGATCTGCCCTCTCAGGACTCAACCTGCAGTCTTAATTCAGACAAAAATCCTACTGACTCCTTGGGATCCATTCAAACTTCCAGTAAAGTCCATGGAAATAATCCCAATGACTGCAGTTGGATTGTGCTCTTGCTTAGAAATCCACAGATGTATGAGATGCTGCAATTAATTTTTTTAACTTTCCTTTAGCCAGTTCACCAAAAAATAGTGACCAATTCATCAAAAAATATGATTGGCTTCTACACTGTTCAGAAGGTGAAATTGAGGGAAAGTCTGAAGCCAGGTAAAATTGGGAATTTGTCCGTGTCAGGACTGAGATCCCCACTTTGAACTTTAGGGTACAAATGTAGGGGCCTGCATAAAAACTTCTAAGCTTAATTACCAGCTTAGCTCTGGTTCGGCTGCCACCATTTTCAATGGATTCCCTCCCTGGGAAACCTTGAAAAACCTTCACCAAATCCCTGGTGAAAACAAATCCAACCCCTTGGATTTAAAACAAGGGGAAATTAACCATTCCCCTCCTTCCTCCCACCAACTCCTGGTGAATCAAGATCCAAAACCCCTTTGGATCTAAAACAAGGAAAAAATCAATCAGGTTCTTAAAAAGAAGGTTTTTAATTAAAGAAAAAGGTAAAAATCATCTCTGTAAAATCAGTATGGAAATCAACCTTACAGGGTAATCAAACTTAAAGAGCTCAGAGGACTCCCCTCTAGTCTCAGGTTCAAAGTACAGCAAACAAAGAGAAACACTCTAGTAAAAGGTACATTTACAAGTTGAGAAAACAAAGGAAAACTAACACGCCTTGCCTGGCTATTTACTTACAAGTTTGAAATAGGAGAGACTTGCTTAGAAAGATGTGGAGAACCTGGATTGATGTCTGGTCCCTCTCATTCCCGGAGAACGAACACACTCCCAAAACAAAGAACACAAACAAAAGCCTTCCCCCCCCCAAGATTTGAAAGTATCTTGTCCCCTTATTGGTCCTTTAGGTCAGATGCCAGCCAGGTACCTGAGCTTCTTAACCCTTTACAGGGAAAAGGATTTTGGAGTCTCTGGCCAGGAGGGATTTATAGTACTGTACACAGGACAGCTATTACCCTTCCCTTTATAGTTATGACACGCCCCCCAAATCACAGATAGTGTTGGATGTTCGGTTCCACACTGGCTGTGATTTCTTCCTGGAGTTCTAGGAGAAAACAGAGTTAATAAGACACATGTACCTTTAGACATACTACTGATTATATAAAAACTAACAATATGTTTCATTCCAAGAACAATTGTTAACCAGTTAACTCTGGGAAACTTTCCCGGGAAAGTGCATCAGACACTTTGTTAGAAGCTCCCGAAATGTGTTGTATTTCAAAATCAAAATCTTGGAGAGCTAAACTCCACCGAAGAAGTTTTTTGTTATTTCCCTTGGCGGTATGAAGCCACTGTAGCGCAGCATGGTCTGTTTGTAGTTGGAAACGCCGTCCCCAAACATATGGGCGTAGCTTTTCCAGCGCGTACACAATGGCGTAGCATTCCTTTTCACTGATTGACCAATGGCTTTCCCTCTCAGACAGTTTCTTACTGAGAAACACGACAGGATGGAATTCTTGATCCGGTCCTTCCTGCATTAAAACTGCTCCCACGCCTCGCTCGGACGCATCTGTGGTTACTAGGAACGGTTTGTCAAAGTCTGGGGCCCTTAGCACAGGGTCAGACATGAGTGTTGCCTTAAGCTGGTTAAAGGCCTTTTGACACTTATCAGTCCACTGAACTGCATTTGGCTGTTTCTTTCTGGTTAGGTCTGTCAGCGGGGCGGCGATTTGGCTGTAGTGGGGTACAAATCGCCTATAATATCCAGCCAACCCTAAGAAGGATTGGACCTGTTTCTTAGACTTTGGAACCGGCCACTTTTGGATAGCATCCACTTTGGCCTGTAGGGGATTTATAGTTCCTTGACCCACCTGGTGCCCCAGGTAAGTCACTCTGTTTTGGCCTATTTGACACTTTTTAGCCTTAACAGTTAGTCCTGCCTGCTGGATGCGCTCGAAAACTTTTTCCAGGTGCTCCATGTGCTCTGCCCATGAATCAGAAAAAATGGCCACATCATCGAGGTAGGCAACTGCAGATTCTCCCAATCCCGCTAGGAGACCATCTACAAGTCTTTGGAAGGTGGCGGGTGCATTTCGCAACCCGAAAGGAAGTACATTGAATTCATACACCCCTGCCTGGGTGACGAAGGCTGACCTTTCCTTAGTGGGTTCATCTAGTGGTACTTGCCAGTACCCCTTGGTTAAGTCCAAAGTAGAGATGAATTGGGCATGTCCCAATTTCTCCAATAGCTCATCTGTGCGTGGCATTGGATAGTTGTCAGGACGAGTTACAGCATTTAGCTTACGGTAGTCCACGCAAAAGCGTATTTCCCCATCTGGTTTGGGAACTAGAACCACTGGAGATGCCCATGCACTCTTAGAGGGGCGGATTATACCCATCTGTAGCATGTCCTGGATCTCCCTTTGTATAGCCGTTTTGGCATGAGGTGACTCCCGGTAGGGTGGGGTTCTAATAGGGTGAGCATTACCTGTGTCAATGGAGTGGTATGCCCGTTCGGTCCATCCTGGAGTGGCTGAGAAAATTGGTGCAAAGCTTGTGCACAGCTCCTTGATCTGCTGTCGCTGCAGACGTCCAAGGGTCGTGGAGAGGTTCACCTCTTCCACGCCACCATCCTTTTTTCCTTCATAGTAGACACCTTCAGGCCACTCCGCATCATCTGTTTCCTGGGCTGTAAACTGGCAAACGTTTAATTCTCTGGAATAAAAGGGCTTAAGAGAATTAACATGGTATACCTTAGGCTTTATGTTGGAGGTGGGGGAGGCTATGAGATAGTTAACAGCTCCTAGGCGCTCCTGGACCGTGAATGGTCCTTCCCACGACGCTTCCATTTTATGGGCCTGGAGCGCCTTTAAGACCATGACTTGGTCTCCTACCTTGAAGGACCGTTCTCTGGAATGTTTATCATACCAGGCCTTTTGCTCTTCCTGAGCATCCTTTAGGTTTTCTTTAGCAAGGGCCAAAGAATGTCGGAGGGTGTTTTGTAGGTTGCTTACAAAGTCTAGAATGTTTGTTCCTGGAGAAGGCGTAAACCCCTCCCATTGCTGCTTCACCAACTGTAATGGCCCCTTAACCTCACGGCCATACACAAGTTCAAATGGTGAAAACCCTAAACTGGGATGTGGTACAGCCCTGTAGGCAAAAAGCAACTGCTGCAACACGAGGTCCCAATCATTGGAGTGTTCATTTACAAATTTACGTATCATGGCCCCCAAAGTTCCATTAAACCTCTCCACCAGGCCATTGGTTTCATGGTGGTAAGGGGTGGCAACCAAGTGATTCACCCCATGAGCTTCCCACAGGTTTTCCATGGTTCCTGCCAGGAAGTTAGTTCCCGAATCTGTAAGGATGTCGGAGGGCCAACCTACCCTGGCAAAAATGTCTGTTAATGCCTGGCACACACTTTTAGCCCTGGTGTTGCTTAAGGGTACTGCTTCCGGCCATCGGGTAGCAAAATCCATGAAAGTCAGTACGTACTGCTTTCCTCTGGGTGTCTTCTTTGGGAAAGGACCCAGAATATCTACAGCTACGCGCTGAAATGGGACCTCAATTATGGGTAGTGGCTGGAGAGGGGCTTTAACCTGGCCTTGGGGCTTTCCCACTCGTTGGCACACCTCACAAGACCGGACATATTTAGCAACGTCCTTGCCCATTCCCTCCCAGTGGAAGGACTTCCCCAACCGGTCTTTGGTTCTGTTCACCCCAGAATGGCCACTGGGATGATCATGGGCTAAGCTCAAGAGCTTTACCCGATACTTAGTGGGAACTACCAACTGTCTTTGAGGATGCCAGTCTTCCTGGTGCCCACCAGAAATAGTCTCCTTGTATAAAAGTCCTTGTTCTACAACAAACCGGGATCGGTTAGAAGAGCTGAGAGGCGGTGGGGTGCTCCGCGCCGCCGCCCAAGCTTTCTGAAGGCTGTCATCTGCTTCCTGCTCGGCCTGGAACTGTTCCCTTGATGCTGGAGACATCAGTTCCTCCTTGGACTGTGGACTGGGGCTTGGTCCCTCTGGAAGCGATGCAGGTGCTGGGGCTGTTTCCATTGACTGTGAACTGCTGTCCGCTGGAGCACTATGTGGTAACTCAGGCTCTGGCTGAGCCTCTTGGGTAGGGTTATCTGCTGCTTCTGCCAATTCAGGCTCGCTGGTGCCCTCTGGCGTTGGAGTTGTAGACGGGTTTGCAAGCGCTGGACTCAGGGCTGGCAATGGTTCTGGTGCTGGTTGCGTTGCCAGTTCCGGTTCTGGGACTGGCTTTGGCTGGGTCTCTGGGATTGGATCCACTACGGCTGTTGCAGTCGTTGGCAGGGGATCCAGTTCCACCACCTTTGTCTGGGTCTCCGGTAACACAGACGGGGCCCTGGTGGACGGCTCAGGAACAGGGATGGGGGTGAAAGCTTGCTTAGCCTGGCTGCAGGTGACTATTCCCACCCTCTTGGCTACCTTCACATGGTTGGCCAAGTCTTCTCCCAGCAGCATGGGAATGGGATAATTGTCATAGACTGCAAAAGTCCACATTCCTGACCAGCCCTTGTACTGGACATGCAACGTGGCTGTAGGTAAGGTTACAGATTGTGACACGAAGGGTTGAATTGTCACTGTAGCCTCTGGGTTGATGAGTTTGGGGTCCACTAGGGATTGGTGGATAGTTGACACTTGAGCCCCAGTGTCCCTCCAAGCGGTAACCTTCTTTCCGCCCACTCTCAAGGTTTCCCTTCGCTCCGAGGGTATGAGAGAGGCATCTGGGTTTGGGGATCTTTGGTGTGATTGGGGTGTAATGAACTGTAATCGGTTGGGGTTCTTGGGGCAGTGAGCCTTTATATGTCCCAGTTCATTACATTTAAAACATCGCCCTGCTAAGGTATCACTGGGACGATGTTGGTTGGTGGATACTGCTGTGGTGGGGTGAGAAGGCGTCTGGTGTTTCCCTTGGGATGTGGGTGGGGCCTTGGGTTGTCCCCGGTGGTAAGGTTTTGTTTCGGCTTGCCCCTTCTGATATTCGCTCCAACTGCTACTAGTTTTTTTCTTTTCTGCCACCTCCACCCATTGGGCTCCAATCTCCCCCGCCTCAGTTACAGTTTTGGGCTTCCTATCTAGGATGTACCTTTCTATTTCCTCAGGAACACCCTCTAAAAACTGCTCCATTTTTACTAGGGAAAGCAGATCTTCCAGAGATTGAACATTTGCTCCTGATACCCAGGCATCACAATTTTTGTCAATGTGGTAGGCATGACGGGTAAATGACACATCGGGTTTCCACTTTAGGGCTCTGAACCGCCGACGGGCATGCTCGGGTGTTAGCCCCATTCTGAGTCTGGCCTTGTTTTTAAAAAGTTCATAACTGTTCATGTGTTCCTTAGGCATTTCAGCCGCCACCTCTGCTAAGGGTCCACTGAGCTGCGGCCTCAGCTCTACCATGTACTGGTCTGTAGCGATGCTGTATCCAAGGCAGGCCCTTTCAAAATTTTCTAAGAAGGCCTCAGTATCATCGCCTGCCTTGTAGATGGGGAATTTTCTGGGATGGGAAGTGGTACCTGGAGGGGGGTTGTTAGCATTGGCTGGTGCATCCTGCTTAGCTTTTGCCACTTCCAGTTCATGCTTCCTTTCTTTTTCTCTCTCCTCCATCTCTTTTTCTTTCAGCTCCATAGTTCTCTTGTGAGCCTCCTCTTTGGCTTTTTCCAGCTCCATCTCTCTTTCATGGGCCTCCTTTTTGGCTTTTTCTTCTCTTTCTTTTAGCTCCATCTCTCTCCTGTGGGCCTCCTCTTTGGCTTTCTCCTCTCTGTCTCTCAGCTCTATCTCTCTCTTGTGGGCCTCCTCTTTGGCTTTTTCTTCTTTGGTAGTCATTTTCCTGTTTTCTTGTGCTGGGTCACCCCCTTTGCAGTTGACAAACTGGGAAGCTCTCAGCTCTGGCTGCTGCAGAGTTAACAGTAACTTTCTAACTAGCTACTCCCGAGGATGTAAAAAGAAAAAAAAACAATTCAGCTTGTAAATACCTTTTACCAGTCATTTGCTAATTGAACCCTTCTCTTAACAAAGGACCTGTAAAAAAAACTTAACACCTCTGCCTTCAGGCAAGGAGAGATAAGATATGCATCTATCTACTTCCAGCTCGGCTTTCCAAGCAGCTAGAAGGAAAAAAAAAATCTCACTGGCTTTTGGGTTTAAAATGATCCCACCGCTATTCACCATGTCAGGACTGAGATCCCCACTTTGAACTTTAGGGTACAAATGTAGGGGCCTGCATAAAAACTTCTAAGCTTAATTACCAGCTTAGCTCTGGTTCGGCTGCCACCATTTTCAATGGATTCCCTCCCTGGGAAACCTTGAAAAACCTTCACCAAATCCCTGGTGAAAACAAATCCAACCCCTTGGATTTAAAACAAGGGGAAATTAACCATTCCCCTCCTTCCTCCCACCAACTCCTGGTGAATCAAGATCCAAAACCCCTTTGGATCTAAAACAAGGAAAAAATCAATCAGGTTCTTAAAAAGAAGGTTTTTAATTAAAGAAAAAGGTAAAAATCATCTCTGTAAAATCAGTATGGAAATCAACCTTACAGGGTAATCAAACTTAAAGAGCTCAGAGGACTCCCCTCTAGTCTCAGGTTCAAAGTACAGCAAACAAAGAGAAACACTCTAGTAAAAGGTACATTTACAAGTTGAGAAAACAAAGGAAAACTAACACGCCTTGCCTGGCTATTTACTTACAAGTTTGAAATAGGAGAGACTTGCTTAGAAAGATGTGGAGAACCTGGATTGATGTCTGGTCCCTCTCATTCCCGGAGAACGAACACACTCCCAAAACAAAGAACACAAACAAAAGCCTTCCCCCCCCCAAGATTTGAAAGTATCTTGTCCCCTAATTGGTCCTTTAGGTCAGATGCCAGCCAGGTACCTGAGCTTCTTAACCCTTTACAGGGAAAAGGATTTTGGAGTCTCTGGCCAGGAGGGATTTATAGTACTGTACACAGGACAGCTATTACCCTTCCCTTTATAGTTATGACAGTCCGACTCAGTAGTTTGCTATTCTGGCAGAGGAAAGAGTTTTCTGTAGTTGGAATGCTGGGAGACCAGGTGCCAACTCTTGCCAAGCACTGACAAATTCATTGCTGAAAACCAGTCTGTTTCACATACGTCAGAGGCGAGGAACTTATGGCCCGTGGGCCGGATCTGGCCCATTGCTTAATTTCATCTGGCAAGTCTTGGCACCCCCCTGTTGGGCTGGAGCCATGAGTGCTGGCTTGCCCTGCTGCGGGCGGGAAGCCCCAAGCCTCCACGCCCGCCATCCCACCATGGGACTGCAGCCGCGAGTGCCACTCACCCTGCCGTGGGGGGAAGCCCCGAGGTTCCCCCCGCCCCCACAGGTGAGTTGAACATTTTATATTTTTCTCTCTCAACCCTCCCCCCCAAATTAAGTTGCTTTTTACTTGTGTGTGGCCCGCAATTGATTTTTTACATGGGTCAATGGCCCGTGATAGAAAAAAGGTTCTCCACCCCTGATGTATGTGTTACTACAATTAAGATGGCTATTATCATAGAATCATAGAATATCGGGGTTGGAAGGGACCTCAGGAGGTCATCTAGTCCAATCCCCTGCTCAAAGCAGGACCAATTCCCAACTAAACCATCCCAGCCAGGGCTTTGTCAAGCCTGACCTTAAAAACCTCTAAGGAAGGAGATTCCACCACCTCCCTAGGTAACCCATTCCAGTGCTTCACCACCCTCCTAGTGAAAAAGTTTTTCCTAATATCCAACCTAAACCTCCCCTACTGCAACTTGAGACCATTACTCCTTGTTCTGTCATCAGGTACCACTGAGAACAGTCTAGATCCATCCTCTTTGGAACCCCCTTTCAGGCAGTTGAAAGCAGCTATCAAATCCCCCCTCACTCTTCTCTTCTACAGACTAAACAATCCCAGTTCCCTCAGCCTCTCCTCATAAGTCATGTGCTCCAGCCCCCTAACCATTTTTGTTGCCCTCCGCTGGACTCTTTCCAATTTTTCCACATCCTTCTTGTAATGTGGGGCCCAAAACTGGACACAGTACTCCAGATGAGGCCTCACCAATGTCGAATAGAGGGGAATGATCACGTCCCTCGATCTGCTGGCAATGCTTATAACAATGTGTTTACTCTTTGTGAAATCCTTGTAAATTAATGCATGTATTAATCTCAACTGTACTACCTTTATCACATGCTATAAAGTCATATTTAAGTTTTTGCTTTATGACTGTAAAAAAATGTTTGCTCTGAAACTGTGAACCCAGTCAGGAGGGATCTTCTTCCAATCATCAAGAAGCCTATCAAAACCAAATAGGCCTTTGTGGGACATAACAATACACAGATGGAGCTACAAAACAGAAGCACAGATCCCCAGGATCAACATGGTCAGCCTAGGGTGACCAGATGTCCCAATTTTATAGGGACAGTCCTGATATTTGGGGCTTTGTCTGATATACGCACCTATTACCCCCATCCCGATTTTTCACACTTGCTGTCTGGTTACCCTAGTTCAGTGGTTCTCAAACTTTTGCAGTGGTGACCCCTTTCACATAGCAAGCCCCTGAGTGCGATCCCTCCTTATAAATTAAAAACACTTTTTTATATATTTAACACCATTATAAATGCTGGAGGCAAAGCGGGGTTTGGGGTGGAGGCTGACAGCTTGTGACCCCCAATGTAATAACCTCGTGACCCCGAGGGGTCCCAACCCCCACTTTGAGAACCACTGCCCTAGTTAGCCCTGAAAGACATTCAGAGCTGATAGAGGACTACAAGTCTGTCACCTTTTAAAACCGTAGATTGCAACTCGTTTATGCATATATGCTTACTGCTTTAACTTTGGAATAACTCTTTAGTTAGCCTATTACAGGATTGGCTACAAGCATTGTCTTTGGTGAGAAATCTAAAGTACAAATTGACCTGGGGTATAGGACTGGTTTTCTTAGGACTGGGAGCAACCTGAGTATTTTGAGATCTTTGGTGTATAACAACCGACTGTCACTAAGTTGAGCTTGCCTGGGTGGCAAGATAGACTGGAACGTCCAAGGAGAGTGTCTGTGACTCCATGGTAAGACTGTTATAGTGCTTCAGAAGTTCACCTTTGTTACTAGGTTGGTAAAATCTAATTATTGAGGTCTCTGCCATGCTTCTTGACAATCTGTCCTGAGGGTTGGCACTCCCAGTTGTGAACCACTCCAGACAGCATGACAGTAGCTAAATGATGGTTTTCAATCTGCAAAAGCTTGCCTTTTTTGTTTTCATCAAGAAGGTAAGAACTAAAATATTTTATTTCATTGTGAAGCAGTGGAAATGTGATTTCTTTTTGCTGGTTTTGCTGGCAGTGTGACTCTGACTATTTTTTAATCCGTTCAGTGCTGTGCTTTGCTCAGAACTGATGTTTCTTTAAATGGGATTATTATTAAACCCTATTCACAGGTGATGAGCATGATCGCCTGTGTTAGTCATATCACATGGCAGCATGTAATCGGAAGTGTCTTGAGTTTCTGAAGCGAAGTACTGTACCGTCTCATGATTGAATCATTAGGTGCAAACACTGACCATCATTTTTAAAACTGGGTGACTAAAATTGGGCATATATTTAAGCACCTAAAATCATGCCACTTATTTATGTGCCAAATTGTAGATTTAGGTGCCTTAGTGTAGGTGAAAATATATGTCTCTGTTCTCAAAATTGTAGTGAAAGGTATGAGAGCTGAAGAAAGTTTGGAGAAAAGATCAGTTGTCTAATAGATGTTACATAAAAATAATATTGTATATAAAAGTCTTTGAGGCTTCTGGGTCTTCTCAACATGAACTGTTTGACCAAGTACCACTGTAGCTATTCTAATATCTGTTTTACGGGGAGGGTGGCTAGAGGCTGTACTGAAGGTCCACAAATTGGATCTCTGAAGAGCTATTTTGCAAGTGACTAACCAGTGAGCTGGCTGCAGCTCAACTCAGACAAGATGGAGGTGATGCTGGTGGAAAAGGGGAAACAAAGAATTGTTCTCTCTTTTGAGAGTGGTGCCTTCCCTTTGTGAAGGGGCTTCTCAGTCTTCTCAATAGCTACTGGATCTCCAGGTACCAGTATTTTTTTCACTTTGCCTGCCCAAGAGATTGAAGACTTTCCTTTCTGATCCAGACTTCATAACAACTACAGTGGTACCTGGCACTCCAGTAGCTAGCAGGAATCCAAAAATTCCCAGACTGATAACCTTCTTGAGGAAGTTTAAACTACTGCAGTACACTCTATATGGGGCTACTGCTGAAGACAACTTAGAAAGTGCACTTATTTGTTACCTCTTATTTGTCTCCTTTCTAAGGTAAACAATCCCAATCTTTTAATCTCTCTTCACATGAGAGTTATTTTCCATTATATTCCTCACTCTGCTCTAAACCTGCTCATACTCTGTAATCTCTGTTCTGAGGTGAAGTGACCAGTACCGCACATAGTACTCAAGATGAGAGAATGCCATCAGTTTATATAATAGCCTTATAATCTCACACCTTTTCAGGGTAAGAAAATCAAAAAGAGTGAAAAGTGTTGAATAAAGCTTTTTTTTTTCTTTTAAGAAAAATTCCAATTAATAAAAATAAAAAAGCATAATGCTAGAGTGAATGTGTAGAATTGCTAGTGGACAGCTCTATAAAAGGGGAAAACTGGAGACACAATGGAGAATTTAGCCCTTCTGTACTTGTCACAAGATAAATGAATTGATACACACAGGCTACAGAAGTAAGCAAATTATATTCTGCATTTTGTTAACTCCTGGGAGCATACTCTTTAAGGGAAATTATTGATTTTTCATCAAACAAGTAGAAAGATGAGCCATAAATTAGCTACTAAGTACTCCTGCTTCCATGCATTTAATTCCCTTGTGTGTCTTCAACAAGGAAGCAATTGACTTTTGGGGTTTGCGTTTGTCTCTAATCAAATCTTTAGACAGCACGTAACTTTCATTCTATCCAGCATCAGCATCAAACCTATATCTTAATAATATGTAATAAAAAAAACCCATATTTTTGGACTAATGACCTAAATGGAGATTTAAATGAAACTGTACAGATTAATGTGAAATGTGTAATGGAAGGCAGAGATGAATTTATGTATTAGCTACTATGAAACTCTTGGCAAGCCAACCATTTCTTGTTTTCTTGGATTCTGCAGTCCAATTGTTATGGTTAAATTGTAAGCCCAATTGTTCACATATCTTTTGTTTCCATATTTCTGGAGGAGGCACTCAGTTATTTTATAAATTTAGATAAATTCCAACATCTCTGGTGAAACATATGAGTTTAAAACCATTCTACGTGCCAGTTCTTTACACAGACCAATATGAAACAGCTCTGCAGATATTATAAATGCAGTGGGATCTATAATTTGATTTATTATATTTTGGACTTAGGAGTGGTTTCCTAATTAAATATATTAGCAAATGCTCCAATTGTTCTTGGAGAGCAAAATGATACACTTTAGAAAGAAAACAATTTAATCATTTAACTCTTTATAATTAGATAACCCGTTATCACTAGCTAAAGCATCTACATCTCAACTAAGGGTCAAATATAAAAAATAAATTTTCTTTGCAAGAAAACTGATGTGGCTTCTTTTACTTCATAGTCACAAAGGCTCTCCTTATGATTAAATATTAGTTTGGTGTTTAAGGCAATCCTAAATATTTTCATGGGGGGAAAAAAACATTTAATTACATGTGTCATTAGGATGGCATTTTATAATAGCGATGTGACTGAATTCATTAACGGAGCTCTTAATAGATCAGACAAGACAAATTATTATTGTGCTACTCATGAAAGCTTCTCCTTAAATAAGCAGCGAAAAGTGATTAATATTTTGTTGCCAATCAAAATGTCTCAAAAATATTATAAAGAAAAAAGGCATATAAATAACAAGGTTTTTTAATCTTCTAGTTTTAGTGTCTATGTAAATTCAGGATTAATCCAGTCTTTTGTTGTCCGTCTTTGTCAATTCCTATTTTAATTTAGATCATATTTCTGTCTTCTCACAGTACATTTATCAAGAGGCTGAACAGAGCAGTAAAATACAGCTAAATCACTTAGTCGTAGAGTATTCCTAGTTCTGTTCCACAGCTTGCTGGAAGGATTCTGATTACCACTCCCGGTCGGGTTTATATCTTGATCTGGTTTCCTGTATAACCATTAGCGTTTAGAGGAGGGAGAGTCTAATTGAAGTATAATATGTGGGTTTTTCTGAGTGCATGAAGATCCAGTAGGTTTGTGTGTGATTGCAACTGTGCCAGAAGCAGGGAGGATTTCCCTGAAGTTAAAAAGGTACAATTAATCTCCTGCTGCACTTCCAATTAGCCAAATTGCTAACCTTATTGTGAAAAGCAGAAATGCAATTGAGTTTCTGCTTGAGGCGTACTAAAAGAAAAAACTGAAGTAATTTAATTAACCGACTTCAAGTATATTAAGAAGCATACTGTCTTTGCTTTCTTTCCCCCAATGCCTTTAAATAGAACATTGAATAATGTGAATTTCAGTACTCACAAGAGACACTGCAAAGCATCACAGTCAACCTTTAAATTATCTAATGTAGCTTATATCCAACTGGAGCAATGGTGCACAAATCTCGGAGTTGACAACCACATTGCAAACCTGAATGGCAAAAATTACTAGCCTTTCCAGTCCCATGTGCTCAGTCACCCAAGAAATGCCTATGCATACATACCAAGATGCAACATCATCATGTCAAATGCAACTTCATGTTGCTTGGGATACAATGTTGTGAGATTGTGACAAAAGGGAATGACCTTGGAAAGTGGTGTCAATGCCAATATACCATGTTTTTGATCCACGGCACTGAGGAGGTAAGGAAGTGATGCTTAATTCTGGAATCACCTGCAGAGACTGGTGCCTCATTTTCAGAACTGAGTAGCACTGACACACTGCTGCTTCATATATTCACATCCCAGTTCCCTACCTGAAGAATGGGTTGAGAAAGACAATTGTATGGACATGAGATTCCCCCACTCTGAGGATGCTGATTTAATGATGTTTAGAGAGGGCGTGAGACATGCAGTCAGTTTCCGTAGATGTTCCCTACACTTAGACCATAGTTACTGAGAGGTATCTAGTGGGTAAATTATGACTTTCTAGTGGCAACCACTGTATTCATCCCTCAAATCTCCTCCTCCTGAGCAATGCATAAAACACACAGCCTCTCCCCACCTGCTAGATGATGTATGTGAACCCACAGAGTCCTTTAGATTATTTTGATAAAGGGCTGGAGGGGAAAGATCGTAATTCCAAAACCTACTGTGTGACATCACTAACAACAAGAAGGAATAATACAGATGCCTGTGGAGTGTAAGTAGTAGTAAAAGTCTTTGGAGATTAGTTACAGGAAAAGATGTCAAGGTGTTTCATGGCTGCAAAAGCTGTTTACTGTAATACCATGTGTTAGATGACAAGATAGTAAACTGTGATGTGAAACATTAAAATGGAAAAACAGATATTGCTTCTCCTCCATGTAAGTCTTTGCAAGTGCCATTTTGATAAACTTTCCAGTGATATCCCCTTAGAAAGAGGCCTAGCCAGCATGAATAACTGAGAGCAGAGACAGGTTTAAAAAGGGAATGATTGGCTGAGGTCAGGTCCAAAGTGAATACTACTCAAAGGAGTGATGAGATTGTGCAGAAATGATTCCATTTACGCATTAGGACATATTTCCTCTTAACATTCAAATACAAGTCTTGTTTCTAATCAACTAACCAATACCAGGCACAGCTGTAAATCATGTAAACCAGAGTCCACTTGTTCCAATGCAAAATTTATGTGATTTTAAAAAGGAATAAAAGTGTACTTGATTTTGAAAGTTTTCTCTTAAAAATTCTAATATAACAAAAAAGTTAGATATGATCTGAAACCTCAAACCAAGCACCTTCTAATTTAAAATAGGGTTACCATATTTCCACAATCAAAAGAGAGGACACTGGAGGAGGGGGAAGCCCCGCCCCCACCCCACCCCACCCCACCCCATCCACTCACTCCCACTTCCCACCCCCTGACTGCCCCCCTCAGAACCCCAACCCCCCCTGCTTCTTGTCCCCTGACTGCCCCCTGCTGAGAACCCCCCACCCTAACTGCCCCCCCAGGACCCTGTCTGTCCCCTGACTGCCCGACCCTTATCCACTCGCATGGGTGGCAGGGTTGTAGAAATTTTGGTGATGCCCAGAGCCCACCCTCCGCACCTGCCTAAGGCTCTGGGAGGAGGGTCGGGTGGGGGGAGGAGGTCTGGGGTGCAGGTCCTGGGCTGGGGATTAGGGTGCAGGAGGGGTGCAGGGTGCAGGCTCTGGGATAGAGTTTGGGTGCTGGGTGCAGGCTCCGGGCTGGGGCAGGGGGTGGGTGTGCAGGAGGGGGCGAGGGGTGCAGGCTCTGGGATGGAGTTTGGGGGTGGGAGGCAGTGCAAAGGGAGGGGGTGCAGGCTTTGGGAGAGAGTTTGAGGGCAGGAGGGGGTGTGTGGGAAGGGGGAGGGGGTTTGGGAGGGAGTTTGGGGATAGGAGGGGATGCAGGGGTGAGGGCTGTGGGTCTGAGGATGAGGGGTTCATGATGCAGGAGGGGGCTCAGGGATGGAGCAGAGGATTAGGGTGTGGGGGGATGAGGGCTCTGGCTGGGGCTGGGGATGAGGGGTTCATGATGCAGGAGGAGGCTCAGGGATGGAGCAGAGGATTAGGGTGCGGGGGGATGAGGGCTCTGGCTGAGGGGTTTGGGGCGTTGGAGAGGCTCGGGGCTAGGGTGGAAGGGCAGGGTAAGGGCAGCCTGTCTTTCCATTAGTGGATGGGGGACGCTAGGACCCGGGGGCAGCAGACAGCAGTTGCTGCTGGCTCTGGCAGTACAAGCAGGCAAAGGAGAAGCAGGCAGGGAGGTGGGGTCCCGCGGGGGGGGGGGTGGCAGGTGGAGGCCGGGAACCCATCCAACCCTCCCCCACTCCCTGACTGCCCCTCCCCCCCGGACTCCCCTTACCATTCTGGCTCCACGTGTAGGCAAAACACGCTGCCCGGTGGGTCGGTTTGTGTGTTACACAGGGCTGCAGACAGAGGGAGGGGAAAGCAGGAGAGGGCTCTGGCTGCTGGAGGCCAATGGGACGGCTCAATTAGCCCAGCTGCCCAATCAGCAGCCGCACTTTGCATGGAAGGGAGGGAGGGAGGCGAGGGAGAAAAAACCCCCAGACATTTTAACCTTGTTACCAATTCCTCTCGGACGGCTATTTAGAGACGCAAAAGCCGGACATGTCCGGGGAAATACGGACGGATGGTAACCCTATTTAAAAGTATGTTGGAATTTAAATTCCTGGACTTTGGTTTTGGTTCCAGGTCACAAAAGGGGCCTCCAGTGTGGATGTGGACAGTATCTCCTAAGAACAGTATCTCCTGATCTCATGGATTTCCCCTATTTTTAGCTGAAATCTTGTAAAAACCTACTTTTGAGTGTGAAGATTCAAAACAGTTAAACCTGAACCCTAGCCCTACTTTAACCTTGAGCTTGACCACCAAATCCTGGCTTAAACCTAATCCAGAGCTGGATACTAAAACAGTCTTCTCAGACCATATCTAGTGAAAATTATAGCCAAAAAAGTCTGTTCCTGGACTCCTGATTAACATGATGCTGACTGACTTGTGATTAGCTAAACTAAACATTTTGGTGAGATATGCAGCCTTCACCACCTACAAATAACAAACCTAGTCTGGACCAGAAAGAGTCTAATTCCAGAAGAATATCTGTACCAAATAGTAAACACATAGTTATTTGTTAACAAAACCACACAATGCATTTTATGTCATGTCACTTTCCTGCTATAATTTTGAAAGCCACAATCCTGCACTTAGTATCTTGGCAAGATTCCATGCAATTGTACTGCCAATGACCCAGAAGTGGTTATTCACATCATACCGTTGAAGGATATTTATAAGAAATCAGGTCAGGTATACTGGCTTCTGGCTAGCTTTGCTACCCTGCCTGTCTTCATTAAAGTTCCTCTACATTCCTATGTTAATATTATAGCAATATGTTGCTGGTTTCAAGTTGCATTTCAATATCATGTTCCAGATGGCAACAAGAATTACACTTGAAAAGGGTAGCATTGGCTTTGATGGAAAGAACAGAATGTTTAGAAAGGTGAACATAGCCAATTTGTGCTTGCAATAAAATAGTTTTTTGGGAAAAAAGATTCCCTGCATCGAGGACACAGGTGCACGCATGCACACACACAAAATTTTCATACAGTGGCAAAGAAAAATGCAATACCAAGGTGCAGTGTTCACTTATATCCCGTACTTTGTAGTTTTCATTTTTTAATGCAGACAGTAAAACAATGGCTTCTCTACATTTCAGCAATCCAGATTCCACAACAATTTAGTGGGATATAATACTGTATATATCAGCTCTTAACCTAAATTAATAAATATTAGACTTAACAAGAGCTGAAAAAAAATATAAATCAACTAATATTGTTCTGTAATTAAAATAAACCTGATTTACTGCGTATTTTAATGCTGAAAGAAAAGAAATAGGCACCATATTTTCTGCACACTATTTCCCATCCTCTCTAAAATGAAATGTTATTAATGATATGAATAAGCTTTTAACATTATTCAAGTCTTTTCTTTAATATAGTCTATAACTCGCCAAGTTAATGTAAAAAAGCACAAAGAAAGAAAGCAGCTAGCCCAAGTATTCATAATTAGGCATCAACATAGGGCAGTAGGATGAGTTAATAGATACACAGGTTCCTTCCTGGATGGGCATTGTCATGCCCTATAGAATGAGCTGAAACTTCAAACTTCCCAACAACCAACCAGTAGCTCATGAAAGGTTTAGCCCTGATCATCCCAAAATATAAGTGGAGAGTGGGAGAAAAGGGGGTAAAATGTATATTATTTTACTGGATGTATAGGAGAGATTTCAGTCAACTACAGACTTGTGGTTTCTCATGATAGATAAATATGTTTCTCCTCACTGGGAATAAGATGGCTGGGAGATTCATGGCTTATGTAGCCAGTTTGCCCATGATTTTTAGGGTTGGCACCCATGGGCCCTCGGTCTCACTGGACTGTCATGAACCATGAGGGATGAAATGTTGGTGGTAGGTGTTATTGTACTACGTTACCCATGCTCCAGCTGTTTACTTTGTCTGACTCAGTTTCCTTTTCCTCCCTAGTCATAGTCCATACTGAAACAAAATATCCATCTTCCAATATTCCATTATAATAAAACAGATCACTTAAAGGTATCATCTTTTAAATGAACAGTCATACGCAATCCACTAGAAAGCAAATTCAAATCACAATTCAAAACTTACGTTGATATCTTCCAAATCTAAGAAGTTCAGTATGATTCCATTGCGTTTCCAGATAATTGGGGGCTTAAGAGTTCCATGGATGGCACAGGTCAATACAGCGCTCAGTCCAACTGTTACTGTGGTAACGCTAATCTTCTGTTCCTCTGGAAGCGTGAGTTGAACCACCTCTGGAAAAAGGAAGGGAAAAAAGGGAGAAATTATCAATACCGAAACGAAGCCATTATTTTCCCATTGATTCTTTGGGAAGATTTCAGCTTTGACAAAGATATACACAGTAAAAAGGATCAGCCTAAGCAACAAACCAAAATAGGATACATTGCAATGAAATCTTCTATTATAACTAGCTCATGCTCTTTGGATGTCAGACAGCTTCCTTGCTAATTTAAGAAGAGCAGTGATATCAGACATGCTCATTTCCGCCACAAAGAAGCAGAATTAAAATTACATATACTGCATCAACAACATATTTTAACTGCATTTTTGAGTAAACCTATCTGGTTTGAATGTTTAAAGTAAAATATGGAGGCTACCAGTAAGAAAAAAATCAACATTTGCCAAATATTACGTGGCATGTGAGGTACCACTTTTTTCCTCTATTAAGAAATTGCAACATCTTTCCTATATTTTAAATTTAAAATTTTAATTAATTTTGATTTGCACCTACATCTAAAATACATGCCTAGTTCAGGCTCTAGGCCTAATATTTCTTTAAAACCAAAGAATGTCATACTGTTTTCCTGGCCAATGGTTATAAAGATGTGTTCGCATCTTTTGCCATATATGGCTGTATGTATAGGTAAGACATTTGATGTCAGAATTACTGCCAATGCAGATAGCAAGCAGCAGGGCAATCAAGCTGCTCTGTCATCAAAACCACAACCTTCACAATTTTATCTTTCCTATGTTTTTTTTCTCCTTGGCCCTATTCACAAGGCTCCTACAAGAAAAACTTGAAGCTATGTCGCATTTGAATGCTCAAAACTGGGCTTTCAAGTTAATAACCCATTAAGATGAATATGGAAAGTTCAACATCACTTTTGGTGCTATATTGCTTCAGTCTCTGGCTGCAGAACAAACAAGACAGCAGTGAATTGATTTAGAGAGCCCCTACATCTATGGAATTCAGACATCTTCTATTCCTGTGGATTTCTATTGCTTAATAGTTGCTGTATAATGCTAACTGACAGGCAGCTGCCATGAGAGAAACAGCAAAACAAGATTTTTATTTTAAGCACAAACAGTGACATTATGGAAATAAAAACTCGCGAAGAAACAGCAGGAGTCTCATCACGATTAAATAACGAGAGTTATCAGAACTGGAATTTGATTCAGATAACAGCACTTCCCCCTTAGTGCTGTCACTTCTCTGGAGACAATTTCAGGAGTATGGAAACATTAAGTACTTTTCTTCATTTTGATAGCGATGGGGATGCTTTAAGTGAGACTGTTAAAATGGGTACACCAGACATATGACATGGGCCTGTCACTAGGCAGTTGAGTGGCCATGAAAAACCAGCAACAATATTACAGCCACGCGTTACTGTGGTTCCAGACAATCTGGAATTTGTAAGGAAGACAATAGCAGGAAAATACCCGCTTCGCCTAGGGCAGATTAGCTTTTGTCAGAAACTCTGAATCACTGGATCATTTGATTGCATGCCCTCTGCTGTCTGAGGGTCTTTCTCCTTTATTCGTATCCACAGAAATTAACTAGCTGGTGTGAGACAAAGATCAAAGGAACTGATACTGCCTAGGCCACACATTTTAGGAAAAACTTACTTTGACCAATGACCAAGTTGGAATATGAAATGCTGGAGTGGGCCAATTTATTTTCCCCCAACCCTTAATTTTAATTGGCAACATAAACATCTATCCCACTTTCCCTTTCCAATTAGCTAAATGGACCCAAGTGCAGAGGGCCAGCACAGGTCATCGAATAGAATTAAATGAAACATAAGTGATGCATATGCCCTCTTCTGGACCTCTGAAGAGAGATGAACTTCATCTAATCTGAACACTCATTTGTTCACACAACCATATTGACTGATGGCCTAGAAAAATACAGGGAAGACATGGTTGTGATTTCCCCTACTTGTGAAAATCTTTATAAGGAAAATCTTTTGCACTGCTTGTATTAAAGATGCAATGTTCTCCTTTACCTTGACTTATGCCATATGCAATGTGCTAAATTAAAAGGAAAACAGCATCTATTGTTGCAACCTATGTATGAACATGAAGACTATTTTCCACATCTTTTAATTTCTTTTGACTTTTTCATTTGCATTGGCTCCTTTTGAGAAATTAACTTGGTGACTTTTCTGGTTTAGTGGGTTTTCTCCCTCTGGTTGTATTGGGAAGACTAAAAGGATTTACTTCATATGCTCCCACTGCTTGTCAATCTATCAAATGATTGTGAACATTTGTGTGCAAAGGCCTTTCATGTGGCTGGCATGTGGCATGAAACAATCATCAGCATCAAAGTAGACAGGCAGCTCAGAAAAGATGACTGCTGCATCCTTCTTATCCATATTCCCCCCAACTAAGTCACAAGGTAATTAGTGCCTAATGTGCTGCAAATTGTGTCCACTACTGGAGGTCTTAGGCTGATTCAGGACTGTAAAAAAATCAATATAACATTCCCTGTGCAGTGTGCAAGAGATCAGACCTTCTCCCACTTCATATTCCTAGGGCTACTTTAGAAAGACCACAAATTGTGGGCTAGAAAAAGTAGCTATAAAAATTACACAGTAACTCCTCACTTTAAGTCATCCCGGTTAACGTTGTTTCGTTGTTACGTTACTGATCAATTAGGGAACATGCTCATTTAAAGTTGTGCAATGCTCCACTCTTACTTGTTTGGCTGCTTGCTTTCTCCACAGCTAGCAGCCTCCTTTTGGCCCCCTCCTCCCTCTAGCGCCTCCCACTCGCCGGCAGACCCCGGGGATCAGTGCCTTCCCCCTCCTCCTCCTCCTCCCCCTCCTGCCCACGGCAATCATCTGGCTTGCGGCGTTTTGGGGGGAGGAGCGAAGACTCGGCGCACAGGCTCCCCCTCCTTGCCCTGCCTCCCTAATACCACAAACCAGCTGATTGCCCTGGGCAGGAGGCGGGGGGCGGGGGGAAGGATGGGGAAGGCTGCGGGCCGAGTCCTCGCTCCTCTCCCCTCCCTCCTGCCCCCTGAACACTGCAAGCCAGCTGATTTGCAGCATTTAGAAGGGGGGGAGGAAGGGGGAGGAGTGAGGACGCAGCGTGGGAAGTAAAGGGGGAGGAGGTGGGGGGGAGAAGAGGCAGGTCAAGGGTGGGGGCTTGGGAGAAGGAGGGGAGTAGGCGGGCTGAGGGTTGAGCCCGCCCACCCCCGCCCCTGGTGCTTGCAGAGTAGGGGAAGCTGCCGCTGCTGCACAAGGTGCTTCTCCTAGCCTACAGCACCTTCAGCCTCCTTGCCTGCCTCATCTCCAGTGCCAGTGGGCTGTGCCTGTGTGGGGTAAGGCAGGGGCACCTCCCAACTATAGTACTGTACTGTATGTACAGTATGTTTGTAAACACACAGAATGTGCACACTATTCCCTCCCCCACCCCCCCCTGCGTAGTATTCAATTGCTTATTTAAAATGTATATAATGCCTTTTGTCTGGCAAAAAATTTTTTCCCTGGAACCTAACCCCCCATTTACATTAATTCTTATGGGGAAATTGGATTCGCTTAACATCGTTTCACTTAAAGTCGCATTTTTCAGGAACATAACTACAACGTTAAGTGAGGAGTTACTGTATTAGGCTGAATTATTATTGTTATTTTCATTATGATAGCACCTAGAGACCTCAACCGGGATCAGGGCCTCATTGTGCTAGGTTCTGTACAGATACATAGTAAGCAAACAATAAATAAGTAGAGCAAAGTAGGTAAGAAAAGAGATACAAGTTCCTGCCCCCAAGCAGGAGAGAGAAAGAGTAAGAGGAGAAACAGAGTTACAGACAGGTGGAGTGACTTGCCCAATGTCACACAGTAGGTCAGTGGCAGAGCTAGGAATAGACCTCCTGAGTGAGTCCCATTTCAGATGAGTTCCCTACCCGCTAGATCACATTGCTTCTAAACTCCTTTTGTCCTTGTTCATGCAAAACTCCAACTGATGTCATCATCTTAGGTGCAATACGTAGCCATAGTTACTAATTATGACACCATATTCTATCATCATTTCCTCACTTTCTGACCTGAGAATGCATACTAGTTACATGTTTTAGTATTGTAGCTGTTTTTGCATAAAATACAGAGTTCCTTTTTATGAATACAGTATTCTGAATGTACTTGACAGGATAACAACGGTTAATTAATATAATATGTAGCATGCAGTACGGCTAATCGGGACCATCTTCCTTTAAAGAGAAATGAAATAGAGGATCATTCACTAGAGAATTGGGTTTTATTTCTTATTACATTTTTTCCTTTATCTCATGCGCTGTTTTTCACACTGCATTAAATTCTACAGAACACTCCTAAAACCTATCAACACCCTCTTCAGCAGGATTTTGTTTGAGTGATTTGCTGCAATAAAAATTAGATTTCTTTGCAAATTATAGCCAAACAGGCTTTAGTTTTGCATGTTAGAAGTGCACTAGTGGAAAACAGATCTACTTTCTAGTAAAGGAGAAAACTGAATAATTGCCATACTTTAGTAAAATAATATCCATGAGGTCACTTTGAGATTACAACACATAATAAGTACAGATCAATTGAAAAACAAAAACACAAATCCATTTTTGTTTTCTCCCCGAGTATGTTACGTTCTAAATACTTTTATATTAAAACAGTTATAATTATTTATCACGCCCTTAGTCATTGCTTTACCAAAGATCTTTGTCATTATCCAAGATAAGCTTATACAACCACGTTTATTCAGATGCAGCCCTACGTTAAATGGACATAATCAACTTAAAACCCACACTTCTCTGTTGATGTATCTGTTTTTAGCTATTGCTGTTACAAGCAACAAATGGAGTAGAGAGAAAAATTGCCATTTGTTTGTTTGTTGATTTTGTATATTTGACAATACTTTGAGTATACTCAGCTTTACTGTATCCCCTGCTTAGGCACTGATCCAGCAAAGCACTTAAGCTGACAATTATCTTTAAGAAAGGGAGGAGTCCCAGTGAGTATTCATGTCCACAGGACTATTCATATGCCTAAAGTTAAGCATGTGCTTAACTTAGCTTTGTTGGAACAGGGCAATAGTGAGTTTCCCATGTTATTTGTGGATCTTTCACACAACTGCCGAGGAGAAGAAAGACTTAAAACGATAGGAACGTATGATTGTAATCCCACACAAAGTAGATGAAGGGTCTGTGTGCCCTCTAAAATTGGTTTCTGTTCTCTCTTAAATCACTGGAATTAGTTAATACAGTGCCAGTAAATCAGTGCAGATTAATTTTGACTTGCCTTTTGTTTTAATTGGGTAATTTGTATTCAAAGCAAGAGTAGGATTGTTGCATATAATCATTTTGAGCTGTGATTTCTATTTGCATGGTTTTCAGTGAAACTCCTGTGCATTCTGGGAAATCTGGGCACTTTCAGCACATAACCAGTATGTTTCACCACTCTTCTTTGCCAGAGATATAATAGGTTTCAGAGTGGTAGCCATGATAGTTATAATAATCTCTCTAAAAGGCTGTAAGAAATAAGGAGAATTGGCACAAAAAGGAGGTAAAAGGCTTTAATAGTTGAGGAGAATAGTTTATGTAGGGTTACCATTCGTCCGGATTCCCCCGGACATGTCCGGCTTTTTAAGCTAAAAATAGCGCCCGGGGGGAATTTGTAAATGTCCGGACTTCCCCCCCATGCAGAGCACGCGCGGCTAACAGTGCTGCCGGCCGGCCGGTGTCACTTACTTGGGGCTCCGACACTCAGCCAGAGAGGGCTCCTCCTCCTCCCTCCCTGCATCGCAGATCGGCTCCGGCAGTTTGGAGCTCCTCCCCCCGCTGCTCCTCCCCTGCCAGCCAGCCTGCCGGGATGAACAGCTCAGGCAGTTCCTGAGCAAGCTCACCAGACATTAGGTGAAGAAAGGCCAACAACAAGGGGGCCAGGGGGCAGGAGAAGGGGCAGGGAGGTTTTGGAGGGGGCAGTCAAGAGACGGGGGGGGGGAGATCGGGAGATCGGGGGGGGGGCTTTCTGGGGGTGTGGATAAGGTTTTGGGCAATCAGGGTACAGGTAGGGGGTAGGGTCCTGGGGGGCAGTTGGGGGGGGGTCTTAGGAAGGGGCAGTTAGGGGATAAGGAACAGGGAGGCTTAGGTAGGGGGTGGGGTTCTGGAGGGCAGTTAGGAGCAGGGGTCCCAGGAGGGGGCAGTCAGGGGACAAGGGGGGGGTTGGGAGTTCTGGGGGGGGGCTGTCAGGGGGCAGGAGTGGGGAGAGGGATCGGAGCTGTCAGAGGATAGGGAGCAGAGGGGTTTAGATGGGTCGGGAGTTCTGGGTGGGGGCTGTCGGGGTGGGGAGTGGTTGGATGAGGCATGGGAGTCCCAGGGGTCTGTCTGGGGGTGGGGGTGTGGATAAGGGTTGGGGCAATCAGGGTACAGGTAGGGGGTAGAGTCCTAGGGAGCCAGTTAGGATGGCGGGAGGGTCTCAGGAGGGGGCAGTCAGGGGACAAGAGGCAGGGAGGCTTAGGTAGGGGGTGGAGTTCTGGGGGGCAGTTAGGGGAAGGGGTCCCAGGAGGGGGCAGGCAGGGGACAAGGAGTGGGGGGAGGATTGGGAGTTCTGAGGGGGGGGAGTGGGAGGGGCAGGGGCGGGGCTAGGGCAGGACAGGGGCGGGGCTAGGGCAGGACAGGGGCGGGGCTCCTCCCGTCCTCTTTTTTGATTGCTGGATTATGGTAACCCTAGTTTATGTCTACTTAAGTCACAGGCATTAAAAAAACAACAACAACAAAACTCAGCACCAATTGCATTGCTGTAAGAAGAACAGATTGAAAATTCAGCCTACATACAAGATAGGATGTTGTGATAGGATGACCTGCCAGTTGACACCCAAAGTCTAGGATCCATTGCGGGCAATACAATGCAGCAAAGATGGGCCGTCATTACTTTTTAGATTTACCTTTAGTACTTAACTAATGAAACCTGAGCTATTGGAGTGGCTCTGGATATTGATGTGGGTTTGGAAATACACTGGGTGTCTTAACAGATCAATACATTAAAAAGGAAGATAATTTTTTTTTCTTTAACGGAGTAAGCCAAAGTATACAGTGTGGGTCCATTTCCAAAATATTCTAGTTAGTAGACAGTGGTATTCTAGATGTTTAGTATTAGAGAAAAATCAACAACTGCTTTAAGTATTGATACATCAGTACAAACATTTTTTTTTAAAATTCCATGAGTGCTTTTTAAAAAAACTACACTTCCCCAATTTTAAAAATCTGAAACCTGTTACATCTATGTATAAATAAGTGACTCAAACAGCAATAGCTTTTCTTTAGCATAATCTCTTCTATAAATTCCCCATGTTAAGTTCTGAAGTGATCCCATTATTTTTCAAAACTATTACAAGACTAGGGATTTTCAACATGCTTGAAGAAAAGGAAATTGAAACCGTTTGAAGAGTGCCTATTTCTATAGCACAGAAATGAACTCTGCCCAGTAAGGGCCAATTCTCAAATGGAGTTAGGCCAGCAGAGAAGTTAGCCCCAAGATTGAGCAATTGTGTGCATGCTATAAAGCATAAATATTAGTACAGGGTGTTTGGTTTACAATGACATTGTAGGAAGGAGAGAGAGAAGAGATGCGTACACTGAGGAAAGAGGGAGGAAATGGGGCATAGTAAGATGGAACAGAGAGTGAGGTTGGCAGCAGCAGAATGAAAAAAAGTGGAGCAAAAAGCATATTGGGGCGAGAAAGTGTGTCCTAAGTTCAAAGTGAAGCAAGCAGAGTCTACTGTTCATTGCCAGTGCCTGGGGGTCATGAACGTGTGCTGCTTCCAGGAAGAAGTTCTTTGCTCCCTGGGGCTGGCTCAGCATCTCTCAGGTTCCTGTTTTCTTCCCAGTTGTTTGTAAATATGGTCCAGACTTTTAAATCTGGTTCCAGGCTGCCCAAAACTGCTTGTTTGCGGGGGTATTCATTTTTCAGAAATGGTATGGAGTGGCTTCTAGAAGTCAACTGTACAGTACTGCCAACTCCAAGCATTGAAAAAACCACGAGTCTGCTCCCCCAAAATCACAAGACTGGTTTAAATATCATGAGATTTTATATAGACAATACATATTAGAGATGTTTTATTTGCCTTCTGGTTTTTGAGCCTTTGGGGGGGGGCAGTTGGATCAGATTTTCAAGCTTTTCTCTACAACAATGGAAATACCATGAGGCTTGTGGTAAAATTGTTAGTGCTTGCAACACTAGAAGGGCAAAATAAATCCCCAAATTACTACAAAATATGCCTTGGAGTGGGAGGACCCACTGTAGCTCAGCAGTTGGTGTCTTTGTGTGCTCACACTCCACTTGTAAGACATAAAAAATTCCTTACAAATACAGATCCCGATCTGACATATTTCTAAAATATGCTATCTTGTTAAGTTATTTATTATTATTAATATCAAGATACCTTTTCACATTTTTTCTCTATCCCTTCTCCTCTCTCCTATTTTATTTCTTAGATTGTTAAACAGGAGTTGTATTGACTTACACATCAAGCTATGCATGCTAATGTGAGCAGGTATTACTTGTTGTGCTGTTTTATCATGGAAATCTTTCCTCTGCTGTCATTTGCAGCCCGCCAAAGGCAATCATAATTTCACAATGAAGACATGTATAATTGAGGTCATTATAGGGAGCAACCTGGAATGAGCATCTATAGAGCAAAACTCATTGATTTAGCATGGTTTAGACATAATTTACATAGTAAATGTGGCTTGCCAGCCCTCCTTTTCTCATGTGACAGTCTATACAGAAGTTGATTCTATATTTCAAAAATACTTTGTATCTTTAATTAGATCTTTTCAGTTTAAACCCTGTAAATAAATTGTTACTGCCTTTCATCATTGTTACATTTGTTCACAGATACCTTTTCAGTGCTTAGAAAAATGAAATAATCCACTTTATTGCTTAAGCTCTGTTTAAAGGACAAACCAATTTTTATCCTATAAGTGTTCTTAATTAAGATAGGACAAGGGAAAACTTAATTCTCACCTGAATGTAGGGATGGATGAACTGTTTTCTATGAGATAAGAATCAAATATAAACCTTCACCCAAAACCTCAGAATGAGTTAGAACAAAAACATGTATTTTGGGATGGTGATGGAACAATTGTTTGTGCAGCCCACAGGTGTATGCCATTGTTACTCCTGTCCTGGGGGAGTTTAACATGTACTTCACGGGACACAAAGTTATGCCTCTATGTACTTCACCAGTACCAGAAAGTCTGTTCACTACCTTAGGGCCTGATACTGCATCCCGGAACTCCATGAACATTTTGCCATTGACTTCAATGGGAGCAGAATCTGGTCTTCTCTGTCTGAACAAGGCTCAGTTTAACAGCTACTGTCAGAAGGGAATACTAACCCAAGAAAACAAGAACATTAGCTGGGGAACGGGCAGGAGATGCTGAAAATTATAGTAAGCCTTTTAACATGATTTTTCATTTTCACGTGACTTCAATGGAATTAGTCTCTGTTTCCACAGAGTTACCCAAGGGAAAAAAATGGCCCTTAGTTACATCTGGGCTGAATTTGGCTCATGGACTTAAAGATGGCAGTGGGATGCCTGACTAGGAAGAGCTGCCTGAGGGTAATTGTAAACATGAGACTGAAGAAGAGGAAAAGGATGAATCTACTGCCTAGAGAGGCATTGGGTGAGATGCTGAGGGAAGATGTGGTTATCTAATTAGACAATGTAGAGGAAGAGGAGAAGATAACCAAGGACAGATTCCTGTGTGTATCTGCATGATGTGCTCTAGAGACAATAACTATAACTGACATAATATCTAGGGTACTTGGAATATATATTTGATTTTGTTCCCTGCCCCAGTGGACAGACCATGTCACTGTGATGAGAAAAACTTTCACACATGATCAGTTTTACCTTAGAAATTATTTGCATGGCTTCATAAAGCTGTAGAACAGACACTTTAACACTATAGATTACAAGGAACATGGCCTTGCTGTCACAGGTTCTGCAGGTTATTGAGGGTCAACAAACCAATCTTATGTAGAGGTGTTTTATCACCTCCTCAGCTGTAGACATGTCCAGAGTCAATGGAGTATCATTCATCAAACAAAAACAAACAAAACATTTCCTGAATAACAGCCTGGAAACACAGAAAAACCAGCCTTGCTATTCTTAATTAATTGGCCTCTCAGAGTTGGTAAGACAACTCCCACCTGTTTATGCTCTCTGTATGTGTGTATATATATCTCCTCAATATATGTTCCATTCTATATGCATCCGAAGAAGTGGGCTGTAGTCCACGAAAGCTTATGCTCTAATAAATTTGTTAGTCTCTAAGGTGCCACAAGTACTCCTGTTCTTCTTTTTGCGGATACAGACTAACACGGCTGCTACTCTGAAACTTGCTATTGAAGATCACCATGGGCCTGTTTTGCTTTCTCTTTCCCCCTCCATCAATATCAGGTAAAGGACGAGCTGAAATCAGGATTCGCCAAAAAGTTGCCTTATGGAAAAACAAGAGTACTGAGCATCCATAATCCCCATTCTGACTGGGGGGGGGGGGGAAGGAACCTCAATAAGCCACTATATCTTCAAAAATAGGTGCCACTAACTGAGAGGATATCTGGCTAGGGAATCTGCACTAAATCAGTGCATCTCTAAGTCAGCCTCTACTAGTGGGGCTCCTATGTTTTCCGCTAGAGGAATCCTTGAGGGGGGAAAGCAGTTCAAACACTACCACCCTCCCCCAGCAAAATTCCCTCTTTGGTTTAGCTGCCCCATCTGGCATTAGGAGTTATTGTTCCCACCCTTCTGGGGCAGCCAGGGAGAATCAAGTCCCTTAGCAACGATCAACCACTGTCTATTTTATTGCAACGATACATTTTCAGAGTTTGATTTCTATGGAAAGAAAATGCAGCAATGCAGTATTCAGATAAGGCTTGTAAGCTGAATTAATATATATAATAAAATGATTTCTATAGCCAAGTGAAAATATACACACCTCAGCTTTATTTTGTAACTGCAATAATTCAAATTATTAATGTAATTTATAAATCCTCAGTACCTTGGGTATGCTACCTCAAGGAGTATTTTATTGTAAATCCTCCATTAAATTAGTAATGCTATTTTCAGAGTCATAAAAAGGCATAACCATATTTCTAGAGGTATGAAAGAATTTAGTACCTTAAACCTTTTCTGTCATTACTCATGAAGTCCACGAGCTATGCCTCTCTACGATAGCTTTCTAATCTTGTACTGAAAATATAAAATGTATCCTGATGTGGCATTCAAAATATGAGTGGGGACATAATCACCATTTTACAGAAGTGATTCTATGTACTGTTATTCTTAGAGAAGACAACTCCTTCTCTCACGCCAATCAAGTTTGGACAATTCCTCACAGTCCAGATGATAATGTATTTTATATTAGACAAAATATGAGAATGGGGAAATTTTAAAAAAATAAACTGAACATTAAAACCCCATTTAACTGTTCTTCAGTAACTGACATAATAGAGGAACCTCACTTGCCCATCCATCGTGATGTGTATTAAAGTCAATTATATGGACAACAACAATAACCAGAGTTATAGCGCTTAGTACAAACAAAGAGTTTTGAAAGGGATAAAATCCTCGTGCTTCAGAGTTTAAATCAAATTCTACCTATGAGGGATACAGATGAGCTTTGATGGGGCAGATTATCCCATAATTGCCTACTATCCGATTTTTGCACCTTCCTCTGAAACAGCTGGTGCTGCCCATTGTCAGAGGCAGGAAACTGGACAAGCTGGACCACAGTCTGAGACAGTATGACAAGCCCTATATTTATTTTCATGTTCCTGATTTTTATGCTTACTGGCAGATTAACAATATTCCAACTAGTGAACATGGATATCTAGAAGAGCAGTGAAAGAGGAAAGTGAAGAAGAATCACAACAAAGGTGATGAGAGGTCCCTCAACACATATTCCCATTAGCTTCAATGTGTGTTAGATTCAGAGATTTTCAGGCCAGAAGGGACCATTCATTTCAAAGGACATTGAGGCACCTAACTCCCTTGGGAGTTAGGCACCTAAATATCTTCGAGGTTCTGGGTTTGAATAACTACTTAGATATTTATACACTTTCTTAATCATATACAAATTCCTTTAAAACCATATTTTACCATTTGAATTTGGACTGAGACACTTTATAACTCTCCAGTTATTCACATAGTATATACATTTGTAGATATCAATTATATTAAAGTTTAACGAAGCAAACATTCTGTACACACATTTTTTTTGAAAGCTAGGTTCCCTTTTCTGTTAAAGGAATAAGCATAACGTATTTTCTATTGTAAAATCCTATCCATCCATGTTACTAATCAGAGGGAAAATATTAAGTGTATGCAGGGAGAGATCATTCATTCATTCTTGAAAGTACATGAATAAATATAAGTTGTTCACTGCTTACTTATCTAATCTCCTAAGGGTGATAAGTGAGGGATTCGTTATGTAAATAGGTGTAAGTAGACTATTTTAGAGAATAGTTTACATAAATATATTTGTTTTTATATTAAATTCCTCTTTACCGCAGATTCGAAGAGTGATGTTGATATGATTAATTTTTGATGAAACGTTCCCATGTTGTGTCAACGGTTCCCTGCATAGACTATAATGTCCTTACATTTTTCTAGTCAATTTATTAATTTAAAAGGTAAAATTGCTAATGGACTAATGGCTTCTCCTAATTACTTCTAACAGTCCTCATGCCATTAAAACACTTGACTCACATTTTTTGCCCATTTTAGTAAAAAAAAAAAAAAGCAGAGACATACTGTAATTTCCAACTCTGTCCTGCTCATAGAATAACATGGAGAAAGTAATTTTAAAGCTATTCTTTGAACCCAAAACCAGGGGATTTATTTCTAAGTTTTGACATTGATGAATGAGTGTTTAGTTGCTCTCCTCCAATTAATGTCAATGACAGTTGCACTCCTAAATCTTTGAATATTATTTTGGTAATGTAGAGGATTAACGTTAATGCTTTCTCTGTGTTCTTAATTCACCATGTTCTACCAGAATATTGTTGTAGGAGTCTGTTATCTGTATATGATGTTATCTACAACTGTGTAAACTGCACGATCTCAAATAAGTCCCTTCAAGAACCAGCAACAGGCCGTATTACTTTAAGCCTGTGGCTGCAATCATAGCAAATATTATTAGACACATAAATGTATCTGTGTTATCTCCTGATACTGGGAGTCTAAATGTAAGTCATTGATTTCGGTATAATCCATGTATTTCAGATACTGTGCTGCACAATAGGAAAGTGTACTAAAAAGAAATATGAAAACCTATTATACAGTTGCTAATTTTAAACCTTAGAATTTTCACTGTAATATTTTTGCTTTGAATTCAATATTTTCATGGTTCTTACAATGACATTAGCCTTGTCTCTGAGTCTAGGACAGTAAACTGAACATGCACAGAAAGTCAGCTGCAAAACTTGCTTATTAGCTTTCCCATAAACTGTTTTCCAACCCATTCTTGCCTTTCCAGTTAAAAGCCGGTACTGTAAAATATACAGCAACAAAATAAAATGAGTAGTTTCAATTGTCCCTGTGCTTCTGTAACTCTAGAATAGCTTAGTTCAAATATATACACTTGAAACATCCACTGGCTTTAAAGCTTCTACTAGTCTTTCAGATATGCCCTATCTTTAAAATGGGAATGGAATTCAATTAGCATGGGCAGTCTTTCAAACTAATGGAACTTTTTAAGGGCAATCACTGTATATATTTGAACTATGTTGTTTTTGAGTTATAGAAGCACCGAAAACATCTGAAACTACTAAACTTTTTTTAAAAACTCCTGTAAGTTACAGTGGCTGAACAGATTTATACCTGATTTGAGGCTGGGGGGGGGGGGGGGGGGAAATAGCTTCTGGTGTAGGACTTGGCATGCCAAGTTCTCCATGGAGTGAATTTTTATGGCTGCTCTGTAAACCCCTAGGGTTTATCGTGGAAACATTGACAGACCATTAACTATAGCAGCACTTGTGGGAATTGCTATAATATGTAAGTAAATTACTTTGAAAATAGAGACAAGTCAGGCCATAGGGTATTGGGGGTTCAGAAAGCTTTCAGAAATAGTTTAAAACTACTCAGATTTCACAAATAGCTCTATCAAAATGCTTCGATCCGATGCCCTCCATTCCAATTTATGTTGTGACTTCTGAAAGGTTGCATCATGCAAGTAAAATAATGCATGTATGCAGAATAAAGAGTACTAATAAATGATCCATGATGTTTCTAAGATTGCTGGAAAAATTCCAGGCATTTACGTTTATATTTACACACTGCTTTCAGCATCTCTCAGCATACAATGTTAGTAAATAACCAATCCGGGATATCATATCTTTTGTGTTTGTAAATGAGCATTACTAATATTATTCCTGGAACTTTCACTGCTGTTTCCAGGGTAAATTGTGAATTTAGCCTTGATGCTTACGCTGGGTTTCGCATCCTTTCTGAGTGTAACCATGCTTAGGATACTTAGTAAATACGTAAAAAGCAACAAAGAGTCCTGTGCAGGGCTGCCCAGACCGGGGGGGGGGGGGGGGGGGGGGAGGGAGGGGGCAAGTGGGGCAATTTGCCCCAGGCCCTGGGCCCTGCAGGGGTCCCCACAAGAGTTTTTCGGGGCCCCTGGAGCGGGGTCCTTCACTTGCTCTGGGGGCTCTGGAAAACTCTTGTGGGGTCCGGGCCCCCAGAGCTAGTTCCGCTCTGGGTCTTCGGTGGCAATTCGGTGGTGGGGGGTCCTTCCGCTCCAGGACCCACCGCTGAAGTGCCCTGAAGACCCACGGCGGGGGGTCCTTCCGCCCCAGGACCCGCCGCCGCCGCCGAAGACCCCAGGCCCCCTGAATCCTCTGGGCAGCCCTGGTCCTGTGGCACTTTATAGACTAACAGATGTATTGGAGCATAAGCTTTTTTGGGTGAATACCCACTTCATCAGACCCACTTTGTCATGCGTCTGTCGAAGTGGGTATTCACCCACGAAAGCTTATGCTCCAATACATTTGTTAGTCTATAAGGTGCCACAGGACTCTCTGTTGCTTTTTACAGATCCAGACTAACACGGCTACCCCTGATACTTAATAAATACTGTGCTTCAGCTCTCTCCATGCCCACGCTGACCAAAGGCAAAGCTTGAGCTCTTTCATCATTCTCCTATATGCTTGAACTTCTACTCAAGTTGTTACCCACATCAGATTCTGCCCTCACTGAAGTCAGTATTTAGTTTCTCTCTAAGGCACTACTCAGTGATTGTCCCCACTAACCGTTTCCAAGGCCCCAGTCTAGGTGATTAAAATAAAAACAGATTTTCTTGGAAAATTACAGGTATGTACAGAAAAAATAGAAAGTAAATGATAACTGAACACAAACACATATAGCTAGATACTTATGAAATGCACCCTGGGCAGGCATAGAGCTTGCATTACAATATATAGAAATATTACCTACAGAAGTGCAACAAAATCTCTCATTTTAAAGGCTCTCAGAGTCTCAGTCTGCCATATGTCTCTAGGAAGCAGCTCTCTCCATGTCCCATGGTGCAGTTCATTTTATAATCTTCCCCTTGGCTGACAAGTGTTTAATCAAAATTAACATATGGTGTTAAGTTATATCCCTGGATCTGGACCAGAATGATACAAATGGTTTGAATTCAGTTTGGATGGCTACATATCTGCCACTGTCATCAAAACAAAAATCATTTGATGTTATCTGAACAAAATGGGTATAGATCTGCATACATTTGCATTAAATTTACATAAATCTGCATAGTGTGGCCTGGGCTCATGCTTTAGAGGAGGGAAGAGAAAGACACACACATAGATGGTAGTTGAAGGATTGGAGTGGCAAAATTGAAAGCACTGAGGTAGAATGAGGCAAGATGGGAGAAGAGATTAGATGTTTTGTAGGTGACTAGAAATAAATTTACTAGAGGGCCATTATAGCCTCTCCACTCTGTCTTGCTTTTGCTCTTTCCATCCCATCCTCTACCTCTCTGTCTCATGCCATTTCCAATCCCCTCCTACCTTTCTCACTCTTTTTCTCCCTCCACCACTTCACTTTCTGTCCTTCCAACATTTCACTCTCTCTCTCCAACCCTCCCCCCAGCATTCATCTCTCTAATTACCTGTTACCTTCACTGAGCACTAAGTTCTCCACCCACCTCCCAGACATGTAGTTTGGGGCAGCAGAACTTCACATTCCCTCCCAGACACTAGTGGGAGCCGCAGCTGATTTAAAGCATAACTGCTATACGTTCCTGTGACTATGGTCCCAGCTCCTGGAATATAGTGATCATGAATCTCAGTTTTCAGTTAAAGAAAAAGTGTCAAGCTAACATTGTTGCAAAGAAAATCTTGAAAATGTGATGTCTGTCTGAGTCTGCAGAGAGCCTGAAACAATAGCTAAGAGAGGTGTGAATTGCTCCATAAATATCAATGAGGTATTAATGCCAATTCTCCACTCTGGGGGGGCCCTGTAAACACCACTTCAGCAGGGGACTGTGTGTGGCAAGAGAAGAGTGTGTGTGGCCTCTGCACACATCCAACTGATACACTTGGTTGTTGGGGTAAGTACCAGGGGCTCCCCTTCCTGCTGCCACCCCATTTCTCCAGGTGGGAAAGGGAGACCCTGTAGTCAGGATTTGGGGGAGAATATGGCGACTTCCCTTTCTCTCTTTAGGAAGAAGGGTCTCCTGCCATTGCTACTTCAAGTGGCGGACAGGAGTGGGCATCTCAATTTTGGATGTCCACTTTTGCTAATGTATTTTCCTGTTTCCAAACATACATGAGTACTTAGATAGTATTTTCCTTAAGCACTCATTAAGTGGTAGTTGAAGGATTGGAGGGGGAGGGATAGCTCAGTGGTTTGAGCATTGGCCTGCTAAACCCAGGGTTGTGAGTGAGTTCAATCCTTGAGGGGGCCACTTAGGGATCTGGGGCAAAAATCAGTACTTGGTCCTGCTAGTGAAGGCAGGGGCTGGACTTGATGACCTTTCAAGGTCCCTTCCAGTTCTAGGAGATAGGATATCTCCATTTATTTATTTATTATAAACATTGCTTTCATAGATTTTATAGGCTTTTGTTTAAATAATAACTCCAACAAAACAGGCCAAAGGCAAGTCTGGGACCTCCCTAGCCAGTTAGACTCCAAGTTACTGCACAGCAACAGTACAGTTTTATTCAGATAACACACATCTTGCATATTTTAAGAACATATTGGTTCATAATATCATAACTTATGCATCAGCTATTTCACACATGATCTTACCATGTTCTAAACCCAACCTGTATCTTAACAAAAACTCAGAAGAAAGCAAAAATACACAGACAAAATAAGAGTAATATTACAAAGAAATATATTACAAAACAAAACAAAATACTGGAGTCAACTGAAACAAACGAAAAAAGAATAGTAATCCCCCCAAAAGCCGCATGATTCATTTTATCAGCACATCTATTGTTGTGACCAGGTTTTCTTGTGGTTAAATCCTTTAAAATTAGAACCCCTGCAGTTAAGAACCTTTTAACAATACCACATAAACCGAACAGATAATTCATCAGAGCTCATATTTGATTCTTGGCAGGCACTGACAGCTTTTTACAAAATTTTGAATCAGCATTTCAAAGACACATGGCTCGGAGTTTCAGTGGGTTTAATCTCCACAGGGAGTTCTAGTACTGACAAGCAAATTCTTGGAAGGGACCAATGGGTAAATGGTAAGTACAGGTTTTATGTAGCTAGTGAGGCAGTTTATCCCACCGGAGTGGAAATCTCTACAGAGAATGTTTCAAAGATCAGGGGAGGGAGGTTAGATGAAAAGAAATCACATTGTAGTCTTTGTGTGATAGATGATTGTTGTGAGTATACCCTCAAAATGGCGGTGTTGTCAACACCCATGATTTATTCATAAATGTCATATGTTTTTTTTTTTTCTTTAAAGCCCTAGCTCCTGGAGTCATGATTACATGAGAATTTCAGCTTTCATTTTAAAGACGTTTTCCAGCCTCCCAGGCTGCAGAAAAAGGCTGACAAGCATGAACCTAAAGGTTGAAAAAACAGAAGGAAAATAAAAAGACCCAAACATGTTTTTTTTAAATCTTATGATTTTTAAGTCAATCTCACTATTTTTGAACAGTTGGCATTTAGAAATACAGAAATGTCTCTAAAGATTACACTGCTAGAAAGTTTTAGTTGAAGCTATACTTACACAGATCGAAAATAAATATTATGGGCCAAATTGTGCATGTGCATTTTGTAAGCGCATGGGATTTGCATGTGCATATCTAAGAGAAAAAAAAACATGGTCTTTTTAAAAGAAGAGTTGTAGTGGAGAAGAGAGAATAAATGATACTTAAAGCCATCTCAAATTTAATTCATATAATAGCTTTTGGACAATGTGCTTATGGCTTTACCATAATTGCAATAGTTGCACTATCCACTGGGAGAAGATTGATTTAAATTGGAGATATGGTTGTGACTCCAACAGCTTTCCTCTGATAACTCTGATTTTCACCATCTTAAACAAAACCACTTCCTTTCCATCTCAATTTATCTTGTGTTGCTTCTAGCCAGAGAATAATTTATAGAGTACGGTAGGTTCTAAATTCTGAGGTTATGAATTTTGCCAAAATCTGGCAGTATTTATAAACTTCTTGTAAGGTCTGGTGGAATTTAGAAGTTCTGCCAACATAAAGCTGCACTAGCGGAGTTTCAAAACTATGTCAAATGACCCATCTGAATTCAAAGAGTTTATAATTTTCATTAGCTGAAGAGGAAAGCTATATACTCTGCTGGTGCAGCTGGCAGGGTTTGTATATTCCATCAGTAGAACCAATCAGGTTCAAGAAGATTACAAAATGCTGCCAGTAAAATGTTGGATCCAAATCTGGTATTTCATTGAATGTTAGAAATTGTCTTTATACCACAAATATACCTAGAACATTAGAAGAAAATGAGTGGGAATAATTTGCAGCAAGTTTTTGCATGCCAATGTTTAAAAAAAAACTCTCTTTAAAAACCTATAAGGGAATTCCCAGACCAAAATATTGCAGTTAAGCTTGTAATAGTGAGTAGACATGAATGTACTAAAATCACTAATTATGAAAAACCAGATATTTTAAAGCCTGGAAATTTGTATGTTTGGCTCTAATTCTGGACCTGTATTAATGTTGATCCTTGACCTGTCTACCTACATCTGCATGACCCCAATCACTATCGAGCCACAACCTTCATAACAAATCCAGATTTACAATATGGAGCACAAAACCACTATGCCTTGAATACAGGAAAGACAAAGAATCAGAGCCACTGATGTTACCACAATATGGAAGTCATATGCTTTTGACTAAATTTCATACTGAAAATACCTAAAACAATCATATAAATGTATAATACACCCATTATATGTGAGACCCATTAGTACATAGAGTTTCCTACACTGCAACTCCCCATTGATAGTAAAAAAAAACCCTGTTAACATCTGATTTCTTATCCCTCTATATATCATCTACTTCATGGGTTATCAGTAGGGTTGCCAACTTTCTAATCGCACAAAACCGAACACCCTTGCCCCTTCCCCGAGTCCCCGCCCCTGGCTCGCTCCATCCCCCCTCCCTCCGTCGCTCGCTCTCCCCCACTCACTCACTTTCACCAGGCTGGAGCAGAGGGTTGAGGTGTGGAAGAGGGCTCTGGGGCAGGGGGATGGAGTGCAGGGGGGTATGCATTCTGTGCTGGGGGGTGTGGGTTTTGGGGTGGGGCCAGAAATGCAGGGTTCAGGGTGCAGGAGGGGGCTCTGGGCTGGGGCAGAGGGTTGGGGTGCATGGGAGGTGCAGGATCCAGCTGGGGGTGTGGGCTCTGGGGTGGGGGTGCAGGAGGGGACTCTGGGCTGGGACAGAAGGTTGCGTGCAGGGGAGGTGTGGGCTTCAGCTGGGGGTGTGAGCTCTGGGGTGGGGCCTGGGATGAAGGGTTTGGGATGCAGGAGGCAGGTCAGGGCTGGGGCAGGGTGTGTGGGAGGGGTTGAAGAGTGCGGGCTTCAGGAGGGAGTTTGCATTTGGGAGGGGACTCCGGGCTGGGGCAGGAGGTTGGGGTGTGGGAGTGGGGTCCCGACGGTGCTTACCGTGGCTCCTGGAAGCGGCCTCCGCATCCCTGCGGCCCCTACGTGGAAGCGCGGCCAGGGGGCTCCGTGTGCTGGCCTTGGGTCTGCAGGCGCCACCTCCACAGCTCCCATTGGTTGCAGTTCCCAGCCAATGGGAGCTGCTTAGCTGGCACTTGGTGGAGGCAGCACGCGGAACCTCCCTGGCTGCCTGCACGCCTAGAGGCCACAGGGACGCAGTGGTTGGTTTCAGGAGCTGCGTGGAGCTAGGGCAGACAGGGAGCTGCTCCACCGACCGGACTTTTAACGGCCCGGTCAGCTGTGTGGACTGGAGCTCCCAGGGTCCCTTTTGACCAGGCATTCCAGTTGAAAACCGGACACCTGGCAACCCTAGTTGTCAGAGATCTACAAAAGTTCAAATCCTTATATAGTCTGCTACTTAGTAATGACCATTACAAGCTTCTGCTACATGAGCTAATGGAGTAAAACCTACAACAGTAACAACAATGAACCCCATTACTTTTACCATTTCTCCTTCACTCATCTCCAGCATTGATTAAAAAGTTGGTTATAGAGAGAAGTTTCTAGGCAGTCACACATCTCTCCTCCACCCCACCAAAAATAACTAAAGCAGGTGGAAACACAGGTACTTTCAGAGCCCTAGCATTATACTGAAAAATGTTACAGTGGGTTTTCTTATGTATTTGTAAGACATAAAGGAATAAGAAACCCCTATGTTAGGTAGATGATAATTCATTCCACATGCAGCCTTAGGAAGGAAGATAAGTCATAAGCCCTGGTGTGTTCACTGGTAAATTCTCAAAGCTGAGGTTGAGTGATTAAGGCACCTAGTTTAGAACTTGGGAATCTTGGGCTCAAGTCCCCTCTCCAGCTAAGACTTTAGGCCAAAACACAACTGCAGTTGCAGCTAGCAAGGGATGTGAAGGGTAACAAGAAGGGTTTCTACAGGTATGTTAGCAACAAGAAAAAGGTCAGGGAAAGTGTGGGACCCTTAATGAATGGGGGAGGCAACCTAGTGGCAGATGATGTGGAAAAAGCTGAAGTACTCAATGCTTTTTTTGCCTTGGTCTTCACAGACAAAGTCAGTTCCCACACTGCTGTCCTGGGCAACACAGTATGGGAAGCAAGTGAGCAGCACTCAGTGGTGAAAGAACAGATTAAGGACTATTTAGAAAAGCTGGACATGCACAAGTCCATGGGTCCAGATCTAATGCATCCGAGGGTGCTGAGGAAATTGGCTGATGTGATTGCAGAGCTTTTGGCCATTACCTTTGAAAACTCGTGGTGATCGGGGAAGGTCCCGGATGATTGGAAAAAAGCAAATATAGTGCCCATCTTTAAAAAAGGGAAGAAGGAGAACCTGGGGAACTACAGACCAGTCAGCCTCACCTCAGTCCCTGGAAAAATCATGGAGCAGATCCTCAAGGAAACCATTTTGAAGCACTTGGAGGAGAGGAAGGTGATCAGGAACAGTCAACATGGATTCACCAAGGGCAAATCATGCCTGAACAACAAGATTGCCTTCTATGGTGAGATAACTGGCTCTGTGGATATGGGGAAAGCGGTGGATGTGATATATCTTGACTTTAGCAAAGCTTTTGATACGGTCTTCCACAGTATTCTTGCCAGCAAGTAAAAAAGTCTGGATTGGATGAATGGATTATAAAGTGGACAGAAAGCTGGCTAGATTGTCGCGCTCAACGGGTAGCGATCAATGGCTAGTTGGCAGCCAGTATCAAGCAGAGTGCCACAGCCCAGAGGTCGGTCTTGGGGCTGGTTTTGTTCAACATCTTAATTAATGATGTGGATGATGGGATTAATTGCACCCTCAGCAAGTTCGCGGATGACACTAAAGTTGGGGGGAGAGGTAGATACGCTGGAGGTTAGGGATAGGGTCCAGAGTGACCTACAAAAATTGGAGGATTGGGCAAAAAGAAATCTGATGAGGTTCAGCAAGGACAAGTGCAGAGTCCTGTACTTAGGAAGGAAGAATCCCATGTACCGCTACAGGCTGGGGACCGACTGGCTAAGCAGCAGTTCTGCAGAAAAGAACCTCGGGATTACAGTGGATGAGAAGCTGGATATGAGTTAGCAGTGTGCCCTTGTTGCCAAGAAGGCTCACAGCATATTGGGCTGCATTAGTAGGAGCATTGCCAGCAGATCGAGGGAAGTGATTATTCCCCTCTGGCACTGGTGAGGCCACATATGGAGTATTGTGTTTTGGGCCCCCCACGACAGAAAGGATGTGGACAAATTGGAGAGAGTCCACGGGGGGCAACAAAAATTATCAGGGGGCTTGGGCAAATGACTTACAAGGAGACGCTGAGGGAACTGAGCTTGTTTAGTCTGCAGAAGAGAAGAGTGAGGGGGGATTTGATAGCAGCCTTCAACTACCTGAAGGGGGGTTCCAAAGAGGATGGAGCTCAGCTGCTCTCAGTGATGGCAGATGACAGAACAAGGAGCAATGGTCTCAAGTCTCAAGGGGGAGGTCTAGGTTGGATATTAGGAAAAACTATTTCACTAGAAGGGTGATGAAGCACTGAAATGGGTCACCTAGGGAGGTGGTGGAATCTCCATCCTTAGAGGTTTTTAAGGCCCGGCTTGACAAAGCCCTGGCTGGGATGATTTAGTTTGTTTTGGTTCTGGTTTGAGCAGGGGGTTGGACTAGATGACCTCCTGAGGTCTCTTCCAACCCTAATCTTCTATGATTCTAAGTCACTTAACCTCAGTTCCCCATCTGTAAAATGGGGATAATAGGACTCCTCTGCCTCACAGGAGTACTGTGGTGATACATACATTTAAAAAGATGGCTCAGATACTAAACTCAGCTAAGGTGATAAGATAGTTCAGGTATCTCAGTAATGGGGGCCATATAAGTACCTAAGGTAGACAGAAACCACGTCACTAAATTTTAGCTTATGCGGATTCCCATTAAAGACCATAAGGTTTTCACAGATAAAACCAAGAGTCACATTGAAATTTAATTATGTAGAAATGCTTTTAAGGGGAGATTCCAGGCAACTGATTTGAGAAACTTGAGCTTCAGGTATTTGAAGAAGATAAAGTTTTAAACAGCACATCCTCAAAAATAATAGGAAAAGCAGATAATCTAGTATATCATATTAAAAGATATGTTAGAAACCAAAATGTGCAACCAGTAAAATACTATTCATTCAGTGATATATGCATACAACCTGACGTAAGTTTCTTGAGATTAATAAAACCTTGTAGCAAAATGATTTACTAAAGCCACCATGGATTTCTTTTATATTACACACACACAAATTACATTAAAAGAACACTATTAAGGTTGCAAAGTCAAAAACTCCAAAGTTAGGAAATGCCAGAATTACAGTTGCCTTTGCAACATTAATTCAGCCCCTTTGTGAGTATGCATTGTGATAGGGTCTTTAATTACATGATCAAATATTCTTTGCACATTAATTTTGCATAGGACCCCTGCCTTATACAATGCACAGAATGGATGATGCACATTTAAGGAGCAGCTATTCAATATTTTTTTTTCTCACTGTTGTTCAATGCATTGCCTCATGTTCTATTCACTGCATGCTATTCAATCCCTACTCTGAAAATAGAATTATCATTTTCCTCATGGGCTTTTCTATGGTGCTTATCTATATAGTTTCTGGGTGCTTTGCGAATATTAATTAATTTATTTTCACAACATCTCTGTGTAGTGAGGGGGTGGTATTATCCTCATTTTACAGAGGGAAACAGAGTTAGAGTGTTTGAAGTCAAAAGTGTCTATTACGCTTGGGCATCAAATCTGAGATGCCTAGGACCTGATTTTTCAGAATACTTAGAATTATATGACACTTTATATGTTCGAATCACAGCTCCCAATGACTTCAATTGCATCTGTAAGTGCTCAGAACCAGGTTCTCAGGTCAGGCACCCAGAGAATGAGGCACACACAATTAGTGAAAAGTTTGGTTTAAGTGACTTGACTAGCATCAGATAAGAACACTGTGGCACAGGCAGAAACCGAATACAATTATTCAAGGTAGCAGGCGTCCTTGCCAATCCCAGTATCTCCAATTGGCTCGCAGTCTCCCTCCTATTCCCACTCCCAATCTTCTCCCACCTTTGGCCTCCAGCCTTCTGTCCCTTGGCTCTTTGTCCCAATACACTCCCCTCAACTCCTGCACGGTCCTTCTCCCCTGTGCATTCGAGTCAGGCAGCTTCCTCCTCCATGTTACGTGGGCACCCGATACATTATGCTCTCATATGATTTGATCAAAAATGAAACATTCAACAAAAGCCATTAAAAATCAACATTTGCCAATTGCTACTTTACAGTTAGTACACATACACTGCACGTTACACATATTTTAAAGCCAGAAGGGACCATCTAGGCAGCCTTCCTCCAGAAGAAAGGCCACGGGACTTCACCCAGTAACTCCTGCATCGAACCCAACAACTTGTGATTGAGCTAGAGCATATCTTTTAGAAAGACATTCAATCTAAACACATCACATCATGGAGAATCTACCATATCCTTGGTAATCTGTTTCAAAGGTTAATCCACACTATTAAAAATTCTATCTGGCACTGTTCCCAATTAGAAACCTCACTGCTAAAAAGGTATCTCCATGTTTAATTTTTCTAGCTTCAACTTCCAGCACCTGCATCTTGTCATCTATTTGTACGTGAGATTAAATAGCTTTGCAGTTTCAGATGTTTCCTCCCTATATAAGTCCTTACAGATAATGATACAGAGATTTCTCCTGTTCTAATTCAAGGAGAAAGTATAGGTCCCTCAGTTACCTCACGGTATGGTAACTGATGACAAATGTTGACATTTAGGGTGATCACTGTACATACATGTATTGTTTACATTTAATGACAGAAAATTAAAACCAACTAAATAAAATGCACATCCGATTAATACAATTACATGCATATTATACATTAAATAATCAGTTATTGCTAAGTCTATGTTTTGGCATGGACATTTTAGTAAATTTCACAGCAGAGGTACGGGAAAAATATATAATGGAAAAGTCACCAAACAATGGGGTATGGAGGGGATGGAGAGTGAGTCCACTCTGCACTCACCTCACAGAGGTGGCTCCTGTCCTGTGGGGCTGGGTCCAGCTCCACACTCCAGCGGTTGCAATCTTGCACGTGGGGTCGCAGCTCCACTCAGGTTTGCCCTGTCTGACCCTCCATAGATGGAGGCAGAAAATCAGATGGACCAAACCTGAGTGGTTTTGTAACCCAATAAACTAGGTCGCAGTGCCCCTCAGTTTCATGGACTTTATTTAAATTCCACGATTTCCATGACAAAATCAGAGCCCTAGTTAATTGCCAATTTAGTCTGGAACATATTTTTAGAGATAATTTTTATATTAATTTACTGAAGCTGGGGACACACTGAGTGGATGGCCAAACAAATGAAAGCTGGTTTAACACTGAATTATTTACCAGTATAGTACCATATGCAAAATGTCACAAAGAATAATAATATTAATCAAATCAAGAGTCTAGCAGCAATTGTTTCATCACATAAATATTTTCATCCAGATGGTTTGTTTTTTTCAAGAAACCATTTTCAATCTTAATGTGGAGAAAAAACAAATAGTAAATACTTGAAGTGTGATTCTTTTCTGAAAGATTAAAGTAAAAATGTCATATTATAAATCAACAGATCAGCCCCTATGAGAATTCTGAACTTTATTTGCTGATAAACAAATTTTGTAAGGCTTTACAGGTTCATTAGCCCTGCAGAGCCACCATAGCAATAGGAAAGTGAGTTGGATTCATTTCCAGGTAATGCATCAACTGAATTATTAACTAAGTTGAGACGGCTACTGTTGGCAATGGGCAGTCTAGAAAGAACTCAGCTTGACATTCAGGTTGCAGACAGAATCTCAGATCCTGGCAGTCAGGGGGCAAAAATCTTTTACTTGTAAACTGGGCTCATTGAGGCCGCGATCCCTGCAACTAATTACACATATGCTTAATTTTATGCATAAAGTTAAACATGTGAACAAATGTTTGCAGGTTTGGAGCCTTGATCTGTAAGTCATTGAAAGAGAATAAATATGGAGGATTAGATCCTGGCCCCATTGAAGTCAATGGAATTTTTAACACTGACTTTAACTGGGCCTGGATTTCACCCTCAGTCTCTTCTGGTCTTACAAAATTAATGACTTGGATAAAGGAGTAGAGAGTATGCTTATAAAATCTGTGGATGACTCCATGCTGGGAGGGCTTGCAAGCACTTTGGAGGACAGGGTTAGAATTCCAGATGACCATGACAAACTGGAGAATTGGTCTGAAATCAGCAAGATGCAATTCAATAAAGATAAGTGCAAAGTACTGCACTTAGGAAGAAAAAAATCAAATGCACAACTACAAAATGGGGGGAAACTGGCTAGGTCGTGGTACTGCTGATAAGGATCTGGAAGTTATTGTGGATCACAAATTGTATATGAGTCAACAATCTGATGCAGTTACAAAAAAGGCTAATATTATTCTGGGGTGTATTAACCTAAGAGATGGGAGGTATTTATCCTGCTGTACTCTGCACTGGTGAGGCCTCAGCTAGAATATTGTGTCCAGTTCCAGGCTCCACATTTCAAGAAAGATATGGACAAATAAGAGAGAGTCCAGAGGAGAGCAATAAAAATGATAAAAGGTTTAAAAAACCTGACCTATGAGAAAAGGTTAAAAAAACTTGGGCATGTGTAGTCTTGAAAAAAGAAGGCTGAGAGGGGGAACTTGGCAGGGCTGGCTCCAGTTTTTTTGCTGCCCCAAGCGGCCAAATAAATAAATACATAAATAAAAAAGAAGGAAAAGCCAATTGAGCTCCCGCCGAAGTGCCACCAAAGAGGAAGAGACGGACTGCAGGACCCACTACCGAATTGCCGCCGAATTCCAAAGTGGAGCGGTAGAGCAGCCGCTGAAGTGCGACCGAAGACCAAGACGTGTGGCCCCAATACCGGACGGAGTGCTGCCCCTTTCTATTGGCCACCCCAGGCACCTGATTCCTTTACTGGTGCCTGGAGCCGGCACAGTCTTCAAATATGTTAAGGGCTATTATAAAGGGGACAATCATCAATTATTTTCCATGTCCACTGAAGGTAGGACAAGAAATAATGGGCTTAATCTGAAGCCAGGGAGATTTAGGTAAGATATTAGGAAAACTTTCTACTATAAGGATAGTTAAGAACTAAATAGGCTTCCAAGGGAGGTTGTGGAATCCCCATCATAGGAGGTTTTTAAGAACTGGTTAGACAAACCTGTCAGGGATGGTCTAGATATCCCTGGTCCTGCCTGAGCACAGGGTTCTGGACAATATGACTTCTCAAGGTCCCTTACTTTTCAGAGAATTACCTTTTAAAAAGTTAACTGCTTCAGAGACTGTGCTTGAAATACAAACTTCAGCGGAAAGAAAGTCCAGAGGTGGGTTATTTTTTTCCAAGAAAATAGTTTTCCTCTGAAATGGGACTCTCTCAAGAAACGGAGAACCAGAGACACAAAAATCTTGATGCCTACAGAAGTAATACATACACCCATATTTTCTCTCTCTCTCTCACACACACACATATCATACTACTTTCTGTGTGCAATTTGCATTCTTTGACATTTTAATTTTTAAATATAACTTTCATATGTCAGTTTTGCTTCAAACTGCAACTCAGGTACTGAAAGTGTATTATATTCAATGTCTCTGCAATGCTAAACCTTTTGTAATTCCATTTCACTTTCCTTTTCTTACCAAACCATTTTCAGATTGACTTTTACAAAGCTATCCAAATTGTCTATAGTTTACATGGTCACATAGATTATGGAAATCTGTTTGAATAAACTTATGAATTCAATGAGAGTATTGTAAAAGAGTTGCATAATGAAGTGAAGAGATAGTCTAGACACAGTATTGATAAAAGGTCTGCACAGAAGACAGAATATTTTTCTCACACTTGCAAGTTTCCCTTTTGAGACACTTTCTTTTGTATCATAGAAGAAAATCAGCAGCTTTATAAATGCTTTTTAAGTTCTACAGAAGATAATTATTCCTTTGGTAGGAATATTTTTTGTTTGTTTGTTTAAGTTATAAAAAAGAAAGCTATACGTACAACGAGAAGACATTCTTTCTTGATACCATGGAATTCTTCAGGATATAACTTCAACAAATTGAGAAGTAATCTATTATTTCACAGTGGTTCTCAACCTTTTCACCATCACACTCACACTTTTATCTTCACATGACAACATTCAAATACATCAGCTACCAATGAAACAGCAGGAAGGATAAACCATTATACAAGCTTTGCCATGATATGCTTCAATGAGATGGGGGAGCTTGCTTCTGGGCACAGAACTTATCCAACTGGGCAAAGATTTACCCACATTGAAACTGGAGACTGATCTGTGAGTCTTCAAAGGGAGGTCCCTGGGGAACATGATGGAGGAAACAGGGGCTCAAGAGGAATGCCTCTTCTTTCAATCTATCCTCTGCCCTCCCCTTGGGTCAATCCTCCCAGCTTGTTTCCCCTTGAACGTCAGCCCCCTTAACCTATTCCTCCATTCTCCCACCTTCCAATCATCTGTCATGCCATTACTTACTGAGAGCCCCTGTCATCCCAATTCCTTCCCTCTCACCTCTCTGCTAACAAGAATCAGAATCTGCTACCACAACCTGCACCTCCTCCTCTTCCTTAGGAATCTGTATGCGGACTGGTCACCAGGAGAGTGAGGTGAGTCAGGGTGGCACTGAGAGGGGAGGAGCAGTGCTTAGTGCTGGTGCCTCAGTGACTCCACTGAAGAGACTTGATGCATTGCAAGGTGCATGAAAGACTAGCTGCATCTGGATAAGAATCTTACCAGAAAAGCATGTTTTTGAGATTGCAAATAAAACAAGCAGAGTTGCAGCCCCACAGTTTCAGAGTCGAGTTTCCATCTGGAAATATAGTTGGAGAATCAATACCTCCCAGATTACAAAATTTATGTTGATTGGCCAGGTATGTTAAACCATTTCATAGATTTATTATCCTGAATTAAAGAATTGGTCTTTGTGAAGAGGACAGTTCACTAGAAGTTTCACTTTCAATTTCCTAAAGACAATACAGTCTTTTTTTAAAGCTTTGTGCTCGCTTTCCCGGAGAAACACATGTAGCGCCAAATTGTGAAAAAAATGTGGAGCATGAGTAAAGAAACCCCCATCCCACCACTCTGGGAGAAGAGCCACAACACAGTAACACTTAGAACTGAAGCGTTCTCCCCTGAAGAGGGGAGGGGAAGGGCAGGGCCGGCGCTTCCACTAGGCGACCCTAGGCGGTCACCTAGGGCGGCAGGATTTGGGGGGCAGCATTTTGCCATCCTCGGCGGAAATTTGGTGGTAGGGGATCCTTCCGCTCCTGGTCTTCGGTGGAAATTCGGAGGCAGGTCCTTCACTCGCTCCGGGACCCGCTGCCGAAGTGCCCCGAAGACACGGAGCGGAAGGACCCCTGCCGCCTAATGCTCAGAGGAGGAGCGCTGCCGCCTAGGGCGGCAAAAACCCTGGCGCCGCGATACGCCCAGGATCAGATGGCAGGTCAGAACTCCACTCCTCCTGACTCCCAGTCCTGTGACCTACCCACAAGACCACATTGCTTTCTGGTTTGTTCTGAGCCACAATACTACTAAGTGGCAACAGAAGGCATTTGTTTGACATAGATACACACACATTCTGAAATGCAGTTGTTGTATCTGTATTTAGTAGCTTTGTTTAAATGATTGCTTCACAACATGCTATAGCTATCAAAAGTAAGATTACCCTTCTGAGAGACACAAATGACAGGCACATTTATATAAAAATTAGTACGCAACAACAAGCCATAATTCTGTACAGAGCATAAGCATTTATGGCTCAATTGCTTCTGACTGCAGCTTGACGACATAATGCTCATGTACTAGGAAAACCCCCACAGATAACTGTATTTGCTCTACATCATCAAACTATATCTACTGAACACAACTTTAGCATAAAAGTTAAAAGCATTTCCATATAAAACTTGCAACCCAACATTCAATATTAATAATATCCATAGTCAGTTTGTAAACGCCAGCATATATTATCTATTGCTTAAACGATAGCTTTGAGAATGAAAAGGCTTTTCAGAAACCTAACATGACACTGATTCACTAAGGCATAATACATAACTGTAGGGCACCCACTGACAAGCTTTCTGCAAGCTTTGATGCATACTCCTTTGTGATTCATAGCCATTCAAAGCAATCTCAAATCCTATATTTTTAATTGGCTCAACTATTCATTATTATTAATTCGTGTAAATAACTAATAGTGATTTATTGAGACATTATTTAAGCAATTCTAACACTGCAGTTGTAGTACTAGAGTTAAGTTTTGCAAAGCTTTTGTTCAGATATTACGTAAAGCTGGGCCTCATTATTATTATTATTATTATTATTATTATAGCATCTAGAGCAGTGTTTCCCAAACTAGGGATGCCACTTGTTTGGGAAAGCCCCTGGCGGGTTGGGCCGGTTTGTTTACCTGCCGTGTCTGCAGGTCTGGCCAATCGCGGCTCCCACTGGCCGCGGTTCTCTGCTCCAGGCCAATGGGAGCTGCTGGAAGTGGTGCGGGCCGAGGGACATACTGGCCACCACTTCCAGCAGCTCCCATTGGCCTGGAGCAGAGAACCACGGCCAGTGGGAGCCGCAATCGGCCGGACCTGCGGACACGGCAGGTAAACAAACCGGCCCGGCCCGCCAGGGGCTTTCCCTAAACTTGCGGCATCCCAAGTTTGGGAAACACTGATCTAGAGGACCCAATCAAGATCAGAACTTCATTATGCTAGGCTCTGTACAAACACACAGTAAGTTACAGTTCCTGCCCTGAAGAGTTGCAATCTACACAGAAAAAACAGACCAAACGGGGGGATGGGAAACAGAGGTATTGTGAAATGACTTGCTGAGCCAGTAGAACAACCCAGGATTCCTGACTCCCACTTAAGTGCCTAGACATGGCCTCCCATCTCCTGAATTTTATTGCAGAAACCAGAAGCAGCATCTGTATGATCTGTGCTGTAAACTTACAGATACAAGGCAGTCACTAGTGCCATTTATACGTAACTGTATGACACTAGCATATTCTTCTAAAGAAGCTTGACTGTGTTTCCCAAGATCTTACATTTTTAAAAAGCCCTGGGAGGATGCACACTTGCTTCTTGGTCTTTTGAGACAAAGCATATTTCTATTTACAAACGCTATCGACAAAGAAGATGTTTTCCCCCCTGATAAAATAAAAAACTCTGAGTACATTTCTCCAAGTCTGTGGGGTACTCATTCACATTGCTATACTGTGGTACATGATACTCACCATATGGTAGGGGCGGCAATTGTGATAATTCCATGCACTGCTTGTTTTTACCATTTCCTTCAAGCTCCATCAGCCGGTAGCCTCCCTGATTTTTGCATACTGGAAATATGGCCTGTCTTTTTGCCATTGATCACTCTTTGAGCTTCTCATTGAAAGACTTTGTATTTGGCCCTTGTGTGGTTGCTCAGGAATGGGAGAGTGGGCAAGCAAGCAGATCCCTTCTACTCCCCGTGCTTCCAGAATGCAGGGATCACTCACTACTGCTCCCTACTACTGTGAGCAGCACGGCCATAACTCCCATCACCAGAGTGCAGCCTGCACACTAGTGGAGCAATCCATTTGCTAGCCTCATGTCTGTAATGAGCAGCACGGGGATTCTATGTCTCTGATGCACAATCTCTCCAGTGCTTCTCCTCAGGTGATGTGCTTCCACTCCGCCCTCTGCATTGAGCTGTGACTTAAAAAACACAGTCTAGCCCTTAAATGATGACTGGCTCTAAGAAAATAGAGAGACTGGCAATTTTATAGCATCATATAACCAAACAACCCCCAAAAACTTATCTGTTTATACTACCTGATTGTACAGATGACCTGCAATTATGGGCTGAATTTTTGAATACGGGTCTACAAAATTGTGCTCATGCTGTCATATGCACCTATGTTATGCACTTATTTTTTCAGTGTACATGCAATTCTTGGCTATCAGACAGCTAGGTAGGCATGGGTGTAAGCAAATAACCAACATGCACATTCATGCTGGGTATCTCTTCACATAACAAATTTATTTAATTATCAACAGAGAGTCCTGTGGCACCTTTAAGACTAACAGATGTATTGGAGCATAAGCTTTCATGGGTGAATGCCCACTTCGTCGGATGCATGCCACAGGACTCTCTGTTGCTTTTTACAGATCCAGACTAACACGGCTACCCCTCTGTTATTTAATTATGTGGCTTTTTCAAAAGTTGGTCTCTGGGTGCACCAAATCTTATAAATAAATCAATAACTAATCATGAATTCTCTTCATTCCAGATGCATATAAGGAGTAACAAAAATAAAAACAAACTCAACAACACACTCCCTTTCACCCATTCCTAATCCATTTCCTTTCAATGCATGGGAAAGTAGTCTGCCTGAAGGTCAACAGATTCCATCTCTGTCTGAGAAAGTGGGAACGTAAGTTGCAAAGGTGAGACTTCTTAGCTGAAAATGACCTTTGTGGGTAAACAAGGAGCTGTCAGCTTAAGAGCTTCCACCTATCTGTCAAAATATCAGGTAGAGAGGACCCAAACCACTTACCTGCATGTAACTGTAGGCTTACAATTGTGTGCATTTATATTTGAAAATCTGGACCCATACAGACAGGAAGAAGTTTACCCACCACTGGGGTGCACCTACAACCTTGGTGAAATACATCAAATGTCCAACAGCATACAACAACCCTACACAACAGAGGAGGAAGTGAAGAATTTAGGTAGATTGAATATGATATAATTACAGAAACTGGAATTTTGCCAGGACACCAAGGTTAACAACATCCCTATTTTGCAAAATAGTGCCATGGAATCTTTAATGACGACAAATGGTCAGGAAGTTGATTTCAATTGTCCTTTGAAAGACGGCACTGTCAGCAACAAAATGCCATCTAACAACTTGCTGGAATTCAATGCTTTTTCAGAGGGTTGTGACTGACTCACCAACTTTGACTGACTCACTAGCTTTCTTCTAGTTTTCTTCTAGAGGTTTCCTATTCAAGAACTGATCTATCTACCCATCACCACAGTATCTGAGCACCTCACAAACATTAGCAAATTTCTCCTCACAACATCCCTGTGAGGCAGGGATGTAATATAATCTCCCTTTCACACATGGGAACTGAGGTACAAAAAAGAAGAAGTCATAAGTGATTTGCCCAAAGTCACACAGGACGTCTGCAGCAGAGCGAGAACTGAATCCAAATCTCCTGAGCCCCAGACTCATGCCTTACAAGACCATTTCTCCAGCTTGACCCTGGTTAGTTTATAATCCTGTTGTGACATGCTTCACCAGGTGATGATGTTACACAGAGTCTTGAAAGTTCTTTTTCTTAATGTGCAAGCAAGTTTTGACTCTTGGGAGGTGCTGTGTTGTTAACTTTGGGTTATACTAGGTTTTGCATAGAGGCAGATTTGGGAAAGAGAAGTTGCTTTGGGAGTAGCCAGAGAGCTTGCTCACTCCCTTCAGGACAAGGACTGAGAGGTCAAATACAGAGCAAACACTTTGTGGAAAGTGTTTACCTATCATTTTTCTGCATGAGTTCATTTCAGAGAGTCGTGATTGTGTCATTTCACCCACATCATTATTATTGGGGTATTTAATGCACTGGATGAAGTGCACCACATGTTGTGACAGGTATGTGTAGAACCTATGTATTGCGGAAGGTGTATTGTGCAGGGTGTTGATTGTTGTAGCAGTAGAGATACATCTGCAGGTTTTCCATTGGTTGTCATGGCAGAGTATGATACCACTTTGAGTTGCTGGTCCTGGTCTATGGGGAGCTTGCTTCTGATGACGAGCTTACGGAGGCTGGGGGGTTGTTTGAAGGCCAGAAGATGGAGTTTGGGAAAGACTCCTTTCAGGAAGTGGTCCCTATCGAGTATGGGTTGGAATTGTTTAATGATATCCCGTAGGGGTCCCAGTGTATGGTGGGTAGGTTACAACTAGGAACGTGTGGTTGGAAGGTGTGGGGCAGTTTCTCTTGGGGTATTTGTGTGGTCCATTGCATGCTGCGATAGGCTTCTCTGGTGGAATGTCCTCATTTGGTGAAGGTGGTTTTAAGTGTGTTGAAGTGTGTACCCCAGTCTCTCTCCTCAGAGCATATTATGTGGTATCTGAGTGCTTGGCTGCAGATAACAAATTTCTTGTGTGTTTGGGGTGGTTACTGAATCCATGAAGGTAAGCATGATGATCCGTGGGTTTATTGTATATAGTAGTCTGTAGGGTTCCATCGCTGAAGCTGATCATGGGGCCCAGGAAGTTGCTGCTGGTGTAGGAGTGTTCTAGAGGTAGTTTGATGGATGGGTGGTGGTGGTTCAAGTTGTGGTGGAAATCTCTGTGGGAGTTTAGGTTATCAGTCCAGAGAATGAAAATATCATCATGTGTCTCAGATATTTTACACCAAAAACTGATACAATGACAAAAACACCATATCACTGATGGGCAAGCACTTTTCACAAAATGATTTCTCCATATTTGACTTCTCAGCCCACTTCCTCAAAGGAAACCTGCATAACACCTTCAAAAGATGAGTGTGGGAGTTTAAATTCAAAACTTTGTCAAACATTAAAAATCATGGACTTACTAAAGACACTGGATTTATGGGTCATTACAACAATCTATTACCTACTAACCCTCCTTTGTCCTATCTCTACAGAGGTGTTAGCTGCCCACTTCACCTTGAATGGTTTTAAACATGTTAATGCCTCCTGCTAAACCATTTGTTCCACCTCATCTATAACTGTGACATTTTGAGATCTTGTCTATACTTAAATTGCTGCAGCCACACAGCTGCGCTGCTGTAGTGCTTCAGTGAAGCCACTACATAAACCGATGGGAGAGTTTCTTCCATTGATGTAGGTAATCCACCTTCCCAAGAGGCGGTAGCTAGGTTGACAGGAGATTTCTTCCATTGACCTAATGCTGTCTACAACAAGGGTTAGGTTTGTTTAACTGCATTGTCCAGGGGGTGTGGATTTTTCACATCCCCGAGCGACGTAGTTATACCAACTTAATTTCCTGGTATAGACCAGGCCTATGTACCTTTCCCAGATCTGAAGAAGAGCTCTGTGTAAGCTTGAAAGCATGTCTCTTTCACCAATAAAAGATATTATCTCACCAACCTCGTGATGAGGTCACAGTTTGAGTTCAAGGCACTTTACCTTTATACTAACATACAAGTGTTGAACTAACAGCTTAACATCACAAGAAATATTATCTAAATACTTCTTGCATCATCATGCTGTTATACTGTAAATCCATCACTAAAGCAGCTATTACTGGAATATTTTGATCCTTTCCTGGCTTTCCCTGGGATCTGAAGCCTCTTCAGATAATAAAATAGGCAGTGCTATCTCACCATACTGTTTCCTTTAGGAATAGAAGCAATGAACCACATCCTCTGTAATACTAACATCTCTCCTGGCTTCTTACATTTCTACTTGAGCAATAAGTAACAATCTCCCGGCCCGTTTCTGAATGAAGAAGCAATATTCTTGTTGTAGAATTCCAACCCACACGGGTGTATTCTGGTAGATGAAGCTGAATATTTCTGACCTATGAAGGCTCCTTGCCAAAGTAGAGACTAAGAGCTACATTGACTCCTGACTGTCTAGATCCATACGAAGTTCCCTTTCAATCTCTTCAACATGTCATCTTCAACCACATTTATCATCAAGCACTGTGCATAGATAGGAAACACAACAGACTTACTCTGGATACATCATTTATTGCCACTTGTTATTGATGACCTTTCATAATTCCTCTTTGCTCTACCACTCATGACTTATGAGGTCATCAATAAATCTAGGAAATGAATGGAGTACCCAGAGTCAGCCTATTGTATATCCTCATGTAGACTGCCTTTTTATTATCAACCTCAAATAATTTATCTTCTGGTATCTTGTTTTTCAGTAGAATAATAGATACAAACACGGGGGCACATAAGAGATAGCTCAAACAGTTTCAGCTCATTTTAGGTTTCATTGAACCAAATTGGTATTCAGAGGTTTGTGGATAAGAGTTTAAAATATATTAGGAAGAAGAAGTTACTCCCTTGTGCAGGACCTGTGGTTCTTTGGGATGTGTGTCCCTATGGGTGCTCCACTTCAGGTGTGCATACGCCCCTCGAGCCCTTGATTGTAGACTTACTATTATCAATGTCCGTTCAGTCTGAGCATGTGCTGTATACAACCTTGTGCCACTCTCTGAGGGCATAAGGGCTGTGCGGGCAAACAGCCCTCAGTTCCTTCTCTATCTGAATTTCCGGCAAAGAATGGTCTGAAGCAGAGGGGAAGAAGGGCTGATAGTACAGCTCACATAGGGACCCTACTCGAAGAAGCAGCAGCAAAAATTATTGGGCCATCGGGTGAAAAGTGAATCAAATGCCCCTTAAGTTCTACTGCTACCAAAATTCTGCAACTCCACTTAGGATCTCACCATTTGCACTGAGGGAACCCTTTGCTCTGTAATAAATGAAACAATAAGATTGCTGGATGTTATGAGCATTCTTGGAAGTAGGTTTGCCCTAGAAATGACAACAAAATATAAAATGTAAATCAGTACAAGTATCCAGAGCAGGTTTTTGAGAGCTACACGCAGAAAGTGCTATTTTATCCTTGGTCCAGAATTGTTATACATAAGGTACAGATAATGACCCTTTAAAAACACCAGGTTGGCAAAATTTCTCTAAAAGTTAAGTCCTTCTTTAAAAAATCATTTTTGTCTTTGACCGATCAGTAAAACAATGGTCTGAAATGCCAGAAGATTTAAATCACATGGTAGAATAATCCTGAAGATAATACTTAAATTTTTCAGTTGTTTTTGTCTCAGAAATCACTGTCTCCCAATATGCTTTAATGACCAGTTTTAAAGGTCATATTAGTCTTTATTTTTCATATTTATTTCTCCCCCGCCAAATTCTTCAGTTCAGCAGGGATTTTTTGCCACCAAGAAAACTGATGTGAAACAATACTCACTAAGGATCCTTCATTTTACAGTTTGTGAAACGATGACAAATATTTGGTCATCATTCTAGCTGTCAGTCAGCCTTTCCATTCCAAATCCCAATTTGGAGCGGTCCTGCTATCTACTGCTATTAGATATGTATGCACAACTTGAAGTCAGGCAGAATTTGGTTCTTTGTTTTTATATTATAAAAATATTTAATTTCATACTCTAAAAATACATTGCAAATCAGGTAAGATATTTTTATGTAAAAACGACAAATTATTTAGTTTTCAAAATCCAGAGGCAGAGTAAATAATGAGGAAAAATGGACCCATTTTCAAGACATTTTGGATTTTATAAGTGATTTGAGTTGCAAAAGGCTGATCAATGTAGACAAATGTAAAATAATTAGTCTCTGAGCAAAGAACCTGTCTGGTGCTAACTACAACAACCATGCAACATACTGATCAGGATTTGATTTGTTTTTGTAGAAGCCTTTGAAACCATCATATCTCAATGCACAGCAACAAGAAAGAAAAGTAAACTGATACTATTACTGACTGAACAGAATGCAAAAGAACAGGTTGACTCTTGCTTCAGCAAAAGGCACTTGGGTAGATCTTCACTGGGAATATTACATCACTGTAGTATAGGAAATCTATTGCCTTGGTGAAGGTGCAGAGTGGGGAAACAAAGAAGACCCAAAGAATAAAGATTTGAAATGATGAGGAAAGTTTAAAGGACATAACTTAATTCTCATAAAGAAGAGGGAAGGTCAACGTTACCTAATAAAAGTTTTCAAAAGCGTAAAAAGGTTGGAGAACTGTGATGATATTGGTATACTGTCACATAAGTAAGGGATAAAAATATCCCAAAGTTATTTAATAATCCAAGGAAACATGGACTGAGCTGGGAGCTCAGGTAGAACAACTTCAAACAAAGAAAAAGAAACCTTTGGAGTATGTTTTTGAGAAATGTAAGTAAAGCAACAACAACAACAACAAAAAAGAGCCAGGAAACACCACCACTTGTTTCTAAGGAGTATGCTAAGAATGAGAGCTGTGTGAATAATGGATTTTTTGTTTCATTGGCAATTTGGAAATATAAATTAAAAAAAAGGTTTTGGATCACACCAAAACCAATTTTTTTAAAAAATTTTCTGCAAATCGGAAAGTTGAAAATAATTTAGTTTAGGGTCATCTGAAACATTTGTTTGGCCCAAAAGTAAATGCTTTGTTTTGATTTTGAGCTTTGAAAAATGTTTTTAAATGTTTTAAAATGTATTTTGAAGGAAATTTCTAAACAAAGTCATTTTGAACTGAAAAATCGAAATGTTCCCGTTTGAAAATGTCAAAAGGGAATGTTTTGACTTTTGGGGAAATTTTTTTTTGTTTGCTTTTGGAACAAACAGTTCAGTGAAATCAATGTGAACTTGCAAAACATTTTGGTGTCATCAAATCTGCATTGTTTGCCAAAAAAATATTTGGCCAAAAAATGTACCCAGTTATAGTAGGATTAGAAACGTGGTCTATACCTAAGATAGATAATTAATGATCAATATGTGTTCTATATTGGCTTCTGTTTGTGAAGATGCCTGAAATTCCCCATAACTTGATGGCACAATTTCTGTTGTTTTTTAATTTTTAAATTTAGAATGGCCATCACTGGAAACCTAATAGGCATATGATGGACTTATGATGATGAATGAACCTGGCTGAAGGGTAGGAAGCTCACAAACTGTAACTTTGACGGGTTTATTCAGCAAAGCTCCCAACTCTGACAAGCATTTTGCAGCAGCTCCACAGTAATTACATTTCTGAAGCTCGTGAGGCCCTGGGTGGTCTGCGGATAAGTATGTTTAAACCATATATTGGAGGGATTTGTGCTGAATGAACAACTAAACCAAATCCATCCTCTCTGAACTGAAACAGCTAGAAAATCAATCCACTAACCCTTTTTGTTATGAAACAATTAATAATGCTTTGTTGCTTATATGGCACATACGAGGATCTGAAAGCATTACACAAACATTTACTAAGACTCCAAACATTTCTGCCCCCATTTTACAGATGGATAAAACTGAGGCCAAACAATTTCTGTTTTGGTTAATAAAAAAGGTTAAATACTGAAATAAATGGTATTGTGAAATTGTGTTTACTTCATTGCACCAAAGCATAGCAATTCAGAGCAAAGAACAGCGTGGACTTGTGTCAATATTGGGAGAGGATCTCCTTACAGGCACAATCACCCTATTTAACCTTACTGTGCTAGGGTTACTGCAGCTTGTATGTTCCCTATCATAGGGATCCTAGAAGAATGGGTTATCTAATATACTATACATGCATCAGCGATGAAAAGAAGTGATGAAAAGACGTTACCACACACTTGGCATCAAGCAAAGATGATTGCCATTTGTAAGCTGGACAAGGACCCCTACAACGTGTTACGTTACTGCCCAAAATTCTTGCTGTCAGTGTGTTTCAAGGTGTTTGAGCATTTGATCCTCCAACGAATCACTCTGGATTTGGATGATGTCTTGCAGGTCGAGCAGGCAAGGTTCAGGAAAGACTGCAGCACCTGTGATCAAGTCCTGGCCTTGACCACCTTTATGAAAATGGTTTTCAACTAAATCTGAAGACTGGAGCTGTCTTCTTGGATTTGACCACCACTTATGACATGGTTTGGCACAGAGACCTTTTGTTCAAACTCTCTCGAGTTGGCTCATATTGGGGGGTTGAAGTAGTAGAACTCTTTCTCCAAAACAGGTGGTTTAGCGTACACATGGGCAACCACTGTATCTCTTGGAAGTATCAGATCAATGGCCTTCTTCAAGGCTCAGTTCTTTCACTGATACTCTTCAATGTGAACACTCGATCCTTCTCAGAATTTGATGAGGTCTTGAATGATATGAAGTTCATGGCAGACTATTGTAATCGATGGTGCCTGCCACTGAGCTTTTCCAAGACGGTTGCTAGTGTATTTCATTTGCATAATGCAAGTGCAAGCCATTAATTAAATGCTTTCTTCAACAGCCAACGTCTGCAGCATGATCCAAACCCAGGTTACCTCAGTGTGACATTAGATAGGTCATTAATGTACTGCAACTACTTGAAGAAGATAGCAGCCAAAGTCAGCACTCGGAACAACCTACTCAGAAAACTGGCTGGTTCAACCTGGGGTTTGAGCACCCAGATGCTTAGAACATCAGCCCTTGCCCTCTGCTATTCAACAGCAGAGTACTGTGCTACTGCCTGGTGTCACTCATCTCACAAAAGGCTGGTCGATGTAGAGATTAACAAAGCTGTGTGTATTGTTCCTGGGACTCCATTGCCATGGCTGCCAATACGTAGTAACATAACACCGCCTCATATTCACTGTGAGACGGCCTCTGTCATGCTGCTGGCCAAGATCCATGAGAACAGCAACCTGCCTTTGTACACAGATCTCTTCAACCACCCGCCAGCTTGTCTGTCTTCTAGACACCCTTTATGGTCATTTATGGCACCACAGGTCATGATGGTGGAATCTGCTTGGCGGACGAAGTGGTCAGCGGTGACCATTGTCAATCACTCTCTCTCCTCACTGACCCAACCATCTGTCCACCAGGTTTTGATCTGCCAAGGTACCTGTGGTCATCATTGAACTGGTTTTGAACAGGACAGGGCAACTGTGTGGCCAATCTCTTTAAATGGGGCTTTTCTAATGATCTGCAGCTGTGGTCAACTTCAGACTTTGGCTAATCTACACTAGCACTTTTATCGGTAAAACTTTTGTCAGTCAGGGGTCTGAAAAAACACCCCCCTCCCCCCCGACTGATAAAAGTTTCACCAACAAAATTGCCAGTGTGGACAATGCTATGTCGGCAGGAGAGCATCTCCTGCCAACAAAGCTACCACCACTCGTTGGGGGTGGTTTAATCATGCCAGCCCTCTCCCATTAGCATAGAGTGGCTATACAGTAGACCTTACAGCAGCATTGCTGCATTTGCACAGCAGAGCCGCTGTAAGGTTCGTAGTGTAGTCAGAGCCTATGTTGCCTATCCTCAAAGAGGGCCCACTGACGTATTTCAATGGCGGTCTAAAGGCTCTCCACCTGGCTGATGATGATGCCATCAAATGGCTGGGCGCACTGCGCATAGGCTGAGAGAATGATGAAAGAAATGCAGAGGCCTCTTGGATCACTGCATGCTTAAATTTGCATTTCTCTCAGGTGTAAAAATGAGGTGTATGACCTTGTAGAGCCTCTAAAAATAGGCCGTTCTGTGCGCAATCATTTCATGTTCCAGATGTGCTCTGTTATAGCCCCCTAACAGGCAAAGCCTTTACTTTGCTGCTATTACTTTCACCTCCTTGTTATGTGAATCAGCAACTTTTGAATCAATGCCTCCTTTCAAGCACTGACAGGAGGACTGGGGTCTAGAAAAGCTGATTTGCAGAGTGTGTAACCTGCAGAGCAGTTTATTGGCAGCAGGGTAGCAGATTTTTACAATCTTTTACAGTTGAATGGGGAAAACTCAATGCCATTAACTGTCATAATCAAGTATAGTTATTTGCTTTGAACATTTTTTAAAATAAGCCTGTCATTGAGACAAATGCCTTGTTATTGGTAGGAATTTCCCAACTGAAGGATTGAAAAACTAAATCATTAGCCACCTCTTAAAGCCTTTTAACCAAGCTTTACCCCATCATGGTAATTGCCATCTTCTGCAGGTGTGTTTTCGTGTGCATTTGGGTTGCTGAGCTGATACCATCCCTCCTGATTCCACAGACCCATATAAATAGGTTTATATTCACATTGTTTCCTACTTGATGTTGATTGAAGCAGTTTTCATCATATACAGGGTTTACAGTTTGGTTCAATGGCTCTCAGTACCCCCACTATGCAAATTGTTCCAGCACCCCTGCTTCTTGTGCCATTCATAAGAACGGCCATACTGGGTCAGACCAATGGTCCATCTAGCCCAGTATCCTGTCTTCCAACAGTGACCAATGCCAAGTGCTTCCATCCCCTGTTGTCCTCTCCCAGTTTCTGGCAGTCAGAGGCTAAGGGCACCCAGGGCATGAGGTTGCATTCATTTTTAGTTATACTTACAGCTAAGGAAGAGCTCAAATTATCTGGGGGAAAATAGGGGTTCCTCCATATAATGTATAGACACATACATTATTGACCACCCTAACATAGCAGGAAATCACTATTTTGTAGAGATTGGTTCAAAGGCATTTTTTTCGTTGATGTCATGCAAAACCCACCACCACTGCATCGTGTTTTGTAATATTTTATTATTATTTACAATATACCAAAAGAGTGATCAGCACTGTCTAAACAAATGGAAGAAGACAACCTCTGAGCTAAGGCGGCTATGGTCTAAATGTGTGTGAAGGGTTGGGCACAGGCCGTGACATAGCTGCATTGATATTCTGTAACTGAAAGCCGTTCTATCCATAAAAAGCCCTGGTGAAGGGAAATAACCATTTATATTAGCCTAAAGAACACAATGTGTTATCCTCTCCTAATGTGGATGATAACTCATACAACACTGTAATCATGGTTTCATAACAAAGTATCGGTGGGTTAATATTTCTCTTGCCTTGGATACCAATAAATATTGCTGAAAGGGATTATTAGTAGGATTATATGTTTGATGGTATCTTTCCTCAGGACATTTAAATATTTTAAAGTTTTCTATTATTAAGTTCTGATTCATGTCCTGTGAGGTCTGATTTCAATCTGAAATTGCTGGTCAAAGTTTTAACAAAGAGTTAGGTCCCTCTGTGCCCCTCGACCATTAATAGCATTTGGAGCAACCAATAATAGACTTGCACTTGAAATGACCTTCGCAGAGTGAGGTCTACTGAAATAACTGGTTTTCCAAGGTTCTTCTTGAAATAAGAGAAATATATCTTCTATAATGTAATTTAAGAACTACTAGGCTGATGGCAGTTTTGATTTTATTGATATTAGTTTAGTGAGTACTGTATATTGTAAAACTGATAGAGTGGGGAATGACTTCACTACATATCAAATTTGATGGAGCTGGTAGCTTACTGCAAACATAAGCATGGGAGCTATCACCTAAAGAAGTACTCTGTATTTCTTTGTGTGGTTTTTTTTAATGTTTCATTTTCAGAATAACCTAAAACAGTGGCCCTGAAAACAATAAAATATGCTTGTGTAATGCTGCCATTTATGTGCAGTTACACTTCATTATCCCTATACTCTAACACGGTGGCTCAGAAAGAAGAACATGAACATTTTCTGAGTGATTTAACAGGATGCTTTAATGATGTATTGAAAACGAACATTGACCCTATGTAATAGGTGCCAAACTGACACTTGAAAGCGCTCCATCCATTTCAGTCAGACAGACTATCTTTCTTAAATCACTGGTGTGTCATTTTTATGATGCAGATCCATCTATTGAAGCTATGGGCCTGTGAAATGTCATAAAAAAAAGACAATAAGAAAAAATAAAATTAAGTTGCAGGTGGCGTGCATTAGCATTTCAAAAACGTTCCATTGTATTACACTATTATTCCCTCTCTGTCAAGGGGCAACAAGATTCAATTCTCACCTTAAAGAGTCTGTGCTGCTGAATGTATTAACTCAGTGTGTGAGGAACACTTGGTGCCAGCTGAAGGGCATTTTACAATAATGGTAAAATATATTTAGGACTAAATTTGATAGGACACTAGGGCTGGCCTCCTCCTCAAATGACAAACCCATGATTGCTTCTTTTCTTCTTTGTTATGTTGTGTAGCTTCCAGGCTTTTGACAAAATTAATGTTTTCAAAGTTTCTACCCGCAGGAAAAGATGGAAATAAAACACACCGAGGCAAGGGAGTTAATTGTAACCCTAAAACGCCAGAGTCTTTCACTGCCCAGTTGGCAAGGTTCACATAAGTATTTATGTGGTGCATACTAAAGCACATTCCATTGTGGAAAAAACACAAAAGTGGCTCCCTTAGCTTATTTCCAACTCCATGGCCACTAAATGGAGGTGAAATTGTAAAGGGTCTTAAATCGCCTGAAATCACCACAAGGCAGAGAAACCTCCTGTGCAGGAGATTGCGGTTTTGGAATACTATTTAAGGGCATATGTGAGACTCTTAGCAGCACTATAATTAAAAATTTAATTATTCATTATGATTTCCTGGAGGGAAGCAGGTCAGCAGCTCAATGGTAAGAATCCTTCAGATGTTCCTATTTGCTATGTGTAATGGAATCATTTGAGAGAAACTAGTCACACCAGTGAGTTTTTAGAGTTAGAGACCCTCAAAATGACTAATAGAAATACATAAATAATTCAACAGACCTGGATATTTATATCTATCTATCTTTGGTACTTATATGGCCCTCATTGCCATAGTATCTGAGTGCCTACTGATCTGTAATGGATTTATCCTCACACCTCTGTGAGGTTAAGTGGGCGGAAGTACTGTTATCCTGCTTGTACAGATGGAGAACTGACACACACAGCAGCTAAGTGACTTACCCAGGTTCACACAGGAAGTCTGTGCCAGAGCAGGGACTTGAACCCAGGTTTCCCAAGTATACTTAAATAAAATTCACTCTTAGAAACTACTCTACGTCAAATACATAGGCTAAAAATTCCAAAGCCACCTCAGGGAATTAGGAGTCCAAATCCTTTAAGTGGCTTTGCAAATCTCAGCCATAATTGTCATGAATGGTGGACTAAAGTTGTTGTTTTTTTTCTTTTGGTCCTACTAAAACCTTCATATTTCTCCACATCATTGTAGATTCTATACATGGCACTGATCTGACAGAAAACAATTTGTAGAAGTATTTTAGATTCTGCACTCCTCTTGTCCTTCCTCTGTCTCCTCCTTCTAGCTCCTGCTCCCAACTCCTCAGGCTCCTATCCCCCACCCTGACATCTCTTGAATCTTACCTTGAATTTCTTATCCCACTTCTTCCACCTCTGAACTCTCTGCATTCAAATCAAGCAACTTCCTCTTCCTCTATACTGCCTGGTTGTCAGCAGGGAAAGCATTGACCATGCAAAAGTGACAATCTCACGCCCTTAATTCTGGTGCTAGGCACCATGGTGGCCCCCAGCTAACGAAAAAAGAGCAATCATAGGGAAAATCCTGCTCAGTCTTTGCATGTTTAATTGCTCAGTGAAAATGGTGCATGTACAATCCAGCCACCTGTAGGAGCTGTGAGGGACTGAAACATGCTCAGTGCAGACAGAATCTCTAGAGAATTTAGCTGTCAAACTCTAACAACCTATTGGGCATAGAGGAAATGAGTTTTTTCAAAGACTCATAGCTTGGCCACATTTGGGTGAATTTTCACAGGGATGACTAAAAGTGATACCAATGTGACTCCCTTGCCAAACTGCAATTCCCTGCTCGAAAGCAAGAGGGCACTAGAGCTTCTCAGTGAAACTGTTGTAAGAACTTTTTTAACCCAGGCAAAACAATGTATTTTTTCCTAATCTTATTTCTGGAAACAGATGAACCATTTTAGCTGAAATTTTCAAAAAAAAAAAAAAAAAGATTCAGGCAAACACTTGGCATGGAAAAGTTCAGGTTGAAATGTTTAAGTCTAGCAGTTATAAGCAACTGACAACAGGGTCTTATAATGAAAAGTGCTGATCAACCTTAGCTACATATGTTGGGCACTATTGCTACATAAATAACAACATAGTACAGAATATTTTTAGAAAGATTGATACACATACACTTACACACTACAGGGAGAGCTTGTAGTGACCCTAGATTTTGGTTGCCTAACAACCTTCCATTACTAAGGTTTCTTGGAACATTTTTTTTTTTGGAGACGCTCTCACACCACCATTATTTGCATCAAGCCTTTGATATCTGGCTGTAGGAATCACCTCAGGCTATGGAACTGCCTTTTCTTTGTCCCGACAAAATTCCATTAAAATTTAGCTCAGATACCGAGTTTTAAAAGTTGCTATTTCCTTTCTCTCACGTGTTCCTCAGGAAAAATGCCGGCAGACTGCCAAAGTCACTAAACATTCTCAGGCTGGGCTCATGTCATTCCCCAAGCAGCAGGAGCACACCTGGCACCGGAGACACCTGGGAGCTGCCTAAGCTCTATAGTGAGGGGGAGGGAGGGAGGAAAGGGAGCCAGGCTGGGATCCCTCCAACCTGAGGAGGGAACCGCGGCCAATGGGAGCTGCGGGGATGGCTCCTGTGCGGGGGGGGAGGGTGGCATGTCGGTGTGCTAAGCTGCCTGGCCTCACCTCTGCCTAGGAACCGGAGGGACATGCCAGCCGCTTCCCAGGAACCACCTGAGGTAAGCGCCATCTGAAGCCCACACCCCTCATCCACAGGCAGAGTCCTCACCTCCTCCCGCACTCCAACCACTGCCCCAGCCCAGTGAAAATGAGTGAGTGAGTGGTGGTGGGGGAGAGCAAGCGACGGAGGGACCGGGTATGGAGTGAACAGGGACGGAGCCTCGGAGAAGGGGCAGGGAAGAGGCGGGGCCTCATGGAGGGTCAGGGCAAGCGTGGGGCAAGGGTGTTTGGTTTTGTGCGATTAGAAAGTTGGCAACCCTAATCCCCACCCTTTCTGGAAAAAACAACCTCTGCCTGCTGCCATTTTACTCCTTTTAACTGGAGTAGTACAGTAGTCTGTGCCTCAGTGCTGAAGGTTCAGGTTTCAAAGCTTGCGGATGTTGGGGGGAGGGGGAGTTGTACAAAATAATCTTTGTTTTTCTTCACCATAAATCTGGCATTTCTTAACTTCTGAGTGCTTGACTTTGCAACCTCAATAACATTATTTGAACAGTTTTTGTGTGTAATATGTATGTAAGTGTGTGCATGTATATATGCATGCACAAACCCCAACACAGATACTTTCCAAGGGCAAATCCACGGGAAATATTTTTCTTTGAAAAATCGTATACTTTTGCCAGTAACTGATTTGGAAGCGATTCACTCCTACAGTAATGAATGTGCAAAATTGCGGTACAAGGTAAAATGTATTGTAACAGTTTATTATTTCATGCAGTTTACATTATGGCTGCATTTTATCACTTGGTTCAAAGGCAGCTGACTTTTCCTTTGGTAGGCATACACCTAAGGGGATTCTGGCTATATTACTTTCCCCTGTGACAGGTAGCAAATGTCTACAGCCAGCAGTTTTGTTCTTGGAATAGGTTTGCATTTCAGTGGGTTCCAGAGTATGCATTGTACAGTGATAAATAAATCCTAACCCAGCTATATCAGTTAGAAATCAGTTAAGGCATATTACATTTTCTAATAGATTGTGGCCGTATGGGCTGGTTTTGTTCAGTTGGGGCTTCTCACTTTGGGGGTTGTATACCTCAGGGGTTCACAAAAGCTGTCAGGTGGCTGCAAGCACCCTGCCTATTCTATACTGCTAAATGGAGGAAGATCTCAGCTAGATCCGTGCTATGTAGAAGAGGGAGAAGGGGCCAGTACAGAAAAGGGTTGAGATCCACTGTACTGTGTTATTTGTAGGGCAGAGCTAGAATTTGCATTTGTTTATGGATATTCTAATCAATGCATAATTAAGCTCTATTAGTTTATGTTTATATTCTGCTCCTACTAAAGTCAGTTGCAAAACTCCTGTTGTAATAAATGGGGAAATGATTTGGCTCCTATTCTAGTCTATGAGGAAACATTTGACTCCTCGGGCCATATTTAATCCTCATTTATACCCATGTGTATAGAGTCAAGTTCAAGGTCTTGTCTTTTTAGTTCAGGTGCTCAATGGCCCGAGGCCAGGATATCTAAAAGAGCTGAAAGATTCAGCAAGATGTCTGCGATCAGCAACCGACTGTGCTTCTCTGGCACAACGGAACTTTCTACCATAAGAGTGAAACTTAGCTGCGTGGGGGACTGAGCTTTCTTAGGGACCAGCCAGAGACCATGAAACCAACTCCCCCAGGAATTAAGGACCATCACAAACCTCACCACCTTTCGCTCCAAGTGCAAGGTGGACTTCTCCAACTTGCCTTCTCTGACATAAGAGAAGCAGCATGTAATTTAAAGAAAACAAAAACAAAGACCCTATCAGAACAAGACATGGCACTGTACATACGATTCTCCCTTCGGGGAGAGGATCAGAAAAAGAACAAACCACAGAGATAGATGCAGTGTTGCTGTAGTCATGTCAGTCCCAGGACATTAGAGAGACAAGGTGGGGGAGGCAATAAATTTTATTGAATCAACTTCTGTTGGTGAGAGAGCAAGCTTTTGAGCTGCTACATAGCGCTCTTCTTCAAGACCTGAAGGACAGCTCTTTGCAGCTCAAAAGCTTGTCTCTCTTACTTACAGAAGTTGGTCCAATAAAAAATATTACCTCCCCCACCTTGTCTTTTACAGTGAGAGATGTCATTCACGCTGCTTAATTTATGACTGAAAGGCATCAGACACTATGGTGATGAGGGCAGTGTAAGAACCTATACAGAATATGTTCACAATAGAAAAAATCCCCCACCCCCTTCCATTCTAGCAGGCAGTATGAAAATATACAAACTCTTTTTAAAAAAAGAAAAATCCAACAAGCCAGCACAATCACAAACCCTAAAATACAGGCATTTTCAAATATTTCCTGATCATTTGGATAGCAAATACTTTACCTGCAATTAATTAATGTAGTGGCATGGGCATGAAATTACATGTGGTATAAAGAGGTGTGGGAAGAGCCTGTTTAGGCAATTCATCAAATCTCTAGGTCAAACAAAAGACATTTATTTCACACTGCCAGAGCATAATATTAGCATACACAATATGTCAGGAACGGCCCTATTCTCAAAGCAGGTATCCTTCTCTTTTTTTCCTAGCCATTACAGAATGTTTAGCAATACAGTTTTAACAAGTATAGTTAGATTGCAGCTAGTATACTGATAGATAATTGGCCAATACTTCATATATAATATTACTATTAATAATTATGTATTTACAGTATTCAAAAGTGCCGGTCATCTGAGGATCTCAAAGCTCTTTACAATCATTAGTCTTCCCAATATTTCTGTGAGGTATAATCTTCAAGTGTTATGCCCCTTTTACAAATGAAAGCATAAAGATATTAAGAGACTTGCTCAAGGTCATAAAGCTAGTTAGTGGCCGAGCTGAAAACAGAACCAAAGAGACCTGAGTCCCGGTCTTGTGACCTGATCACTACATCAGCCTCCCTCCATCCCACTTCCACTTGTAGGATCATTCCAGTGTAGGACATTCAGAGTAAAACTACCCCTCCAAAGAACAGAAAAAAGTAAATCTAATATTTGTACCTCTCTATACTGTTGATCCATTGTGCACCTGTACCAAATGCATAAATAATTGTACTAGAAGATGAATGCAAAAGATGATATACTTTATAATCACATTTACTATAACCTCCAGTATTACTGGTGTTGAAAAGAACTAGTTAACACTATATAGTAGTGAATAGACTTCACTCACATGTAAGGGCAGAGCCTTACGTTAGTGTGCAGTGTTAAACAACAGCTAGTTACTTGCCCATTTACCAAAATCAATTTCAGATTAACCTATATACCATGCATCCCTTTACCTGGTGCTATGTTTAATCATTTAATTTTATTAGAATTTTAAATATATTTGAATCATCTTAAATATTCTTATTATTGCAATATATTGCTGGAATGTTAGATTGCATTTTAATTTTAAAAATATCATCCACAGATAATTTATTCCGTGTTCATTCTACTGTAGTCTTTTTGGCATTTTCACGTAATAATATAACTCATTTGATTACTCCAGGAATGCCTAAATTATAAGAACATAAGAATAGCCATGCTGTGTCAGTCCAATGGTCCGTCTAGCCCAGTATCCTGTCTTCTGACAGTGGCTGGTGTCAGATGCTTCAAAGGGAAAGAACAGAACAGGGCAATTATTGAGTGATCCATCCCCTACTGTTTGGCTCTGGCTTCTGGCAGTTGGAGGTTTAGCATGCGATTGGTTCCCTGAACTTCTTGGCTAATAGCCATTGATGGACCTGTCCTCCATGAACTTATCTAATTCTTTTTTGAACCCAGTTATATTTTGGCCTTCACAACATCCCCTGGCAATGAATTCCACAGGTTCACTGTGCATTGTGTGAAGAAGTATTTCCTTTTGTTTTAAACCTTCTGCCTATTAATTTCATTGGGTGACCCTTGGTTCTTGTGTTATGTAAAGGGTTAAATAACACTTCCTTATTCACTTTTGCCACACCATTCATTATTTTATAGACCTCTATCATATGCAAAGAATTCATTTAGTTTATCCAAAATAGCCTCGTCTTCCTTGAGTGCTTCTTTAGCATCTTGGTCATCCAGTGGTCCCATTGATTGTTCTGATGTACTTTTAAAAAATTGTGGTCAGTTTTTGTGTCTTTTGCTAGTTGTTCTTCAAATTATTTATTGCTTTTATTAAAAGCAATTTAAATCCTATTCATTTTGGCCAGTCACTCATTTGTGAGGCCTTGGACGAGTCAGTTAGGCCAAGATTTTAAAAAGTAGCCAGTGATGTTGGGTTCCCAATTGTAAACACCTTACAGGGGCCTGATTTTCAGAAGGTGGGCACTCCGCACTTTCTGAAAATGAGGCCCCTTAAATGGATCCCAAAAATTCAGGCACCCAAAATTACTAGTCATTTTTTTAAACCTTAGACTTCTCCTCTTTGCGCTCGGTTTCTCTCTCAGTAAAATTACAATAACGTATACAGCAAGTGCCCTTAAAAAGTTCCTTTCATTTGTTTAACATTAGGTAAGGTATGAATAGGTACTCCCTCTATTTAGAACAAGGAAACTACTAGTCCCTCTAATTCCTTACTGTAGTGACCCTTACTATATTTACTTTCCTGTGTTGTTGAGGGGATAATTTGGTGGTAAGGTGTTTTGAAAACATACGGAGGACAGAGTTACACAGATGGTATTTATATAGAGAAATGTGAAAAAAAAATCTCGCTGTGAATAACCAATCAGCTAAACATCACATATGTGCAGGTTTAAAAAAAAAAATCAAAAGTTTTTTTTCCCATTTACGCTTCATCTTTTTCATGGAAACAAAAGTTAATTTTCACAGGTGAGAGACTGACGTTTTAATACATTTGAACCCCCAAAATTCCAGGTCGGATAGAACTTCCAAGATCTGTACACAGAAGGGACCCATCTTTGCACATATCTCTTCATTCCGCATAGAAGAGTGGGGTTTCAGTTACTTATATGGTAGCATCCTTCCTTTGACCGGAGAGAAGGGTGGAGAGAGGAAGGGTAGCCAGGAAATGTGGGGATGTGGTTGTCAGCAGGTGCCCTATCAGCCGGCACTGGATTAAGGCACAGGACTGTAGCCAATACCTAGGGACGCCAGCTCCTGCAGACGCATGGTTACAGCAGAATCTCAGTTTTCATTTTTTTAAAAAGTCAGTTTCTAGCCTTCAGGGGTGCAAAGAAATGTTTGAAAAAGTGAACCCAGGGCAATTGATCCTGTATTGTCTGTCTGTGTCTGCAGAGAGCCTGAAACAATAGCTCTGAGAGGAGTGATTGTCATGAATCTCAGTGAAGTGTTGACTTCAGGACCCTGCTCGGGGACACACTACAAACACCACCCAAAGAGCTCTATGTATGTCAGGAGGAGGAACTTGCAGTGGACCCCTCCTGCATAAACCCAAGCAGATATCCCCCAGTTGCTGGGAGTACTGGGGGATGCCCTGTTGACATACTTGGCTATCCACAGGGAAGAGGGGACTCCTGCCACTGCTCATGGGGAGAGAAGGTGCTCTCTGCTCTTGCCCTGCCTCTTTAGTAGAGGAAGAGGTTCCCCGACAGTGCTGCTTCAAGTAGGGTTCATGGTCATGGTGCAAAGATGGGGCCCACATCATAGTGCACTTAGGGTCCCAGACTCTCTTAAATCCAGCCTTGCGGCAATGTGGCTTCATTGCTGTGCTCTACTGATTCTTCTAAAACATTTCCTACCCATGAGTCACAGGGATGAGGTCAGCAAGGTCAACAGCACATCACTCACACTGCACAAGTGTTCTCCTCTGAAATGTGTCTGTGAAAAGCCTTTTCAGAGCAGAATCACATTGTATAGAGTTCATAGGCAGATGCCTAGTGAACAAAACTCTCATACCTGGCTAGGCACTGAAATACCAGTGAGAATGGGTACAGGAATGGTAGAGAGGTAGAAAAAGACATAGGGGAAGATTTTCAAAGGAACAAATTGGAGTTATTTGCCCAACTCCATTGACTTTCAGTGGGATCTGGGTACTCAACAACAAAATTCTGTGCTGACTTAGAATGAGGTGTGGTGCAATTCAGTGCTAACTTTCGCTTAGCGAATACTGGAAATTCATATATTTTAAAACAAAGAATACCCACATCAGAATACAAGGGGGGGATTTTCAAAGGCACAAGGGCGCTGACTTATATCTTATCCAGAACAAGGAGCAGTGATCTCAAGTTGCAGTGGGGGACATCTAGGTTGGATATTAGGAAAAACTATTTCACTAGGAGGGTGGTGAAGTACTGCAATGGGTTACCTAGAGAGGTGGTGGAATCTCCATCCTTAGAGGTTTTTAAGGCCTGGCTTGACAAAGCCCTGGCTGGGATGATTTAGTTGGGGTTGGTCCTGCTTTGAGCAGGGGGTTGGACTAGATGACCTCCTGAGGTCTCTTCCAACCCTAATATTCTATGATTCTAGGGATAATTGGCACAGCCCAGCTTGTTCCAGAAGGGAGTCTGTAAATTCCCACACATCTCAGCTGAGGAGCAAACTTAGGCCAGGTCTATACTAGAAAATGCTGCTATAGATATCCCAGCAAATCCTGCAGTACACACAGCTTATACTGGCAGAAATGTGCTTTTTCTGGTACAGTTTAATCAAAGCTATATCAGCAATGCAAGAATTATGTCTACACTAGGGCTTTGGCTGGTATAAAAATGTTTTTAAAAAATCACTCCCCCAACTGACATTATTATACCGCTAAAAGTTTCTAGCATAAATCTTGGCTTAGAGTGAAGCTGCAGTGGAATTGATAATAATTACATTCTGCTTTACAAAGCTGTGAAGAAAACATTCAACAAATGCCTGCCATGGAGGATAACATTTTAAATATCAGGCAGTTTTCGGCTACCGCCTGTTTCCTTTAAACCATAGGCAAAGCTGGTCTGATAGTGTTGTGTAAATGACAGATCATTCTGCAGAGGCTGGGTAACTACAGTATCTAGTTGTGAGCATTCTGATTCATGCCATGGTATTAAATCAATAGGGTATTGCTGCTAAACAACTGTTTATTCCACTGTGGTGGTAGAAACATTTGGTATAATTTCTGCTGACAGCAGAAAATTAGTTACATATTTTTTCCATTTTGTAGTTTATGGGTCCACAAAAGGTGGTTGTGTCACTACTGCTATCTAATGAAGGGAATATAGCTAAGAGTCAACCACATGTACAAATGTCTTTTTTTTTATTCTAGGTGTCACATTTTGTTTTAATTTTCTATCCCACTTTACACATTGCAGATAAGTGGGACAGCTGACCAAAGAAATCACAATCAAACTACAAATGCAGTGGCTCGCTTATTGTGTTGGGAGTATATAACTCTAGTGCTATGGGATCTGCATTGTTTGCCTGCTGATTTCCAGGCAGAGATTAAGGCATTGTCTATGACTTATAAGCCGTAAATAGCCGACACTGCCCTACCCTGGGACCACCTCTTTCTCCATCACTATGCTGCCACCTCTGTGGTCTGCAGGGACACTTGAGCTGGACCCCCTGTGAGAGCTCCAGGATTCTGGAACTTGCTCTCCTCCCTTGAGCTGGAATAGCCTGAAATTTGTGACTTTCTTGGAATGCTGCAGAAGACATCCGTTTGAGAGGGGGGATTGCAAGGGCTGAGGGTATGCTTCCCAGAATGCCAAAAAGGCAGAAAGGAGTTTCTGTAGGTGGATAGATGTCTGAATGCTGATTGAATTGATTATTCTAATACTGCTGAGATTTAAATTGCATTGTTAACAGTATGTTAGTTATGGCTCTGGATAGGCGTCATTTTAGTTCCACAAACATCTATGGAAATGTTTAAGGGCCTAATCATTCCTCTTCACCATTTCTACTCAGAACACCAGTTAAGCCCACAGGTACTGGAACTAGGGGTGCTACCGCACCCCCGCCTTGAATCATTAAATCATAGGACTGGAAGGGGCCTTGAAAGGTCATCTAGTCTAGTCCCCTGCACTCATGGCAGGACTAAGTATTATCTAGACCATCCCTGACAGGTGTTTGTCTAACCTGTTCTTAAATATCTCCAATGATGGAGATTCCACAACCTCCCTAGGCAATTTATTCCAGTGCTTAACCACCCTGACAGTTACGAAGTGTTTCCTAATGTCTAACCTACACCTCATTTGCTGCAATTTAATTCTACTGCTTCTTGTCCTATCGTCAGAGGTTAAGAACAATAATTCCCCCCCCCCTCCTTGTAACAATCTTTTATGTACTTGAAAACTATTATGTCCCCTCTCAGTTTTCTCTTCTCCAGAATAAACAAACCCAATTTTTTCAATCTTCCCTCATAGGTCATGTTTTCTAGACCTTTAATAATTTTTGTTGCTCTTCTCCGGACTTTCTCCAATTTGTCCACATCCTTCCTGAAATGTGGCACCCAGAACTGGACACAATATTCCAGTTGAGACCTAATCAGCACAGAGTAGAGTAGAATTACTACTTCTTATGTCTTGTTTACAACTCTCCTGCTAACACGTCCCAGAATGATGTTTGCTTTTTTTGCAACAGTGTTACACGGTTGACTCATATTTAGCTTGTGACCCCTATGACCCCAGATCCCTTTCCTCAGTACTCCTTCCTAGGCAGTCATTTCCCATTTTGTATGTGTGCAACTGATTGTTCCTTCCTAAGAGGAGTACTTTTCATTTGTCCTTATTGAATTTCATCCTATTTACTTCAGACCATTTCTCCAGTTTGTCCAGAACATTTTGAATTTTAATCCTATCCTCCAAAGTATTGCAACCCTTCGCAGCTTGGTATTAGCCGCAAACTTTATAAGTGTACTCTCTATGCCATTATCTAAATCATTGATGAAGATATTGAACAGAACCAGACCCAGGACTGATCCCTGCGGGACCCCCACTCGTTATGCCCTCCAGCATGACTGTGAACCACTGATAACTACTCTCTGGGAACAGTTTTCCAATCAGTTATGTACCCACCATATAGTAGCTCAATCTATGTTGCATTTCCCTAGTTTGTTTATGAGGGCATGTGAGACAGTATCAAAAGCTTTACTAAAGTCACGATATACCACATCTACTGCTTTCCCCCCTATCCATAAGGCTTGTTACCCTGTGAAAGAAAGCTATCAGGTTGGTTTGACATGATTTGTACTTGACAATCCATGCTGACTCTTACTTATCACCTTCTTATCTTCTAGATGCTTGCAAATTGATTGCTTAATTATTTGCTCCATTATCTTTCCGGGTACAGAAGTTAAGCTGAGGGGTCTGTAATTCCCTGGGTTGTCCTTATTTCCCTTTTTAATATTTTGGCACTATATTTACCCTTTTCCAGTCTTCTGGAATCTCTCCCGTCTTCTAGGATTTTTCAAAGATAATCGCTAATGGCTCAGATAGCCCCTCAGTCAGCTCCTTGAGTATTCTAGGATGCATTTTATCAGTCCCTGGTGACTGGAAGACATCTAACTTGTCTAAGTAATTTTTAACTTGTTCTTTCCCTATTTTAACCTCTCATCCTACCTCATTTTCACTGGCATTCACTACGTTAGACGTCCATTTCCACATTTTTGTTATTTCCCCCTCATTGAGTAATGGGCCTACCCTGTCCTTGGTCTTGCTCTTGCTTCTAAAGTATCCATATGAGGTGAGATTAATAAGACTGGGACTTTTCAGCTTGGAAAAGATGCGACTAAGGGGGGAGATGATAGAGGTTTATAAAATCATGAGTGGTATAGAGAAAGTAAATAAGGAAGTGTTATTTACTCCTTCTCATAAATACAGGAACAAGGGGCCACCAAATGAAATTAATAGGTAGCAGGTTTAAAACAAATATAAGAAAGTATTTTTTTATGCAACGCATTGTCAACCTCTGGAACTCTTGCCAGAGGATGCTGTGAAGGCCAATACTATAATGGGGTTCAAAAGGGAGCTAGATAAATTCATGGAAGATAGCCACCACTGGACCTATTAGCCAGTATGGGCAGAATGGTGTCCCTAGCCTCTGTTTGCCGGAAGCTGGGATTGGGTGACAGGCATGGATCACTTTATGATAATCTGTCTGTTAATTCCCTTTGGGGCATCTGCCATTGGCCACTGTCAGAGGACAGAATACTGGGCTTGATGGACCTTTGGTCTGACCCAGTATGGCCGTTCTTATGTTCTCTAGCTAATTCAATCTAGTTTTGTGCCTTGGCCTTTCTAATTTTGACCCTACATACTTGTGTTATTTGTTTATATTCATCCTTTGTAATTTGACCTCGTTTCCACTTTTTGTAGGACTTTTTTTGATTTTTAGATAACTGAAGATCTCCTGGTTAAGCAGGGTGTCTCTTGCCATATTTCCTAGCTTTCCTATGCAGTGGGATAGTTTGCTCTTGTGCCCTTAATAATGTCGCTTTGAAAAATTGCCAACTGTCTTCAATTGTTTTTCCCTGTAGACTTGATTCCCATGGGATCTTACTTACCAACTCCCTGAGTTTGCTAAAGTCTGCCTTCTTGAAATCCATTACCTGTATTTTGCTGTTCTCCCTGCTACCATTCTTTTGAATCATGAACTCTATCATTTCATGATCACTTTCACCCAAGTTGCCTTCCACTTTCAGATTCCTCCCTATTTGTTAAAATCAAATCTAGAACAGCCTCCCCCCCCCCCAAATAGCTTCCTCCACCTTCTGAAATAAAAAATGGTTTCCAATACATTCCAAGAACGTGCTGGATAATCTGTGCCCTGCTGTGTTATTTTCCTAACAGATGTCTGAGTAGTTGAAATCCCCCATCACCACCAAGTCCTGTGCTTTGGATGATTTTGTTAGTTGTTTAAAAAGAGACTCATCCACCACTTCTTCCAGGTTAGGTGGTCTGTAGTAGACCCCTACCAAGACATCACCCCCTTTTTTTTTTACCCCTTTTATCCTTACCCAAAGACTTTCAACAAGTCTCTCTCCTATTTCCACCTCAACCGCAATCCATTATATACAGGGTTTACAGTTTGGCTCAATGGCTCTCAGCTACCCCACTATAAAAATTGTTCCAGTACCCTGGGTTAAGACCACATATTCTATTCTATATAAGGTCTTATCCCATGCTCATCATGACAGTATCTAAGCACCTATGTTTCATTAAGCAAATGACTAACATCAGTCACACGTTTGTTCTCTCATACTCTCCCCTGGGTGACTGAGTGAGAAGTGTGTGTAAGGAATGTTTTGTTTTGGATTTTTTTTTTATTTTAACCACATGCTTAACTGCTGTCTTGAATAGGGATGGATTTAAGCACAGGCTTTAATGCTTTTCTGAATCAGGACCTAAGGCCATTTTCTTTCATTGTGCCCCAAAAACTCCTTTTTAAAAAATAGTTGTTGAAACTTCTGAAACAAACTCCTGAAAGACTCTAACACAACATTTTCCCTCTTTTCTAAAGCTAGAACTTCACACTTCCTCCTATGCAGGGATATTAGCACTGCTGGGGCTTCACCCAATGAAACAAAATGGTTTGGCAGTGAGCCAAACAACTGCACTGAACACCTCTCTATGCATGCATTAAGCCCCAGGGCACGCTTGCAATGCATTAAACCACAAGACACGCATGCAATGAGAAACTGCATCAAGCACAAGATGCACTGGCAATGAGGCACATTCCCTTATTAATATTCTCACTCTTCACAACAACAGAACAGAAAATATTCTAGTGCTTAAATAGCTGTACATAAGTTGTGTGAGGTGTGTGGAAATCAAATAAATGAAGCATGCTGGTTCCAATTAATAAGTGACTGACACAATGCTATGAGCTAAATTTTGGCTAGTCGTTTGTAGATGTGCTGAGGCGGGGACAGGAAGGAGGCAAGAAATGTCTCTTCACCCAGCCCAGTACCTAGGGGAGTGCTTCCTGAGTGTCATGTATCTGCACCCTCTAAGGGGGCTAGAGGTGTGGTAGGGGTGAGGCCACCCTCCTACATCATTCCTAATAGCTGCAAAAAAGACACTAAGGATACTTCACACTGCTCCTTTATGGGCCAGGGTCACTGCCCCCAAACCTCTGATCTATTCTGCCTGCAGTTGCAAGGCACAGGCAGATTGTCTCAAATCACCTCATCTTGCCCTCTACAGCTGCACACTCATAAAAGCAATCCAGAGATACTGATAATGGTAAACACAGAAAGGTTCAGTGTAAAGATGTTTAGAGACAAGGGGTCAAATCTGAAAACGCATGCATGTATTTTGGTGTGAGCCAGCCAGTCAGGTTTGCCAGTACCCTGGAGCAATCATTCTTATCTTGGTTCGCGCACATGCGCCATGTGTGTAAGCAAATCCTAACCTACATGTATGCATCAGTATATTTACATGCCTATTTACATATTTACAGGTAGCCACACATATACTACTCCTAGGGGAATTTCTGTGCCAAAAAATTAAAAATTCTGCGCACAATATTTTAAAGTTCTGCAATTTTATTTGTTAAAAATAACACAATATAATCATGCCAGTTTCAATAAGTTTGGTAATTTATTTCAAAATACCTCTCCGCAGTTATGTCTCTAGCATGACAGACAACAAAAAAGATTCCCCCTGGAGTCAAGTGTTAAAGAAACTCCTATGCCAACCCAGCTCTTGTTTCTCTGTTGTGTCGGGTGTCTCAGTCTGGGTCTGTCACACGTGCCAGCTGGGCACATCTTGGGGGAAAACTCTGCCCCTTCAATCTCTTAGTTGACGCTTTTTAGCCCTGCCCCTGTAGGGTTACCATATTTCAAGTTCCCAAATAGAGGACACTGCCAGGGGGGTGGGGAGGGGGAAGGGAAGCTGGGGGGATACAGTTGGGGGGCTGCTGGATGGTGTATTTGGGAGGTGCTGGAGTGGTGTGTGTGTGCACTGGGAGAAGGTATTTGGGGGGGTGATGGAAGAGGTATTTGGGGGTGCTGGAGGTGTGTGTGTGTGTACTGGGATGTGGTATTTGTGGGGTGCTGGAGGGGGTTACACAGCTCCCCCCCAGCATAGACACCTGCACCTCTTGTCCCCCAGAGCCCAGCCACGGGTAACCCCCTGACCCAAACACCCACCCCCCCTTCCCTATCAGAGCTCAGCCACAGGCTTCCAGGGGGGCGCTATGTATTTTGCCGCTCCAAGCATGGCAGTCAGGCAGCTTTTGGTAGTGCACCTGCGGGCGGTCCGCTGGTCCTGCGGATTCGGCGGCATGCCTGCGGGAGGTCCGCCGGTCCCGCGCCTTTGGCGTACCTGCCGCCAAACTGCGGCCGAAACCGCGGGACCAGCGGACCTCCCGCAGGCATGCCGCCGAAGGCAACCTGACTGCCACCCTCACGGCGATCGGCAGGCCACCCCCCCCAGCTTGCCACCCCAGGGACGCGCTTGGTGCGCTGGTGCCTGGAGCCGCACCTGCAGGCTCCACTCCATACAGCTTCGTTACTGTCCCACCGGGCAGAGACGACCGCTGACAGTGGGGGAGGGGGGAGCACAATTTAAAGGTTCGGCCACCCCCAGAACAGCTCGAGTCATGCCCTCCCCCGGCTAGGCTTCCCCGCTTACTCTCAGTCTCCCCTCTCAGAAAGCAGCGGCCCCTCCCTGCAGCTCCCAGCTGTTGCTCCTGCCTCTCTGCTATGACAGGTGCTGCGCAGGGAGAGGGCCTGGCCACACCATATGACTGAGCAGGGCCGGAAAAACCCAGGAATCACAGCCCACTTGCAACTCCCATGCAGGTGCACTGTGAGCTGCATTCTGCTGGGTCCAGTGACCCCTAGCAGTGGCCAGCAATTCTGGAGCGCCAATTCTGCGAGAAAAAGTGAAAACCTGTGCAGAACATTAATTCCGTGCAAATTCTGCATCGTGTAGTGGTGCAGAATTCACCCAGGAGTATGATATGCATCCTCCATTTTGGAATATGGGCATTTGAAAACTTGGCCCAAACTTTTTAGCTATAGCAATGGCAAAGCACGCCACTTCACCTTCTTCAGTGTGACTGCCTAATGCAATGAGATATTATACTGCCACCAAAAAGCTGTAAACCTTCCATTGACCTGGTGGGGGTGGGAATTTACTTTCTGGTATCATATAAAGGATATATATATATCCTTTACATACAAAACTTCAGGGGGATACTATTTAGTGTAAATAATCTTAAATACTCAGTGCATGTTTTAATGTTTTCTGCACTTTTCTTAAGGTCTGATTGACTGCTCATGTGGCCTTTTTGTGCTCTCTGATCATTATTTCAAAGAAATGATATACTGGAGGAATATTGCCTGGTACCAAAAATGAAGAACAAAAAAAGGCAGACCATTCCCCATCCACCCCTGGATAACATTGATGAATCAAATCAAGTGTATAAAGAAAACTTGGCACTTTGTGCTCAGTATCACCTTCAACATGTGGTCACTGATTCATAGGTCTGTGAGACCCATGCACCCAGTGCAGAAGCTCACCACAATGTGTGAGAATACGATGTACAATTACTTAGATGTCTTTTGCAGCGTGAAACTGTTTGCACAGCTTACATTTCAGGATAAATATTTTAAGTGATGAAACATTCTTCATTATGACAATTTGTGCCAAGATATTTTTTAAAAAGTATTTTAATGAGTTTTCTTTAGCGTGGCTCTTGCAGGTGTCAAGAGAGAGCCACATGGATTTATCATAAAAGCATTATTTCTGTTGGTATTTTTTTAAACAGAAGGTTAACTAGCTCCTTTCAATGTTGCAGTGTCTGAGGGTTGATAGATTTCTTAGCTGCTTTCTAATTAGAGGCAGATAATCATGGTGACAGTGATAAATGTTATTGCACATAGTAAATTTAATATTACAAATACCACAGTCTGATTTTTACTGCATTGTCAGAGCTCTTTGGATCAAACACAAATTAGGACGGCAGGTTTTTAAACATTTCTTTGTAAAAACCTATAAAAAACCACCCAAGGTTATTTCAAGGGATACCAATCTAATTAGCAGGCTGCTGCTTAAGTGTAGCATCTAACTTTCTGGTAATGGATCTCACATATGGTTTAAACTTTCAGTCTGTTCTGGTATCAGTACATGTAAACCGGGAATTCAGCATTATTAATGCAATGCAAGATCTATTGGCTATTACTGTTTTATTATAGTTTATTTTAGTTTGTGTGAATTCAGAGAAATACCAAAAACAGAGGAAATATTGGGCATTCTTTGGTATGTAAATAAATGGTCTCTGTAGTTTTTTTTTCAATTGCACAAACAAACAGGAGGGCTTTATACAGAAATGAATGCATAATTTCATAAATTAAAGAATGGCACTGATACAATGTATTTGCATTTCACTTGCCATACGGAAATGGTTTGGCACAACTCTATAGGCTCCATCACCTAAAAATATTGTAAGACAATTACTTTCCTATATGACCTGATTGCCCCTCACCCTTAAGTGGGTAGACAAAGGAGACGGCACAATATGCTTTTACTCGCCTTGTGTTCACCTCACAAAGGTCAGGGACAATTGAAATCTGTGCTAGCAGAAGCATTGGGACTTCTCTCTCCGTTTACGCCAGATGCAAATTGACCCCTCGTTGATGGGGTAATGCTCCAGCCCTCTAACACCACCAGCCCACAGACCTGACCAACCACACTAGGGAAACAGCTTGCACCATCCTTTGCACAATGCAGACTTCCTGAAGCATAACATCTTCTGGAGCTTCCCTTGGAAGTTGCAGCTCCACACCATTCCTCTGATAAAGGCCATTGTCTGGCCCCCCACAAGCTCACAGGTGGTGCTATATGTTCACTGTTAATAAATCATTCCAATTTCCTTTTCTCTTTACTTTTGTATGGATAAATTACATGGCCATTACCTTAAGCACGGGCCTAGAAATGCAGCACTCCCTACACACAAACCCAAAGACAGCCATGTTCAGGGGCAGGGTGCCAGGCTCACACATTCAGGAGAAGACTGGCTACATGAACAATGAGAAAAAATAAACCAAACTCCCAAGTCTGCAGGAGAAAAGCTGCTGAGGGGCAAGGAGTGTGGGAAGGTTATGGTCTCCTGGTGAGTACATGATTGCAGTATTGGTGGGAGACTAGCTAAATAGGTGAAGCTCCTTTAGCGTGATACCCAGCATCCAGGAGACACTATGGCTGAGAAGAAGCATTTAACATCTCCCTAATTTTGCAGCTGATCCTGCAATGAGCTCCAGATGGACAGACCCCTGCACCAATGTCTACAGATTTCACTAGGGTTCTGTGCAGGTTCCAGGATCCATCAGCATGGAGCAATGAGGCCATAGTTTGCTGTACTTTCTCTATGTTTCCATCTTTCTATATATAACACTCACAACATGCACACAAATATATATTATAAAATATGAACAAAATTTTTTGCTCATTAAACACATGTAATCAGACTTTTCATATTATTATTCTGCCTAAGTTCCTACTTCAAGTTTGGGCAGCTTGTATGATATTAAAACACAAAGCTTCACAGAATTTAGTGATTAATGTCTGCACTTTAGAGGCACAAATGTTCACTTTATTAATATAATTATTAAATTATACCAGTGCTCTGATCAAGGGAACGATTTATCTCTTTACATAGGATATGCTACTAGGTCATGTACTAGTCCACTGAGAAGACAGAGGAAAGTTTGCTCAGGTTTCCCTTAGATTTTACAGATGCTAAACGCAATTTCAATTTCATAGAACTTTGAGCAGTTAATTTCCTGTGTTCATAACTTCCATCTGTGTTAGCAGCAGACCCTTGAAAATGTCTAATGAAGGATTAATAGAAAAACCACATAAAATCTTAATGCTAATTTCCTTCCTCACTGTAGTTATATTATTAATGTCACACTTCTTGGAAAAGATCACACATGCTTCTTTAATGGACAAGCAATAAAATAATTAAATTAAAGGAGCAGATCTGTATGTGGCTCTGATATATTCGGGTGCCCTATTTTTCATAATCTGTTAATTTAAACCGTGATTGTTTCATCCAAATGACAAACACAAACCTCCTGGAGATTAACAATATTTGATAGGTACCACTTTTAAGTTACTAAAGAACTATCACAAACAGATGTTACATGTAACTTGAAATTTAAGGCAAAAATGATACTGCAGCAGCTGTATGTAACATCTACAGAAAATGTGAAGAACATTGCAACGTTGTGTAAATACCATGACTCAGATGACTATACACGTATAGCTTGTGTAAATATACACTGCGTTTCTAACTGGAAATTTCATAATTTACTCCAAGTACAGGACAAATACAATTACTTTCTGAACACCGGCTGTACATTTTCTATTAAATAATATAAAGATAAAACTGTATCTATTTAAAAATGTCAATAGTCAATTATATTAAATATTAAACTGGAAGGTTTTGTTTCCTCAGTAAAGGCACTGAGTATGTGCAGTGTTATTTCTGTCTAAAGATCTGTCTCAGGGGAATAAAAAGAACTCCTCTGGTTCTTTCAAAAATTAATCCTACTGTTGGGCTGAACAAGAAATCAGATGGCTTGAAAAGTATACAGTGCCCCTAGTGGCTGTACACATATGACACCTCCAACTGGTCATCACTGTATAAAATCCATTCATATTGTAAGCAGGGATGGTAGTGCTGCCTATTATTAAGGTTGCCCAACATTTTCAATTATAAGACTCTGTTTTCAGTTGCTTATAACTTTGCCCAATCTTTAATCACTGGGGCTGAAATTTTGCCTATCGGGTATCTGCTTCAGACAGAATTTCGTGGAAAATTTCAGAAAAACAGTTCAGCCATTTCTGAGATTGAGGGTAGGGAAAAATACATTATTTTGCCTATTAAAACAATTCTGATTACCTTTTTCTTTGAAAAACTCTTACTGCCCCCAGGCTTTGAAATAGGTACTTGCAATTGCCAGGGTGGGTGGGGAAGGGGACTGGCCTTTGTACTGGGGATATGACTTTTGCTGTCCCTGTGAAAATCCATCCAATTTTGACCAAGTTATAAGCCTTCAAAAATCTCATCTACCTCTTGTGGTGGTCCACAAAGAGAACGGCATCCTACTACTGCTGTCATTTATTCTGTTAGCTTAAGTGGCAGAGCTGTGTGTGGTGGATCTAAAAGTTCCAATTCTGCTGATAATCCATGTGGGTATCAATATGATGCAACATGATATAATTTCTGGGGTTTTTTTCAGTTTGCTTCTTTAAAAACCCAAGAAATTACACACACACACACACACACACACACACACACACACACACACGTTAAAATAACATTATTTAGGTTGCAAAGTCAAGCACTTGACAGGTAAGAAATGCCAAAATAAAAATTGCTTGTGCAAACTTAATTCTTACATATATGTTATGATAGTCTTTAATTACATGATCATATGCTATTTTTTCCACATAGCCCCTGCCTCATTCAGTGGAGAAGATGGAGCTGCTCTGGGGATGAATCAGTATTGAGGAATAAGGAAGACTCTTATCCGTAGGACCCTTACTTCATTTGTTGCAGAAATTGGAAGGTGTGCTGTATATGAGGCAGAGGACGGTAGGAAGAGAAAAAAAGATGGTCTCATTGTTAAAGCAGTTGACTGTTGTCCTGGAGAACTGGATTCTATCTCTGCTTCTGCCATAGACTTCCTATGTGATGCTACTCAAGTCACATAAACCATACTTTTCACAGGTATTCACTGTTTCTTATTTTCTGGGTTCCTGCCTTGAGATTCTGGAGTCTGATGTACAGAACTGCTGAGCACTCACAGCTATAAGGGAAGTCACCAGGAATAACATCTTAGAAGCAAAGTTTCTATTATTAAACTTAGATTAAATATTCCACTTTTTATCTGAGGAAAATTATCTTAATTCCGCCTTTCTTGCACAGGCATAAACTGCTGGAAAAAGTCAGGCTGCACCTTTAATCGACGGTATTGCACTTGCATAAACAGTTTATTGGAAACTGTTAAAAAAATTGTTTTTGATCTCTGCAGTGAGCTTCCATTTTTAGTCTCTGTGTATATTCTTCTGTTAATTTAATTCATTCGCTTTAGCAAAAAATTTCTTGTAGTGATCCTACCTGTGTTACAGTGATCAAATCCATATTATTATATTGCTTTAAATACTCAGCAGTTATACTGTTCTACAGAGGACCTGAGACTGATTGCAATACACTAGTACAAATCAGGAATAGGTCAAGTGAAGTCAATGGAGATACGTTGGGACTGAAGCCAAATTAAGTTCAGAATCAGGCCCATCATGGTTTATTTTTGGTAGTTTAGTATTTATAACAGTGGCATCTTAACTCCCCCCCCCACACACACACACACTGAATCCCCTTTTATGCCATTAATGGAGGTGACCTTTCTAGTGCATTCATTCGGCAGTCTTATTGGCTTATTCTCTCTAGTACAATAAATACATTTAAAACACTATTTCATGGTTAGTTGTACAGCGTCCCATATGAAATCAATAGCATTTAGAAATGAACTAAGTAATGCAATCTGTAACAATGAACACAATCTGAACTTGCCAAAAAGCACACACAATTATTAGAATTATAGTTTGTATTTAAAGATCTAGCAAATTTCCCAGTTAAATTATGCACATATAAAACATAGCATAAGTATTGTTACACCTTAGGCACAGAACACAGTCAGTGCAAATACAGGCACACAGCTTTTACTTATGAATACAGCTGCAGAGTGATTACGTGGCAAGAAAGCTAATGTAATTAAAAATAATGCAATATAAAGTAGTGTGGAAATTTAATATTTTATGCTGTCTCTTTCCCTTGGTTTACTTGAAATGTGTTTTTTTCCTGGTCCAGGTGACAACAGTATTGCAAATAAACCAGAATACATAACCACAGTGTTTCATTAATGGGGTAATGCAGAAATATTGTTCCTGGACTGTTAATACTGTTGAAACAATCTTTCTATGTTGTTAACATGGGTATTCCATTAAAAATTTCCTGACTGTATTAACAATTTCAGGATTGTCTGTGGGTTCTTTTTGAGGCTAATGTATATGTGCATTTACCATACAAACCCTGGCAAAGTGATTCCCACACACAAGACTCTTCTTCAGAATTTCCTTATAACGTAAAGATTAAATTTTGCTTAGCTTGGTTAAAGAAATAGGGTCAGATAGAGCAGGGCACTGTCGGCCTAGCCTACACTTAAAAGTTTTACCAGTATAATGATATGGGTTTGGAGTGTGATTTTTTTTACTGAAATAGTTATATTGGTATAACCAATAGTGTGGATGCAGTTATACTGGTTATAAGGGTGATTTACACTGGTATAGCTTATTCCTCCTTCCCAAACCAGCATAAACTATCGGGTACCGGATAGAAGTACTTTTATACTCTTGTAACTGCATCCACATGAGGGAGCGGGGTTGCTGCTTTCACTATAAAGGTATAGTCACAGTGGCAAAACTTTCTAGTGCAGACAAGGTCAAAGAGTGAAGACCCAATCATGTAACTTTTACTCTTTTCTTCGGACACTTTCATGTCAATGAGAGTTTTTCTTGAGTGCAAAATTCAGGACTGGGCCCTTGATTTTCCCTATTTTCTCTTTTTGGTCAACAAAATATAAAATAATTTGGGCCATAAATTCCTTGCGGAGATTGTCCTCCATTGACCTTTCAGAGGACTGGGATTTCCTTCCCTCTGGAGAGGCAGCATCCAGACCTGGAGAGTTCCAGGAAATTTATGGGAGACAACAGCTATCATTGGAAGCCCTATACCTCACATAGTGCCTCTGGCCATTGGTGATTCTTCCAACTTTCTGCCACGGTGGCTTCCACACACAGTCCCACACACCCTGACCCCTCCATTTGCTCCCTACCCACGGACTCCGTACCACATAAGGCGCATCAGGGGTACGGGGAAGGGTAGATGCTGACACTGAGGTGTCTGATCCCTATTTCCATGCAGAGGAAGGGTTCTCCATGAATAGAACATGGTGAAAATGAACCATGCCTCTGGGACTAGAAAGAGCACAGCTTTGCAAAAGCCATGGTAATTTGGATGCAGAAACACATTTTTGGATCTTGATTTATCCAAATGAAGGGAAGATATTTTTTGTTTTTCAAATTTTAAACCAATGTTACTGTGTGTAAACCTTGCTGGAGCCCTAGGCATAACTAGCAGTCTGAACCAGGGGCTATGAACCTGTGTAGGTCTGGCCTGGGCAGAAGAGGAAGACACCAGGTATTGGCTAACCAAGTAAGCATATTCCTGACCAGAGAGGATAGTATAAAAAACCCAACAAAGATCTCTCAAGTATCAACATAAATGCATTCCTAAGAGATGGTACAGGAACACGCTGACCCCTCCTAAGGTAAGGATGGATAACAGGGTGTTTTGTTTGAACTAGCAGGTGCAGGGAGAAGGGTGGTAACTAGGAATATCTGGAGTGTAATACATAACTTGTTTGTATCAATGTAAAAAAGGAGAAGTCATAGGAGGGGCAACTTTGTACTTGTAGAGGGACCACATTCTGGAGTGCTAACTGAGAGGCACCATTGTTGCGGGCATACATGTAATAGTGTGCCCGTAGCTCCTATGGGGTGTGAGTACCGTGCTTTGTCGACAATAAACCTGGCTGAGCGCCTTCGACAGTGAACCGAGCTTGTGATCTTTCTTATGAATAATATTGAGGTCTGCTGAATGAACACGCTGCACTGTCTGAGAGTGCAGCTGGCATCACCACTCCGAGAACAGCAACACTGGCAGCAGTAACAATGCGGCAGCATCAGCATCCCACAGCACTAGCAACACTGGACACTACTAGTTAGCAATTTTTAAAGACTAGTGCCAAAGTGCAATGTGCATTAATTACGTAATTATTGGGAGTTATTACAGTAATGCAAGAGTAAGTTACGGTGTGATTACCACACTTTCCAATGAAGCAACTATGCCAGATTTTCAGATTCCACTGAAGTCAATGGTGGTATGTCAGTAGAAAATCTGGCCCAGGATATTGAAATTTTGTCATTAACACTACTAATACCAAGGGCCACTTCTGTGCTGACTTGCACTGCTGCAATCCTATTGATTCCAGTGTAGTTGCTTTGGAGGGGAATGGGCTGATCCTGCTCCCAGTGTAGTCAATGGCTCTCAAAGACAGTGACAGAAGGATCGGGGTCTAAATTAGGCACTAATTTAGATTTACAAATCAAGGATCTCTTAGATAATAACAAATTTAAACCCACTATTTAGTTATGATTCTGTAAAATACTTTGATGAGAGTTTTGCCTGAAAAGGGACATCAGGATTGGGTCCCTTAATTTAGTGACATGACTGAAAGCTCAATGAAATCATCAGAGCTTTCTCACAGTTCCCAGGTCATCATCACAGTTTCCCTTTACTAAATCCCCTCTCTTTAAATGCACAAGAAGGAAGTTTTCTCTTACCAGTTCCCAATACTGCAATGGAGCCAATTCTACCCTCAGATTATTCTTTATTACTCACAGGTATGCACAGTGCTTTACAACCCCTGGGCACTACCTGGGTCCAAGACCATGAATTTATAATCTCATTTGGCTAAATCCAGCACATACATTTAAAGCATCAGTCACAACAGCAGGAGCAGACAGGATCACAGGAAACCATCAATCATACCAGGCAAGCCTAAAATAGTGGGCCATAAAGGGAGATTTGAAGAAGGAGATGGAGAATTCTGAGCATATGTGGGGGTGAAAGAAATTTCAGACAAAGGTGTGCTGCTCCACTGACTCCAAAGTGAACATCCAAGGTTAGGATTCTATTTGTCTGTTAAAATGAGAAGCACAGCATGCAGCTAAGAGCAGAACTTCCCAGGCAGGGACACCAAGGGCAGCATGAATGGCCAAGATAGAACATCATACTAAAAATTAAGGGGAATGATAGGTCTTATTTGAGGTTTATGAAATCCATCTCTACAAAGAGGACTTAAAGATGAAGCAAAAGATGGTTTTGAATTCTTATGGGAAGTCTGAGTTTTATAACAGCAACCGGGTGAAGGAAGGACTGCAGTTTGTAAGGAGGGCTTAGTGAGCCAGAAGGGAGCAGAAGAAGAAATCATTATTTCCATTAATAAAAAGAAAGTTATGTTGAGGATATTTCACAAATAATAGGAGCTCTATGTTATGCTGGGAAAATTGAGATTTGGATCCAGATTCAAAATTTACAAATTCAGATGGGTTGGGGACCCCCAGGTGTTGTTCAGTCCATTAGAGTGATATGAAGTTAGGGGTCTGATGTCCGATTTGGTCCAATCTGGACCATTGTCTAGTTGGTAGAAAACTTCCACAAACTTTTTTTCATACCGAATTTGATATTTATTTCATGATAGTTTTCTAAAATTATAGAAATTTGGTGCATTTGATATCAATGTTACTTGCTAAAAATGTTACGACCTGTTCAGATAAACCAGGTCAGCTTCTTTGTACTTCCCCATACTGAACCTTTGGAGGTTCACCGGTGAATAGGGATAAAACATTTTTTAGGAGTAGCTTATAAAGCAACAGCTTTCTACAAAAGTTTTTTCATGTGTTTTGCAGGGGAAAAACAGACTGCAAGTTGATTAGAAATGAGTGAGCAAAGGTTACAACAACATTATCAATGTATATAAATGCTATTCAATAAAAATCATAGAAAGCGTTTGTTAAAATTCCAAGCTATCCCAGGTCTGTCACTGACCTGCTGTGTGGCCTTGAGCAAATCATCTCATCTCTCTGTGCCTTTAGCCTTGTCTGCTATAAAAACAAGTTAGCGTTTTACCTTGGGATACTGAACGAATGTGAGCTATCCAGAGGTGAAAACACAGTGAAAACAAGGCCTTTTTGTTTTACTTAGGTAAACTAAGGCTAGGTCTACACTACCCGCCTGAATCGGCGGGTAGAAATCGACCTCTCAGGGATCGATTTATCGCGTCCCAACGGGACGCGACAATCGATCCCCGAATCGGCGCTCTTACTCCACCAGCGGAGGTGGGAGTAAGCGCCGCCGACAGAAAGCCGCAGAAGTCGATTTTGCCGCCGTCCTCACAGCGGGGTAAGTCGGCTGCGATACGTCGAATTCAGCTACGCTATTCACGTAGCTGAATTTGCGTATCTTAAATCGACTCCCCCCTGTAGTGTAGATGTACCCTAAGTGACGTTAACCCCAGGCAGTTGTATAATACTGACACCTTGTCTAGTTTACCTAAGCAAAACTGAAGTGTCTTGTCTTCACAGTGTTTTTACCTTAGGATAGCTCATGCACATTAGCTACTCTGGGGTAAAAAAAATGCACTTTTTTTAGCAGCAAAGACAAGGCCTTTCATTTCCCTCTCATCTTGTCTGTTTCATTTACTTGGATAGTAAGATCTTTGGGCAGGGACTGTCTCTCACTATGGTGCTCCTCTGGCATGTGCCTAGTTTTACACATCATTAGCAGTCACAATGATACCAATGGGAAGGTTCAAGGTGTGTAAAGTTAAACACGTGCATAAGCCTTTGCAGGATGTGTCAGTGTCTAGTGCAACGGGACCCCCAATCTCATTTGGAACCTCTGGGCACCACCAAAGCAGAAATAATTAATAATCATAATGGATGCAATCACCTTTTTTGTTAAGTGATATAATTGAATGGGATCATGATCTGTGTCAAAAGCTGTGAATATTTTAGTCAGTATGTGTAAAATTGCTATTGTTTTTTCCCTTATATTAAGAGTTGCTGGAGATTTTCTAGCATTGTTTCTCTTTGACTTGACAATAAGGAGAAAAAAAGCTTATTGTACGACTTATTACACGTGCTGTGTGTGAATATATCTTTATGTATCTATATTATAGTGAATTAATTAAATTGTAAATTAAATAATAAATTACTTGTAGGTTTTCCCATAAGTTTCATACTATAAGAATTACTTGCAGGTCTGAACATGTTCAGAGGTATTTCAAACTCTTTCAGAGTCTATCTGATAAAAACGCAAAAAATAAAATAAAAAAACCATTACCAATCAGCACACCCTAGCTGAATGACAAATGACAATAAACATGCCTTCTGTACTATCACACTACCATTAAAGACTTCACATTTATACCCTAAATATTACTAGCACTTAAAACCTACATTCTCAACATATTAGGGAAAGCTTTTCAATTAAATTGCAGGCTTTCTAGTAATTTTTTGTGTGTGATATTCTCAGATAGGTTTGCCTTGCGTACATGGGATGTAAGCACAAGAAAACAGAGCAAGCTTTAAATTACAGACGTGCATGTCATACCAATGATGAATCAGTGCAAGGCATAAATAGCCACAGAAAAAAAATGCTTAAAGTTGTACTCTGACAAAGTTGAATCATTAAGAGCCAGATTGTTTCCCAAAACCCCTGGGAAGTGATTAGAGAGGCTAGGAAATTTTGTAAGGTTCACCTTGTGGTATTTAATTCAGATTGTTCCCTCACAGGGAAAGACTGGAGAGGGAGTGAATCTTCGAAGGAGGTGGGGGTGCAGTCTCTCAACCTTGTGCAGTCACCATCTGAAGGAAAAGGGGGAAGAGAACCTATAGCTCTGCAGAGAGTTAGGAGCTTTGACTTCCCTCCTGTCTCAGCACCATATGCTGTACACATCTCTGTGGCACTTCAAGCAGCTTTAGCTCAGGTATGAATATCTGGGTGGACATCAACCAGCTTTGAGGGGTGGAATGTTCCTATTCCTACATATGGCGTCGACTCAAACCTTATAGGGTCTTCCATTGTATCAAACCAGATGGGTTGAAAAAGACTGACATCTGCTGTTTTGTTTGAATTTCCAGAAAGTGTATTTGGAAATTGAAACAGAGGACATACATCTGTATGTCTTTGTGCGTTTCTGATAATGCATTAAATTTCACTCCAATGACTTCATCCTTCTTTCACTTGCCATGTAGCTGTTGTGGATTGTTTACAGAGAAATGAGGATAAATGATAAACTCACTTCAGATGAGTAAGAGGTACAGTCACAGAATGTATGGAAAACTTGACTCTGCTATTTTGTGATGACCTTTATCCCTGACTGATACAGAAGCATCATTACAGTTGGGATTGTTCATAAAGTATGGGGGGTTTATTTCAAATGATCCAGTCTCATTTCAGTGATGTACACATGAGTATGTCAATTCCTCTAGGGATGCAGTATGATTTCGATGATAGTATGTTCCCTTAAATAGAGATTCCAAAGAAACAATTTCCATTATTTTCATTTCTGCAGAATTGGTAACGTATGTTTTATTCTTGTGATGTGAATCATTCAGCTGAGTTGGTGCATGTTACTGACTGGAGAATCAGAGAAGAAAAACAAAATATGTATCATCCATCTTATCCATTGCTATGAAGGTACTCTATTTCCATGATCTCAGACACCTATAGTTGGTGAAACAACTCCAATTTTGAAGCAGAAAAATAAAAACAAAATGAAAATAAAATTCTATTTTGAACCACTTATCTGTATTTTAATAAAACAGATTTTTTTTAAATGTTAGCTACAACTCATTGTATGTGTTATTTATGTACCACTATATACAGTACACATTGACTTAAATATGGGGTATCTCGCTTATTGTGGTATTAACTGGGTAAATATTTTGTCTAATTTGACCTTTTCAGTAATGGCTGACACCATCTCAGAGTGCCATATCATTTCTGCAGTCAGGTTTGGTTTTGGGCTCAACTGATGTTAGGTAATTAGAAATATGAAGGCTAGTCTCAGCTTTCCTTTAAAAAAAAACAGAAAACATAAGTCCACTCATTTAAACACTTAACTTTAGGTGCCTAACTTTAGGTTCTCAAGCTTGAAAATTTTGGCCTATTTTTTTCCTTGCAGATATAATCTTGGAAGGGTAAATCAACCATAATGAAGAGGGATGAGAATTTGTCCATGTGATTTTTCCTAAAGACCATGGAGTATTTATAGTCCCCTTTCGAAATGTCCACAAAACCTGGAACCACAACCTTGCAATATTGAGAGGGGGGAAATGCAAGACAAGTTTGCAGCTGTGTGGTGCACTATTACCTGAACTACTGCTGACAGTGCCACCAAAAGCCTCCTCCCATCTGCTCGGAGATAATCTGTCTTGTCTTGTCTTCTGAGTTGATGTGGTCATTGGCCACAGGAAAGGATACCTTGAGAGCTAATGGACTGCATGTGCTCAAAGCTGGAAATCCCTGTGCTCTAATTCCAGTTTTACTCTACATCTCTCTGTGGTTGCAGTCAAGACACTGAACTTCTCTGTCTCAATATCTCTATGTGTAACAAGAAGGCAAGACTTACCTACCTATCTCACAGTATGAGGTTGTGAGGATGTTAATTAGGGACAGACTAACACCCATAACTCCATTTAAAGTAAATGAGAAAAGTGGGTGCTTGACTTCTCTGAAAATCAGATGTTTTGTGACTGGATCATATGACCACAGTGCTGAAATTCACCAGAATTCACATAAAATCACCTAGTTAGTGGGGCTCAGGCTGCCCTGAGATCCCCTGTTATCTGGATAACTGTCCTGTGGAAAACTTTCCTATATGTTGGCAACCAGTCACAGTGCCAGCAGCTGGGTGCCTCTTCCTCATCAGCAGAAAGCTGGTAATGCCATGAAGATCTACTTTCCTCCCTCTTCAGATAAAATGATTCAGGTAAGCAAAGAATCGTCTCAGTGATCTTCACAAAAGTCTGGTGCTACCACTGTATAATGGCTTGAGCACAATGGAAAGAAGAAAATTTGGAGAGGAGACAAAAAATTGTTCTGCAGGTCCATTCGAAGTCGCGCAGGTTCTGCCTTCCTCCCCCAGCCAAGACACTTGTATTGCCTTGAACATTACAGCTTCTGTCAATGCTGACTGACCATACAAGTGACAGGATTATTGGACATGATGCCTGGAAAAAGTAACACTTTTGGAAATGACCTGAACATACAGCAGCTCAGTGTTCTGCTCAGAGTTCCAAAGTAGGCAGGTACCAAGTGAGTACCTTTTTTCACTTCTCCCACTGCAGATTGAGAGCTTTGTCACTGACTTACACGGGCAGTTCCATTAGCAGGATTAAAAAAGTCAGTTATAAATTTTACCCAAATGTTTAGACATGATATCCATGACCTTTATGACAGGTAATTTTGCTTTAAAGGACTTCAAGGAAAGACCTTATAAATCAACTTGCTTTTTCTTTTTAAATGTAAAACTATCAGCTCTAGGTGATCCTGGTTCAGTAAAGGTGACTTAAATTATCTTTCTTTACTATATATTTTAGAACAGGGTAGGAACCACAGGTTGAAAAGTGGATGAGGAATTTTCTGGTACATGAAACTGTCAGTGGAATAGTCAAGGCTTGTGCTTCCACTTGGCCAATTTCTATTAATCATGAAAGGATATCTGAAACAACTAGGCCTGTAATATGCTTCTATCAAGCATTTGTTCCTGTTTGATCCTATACGCATAAATAAAAACAAAGATGTGAATGCATTTTTACAACATTCACATTTTTTATTTTCTCAGTATCCAACAAAGAATTCCAATTTCGCTTTTTAGTCTGTGGAATAAAAAACCTCTGAACACCAAGATTTCACATTTTAAGACTTAACCATGCCCGACTACATGCAGGGACCAATACCTGTAATATTGCTGATGACAATCTCAAGATTTGTACTCCCAGGACCTACATTTGGTCTGCAAATTCAATCAGTTCAGCAGTGTTCTTACATCTACAGCTACAGGCCTGGCTCAAAGTGTAATAGTGCAGTACGTGTTCATATTAAGGTCCCAAATCAGCAAGGTACTTGAGCATGTGCCTAACTTTCAGGATGCAAATAATCCTGTTCACTTTAATGGGATTACTTTCATGCTTAAATCACCTGTTTGAATACCTAGCTGAATGGGGTCTAAATCACACAGTGTAGTGTACTGTAGGCCAGACTGCGTCTGAGCCTCACTCAGGTGTACAGGAGAGGGGCAGGAAGAAGCCTACACCAGGGTCAATCAAAACTGCAGTCCCTTCATCACCCACAAGGAGTGCTAGTCCTGCTCCCTCTGAGCATTCCTGGGGACTTGTATTGCCTCCAAGGGATTGGGGAGGATCAGGGCATACAGATGAGTGAAGCAAATTCTCGCCAGTAGGAAAACCAATGAAAAAAATCATGGGGTTGATTTTTGCAGATGGAGACACCTGACTACATGTGAAGCATCTTGCACAATTCAAAATGGACATTAAACATGGACATTAAGAAGAGAATATTTTCCTACATCTCTATTTGCTTGAGCTCACTATGGAGAATTGTGCTATTTGGTTCAATATCACAATGATTTGCCCTTGTGACAATTGCCTATAGTTATTAAGGACACACACACAGGGAACTGCATAAGTCAGCCTGCTCATATGTTGCAGATCTTATGCTGTTCACTTTTGTGTTAGTGAATTTGCAAAAAGGGACATGTTTGGACAAAAAAATTAATGGAATTAGTAAAACCCTGAAATTCTTCATTAGCTATGGCTTTCTCAAGTGGATTTGGATTTAACTGTGGACAAGTATTATTGTTGGATTTTAATTTACTCCTTTGAGATGTTGACGACTCTGGCTATATGTGATTTAAAAAAGTTTCTCACTCTTAATCTGCTAGAACTGGAAATGTGTGCATGGGATTTTGTCTGTCTTTATTCACTGGAGAATCATAAACCCAGAATTACCTGGTGTTGGTTCTATTTCAAGTTTGATTAGTTATGCACATGGGGCCAGATTTTCAAAGGCATTCAGGTGCCTAAAAATGCAAGCAGATACATACTGGGATTTTTCAAAAGCACCCAAACAGATTAGGCACCTAATTCCCATTGAAATCAATAGGATTTAGGTGCCTAGGCACCTTTGAAAATCCCAATAGGTGCCTATCTGCATTTTTAGGCAATTAAATACCTTTGAAAACCTGGCCCATAATGTCCAAGATTCGCCATTCAATAATGGTCTTTAGGACTAGCAGCCTAAGATCTTGGCGTTTCATCAGCATTGATTGTTCTTCAAAATGTTATGCATATTTAGTAAGATGGACAAAAATGGGTTAAAAAAGCAGGACTGTAATTAGTGCTTATAGCAGGGAGCACAGAGAAAAGAAACCCTATCCATTAAAAAGGAGCCTTCTGAAAAGTAAGGGCAGAAGACCAAGTTTGTCAGTAACAATAAAACTGTGTATTTGTATTCAAAAGAAAAGCATTCATTATGAAAGAACCTTCTTCAACTGCTGGTAATCCTTTTTACTTTTCTTTAAAGGTTGATTTGCATAACAAATGCAGAATGGTGTTTAATTGGAGTTGATGAAGTAACAATTGTGAACTAAGTTGCGAAAAGCTTGTTTTAAATGTTGCACTTTTAACATATGGATTATAACACAAACTGCAGGATTCTATAAACTGCCTTAGGCTTTGCAGAGCTCCATATGCTCGATCAGTAATTATACTAGGCCTAGAATGTTTATCATGCCAAACTCTTGCACTGGAAGAATAATAGAAGCCTTCAGTTAGCATAAAATTGCCAAAAGCAAATTTATACGGATTCCATTTTCACAAGACTGCTGTTGTTGGTGGTGAAGATATCATTCAAGCCACCTGCGCAGAACCATTTTTACAAAGGATTCAGAGCTTCGATATTCACCTTTTGACTTGCCAGGAGTATATTCATGGTATGGTGCAGTGAAATGTTGGAATTGTACTGCATGACCGATGTCAATTAAAAACAAAGCTTGTTGAACCAAAAAGTTTTGCAAATAATGAAGCATACTCAAAATGCAGATGCATTTTCTGTGGTTTGTACTAATAATGTGCAAGTGCTGGGGTGGGGGTAGCTAAATTATGTAAAAGAAGATAATTGGATATTGAACCTTTCTGCCATCCGAACTTTATGGAAAATGTAATACAAATTAGACCATGCAAGAAGCAAAGAGTGCTCAACAACCGGAGAGCCGTCCTCCTCCTCCTCCTCCATGCTCAATCACCACAAAACAGCTTACAGAGTATCAAATATTAAATTCATTGATTACTTTAAGTTCCAGACAGATGTTTAATATTTAAATTAACAGAGACGGACTGGCAGGGAATGGATCAGGTATTACTTGATTGTGATTCAGCTCTATTGCCAAGGCAGGAAGGAGAAAAGAAACTAAGAACTATAAGAAGGGGAGATGCTAAAAGAAGACTAATATAAGAAAAAGGTAACTGCACTGTGGACTTTCTCACTCTAACCAATCAACCTCATAACCCACCAATTAAAAATCAAACTATACCATAGAGAACATGAGGAGGGTTCTTATTTAAGATATGCTAGGTAGCAGTGAGTGATGTCCTGGAATACTGGAGAAGGCCTAACGTGCTGCCCATCTTTAAAAAGGGTGAAAGGGAGGAGCCAGAGAACTATAGACCAGTCAGCCTGACTGCGATACCTGGGAAGCTACAAGAGCAATGTATAAAACATTCTATTTGTGAATACCTGGAGGATGAAGGGGCAGCAGCCAGCATGGATTTATTAAGAACAAATCATGCCAAACCAGGTTGATTTCCTTCTTGAACAGGGTAACTGGTTTGGTGGATGGGGGAAGGCAGCGGACGTAATATACCTTGACTTTAGCAAGGCTTTTGACACAGTCCTGCCTGACATTCTGATAAATAAAAAACGTGGGGCTCAGCAGAACTACTATTAAGTGGATATTTAGTTGTTTAAACAACCACTAACAATGAGTAACTATTAATGGAATGATGTCAGACTGGAAGGGGGTTTCAAATTGGGTTCCACAGCATAGTTCTTGGTCCAGTGTTATTTAACATCTTTATTAACAACCTGCATATAGGTATAGAAAACATACTGATCAAATTTGCAGATGACACAATGCAGGGGGAGGAGTACAAACACTTAGGAGGATATAGCTACAGTTCCAAGGGATCTTGATAAATTGGAAAACTGGGCTATAGGCAATAAAATTTAATTCAAGAAAGATGAATGCAAGGTGCTACGCTTAGGGAAGAAAAATGAAATGAGGAATAACTGACTTGGAATTTGGGAGTAGTGGTGGGTCGCAACCTCAACATACGTCAACAGTGTGATGCTGTTGCAAAAAAAGCAAATGCAATGTTAGGTTGCATTAACAGAGGCGTTGCATGCAAGTCACGGGAGGTACTGCTCTAATCGGTGCTGGTTAGGCCTCGGCTGGAGTATTGTGTCCAATTTTGGTCACCACTGTATAGAAAGGATGTAGAGAAACTGTAAAGGATCCAGAGGTGAGTGACAAAGATGATCAAAGGGATGGAAGGCAAGCCATATGAGCACAGGCCGAAGGAACTGGGTATGTTTAGTTTGGAAAAGAGGAGATTAAGGGGGGCCTGATAGCAGTCTTCAAATACTTGAAAGGCTGCCATAAGAAGATGGAGAAAAGTTGTTCTGTCTTACCACAGAGAACAGTACAAGATGCAATGGACTCAAAGTACAACATAGGAAGATTTTTCCTGAGATTTAATCTAAATTGGCTAACTGTAAGAACAGCAGGACAATGGAGCAGACTGCCTAGGGAGGTTGTGGAAACTCCTTCAATGGATAGCCATCTGTCTTGGATGGGTTAAAAATGACAAATCCTGCATCTTGGCAGGGGGTTAGACTAGATGACTCTTGCAGTCCCTTCTAACCCTATGATTCTATGCCCTAAAAGGATGTTTCACACTGCTGGGGAGTTCTCTATGAAGGCCAAGTTTATACAGTTGCTAACCACAGTTTCAGAAATGGTGTTGAATGTGGTATGTCCTTGGCTTCATTTGCAGTCAAATCACAGTCAGCACTGGTACAGTTGCATCTCTTGGTAACACACCTTGCTGGCAACATACAATTTTGCTAAAGTAGACAAGGCTGAAGAAAATGTTAGCGTGTTTTTTGAAATTCTTCAAGTGCTATAAATGGTTATTTCGATTAGTGAAAACCCAAACCTCATGTAGTAGAAGCAGCATGACAGAAATAACTGCATACATTCGATTCCATCTCAGATTCAATTAATTGCTCAAGCAACATATTCCTGCCTTTCCATAATAATGACAATTCTGTCAATTACCACCTAACGCCAGCATAGTATGTTTTAAAAACAGATCAGTACTTGGTGCATCTTCTTTTTCTGCTACATGAAAAGATGGCTTGCAACATGATATGGAACACAAGATCAATTCAAAACCCCCCTAAGGCATTTCATGGCAAATGAGAATGAGTTACATTGTAATAATTGATACCACATATTTAAATACAGAAATTAAACAGTGAAACCTGTTTTCTGGGTGAATGCTAACTAACATTTTTGCTCTACATAATTTCATTTGACATTCATAGAATAAGTGAAAATGTAATTGGAAAACCTGAAATGAATTTAAGTTAATAAGCACTGGAACAATGTTTTCCCAAAATTTTTGCATCTCTCTTGAGATAAAATAAATGCAAGGGGTTCTATAGCATGTGTGCTGCCCTAGAATGAATTGCCAGTAACAAAAATGTTTTATATTACAGCATGCACAGTAATCAGCAAGGCTAGGATAAAAAGAGGATAACAGCTTGTAATCCATACTTGGCAAGTAGTAAATTCATGCAACCTTTTGTTGCAAGGTCCACAGCTTTAACTTATAAAACAATAACACTACCTGACACCTACAGAGAGTGGTTTTGTGCAGTTATTTAATTTACATTATATATATACACATTACATTATATATATATATACACAAACATTCATTACATTAATACAGATATTGCCCACATTCATCACAGATACTATACTTAAATCTTCTACAAAAATATTGGAACATTCATTTCCCAATGTAGTACATGGTCAGTTAAAAACTTGTAATGATGAAGTAGTAAATTAAGTAACAGCACCAAAAAAACCACAACCCCATTCTGTGTAGCTGACTGCTGCAATTGTTTTATACATTAAATGTTGTGGACCTTGCAACTAAAGTTTGTCTGATACACATAACTATGGACTTGGTGGTTATTGTGATGTGTCTGGCTTTATGGAACCCATGAGTTAATCCAAGCTGGGTATCCAGGAAGTCAGCACTGATTTCCATTCAATTGCCTGGTGCTTGGATGGACAGTACAGTGAATCGACTGCTGACAGTCTGCCTCTGACCCACCTGCATTAAGAAATCTGGCCAGAGGACAGGAGCCCTCTCAGAGGTCTTTGGGAAGGAACTCTTAAACAAAGTACGTTTGAAGATAAAAGACAGTCTCTGACCAGGGCTAGCTCTAACTTTTTTGCCGCCCCAAGCAGCAAAAAAAAGCACCGCCCCGCCGTAACACCCCCCACCCACCGAGTGCCGCGACGCCGAAACCCTCCCCCGCCGAGTGCCACGCCGCCGAACAACCGCCGCCCCCTGCCGCGCTGCCAAACACACCCCGCCCCGCTGCTGAACCCCCCCACGTGGAGTGCCGCCGAACAGCCCCTGCCGCACACCCCTCGCCCCCCACCGAGTGCCGCACTGCCGAACATCCCCTGCCCCCCGCGGAGTGCCGCGCCGCCGAAACCCCCGCCGAGCGCCATGGAACTCCTCCGCCCCCCGCCGAGCGCTGCACTGCTGAAGCCCCCCGCGCGAGCACCGCCAAACACCCCCCGCTGAGCGCCGCGCCACCGAACACCCTCTGCCGAGCGCTGCGCCGCCAGAACCCCCCCGTGCCGCGCTGCTCCCGGCCACCCCAAGATTGGCCGCCCCTTACCAGGTGCCACCCCAAGCACGTGCTTGGTTGCCTGGTGCCTGGAGCTGGCCCTGTCTCTGACCTGAGGGAGCCACCCACTGAGTGGGGAAGTCAGACTAACAGAGATGCAGATGTTGCAGAATGTTTGGGGATGCCCAGGTCAAGTGGGACCTACTTAAACGGGCAAGGAAAGGCTAAGTTTAAGTTAGACGATGTTCATTAAGTCTTTTGGCTTTTTAAGCCTTTTCTCTCTCTCTATCGGTTCTGTTCCTATGGATTAACAAAAAGTACTTGTTTCAAAGAAGCTGTCCTTAGTTATTGCAATTTCATACAGGTCATTAGCTCCCGAAATCTATAGAAGAGACAAACCTAGTTGGGCCAGCTGATGTGATACAGTTGGTAAGCAGGGGATATAAACTGGATCACCAGACTACAGTAAGCGGGGTGAATCACAGAGTTCCAGTCAGAGAAGCGCTGGTGTAGGCCTGTCACTTGGAAATGATTCCCGTGGAGAAACAGAGCAGGGGCAAAGTTGCAGCTCATCCTTGAACCATCATGCCCAATATGTCTAGAAATGGGATTCAATCTATATAGGTGTGATTTCTAATCAAGGCATATGTGTTGTGTCCAAGAGATACAAAATTTATAACAAGAGTCAGTCAATCACAATGTAATCCATTAACAGAGGTATCTATAAAATGATTGCATGTTTGTATTCTGCTAGAGTTGCCCACAACTGAATCTTGCTCAGTGAAGTGGTTTCTCCCTGGTTTGTACTGGCAGAAAAGGTGAAGTCAAACTGACTTCAAACAAAAAAGGCTTTAAATTTTACTACAAAACTGCTTTCTTCAACCTGGGACCCAGCTCTGCAGCCCTAATTCATGTGATTATCCCTTTGTAAACACTGGATATAACTGGAAATTACTAGGGCGGTCAAGCAATTACAAAAATAATCATGATTAATCGCATCATTAAAAAATTAATATGATTAATCGCACTGTTAAACAATAATAGAATACCATTTAAATATTTTTGATGTTTTCTACATTTTCAAAAATATTGACTTCAACAACACAGAATAGTGTACAGTGCTCACTTTATATTTATTTTTTACAAATATTTGCACTATAAAATGCTAAAAATGGTATTTTTTCAATTCCCCCATAACAAGTACTGTAGTGCAATCTCTTTATCATGAAAGTTGAACGTACAAATGTAGAATTATGTACAAAAATAACTGCATTCAAAAACAAAACAATGTAAAATTGTAGAACCTACAAGTCCACTCAGTCCTACTTCTTGTTCAGCCAATTGCTCAGACAAAAAAGTGTGTTCACCTTTGCTGGAGATAATCTGCCCACTTCTTGTTTACAATGTCACCTGAAAGTCAGAACAGGCATTTGCATGGTACTGTGGTAGCCGGCGTCGCAAGATATTTACGTGCCAGACGCGCTAAAGATTCATATGTCCCTTCATGCTTCAACCACCATTTCAGAGGACATGTGTCCATGCTGATGACAGGCTCTGCTCGATAACGATCCAAAGCAGTGCGGACCGACACATGTTCATTTTCATTATCTTAGTGAGATGCCACCAGCAGAAGGTTGATTTTCTTTTTTGGTGGTTCGGGTTCTGCAGTTTCCGCATCAGAGTGTTGCTGTTTTAAGACTTCTGAAAGCATACTCCACACCTCGTCCCTCTCAGATTTTGGAAGGCACTTCAGATTCTTAAACCTGGGGTTGGGTGCTGTAGCTATCTTTAGAAATCTAACATTGGTACCTTCTTTGTGTTTTGTCAAATCTGCAGCAAAAGTGTTCTTTAAATGAACAACATGTGCTGGGTCATCCTCTGAGACTGCTATAACATGAAATATATGGCAGAATGAGGGTAAAAGAGCAGGGGATATACAATTCTCCCCCAAGGAGTTCAATTACAAATTTAGTTGACGCATTATTTTTTAACTAGCACCATCAGCATGGAAGCATGTCCTCTGGAATGGTGGCTGAAGCATGAAGGGACATACAAATGTATAGCATATCTGGCACGTAAATACCTTGCAATGCTGGCTACAAAAGTGCCAGGCAAATGCCTGTTCCCACTTTCTGGTGACATTGTAAATAAGAAGAGGGCATTATGTCCTGTAAATGTAAACAAACTTGTTTGTCTGAGCAATTGGCTGAACAAGAAGTAGCACTGAGTGGACTTGTAGGCTCTAAAGTTTTAAATTGTTTTGTTTTTGAGTGGAGTTGTGTAACAAAAAAAATCTACATTTGTAAGTTGTACTTTCATGACAAAGATTGCACTACAGTACTTGTATGAGGTGAATTGAAAAATACTATTTCTTTTGTTTATAATTTTTACTGTGTAAATATTTATAATAAAAATATATACTTTGATTTCAGTTACAACATGGAATACACTATATATATGAAAATGTAGAAAAATATCCATAATATTTAATAAATTTCAATTGCTGTTCTATTGTTTAATGGTGCGATTCATCACAATTTATTATTTTAATCGCGATTAATTTTTTTGAGTTAATCATGTGAGTTAACTGGGATTGACAGCCCTAAATTATATTTGCAATTGTGGATAGTGGGACTAATTGCATAACTAAGGATGATTCACATGAGTGTGAGTAAGTTGGAAGATGGAGTTTCTTGTTTTGAAATTTGCCTTGAGCTACTAGGTTATGTTGTCTGCTAACCTCTGTTCTTCAACTATAGGGAGTATAGGTATTTTACTTCAAGAGTTTGACCTGAATTTCAGATTTTTGGGAGGGGTCTCAGGCCCTGAGGACTGCCGTCAAAATCTCAGGACTTGCAGCAATGCTGCTGCTTCAGGTGTCTCAGGGCGTCTCTATGCAACTGGAAGGTGCAATTCCCAGCTCAGATTGACATACACATGCTAGCTCTGCTCAAACTAGCTCACTAAAAATAGCAGTGAGGAAGCAGCTCAGGCTGGCCACCTGAGTACAACCCAGTCCAAGATCCTAGGTGCGTACTCAGGCGGCCAGCCCAAGCTGTTGACCGTGTTGACGCAGCCATGCTGCTATTGTTAGAGAACTAGCTCAAGCACAGCTAGTGCACGTATGTCTATCTGAGCTGGGTATTACAGCTCCCAGCTGCTGTGTAGACATCTCTCAGATATCATGGCCACCGACATTACAACCATGAAAGTTATGATGAATGGACTGAAGGGAGAAACTGAGAGTCTAGACCAGGGGTTGGCAACCTTTCAGAAGTGGTGTGCCGAGTCTTCATTTATTCACTCTAATTTAAGGTTTGGCATGCCAGTAATACATTTTAACGTTTTTAGAAGGTCTCTTTCTATAAGTCTACAATATATAGCTAAACTATTGTTGTATGTAAAGTAAATAAGGTTTTTAAAATGCGTAAGAAGCTTCATTTAAAATTAAATTAAAATGCAGAGCCCCCCCCGGACTGGTGGCCAGGACCCGGGCAGTGTGAGTGCCACTGAAAATCAGCTCGTGTGCCGCCTTCGGCACGCATGCCATAGGTTGCCTACCTCTGGTCTAGACAGACTAAAAAGACATCTCCAGGGTTCTTGAATCCCACTATTGTCCAGATTCCCCTACAATAATGAATATTATTTTTCTCATTTCATAAAAATAATATTTGATGTCTGCTTCCCCTTGAAACAGTGCCAGGAGGGGGAGAAAGAAATCAGGCAATTTCTGATTGTAGGCAGGAACAAGGGAGCTTTCTTTACAGTGCCCCTGGTAACTTTGAATTTCTGACTGAGTCCTCAATCACGAGATGCACTTCTTTACTACAGTGCTTTCCACTTGTACAGGTGTGGGATGGAGCAGAGGGTAGCTTAGTAAGCATGTATTTCCTGCCTGCTGGATCTAGAGTCAGTTCTACACCCTGATACTGTGTGATGTTAAGATGCTGAACTGTCAACAGGTATTCAAACTTGCAAATTTCTGAGAGCGAGAATTGTTATTCACCTCTAGGCAAGCACCATTTCTAGCTGAATGCCTGCTGCTAGACATCTGAAAAGGACGAAACTCTATTGTGCTTTACATTCCGTCTCTTCATTGCTTTGTATAGGGCCACTATAAGATTGAAGACATTGCAACACAATTTAACATATTCCAAACAATACAAGAAGCCACATTTAGAAGAAGCAAGGCATGGGTTAGTCTCAAAATACCCTGAACAATATCTACTTCTCAAACTTATTTATCCTGCTTACGATTACATTTCTTTATCTCCAGCACAGCATTGTATTAGATGGTACTACATTACTTTTATGTAAAATATTTACTGCAAACATCACATATTGTTTACTTCAATATTGCCTTTCACTGAACCCCAGCCTTTTGTTAAGTTTTGTAGTGTGTGTTCAAGGCCTTTGAGATCACTCAGCTTTAAAACAGTTTCTATTGATCTAGTCAATAAAAGGAATTAACAGTCCCCTGAAAGTTAGGTAATTTGTTTTAAACCCTAAACACTATACAGTTGTGGTGTTTCATCTAATAGCTTTGTACCGAATTTTCTTCCAGTGTAAATAAGTAGTAACACTTTTGAAGAAAACAGATTCACACCAATATAAAACTGGTGTAAGACAGGAGAAAGAGGAATTGACAGCAGTTGAACCTCATCAAACTGTGTGAAATGTGCTAAAAATGCCTTCTGGAGGGCTGGTGGCAGTGTACCACATTTGAAGTTCACAAATTCAAAAAAGGCACGATTTGTCGCTTGTCGTGAAACATGAATCACTATTTTCTCAACAGATGGAGTGAGAATAATCACACGTTACCTCTCAGGCAAATTCTCATCAATTACCTGGATTTTGAATTTTTAGTTAACATGTAATTGCCAAAGATTGCTCCCCTCCGAGTTGTTGCTACAATGCATTAAAAAAGTCTGGAATTATTGCAGAGTGAAATATCATAAGCAGGTTGTTTTTGAAAGAGAGTGGACATCTGATTCTGGCTTTGTCTTCACTAGGAAAAAAGGTGTAGTTTAACGCTAGTTAATATCTGTTAAAATCTTAGTGGAGAAAAGCAGGTTGTTGTTTTAATATGTGTTAGCTAGTTAGAGGGTTCAACCTTTTTTCCTAGTGTTGGCATGACCTTTATGAAAGGATTTAGGGACACAGTTTGATTTCAATTATGGCAGTGTAAAGCCAGAGAACCCCAGTCAGAATTTATCTACATCTGGTCCTTAATCTCCTACCAAGGCTCCCAGAGAATCACTATATGTATATATATGAGTTTCAATACCCAGGTGGTAACCCAAAGCCAAATCCTGGCCCCTGTTCAGACCCCCATAAAATGTGAGAGCGTAGTATCAGACCCATCAGTATCAAAATAGGTGTGAATTACTCTGATTTTACACTCATTCAAGGACTAATCTATATAAGTGCACTGCACTCAATTCATAGGCAATGCACAAATTACATCATTATTTAGGTTCCTCACGATTTTGGCCCATGGGTTTCTAATTCAAATTCAGAATACATTACGTACTACATCAACACCGAGCATGCTTCCAGCCTGTGGCCTCATTAATAATTAATATTATGGTTTCTATTTTATTTGAGTCAGTCAAATTCAGATAACAATACATGTCAATCTGTTTCTTTATGTTTGACATGTGATGTTCCAGGCTTCGCACCTGATTTTGATCTCTCTTACACCAGTGACTCTATTAATATCAATAGAGTTACACTGGTGTTTGTAAGTCAGATCAGACTCAAACACCTTCTCACTAAAAATTCACTGACCTTTGAGACGAGGATGATTCCGTTGGGTAGGACACAATGTATAAAAAGAGAAGATACAAACCCATATCTTCCTTTTGGCCCTTTAGACTTTGTATGATAGGAATGAGAGATGACCAACTCAGGAGAGCAAACAGTAAAGGTCAAGCTCAGGGCTAATGGACTTATTGGTGTGCAGGCAATTTTGAAAAATAATAATAAAAAAAAGTTCCAGGTCAGATTAAAAATGAAAATTTTTGAAATTTTCAATGCACCAGAAAGTTTAAAAAAATCATTTAGGGTCAATGAAAGTTTCATTTGACCTGAAATGAAACATTTTGTTTCAATTTCAAACATTTTAAAATATTTTGGAATATTTTAAAATAAAATTAAAGGAAATTTTAAAAATGAATTTTTTTCAAACAAAATTTTTTGAAATTTTCATTTGAAAATATCAAAACAAAACATTTCAATTGTTTCTGAATTTTTATAAACAGATAATTTGGCTAAATTGACAAGAATTGGCAAAACATTTGAGTGTCACTGAATCTTCCCTCCCCCCCCCCCCGATCAAATATTTGGTCAAAAAAGTTCACCTAGCTTATTCAAGATACATATACAGATTAAATGAAAAGGCATTTATGTAAAATGTATGATTGTTCTCAGTTTTAAATGAAACACACACTATATAGGTGACATACAAGATTGTGTTGTGCCTTCATGTTTTGTTAATATGACAATTTCTCTAATATGTTAAACATAAAGGAAAACTTCTTCTGCTTTAGGGTTATAATTGGATTTTAAAATATCTGGACTAAATCAATTATGTGATTAAAGCTACAAGTCCCTTCCTGTAGAGAGAAGTGTTCTGGTGAGCATGGCTAACATGTTTAGTGATTCAGTTTCTTCTAGATTCAATAAACAATAACCTAAAGGGTAAAATCCCTGCTGCTGAAAGGTGACAATAGTAATTGTATTTATTAAAGATACAGTAGAAGCAATGTATTCGTATTCATCAGGAGCTAGATGAAATATGCTAACAGGTTTAGAATTTATTATTTTTTGTTGATACCAGGAGTATTATTTTAATTCCTTTTTGTAGTAAGTTGTAAAATGACCCTTCTGTTGATAATAATGTGCTGCTGTGCATAATAGATGTTATTTTGATTGCAGGAGAATGACTTGGATAGGCCAGATTTAAAGCTGACAGACTGAAAAAACAAGGGTTTCTATTTAGATAATCCCATTCAAGTCCGGGGTTTTATTTATTTATTGACTTATTTGTCTAATAATATTTTGATATACTTTAGTATATTAATAGTGATGGAATACTACATCTCCTCCTTTCCCTTAAAATAAAATGAGAACAACCCAGAGCCCTACCCCAAGGAGAACATTCTATAACCTAAAAAAGGAGGAGAGCCGGAAACCCCAGAAAGTCAGCTATTGCCAACCTATTTGAGATGGAAGGTACTCAGATACTCCAGTGTTACACAAAAGTCTTAGATTGCTGGAAAGACTCAGAGCTGGGAGATTTTATAGCAAATTATCTTTTAGACAAATGACATTTTTTTTGTTCACAAATTGTTGGCAAAAAGATCATTGTTTTCTCACATATATTCATTTGTTGAAGTTATCCAGTGAATCATTTTTGGCATATAGATTGTTCACAAGGAGATTATTGTGTCTACTGGATATCTGAAATTAGAAAGGTGCTGGTCAGTTTTGATGGAACACGTAAGTTGATCCCCTCATTGAAAATGGATCAAATCTACTATGACTGACACTGGTATAAATCCAGATCAACTCTAGTAGAGTTACTCTGAATTTACAATGGTATAAATGAGAGCAGATTATAACCAAATATCTTCATACTTTCTTGCACGTGAATTACTCTTCTGTATAACTAATTTGTCTGACCTAAATGGTAAGGAAACAAAAGATAGCTGGGATTTTATTTTTTTTTAAATATGTTGTAAAGCAGGGTGCATTCTTCTGGTTCTGTAAATAATAGGCAACAAGAAGTTTTTTTTAACTATTCTTCTCACCTCTAAGTAGAATGGAAATTTTTTTTAACATCACAGTTCTTGAGCAAGGATTGTTTTCCTGAAGTGATTTAAAAAGAAATAAACATCCTTCTTTTAAAGAAACTAATATAGTTCTTGGAAATTGGCATTTTACTTTTTTACTCAATATTTCTGAACACCTGGAAGTTATTAGGTATAATAATCATCTCTTCTTTGCCTTCAGCCTACATTTCTCCTCGGGGTTCTCATGAAACATTTTTTAATCCAATAAAAGGAAAATCTTATTCAAAAAGTATTGATTCTAGATACCTTTTAATCTTTCTCACTTAGACACTCTTTTGACTGTAGATAGATGGCTGCGCATACAGCTCCAGTGTCTATGCAACCTAACCGCATATTCTAAACTGGACATTGCTAACCATTACCTTTTTATTTTTACAAGAAGAAACACACTTGGCTTAAATGTCACCCTCATAAAGATATGTGTACAGCAATGTGTCATAGAAATGGCAGTATTTCAAAAGAGATAAATATTGACAGTGTGAGTTGTGAATAAGAGCAGAAGTCCATTCTGCCACGTTAGTAAAGATTGTGATGCTGTAAATGACAAAGAGGTCCTGTGTATCAGTGCTTCTGGAAAGCCAAGACATGGCTTTCCTTTAACTAACACCAGTCTTAACTCCATTGGGTTCAGTGGATGAGAGGAGAAGATATAAAACTAAGGTCTTGACTACTTGTAGTTATTAAAGATCCCAGGGCACTTCCACAAGTGTTAGGGCCAAATTCCAGTTTGGGTAATTGTAGTCTACTTTAAAATAATGTCTTATATAATTTAATTGGATACTATGTAATGGGTTATTTATAGCCTTTGGAAGTTCTTACTTCTGGAATAAGAATAGACAGACAGAGTAATCTGACCTTAGCTGTTTATATACTTAGGACCCATCTGAAAGTTTTCCCTTTAAATGTATGTTATTAAAATAATTGATAAGGTGATGGTATTTTTATAGTGATTATCAGTCTTAGGCAATGTTGCCTCTAATTTTTTCCAACCATGTGCGGAATAAATTCTGTTATGTGCACCGACCGAGGTGTGTACGGATGTGCGCCACCAGTAGCAACAAAAAACCTGGATATAATATATATTTTTTAAAAGTTACCATAGGGATAATTACTCCAGCCAGGACAGGTTAGGCATTTTAGAACTCACTACTCAAATAATAAATTTAAGTGTAAGAGAAAAAAATTATGAAATGCATAGACCAGTCAAAACACTAAAATAACACACTTGGAAGGAATAAAATTACAGAGAATATATGTGCATTGCAGGAAATATCAAGAACTAACAACAACAATAATAAAACAAATACGTGTTGGGAGGTGAGTGTGAAAGAGACAGAGTGTATGTGTGTAACCCAGAGACAGTGTGTGTGTGTGTGTGTGTGTGTGTGTGTGAGTGAGAGAGAGACACGGACTGTGAGCTGGCTGCTGGAGAAATCTCAAAAACAATGCACCGTGTCTTTAAGAAAGGCACTCAGTCACTCACCATTCACCACAGAAACTCTGAGTCCTGAGCCAGGCTATGTCCCCTCTCCCCTGCTCTGCGGAGATGGGGTACAGGGGTAGGGGGACATCAGCTTCCTCCTACCCCCACCCCCGCACAGCCAGCAGGAGGGTCCCATTGCAGGATGGAGCAATGCGGGGGGGGCGGGGCACCTGAACACATGCTGCCAGCTGTGCTCTGCTAATCAGCTGGGCAGCATTTGAATCTCTCCTGGGCGGCCACCCAAGCGCACAGCTTACAGGGAACACAGGTTTTAGGGTTTTATATTGCTGCCTGTCACCAGGGTTGGTTCTGGCTTTTTTGCCACCCCAAGCAAAAAAAGCAACTGCGGAGGGGCCGGAGCGGTGAAGCAAAATAAATAAATAAATAAATACACCTGTGGGGTGGCCAGAGCGGCAAAGCACACACACACACACACACACACACACACACACACACACACACCGGCGGGGAGGCCGGAGCAACAAAGCAGGAAGGAAAAAAAAAACCTGCAGGGCAGCCGGAGCCAGGGTGCAGGGGGACTCCCTGTGCTGCAGATGTGCAGCGGAGTGCGCACCCGGTCTAGCGGGGGGGATGGGGAGGGAGCGGGGGGGAGAGAGACAAGGGGGGCGGCCAGGGCTTCAGCGGGGCCCCTCCCACCTCACTGCCTGCCGAGAGGGCTCTGTGCCGCTCCGGTCAGCTGGGAGGGAAGGACACGGGCTGCCCTGCCGAGTTTGCTGCAGGGCGCTCCCCTCCTCCGCGCCGCCGCCCCCTACAGGGCGGCCAAAGTGGCAAACCAAAAAAAAAAAGAAAAAAAAAAGGGCAGCCAGAATGCTGCCCCTTGAAATCTGCCACCCCAAGCACGAGCTTGCTCGGCTGGTGCCTGGAGCCGGCCCTGCCTGTCACTGTAGTATTTGAGCACCTTTGACAATTACAAAATCCCTGGTGGACTTCATAATGAACTTACTAAAATTACAGTATGATTTGACATTTTATTTCAACTCAGACCCTTAAAAAAACACCATCTAATCACCTCTCCCACATTGTAATTTTTATTTGACTTTCTTTTTTTTAAACAATGCAAACACTGGGAAAAAAGCTTACTGTGTCTGAAGTCTGATCTTACATCACCAAAGCCAAAGGGAGTTTTGCCACTGACTTCAATGACAGCAGAATCAAGCCCTTGGGGATCAATCAAATCAGCAATGGGGCATAACCACAAAGGCCAGAAATGGAGGTAGATGGAATCCAAAAGGTTAATGGAGAGAAGTGAGTAAGTATTGACAATGTGACACTGGAAATCAGTTAGCAAAAGGAGGAAAACCCTGAGAGAAGCCACGCTTCATCATCATATTACACAGCTGCAATGGGGGTTTTCCATCTATTGCTAAAGCCGGATGCAGCAGGCCTGCTTCTGCTCTCTCTTATGCCAGTTTTACACTAATGTAGCTCCACTGACTTCAAGTGACACAATTGACTTCAATTATGTTTTTCCTGATTTACACTGTTATAATCACAAGCAAACTCGGGCCCAATGATTTTGTGAACAAAGCACAGGGCAACGGGAGCAACAACAAATAGTAGGAGGCTACGTCTGAGAAAGGTGAAATCAATCCAGGAATGGCCAGGGACGGAGGCCATATGTATTCCTGCCTCCATCCTCAAGGGATTACCATTCCCAATCTCTGTGGGTGGGTGCAAGGACAGCTCCCCAGGACTGCAGGAGAGAGCTAATCTTAATATGGGCACCCTCTGATTGGTGGTTTGTTCTCCCTAAGCTCTCGGACTGAATGTCCTGGGGGGAGCTGGGTGGAAAGAAGGCAAGCTAGGGCCGCAAGAGTAGAGGAGATTGACTGGGGCACGTAGACAGAGAGAGAGAAAGAGGGAAGTATAGGGAATAACAAGACTGTACCACACTTCACAGCTAACATTTTGCTTTTGTGTTGTTTGTCTGACTAGCTTATCTATTGAGATTCCTTCGGGGCAGGAAACTGTCTCCTCCTAAGCCATTTTGCATAGCACCTAGCATAATTTGGGCACCATCACAATGTCAGCATAATACGACTATAAAGGGACCATCCTCTTCTATTCATAGAATGGGTCTGCTTTATTTCCTGATGTGCAAAGTACACCTTTGTGTATATAGTAGCCACCTATGGTACTAACGAACATGCAACGTATGAGTGGCCTTCATCGGAGCAAAATAAATCAGGTGCACTGTATCCATGGCTACATCTAGCTTCATAATGTGCTCATGCAGCAAAAGTCACACAGAGACCATTCCATAAGCCAGCCACTTTCATGGAGCAGTGCAAACACAATGGCACTTAATGGGCAATCATACTTCCAAGAGATCAATAATAGCAACGTAACCCAAAGCAAAGGGTGTCAGAGCTAGTGCAGTGAAGGCAGTGCTATGAAAGAGTTAATTGAGGAGGATAGGGGGAGTAATTTAATCAGATACTGTAGTTTGTGTAATATAAACAATTACCTTTGCTTTCCTTTCCTCTTCTCCACAACCCCAGCTAAGAGAATTTAGACCAATTACAACATCAATTAATTGCACCAGCATGAATATTGCCCTTCCATCTCAATCATATGCCTCAGGTAGCAGTTTGCTCTAAAATCACTGCACCACCCTTGACAAAGTCAACAAGATGTGAACAATACAGCCAAACAGAAAAGTGAAAGGAAGATTCTTAGAGCAGCCGAGATTTTAAAAAGGAGGATTGTGAATATGGAAGTGTAATTATAAAACTAAAACAGTAACAATGAAACAAACTGCTAATTGCACCCAGTGGGGTATATAATGCAACCTGTGGGATTCCCAAACCATTGGGTCTGGGTATTTTTGCCCTGCCTCTTGCGGTTTCTAAATAGCTGCAAATACTATCTAAGTGAACCATGAAAGCTGAATCCATCATAGAGTCAGAGTCCTAGAGTTGAAGGGACCACAAGATCATCCAGTCTGGCCTCTTGTATAACACAGGCCACAACACCCGCCAACGCTCACACGCTAAACCCAGCCACCAAAATTAGACCAAAGCATTACAGCCGACGGTCCTTTGAGAGGCGCAACAACATAAACTTGGTAAATGCCTGTGTAGGCCAACAAGTAGCTTGTTATTTGTTCTTTTAACTTGGCATCTCTTCTAGGATCCGTGATGGATGATCTGGCAAAAGAATCCTGACTAAATCTCTGAACACTGGTTATATTCTTAGTGCCAGCAATGCACTTCCCATACTCTACCTCTGACTCGTTTGTCTTTGCAGCACTCCTTGGAAGGAGAAGGTAATGTTCTCTTCCTGCTAAATACTGCTGGCTCATCTGCTGCTGGCTCAGAAGGGACTCTGTGCAGCATATGAACTATAGAGAAGGGGGTGAGGGTGGGCAGTAGGGTCTGCCTGTGGGGATTGGAGAGGCAGCAGTAGGGACAGGTCTGAAAACTGTTCCATGAATCAGTTCCAAACCTAAATTTTGCCTCCTTAGTTTTAAAGTCTTCACTGACTTCCATTAATCTAGCATAAAATTCCCAGGCTTAACAAACAAGAATGTATTTTGTTTTATTAAGAGACCTATCTATCTTGCTTGATGGGCAGATTCCACAAAGTTCAGTGTGCCCTACTAGATTATTTAAAGGGATACCATCAATTTAATAATCACACAAATAGTCTCATTTTTATCTACTATTGTTATAGGTAATGCCTAAGGCCAATCTAACTCAAAGAGAATAGGGAAAATATTTCCCAATGTATTTTTAGTTTCTTTGTGCATTTGACAAGATTTTGCGTACGGCCAGTTTCATTATTTCACCTGTATAATTCCCCCCACCCTACCCATTTGTGTATGTGTGGCGGGGGTGGGGGAGGGGAAGAATATACTTTTTAAAAAAATTCAAGCAATGGATCATAAAACCACTTGGGGGCAAGAGTCCTACTTGAAACTACTTTTAACTTCATTTAGCTTATTGTTTTAAAGAGAATAATTTCACGTCAATGGCACCTCTTTAACCTGCTCATTTAAACTTCATATCAAACACCACAAACAGCAAATGGGAATAACTAGGACGTAGTCCTGCTACTCAAGAAAGCCAGGACAAAAGTGAACCTCTGCAATTGCCTTCGGGATCCAGGAAAAGTTCATACTTTAAGTCTAAATTTCAGTTCACACTTTAAAGCCTTTTCTACACAAAGCAAAATGGAAACATGTAGTAATTATTGTACTATATAAATGCATTACAAATTAAGGACCCATTCAGTCAAAATTCCCATTGACTTCAAAGGGTGAAAGACTGATTCCTAATTGTAGTATATTAATATTATTGATTCCTATTATGGTAGTGCCCAAAGTCCCCAATTTGGATAGGAGTCCAAGGGTTCTATGCATTACACAAACATATCAAGAGACAGCTTCTGCCCTTAGGAGCCGACAGTCTAAAAAAGCATACGCCATGAAATCGAGAAAGGCTCACTTAATCTGGCGGGAAGAAAGTTTGATTTTGTTTGCTCTGATTATTCTGCTGTAGTTTTTGATGAGAGAGGAAAAGATGGGAAATGGATCTTGAAAACAAAGTATTTACCTTCAATTGCATTTGTATTCAAATGGAGTAAAGATAAATTCCATATTCTGTCCTAATATGCTGCCATTTGCCTGCATATGCAGTATATTGAAGCCTACAGAAAGCTTTTAATCCCTCCAAGAAAAAAGTCAAGATGAAAAATGAGTACTCTAAACAAATCTTCAGCAGTCAATTTGTTAAGCAACCATGCAAGTTCCTTGTGTTTGAAGCAACTGAGCAATACCAACAAGATTTGTGTACTACTGCAAAAGCTGCATGAGAATTAATTATTTTATATTATAGCATATGAATGTAAGGATAGCAAACGAATGAAACAGAATTGTATTTTAGTATTTGGCCAATGAAAAGCAGTTCAGGCTATTGGTTGCTCTAAATGAAGAAAGCATTTAAAGTCTAATCAATCAAAAAGCTTCTCACCTTGCTCACACAACGATTTAACCTCTTCAAAACTGAAGGCTGGGTGATAAGCAAAGCAAGGATGAATGGTTTGAAATGGAGTCCTGAAGTGACATGCATAGGCCTGTTTGCATGAATTATATGCATTGCAAACACTTTGCGCCTGGAATACAAATAAAAGCTCCAACAAGCATAAATAAATCAGGTTTTTTCCTTTCTCATTTTCCACCATTGTACCCAGACAATGTACTCCATTGCGGCAATACAGTCACGCCAGGCCAGACTCTGATCTCAATTTCATCAGTGAAAATCCTGAGTAAGTCCCCTGAAGTCAAGTGTTTACACCATTCTAACTGAGGGCAGAATCCAGTGCTGAATATATGGCTGTAAAACTAAGAAAAATTATTTTTCGAGAGATTTATGGAGCTTACAGTTTGACAAGATTTCCTTTTTAACGTGACTGAATTGCACAATAATGTGTTTAAGGATGCAGAATGCATAGAAGTCTATTTATAAGAAGCCTTTCATAAAAGTGTTTCATAAAAATGCACTTAAATGATCAGTAAATGTTCTGTAATTAACTAGTAATGTTCTGTGAGGTGGTACAAAAAGCAGTTCATGGTATAAACCATTGGGCAGCAATCTCTTTGGCAACTAAATACCGTAAGCTCAATAATTGATTAATATAAACAAATACAAGTAGAAAGAACTAAAGATTTACTAATTCTCCTTGGCTAGATCAACCAGTCCCCCTTGGTTTTCTACAGATAAGTCTTTCTTTCACTACAGCTAGGGTCCTATATCTGTCTCTGTCTCTTTTAAGACTTAGGCCTAGTCTACACTCACAAGTTACGTTGACATAGCTATGGCGCTCCAGGATATGAAAAATCCACACCCATGAGCACTACAGTTAAACTGACCTAACCGCCAGTGCAGATGTGGCTAGAATTTCATTGACCTAGCTACTGCAACAGAAAACACCCTGTCCCCTTCTGTCACTGTGAGAAGCATCTGCACTATGGCACAACAATAGCATAGCTAAAGCACTGCACTGCAGCTGTGCCACTGTAGTGCCCAAAGGGTAGACATGGTCTTAGGGTCTCATTTAGTCCTAACGTAAGTGAGGGCAACCCCCACTGACTTCCATTAGAGTTGTACCTTTATATCAAGGCTATATTTTGTGACTCTCGTTGCTGCTTCCAGGGAGCATACTACACCTCCCGTTTTGATTTGCTTTAAAAGCCCCTCTGTATTTGGCTACTTGAAGTATTCTTCATCTTTCTCTTTTTCACCCATTTCCTGTTCTCTTTCTCCATTTCCAAATCATGTTTCTCTTTTGTGCTTTAATACTTCCATGACTATATTAGTTTCTAATTCTAGTTCCCAACTCCAGACCCTTTCCATCTAGGGCCCTCTTTTTGGGCCAAATAGCTGACTTCAGTGAAGCTACACCAATTTACACCAGCTGACGTTTTGGCCCTCTGCTTCTGTAAAATGTTTTATCTAAGACCAGGTCTACACTAAAAAGTTAGGTCCACCCAATTTCGTCACTCAGGGATTTGAAAAATCCACCCCCCGTGTGACATAGTTAATCCAACCTAACTCCCAACATAGACAGTGCTAGTTACCACCTCTCGAGGATGTGGCTTAATTACAGTGACAGGAAAATCCCTCCCATTGCTGTAGCGAGTATCTACAACTGAAGTGCTACTGAGGTGCAGCTGCAGTGCTTCTAGTGAAGAAATAGCCTTATTTCCAAGCCCAAAAATGATGATCTGAAACCTCAGAAGTGTGAATACCAGATGCACACATGGGAGAACAATAAACCTCTCAAAATACAGATAAAAATGATTAACAGTTAAATATGCTAGCCAGATAGTGGACTAAACTGCCTGGAACAACCTTGCAGTGTTGTTAAAATAAGTGTTAAGTAGCAAATGGCACACAGCTTCTCATATGTGTGGTAACTTGGGTTCCTGTACGTGAGCATTCCTATTCCCAAACTGCCTGCACAAAACCTCTCTGTTATGATTTTCTGTTTCTTGCAAGGTGAAAGGCAAGGGAAAAAAACAACATAGATTTTACAGCAGCAGCTGGGGTTGGTGATATAAAGGAACATTGTCTCTCTTAAAACACTTTTTCCACAAGGGAATCCACCTCTATAATTTCAGATTCATTGATTTAATGACAAAGCCTTGGTGCTTTGACCAAACTGCATTTCTCTTTTCATAGTTTCATACAGTCTGTTGTTTTTCTAGGTGCCATTGAGGCTGGATAATAGTTCCCTTCAAGAGTGTCCCTTTAAGTTTTTGCAATCTGAAAGCTCTGGACATAGTCGGATGAGAACTGGTTAAAGGGGACTGTGCTGAAGAATGAACTGTTGGACTGGAGGGGAGTTACAAATGGAGTTCGTCAAGGATTGGTCTTCAAAACAACGCTAGTCAATATTTTTATTAATGACCTTGGCGCAAAAAGTAGGAGTGTGCTAATGACATTTGCTGAGAACACAAAGTTGGGAGGTATTGTCAATAAAGAGAAGGTTAGGAATATTACACAGGAAAATTTGCATAATCTTGAAGGCTGGAGTAACAGAAATAGGATGAAATTCAGTAGTACAAAGTACTAGGCATGCATGTAGGGTCAAATCATAAGAGTTTCTGCTTTAAACTGAGGGCTTTATCAGTTGGAAGTGGCGGAGCAGAAAGACCTGTGTGTGTTGGTCAATCACAGGATGACAATGACCTACCAATATGATGCGGCTGTGAAAAGGGCAAGTGTGATCCTTGGATGTATCAGGCAAGCATTTCCAGCAGAGGAAGACAAGTGTTAATGCCAATGTTACAAGGCACTGGTAAGACCTCATTTGGAATGCTGCATACAATTTTGCTCCCCCATGTTCAAGAAAGATGAATTCAGACTGGAAAAGGTGGGGAGAAGAGCTTCTAGGATGATCAGGGAAATGTAGATTCTATCTTATGAAAGGACATTGGAAGCACTTGGTTTGTTTAGCCTACTGTAACAAACCCTGAAAGGGGATATGATTGATCTCAATAAATACATCTGGGGGTAAACAGCAGAGGGTGAAGAGTTATTTAAGCTCAAGGACAATGCTGGCTCGAAAACAAATGGGTATAAATTGACTATGAATATTAGCCTGGATATTAGAAGATAGTGTCTAACCATCAGAGGGGTGAGGCTCTGGAACAGCCTCCCAATAAGAATAGTGGTGGGAAACAACTTACTAGTTTTAAGAGAGAACTGGAAACATTTATGAATGGGACTGTCTGATGGGGGATGGGGATTGGCAGCCCTGAGGGTCCCTTCAAGTTTATGTTTTGTGCTTCAAGGCTTCAGACGGTCACCTGAAGGGGTCAGGAAGGGTTTTTTTCCCCTCCTTCCTCTAAAGCTTAAGAGATGGCCACAGCTGAAGATGAGACACTGGAAAGGGCCAGGGCTCTGATTTGGCACCAAGCATTCTCTCTTTCAGGTGCTTACCTGGCTGGGTCTTGCCCACATGCTGAAAGTCTAACGGATCGTTATGTGGAGTATTTCCCACCAGGTCACATTGGCAGTGACCTGAGGATGTTTTCACCTTCCTCTGTAGTGTGGGGGTGCAGGTCACTTGCCAGGATTATGTGGGTCTCTCTCATTTAATCATTTCTCTGTCATCGAAGGGGCCTCGGGTACTGGTGCACCTCGGTTCCTCCTGTTCTCTGTGGCACATAATAATTGTGTCTCCTGTGGGCTGTAACACTTTTGTCTAATTTCGGGGTTTGGGGTGCAGGTGCTGGGTGTTAGTGATTTACAGGAGGTCAGACTAGATGTTCTGGTGGCCCCTTCTGTCCTTATATTTTATGACAAGAAGGGCAGAATGCAGGCTGGGAACATAGGCCTCAATTAACCTCTCCTTTCCCGGTGTTGTTTTTCTCCTCCTTGGCCAGTCATCTCCTGTTTTCTCTCACTACCTTTACATTAGGTCTAGACATAAGAGGAGAATAATTAATTTATTCCAAAATCATCATAAATGCCACTTCATAGTAGGCCATTGGTGGTTAGTCAGCATCTTTGTAATATCTTTAACCCACCAGGAGAGTCCTCAAACCAGATTATGTTATTCATCATAAACCCCACATTCTCCATCACCACGGAAATGTTCTTTTAAGGTATATGTGGGAAATCATTAGTCTGTTTATGGAGATGTTGGGAGGAAAAGGATCTTATCATCTGGAATGTATTTTCAAAAATTGTATGACTTTCCTTTGGCAATTTGCAATTCAATCATCAGAGGGAGGAATTCACATCTCCTATTTCTTACAGATGAGCTTCTTGAGATGAAAACATTAATAGGATAACAATTATTTGCTGGGATAAAATATATTGGATTTGAGATTTATCATCTATATCTATCTTGCACTCAGCTCAGAAAAGCAAATATTTGTACAATGCAATGCTAGTCTGATAACTGAGGGTTCTGATGACCACGGGAGCAGGGCTATTGCCTTTTCCACAGTGAATGCCTTCTATACAGCTCCTCTGTCTCCCCTCCTATCTGCTTTCTAGCTTGCTGGTCTTGCCTGCTCCTCCTTCGTCCATTAGAACCATCACTGCAATGTGCAGATGTTTGAAACTGCAAGTCACAATGGCCTTAGGGTGACCAGACAGCAAGTGTGAAAAATTGGGGGGGGGAGGGGAGAAATAGGTGCCTTTATAAGACAAAGCTCCAAATATCAGGATTGTACCTATAAAATCAGGACACCCTAATGGCCTCTAGAACCCCTCTCAGCCTTCCTAAATTGAGAAGACAGATTCTGAATTTGCCACACTTCAGAAGCAGAGGAAAAAAGTAGATACATCACACAAATAAAGATGCAAACCTCTTTATGCTCAGAATTCACTTCATCTTATTCTCTCCTCGTTAGAAAGAAATGGTGGGTGAGGTAATATTTTTTTTTTTGGACCAACTTCTGTTGGAGGGAGAGACTAGCTTTGGAACTTAGGGAGAAGAGCTCTGTATGTCTCTCTAATATCCTGGGACCATCTCTCCTTTTCAGGCGGCTGCCCTTGTGAAGCTGGACAGCACAAGCAGCTCCTCTGGCCATCAGGCCCTCTTCTTATGTAGAAGTTTTTGGATGGCACCTGACACTTTTGAGTTATCAGCAACCTTCTATATTAATAAAGTATCAATTATTGTGTTTCAATTATCTTATAATTATACTTCAATTTTAATGATCTAATTTACAAAAAGTGTCCTAGCATTGCCTTAGGATTTTTACAAACCACAGAAAACTATATAAATGAAATAATCTGCTGTTTTGCCAACATTAAATAAATAAACAAACAAACCAACCAGCCAGATCACAGGGTTTGTGATGCAGAATGCAACCCTATACGTCAGTGTTTCTCAAACTTCGGTCTGCGAGGGTATGCCAGGGGGTCCACAGGCCCCCTTATCAACTCCTCCCCCTCCCTCATGCATGCCAGGGAACACAGCTGTTCCTCAGCATGCAGGTGGTGCTGGGAAGGAGGGAAAAAAGAGAGCGCTTGGGGAGGGTGTGGAAAGAGGCGGGGAAGAGGAGAGGCTGGGGTGGAGCCAGGGCGCTTCCACTAGGCGACCCTAGGCAGTCGCCTAGGGGGCAGGATTTGGGGGGGGCAGCATTTTGCTGTCCTCGGCGGCAATTCGGCGGCGGGGGTCCTTCTGCTCCGCATCTTCAGGGCGCTTCGGCAGCGCGTCCT